>NC_139249.1:60838323-61497524 GCF_977018435.1 Lepisma saccharinum
CTTGAACAATAGGAATTTGTAATGGTTCTTGGGATTTTCGACTCAGATATAAATACTAGTCCAGTTCTTTTCTGTAAAGCCGCCATTTTTGATCGTCTGTTATATTTTTCATTTTCAGAATATCACTCATTTTCTTATCCAGAACAGATAATTTTTGAGTTACAGATAAGTCGGAACCGCGAATACGTGCTAGTTGTTCCGGTGAAAGGACGATCATCTTTTTGTAAGAAGATGCCATTTTTCAATGAGGAATGAGAGAACCGAGAAGACCCGATAACAAAGACCCTAGAAGTAAGGGTAGGAATCCTCCTTTCTGCACAATAAGTTTTCTTCTTTTTTCGATGTTCACTTTCGGTTTCACGAGATTGCGTAAGACCGACTTGTAAGGTGTCAGACGACGTTTTGTGGACGGTTTAATCTTCACGTTTCCTTTTAAAACATTCAGGCAGCATTCGCTGATGAAACGAATTGTCTTTTTCGGAGCACTTTTCAATAATGATTTACGGATTTTGGTAGGTGAATTTTTCAACACGTGCAAGAAAGGTGAATGTTTCTTGAAAGAAGACGAATGTCTATTCCTGTTAGAACGTGATTTGGTACGTGTCTTCCTCGTTCTCCTCATCTCGATGTTTTAAACATTCCTGAGGAAGATATGCAGTTGAGTAATTCTGGTTAAAAATGTCTGTCTGATAACGTAAAGGATCCGGTGTTGACTGTGAAAGATCAATATACAAATAACTGAAAGGTTGAGTGGTAGCATCTATATATACTTTTTCGAGTTCCTTCATGCGGTGAGGATGAAGTTGTCGTGCAAACACTGTGAATTGATTCATATCTCGCGGATTTTTAAAAATAACAAAATGCTTTACGTTCAGCGAAATGTCTCTGCAATTTTTCCCTTGATGAAAAAGATTCTGTGTTATGAACACCACCGAAATGTTTTTGTGATGACTGCCTTTTGTGAAAAGGTCGGCGACTTTTTCTCCTTGAGCAACCATCATAAGATCATCCAGGATTATGAGAGTAGGGGTTTTTCCGTTCCACGACTGCCAATCGACGATCCCTTTATGATATTGCACATCTCGAAGATTTTGCGGAATACTGTTTTCCTGATCGTAACACCATACGATTTTCTTGACGGGTCCTTCGACAAGATGAACGATGGAGTCGACCATATTTGTCACAAAAGTAGTTTTTCCACTACCTGATGCTCCGCAGACCATCATGGTGAAAGGATGGGAAAGTTTAGGAAACATGTTTTATACTGGAGATTTGAAGAAAATGAAGATCTGGCACATTGTAAACACATTTTATACACTGACTGTCCGAAGAAGGGTTCAAACTCTGGACCGCTACAGACATATTTTAGTCAGCACAGTATCCGAAGGGATACGATAAATGTTCATCGTCGAAACGTCGTTTCAACAGTACCGGCTGAAACAGCTTTTTTTCATATGTACTGATTACTTGGAACTGTTTTGTTCTTCTGATTCTGAAAATATTTTCGACCATAACTTCAGGTTGCTCATTGTTTATCATGTCGCACATGGTATCAAAATTGACCAATTCCGATGTGGAGGTATTCAATGTGATTCCTTTCACTTTACAGATATGCTGCGGTTCGGAGAACGGTTTTGTTATTTTCATGCTGTAACTTTTCGGTCCCGTTGAAACAAACTGTTCACAAACTGCATCGGGTCCGAAATCAGCCAATTCATCGGTGAGTTCTCCTAGTGCGTCACCTGTCTGGGGATGATATTCCATTTCAGGACTATCTACGTAAATTACAGAATCTGTATCACAATAGCATATCCTGTCATCCAATTTTTCGAGAAGTTCATACAGTTTCAGACGAGCATGGCATGTTGTGAAGGCTCCGATAGGAACATTTACTTTCCTGTTCAGACTGACAGCCTCTTCAACATATTTCCAGTTCACTAAAACGGTGTCCTGATTGATGAATACGACTCCTCCAATCATTATATTTGGGTCAGTCATTTTATCGAGAAAATCTTTCGATTCCTTGATGATGGTCGTCTGGGAAAGGTTGTCCCGTTGACAGAACTTGCCCCATAAAGAATTAAGGCAAAGTTTAGCCAGAGTACGTTTACCAGGATTGACTTCGATACTGTTTCTTCCAATAGAATACCCTCCTTATCGAAATATTTCTGTATGTACTTCTTCTTATCCTCGTCGTTCTGACACCATGAAGGCCAGCCGCTCGCTTCCTGTTTTATTTTCAAGAAGGTGTTGACATAACCAGCAAAAAGTCCTCCAGTTTTTGTGACAGGGTCGTACATCGATGTTTCATACTTCCACACTTCCGACACTGACAGTACTCTGTAGCCTAAACTGCAAGCTTTACGCACCTCGGCGATGACCCAAGTCCCCGAAAGTGCGCGTTGTTCATCGGAATGGCTGCATGTACCTTCACATTTTAATCTGATAGCACATTCGTTACACAAGACAAACATCAGTTTTCCATGCATTTTTGTAGGTAAAACAGGATGTAAAAGAGCTTTTGGTGGCAGAACAGTACATTTTATGAGCCCCTCCATGTTCAAAACCTCATTTACCGAAGGAATAGAAGTTCCTAGAAATATGGTAGGATGTCCGACAGGATAGGCACAGTATTTGTTCACATAAGGGTACAAACTTGAAAAATCATAGTACTGTAATTTTTCATTTTCCTTGATTTTGTAATACGTCCTGACTGTTTCAACTCTTCCTCCATATAAGGCGTCTCGAGGATTTAAAGGAATGCAGCAAACGATAGGATGTGTCGATAGATGTCTATCGAGTTCAGGATCTGCTTGCAATATTTTTTTGAAATCGCATTCCCACATTGTGACGACATGGTATCCTTCAGAACGTAGAGCCTCAAGTTTACGACACGTTATCTCGTATCTGAAGGCTGCAGTGTTCAACATGTCACTATGTTTGTCACTGTTACTATCCTGAACGGTTTCATCTTCTTCGTCACCTTTCGGATACATACCCCTGTTAATTGATATGCAGCGTTGACAACCATGCCAGTAGCATCCAAGCGCCTCGTACACCGTCTGCGTCTCCTCGTGATAGCCGTCCACTCTGTAACGCCCTCCTATGACATATTTTTCACAAGTACGTCCGCCGTGAAGAAGTATTACATCATTTTGTTCTTCCATGTAGGTTAACCATTTCAATGCAAACTTGGACATCTGATCAGCATGATGGTAACCTCCTTTAGGTATTATACCTATAGTGTTAGCCGGCATAAATTTCTGCCTGTAAATTAGTGAACAGGCAGATGCTATTGTGAGACAATCCTTGAAAATGTCGATCTTGCATATGTCTAGGAAATTCTGTCTCAGCTTCAGACATCCTTGTCTCAACAGGGTAACATCCTTGATGCAGTATTGGAGTAGTTGGTTTTTGTTGTTGAAAGGTACATTTTTGCTGCATTCAATGTCATACCAAGACATAAAACGGTGCTGATCTCCAACTGTTTTCATATATTCATAGCCGTATGCAGAAGGAGGAGGCATCAGCCCTATGTAATTTCTGTTCTTGTAGGTGTTCCACAGATGCGGATAATAGCCTTTCTGAACAGGCAAACCGAAAAGTTTGGAAAATCCAGCAAGATTTGTCTGAACGTAGTTGAGACTGTCCACAAAATGAAGATTTTGGTATGACATACTGATGATTTTGGTACCGTCTAAGATCACACGAGGTTTCATTTCTCTTTCCAGCATTCTTCGTAATAGAAACGTGCAATCGTAACCTCGTGCATTGTGTGCACAAATGGTTATGTTGGAAAACTTATGTTGCAATTCCAGGTAGGACAGGAAGGTGTCTACAGGGTCATCCCAGAATATAAACTCTCTTGTTCCACAAACAGAACATGGAACCGTTAGATCCTCTTTCTTGTAACATGCGTGACAGGCCGTCTGCACCACAATAAGATTAGGAACATGAAGAAAAGTTTTCTCTTTCTCGGAGTGAGGAATATCTGTGTAACATTCAAAATCGTAAAATATATATAGAAATTTTGAATTCTGTTTTGGTTTTGGTATAGCCATGTAGCAGAAATGATTTATAGGTTTCACGCAGTTGCATACAGTACAGTATTTCATGTTACATTTATGCACTTTTTCATATGTATTGTGTGTTAGAATAATTCTGAAACATCGGGGACACTGCTGGATTTCACTACAGACTGTACCGTTTCGGAATGGTGTAGAAACATGATTTGTGAAGCAGTTCTCATTTTTGAAAATTCTGTGACATGTCTGACATATTCTGCGAACACCCTGTTCAGTCACACACGGTGGAGTTGAACGGCACATAGAACATAATTGTTTACACAGATGGTTATGAGCTGTTCGAAATATGAGTTCGTTACACCCGCGACATTCTTGTTTTGCCGCAAATGCTCCAACACGGTTTACTATCACATCATAATGCTGTCGAGTGTTATCATAGAGAAGGTATATATATATTTGGAAGTATTTTCAACCTGTCCTTCAAACAAAACATCTTTCACATCACGAAGATTGTTGTATACAACAATTTTATATTCTGTAAGAGCTTGCTGAAATTTTCTCAGTTCAGGAATTCCACTTCCTGCACACGCATTGTCTGTGAGATCTACATCTGCTTTGCGCATAAGTTCGAAAACAGGTTTGAGAAGATTTCTATTTCTTCGATACTGTGAATAGAACGGATCATTATCAGCATGGGATTTTCCTATGATCAAAGCTTCAGCTAAACAGAGTGGTTTCTTTCTATTCGGCACACCGACGACACTTCTTTTTCGCGTGCTTAGCATGTAATTAGGTAAACAATATGTTTTTTTACCTCCGCCACCTCCGACAGGTATGTCGACATGGTCGGCGCGCAAAATTAAACGGTCTGTAGCCGTGAATGTTTTCGCGCTCTGCAATATTTTATACATAATGTTCCACACCATATCACTGTGTAACTGATCACATCTGTGCCACCCGACATAAATATCTTTCACCGTGGGGTCAGATATGTTAGAGAGAGTTAAACCTATCTTGTCTTCATCCTTGGTGTCTTTCTTAACATAGGTGAGAAGATTTTCGACACCTTCACGGATCCATGTGTGAGGATCGACATTTTCTGGAGGGTGCGAGAAACTGAATTCCTTTGGAACGGAATTTGGGATATTCACGTTCTTGAATGTTATGTAATATTATGTTCCCTATTTGTTCACGACGCACTGTATCACGTTTTCTTTTCTTACCTCTTCTATCTGATACAGAAGCACTTTGGGATGACGGTTCTGCTGAGGGTAAGGGATCCGGTCTCCATGACGGTCCTGGTAAAGGTTCCGGGTCTGATCCGGATGCGGTGTTTCTGGAAGTTCCTGGTGATGTGACGGCAATCTGCTTCTCCTCGGCAACTCTGGATACAGGATCGGGTGTCGATGACGGGCCTGGCGACTCTTCGGAAATATCTCTCCATCCTTCTCCGGTAAGATCGGGTACGAATGATGTCACGGTCTGAAGTAGACGGTCATATTCCTCTACTAGGGAGATACTTTCTCCCGCGATGATTTTTTGCGCGACGATCGTCAACACTTCCCGCAACTGTCCATGTGTTGTGTAATATCCATCACGATAACGTGCTAACAGATTGTCAGCGGATAACTGTACATCCATGATCGTACGATGACTGTTTCACGAACACTGTGTTGTCGAGAGAACGCCTTTCTTTATATACGCAAGCATGACAAAGCAGTTATTTCCGTTCCTAACGGTTCTACTGCGGCTAGTTAACCGTCTTCACCAGATGTTTTCCTGGCAGATATGACAACTCATATAAAATTCTCAGAAATCGTCAAACGTCTTCAGCAGATGTTTTTCTGACTGATACGAAGGCTCATGTAAATTCTCGGAATCAATTAACCGTCTTTACAAGATGGTTTTTAGCAGTGACACATTCTGTTATTCAACGCAGATGTCTTCCTGACTCATATGAGTTGCAAAAATCGAAATTTTCAAATCGCTCTACGATTGCAAATAAAGAAAGTAGGAAACCACTGGCCCTAGAACAATGAAACCTGGTTCACCGGAAAGAGGACTTCACTCCGAGTCCGACAAGCTATCGATCACCCTCCTAGCTCAATTAGGAGCCGAGCTACAGCGATTTTAAGTTTTCGCAAAAAAAAAAAAAAAAAAAAAAAAAAAAAAAAAAAAAAAAAAAAAGGTAGTAAAAATCGAAATTTGCAAATCGCTCTAACTCCTCCCCTAATTGACGTAGAGCAAATCCGATTACATATTCGTAATCTGCACGTCGAGACCTTTCGTTAGAGTGTTGGGAAGGTGGGTCTACGATTGCAAATAAAGAAATTAGGAAACCGCGTTGCAAAAAATGATACCAGATGTCCGTCTCTATAAGGAAGTCTTGTTCGTAGAACATGTGCTGACACGGAACAAGGAACTTCTGTGAAATTCATCAAGGAACTGTTGTGCCTCACAAAAACCTCGTGATCTCATATGCAGACTTCTAACGTACGTTGCAAAAAATAATTGCAGATGTGTGTCTCTATAAGGAAGTGGATAGAATTCCTTCTGCGGGCATCCTTCCCTCCAGTTCATCTCCTTTTGATCTGGGCCGCGTTGCAAAAAATGATACCAGATGTCCGTCTCTATAAGGAAGTCTTGTTCGAAGAACATGTGCTGACACGAAACAAGGAACTTCTGTGAAAATTATCAAGGAACTGTTGTGCCTCACAAAAACGTCGTGATCTCATATGCAGACTTCTAACGTACGTTGCAAAAAATAATTGCAGATGTGTGTCGCTATAAGGAAGTGGATAGAATTCCTTCTGCAGGCATCCTTCCCTCCAGTTCATCTCCTTTTCATCTGGGCAGCAACATGGATGGCCAAGATTTATTACGTTGTAAGTACCCTTTTACATTTCACAACCATACCTGAGCAGAATCAAACATGTTTTTAGGGAACGTTAGTTAATTGCAGGATTCGAATCCAGGGTCTCCGTCGACATTCGCAACCATACCTGAGTGGGATTCGAATCCGGGTTTTCTTTATGCAAACATTGGCAATTCCAGGATTCGAACCATGTCTGGAGGGTTTCGAATCCGGTACCTCTTTTATCAAAACATAGTTAATTTCAGGATTCGTGGTACTTTTTTCATTAAACTTTTGGGGTTTTTATCCTGTCTTAGGCATTCTAATATAATACTATTTATATACAAAAACAATATTGTTCTGTACAAAATCTTTTATTAACACATTGAACTTCTACAGAAAAATTACAAGTTTTCTACATATACAAACTTTTTTATTTCAACTCGTACTACAGGTTATTAGATATTTTTACATATTTTGTTACACTACTGGAAGATGTTAGTGTATTAGTATGTGTTAGTTACTCGTTAAGTTTCCTTTTCTTCAACATTTCCATCATTCGTTCATGTATATTTTCCCCTGTTTCCCCTGTCTTCTTATTTTCACCCTTCTCATTTCTCACACCTTTAAACACCTCCAACAATTCGAAACATATTCTTAAAGATAGATGGGAAGGTACATATTGCGCTCTTTGTATATTCTCTACAAAATCGCCAAACACTGGCGCATCTCGTTTCTTGTCAACAATGTAAGTAAATATTTTGACCAAACAGTCCACCGATACCTCGATATCTTTACATGTCTCTTCTAATTTTGCCAATAACTCTTCCGCCAGTCCATTGTCTTCACAGAAATTCACATAATTGCCGATGTGTTTTTCAACCTGTCTTCCATGTGTTTTACTCCATAAGTTTCTTCGTTCTGTCGGACCTGCTGATGTCTCCTTAATATCGCCATACACCAAATTGAATCCGAGAGGGAGTGTCGACATCTGAAATTAGACAGAAAATATGTTAATTATGTTAAAGGCTCCACGCCAATCTCCGTCGGTATAGAGCCAGGTAATTATTTTTCAGTTTATTTCTGATAACATTGTTTATTCTAGCATGTGCTACATATCTGATAACTTTTCTTTCTAACCGATATCTACATGGAACGGAATCTATTTTAATTCTTATATTTTGTTTTTCAGAATGCGTAACCGAAATAACACTAGAGCCAATCGGCAGCGCCAACTGGTGCCTCCTGTTTCTCCTTCTATTTCAAGAATATATCAGATTTATATAGACGAAAAGTAGAATACCAATAAGCGAAAATCACATAGTCATTACGATTTAGTCGTCGCTGGAATTCCTCCATGAGGGTTTCATGGTAAGAGAGAAATTTTCGCCATTGTTCAAAATTTAGTGTGACCTCTCCGGAGGCGTTGCTGATTTCCACTTTAATGTGTTCTCCACTGCCCTCGAAGGTGAAGTAAAGTTCTCCTATAATGTTTATAGATCTGAATCTGTCTTCTCGTGTGGGGAATCTGTTCTTGTAAGTGTCGCAGATCGCATCTGATTTGTACACGCATGATGGGTACTCATCGCTATTTAGGACAATGTAATTTTTTCATGTCTCAAAATCAATTCAGTGTTGGTGAAAGTACCTCGAATAACGACATCCATGTTGTTATCAATGTTGTAGCGGTTTTCTGGTTCCATCTTGTGTTTTTTTGTGTATCTCTAGTAGACTGCAATGCTTATTGATTTTGTTGGATATATATATCCCACCCCCAGCAGAAGAGGACCGGGAGCCGGCCCCCACCATCGATCACTGTTAAAAGTCATCCTCTTCTGGATTAAACTGTTGATGACACAGGTACCGTTTTTATTTTCACACCTTTCAAGCTGTCTGCTTCAAAAGAAAGATGTATTTATGTTTACGATTCTCACTGTGTGAAGGTGATGATAGTCTTTGACCAGCGATTTGCATTGTTCTAGTTAGAACATTAAAACTAAATATTTGTCTCTTACCTTTTCAATTTTCTTCACTCTCGCAACAGATGTGCCAGTCTCGGTTATGATCTCCGGTCGGTAGACTTCGATCAACAGTTCTGTGGTACGTACACAGTTTTTCTTTTTTATATAGTATTGTCTCCGTGACGTATTTTCGAATTATATTCGGCACGCATCGTTTTGCGCAGAACATCCAACGCCCACGTGCCTCTCCTATCTTCTTCCTGCCCTGGTACACTATGCACAGTCACCCCCTCCGTGAAACCTACTTTTTTTACTCTATTTATTTTCCTTACGTCTAGACGCTCTCTCTCCTTTTTCTCTTTTTGCCGTTTCTCCATCACTCAAATTCATCAACGGCCGCCCGAGAAAAACATCTCCTTACCAGAATGACTCATCAATCTAAAACATGTTCGGGCATGTTTCAGACCACACCCAATTGCTGGAATTTCAAACTCATCAACGGCCGCCCGAGAAAAACACCTCCTCCCAACAATGACTCATGAACGCCATCTCTCTTCAAACAACGGAAACACCCAAATTCCCAGAATTTCTGACTCATCAACGCCATCTGTTTTCAGACACCGGAAACACGTACTCCAATTCCGAGAAAACCAACCGTCACCCCGTACTTTTCCTCCTCCCCAGACTTTCTGACTCATCAACGCCATCTGTTTTCAGACACCGGAAACTCCCGCGGGAAAAACCCGAATTCCTCCAACCAATCAAAACGCTCCTTACAAAATAAGCCCCGCCCATTTATGACGTCACGACCAATCAAATTCATCCTTACAAAATAAGCCCCGCCCCTTTTATGACGTCAAAAAAAAAAAAAAAAAAAAAAAATGCTGCGTCATCAATTGATCTTTGATCGATCTTTTCCAATCAATTGATTTATCGACCTCAAGGCGGTACCATAACTACTCCTATAAATTTTTGCGACAACTGATATGCATGTAACAAAAAATATGTGTTTTAAAAGTGGGTTTCAAGAAAATTCCAACTATTATTTGCAATACTAGGAACATGCGAATTAAAAACTCTCATTCTCTCTCCCTCTCTCTCTCTCTTTCCACTCAAACTGGTTCATCTTGAATGCTCTATTAAAGAGATTGTAAATTAATATTTCATTGAGTTCGGTGCATACTGCCTGTACAATTTTGTTCCGCACTTCACGATATCGTTTGATATTGGTACATACATCAAGAGAAATCCTCGTAATTTACACTATTTTCATGTGTGGGAATTTGTTTTCTAATTTTGTGTCTTTGTTTCGCATTCTTATCATCGAACGTGAAAAAAAATCTAAAGGGAACCATTGAGTACACGTCATAAATTGTACATATCTATCATTCATTGTAGTAACTTGATATTAAGATTAAAATGTAAGAGTAACATTTTCGGAAGACACCAAAATGTCAACTTTTAGTTCACTCTGGAAAAAACGTTTTGTAGCAAACGAGCAAGATTCTGACTTCTAGAATTTCCAAGATAATTCTTGTGATTTTCTATTTTTCTTATTGTACGTCATTTTTCTGCAATTTCAGGCAAATAGTAAATACGACCCAGTGAAACCTTTGTCCAGGTCGGAACTCGTGCCCGGAACATTTGGTAGAGTGTTCATGTGTTGATCACTAAACGTACTCAGTCACCGAAGTGGCTCAAGAATATTCACCTGCCGGAGATTTTTGTTTCTTTTCAGTATAGAGGTTTGCCTGCTTTTTATAACGAACTCGATTCGCAATAGCGCTAGTTCACAATTTTCTAATAAATAAATTGTAATAATACTACAGTCTGTGTGTTCGAAACGAGGCAGCAAACACATCATGTTTATATTTGTTCGTTCGTGGATTTACCCTAACTCACGTGTCCCTTGCAATGGTTGATATACACAAAATACTCCGTGGTGATGTGGTTAGCACAGCTCGCTACGGCGTCAGGTGTCTCGGGTTTAAATCCTGGCCCAGACATTGGTGTGATTTGTTATTTCATCATATATCCTCATCTTCGCGATTAGCCAAAGGTGGCAGAAAAGCGAATTAAAATAAACCAAATCAATCAATCAATTATGGAGATATTTTAGAATGAGTAATCTTGAATTTCAGTCTGCCCATTTTTTGTCTTGGTCAGTTTATAAATAGGCCTATTGTCAATGCTTCTCACAACATCGCAAGTGCCATTAATGTTTTGGATTTTGCTCAGGAAAGACTGCCAAGTTGTTGTTTTCAAGTCGTCTCTCTTAACGAGGAATGCTAGTAGCAACCCTGCCACGCGCCCCTGGTAGTTATGTCAGAGCAAGCGTTTGCTTTGTTGGGTTGCATACGTACAAGATAGATTTTAAGCGCTTATAGCGCAGAAACTAAGCGCTTTCGAGGTAAACTTTATAGGGAAAAGTTACTTGTTTTTATGATATCTACCAGCACCCAAGCGTTGTTGAAAGAGTTTTGCGACACCCTGTATATACAGAGTGTATCATAAGTGATGGTTTGATTTGGTTTGAGTTGGTGTTTTAAGTCCACTTTATGCACAGTAAGGCTAATCGGAACTGGACCTACAGTTTAAAGTGGGATCCGAACCACTTGTGCCTCCACCGGGTATCGAACCCGGGGCCCCTTGATTACAAGTCAATGACGCTACCACTGCGCCATGGGGGAGGCCCAAGTGATGGTCCTAAATGAAACCAGAGATACATCTCATCAAACCCAGACGAAAGTTCCTCTTACACTTTTCTGAGAGATGCTCAGTGTCGGAGTTAGACATCACCGAAAGTGTGGGAAAATACAGTTTAAACATATGTAGGACGAGTACTATGGCAGTTAGAAAGGCGGTTCCAAAGAAATCATAAAGGAATCTTATGCGCTCTACCAGAAACACACCATGGGAGATCTGTGGGACCTATGTGGAAAGGACTCCCCATAGGAAATGGGGTTCCGCATAGAAAGAATACGTGAATAGGGTATCTGAGAAAGCAAGTGGACGTCAATTACATGATATCCAGATACCATTCACAAATATGGAAACACGATAAACGAAACCGGGATAATTTTAGCATGGTTGCGTTCCCGGAGGTGCAATGGACATAGCAACACTGACAGTAAATGCAAGAAAAATGCTCGTTGGCTGACGAATGTCATCGGAAAACAGTGTTTCGCTGTGGTTGGTAGTTTGTAAAAGATGGAAAGAGTATGATGTCTGAAGGGAGTCGACGAGGGCCTATGACAAAACCTCCATGCCCCCTTTGTGACGAAAGAAACACCTGTACAAAGAAGATAATACGTAAGATGAATTTTGTTTTCCTTTGGTCACGGGAGTTGAACCCTCAACCTACTGAATGTAAGCCGAACACATTACCACTTGGGCCCTGTGACACAGTGTGTTGTGGTGTGAATGCAGGATGGAGGAGGCACAATACCTACGTACATACGTACGTACGTATTGTTAATCGAAACCAAGGATGGTACCAAGCCCGAGACCAGTCTCAGTCTTGTCTCGAATTCAATACCGAGACGAGAACAGGACAGCATATCTGCAGACGAGACGAGAACGAGACCACCACCCTCGAGACGAGACGAGAACGAGACGGCCACCTAGTACAAGAGATGAGACGGACAACGAGATCACCCTTTTGAACTCGAGATGAGACCGAGACGAATGAAAGTCTCACCTCGATACCATCCCTAATCAAAACGTACATGACGTTATTGGAAATCACTGTACTTGATACTGTAGGTACCTTTGAATCACATAAGAGGTACGACGTGTTCTACTTAATACAAAATTTGACATTTTTTGTTGTTGCAAATTTCAATAAATAAAAATTGGTTTTGTCAGTATATGGTAATAATTGCCTTATAATGTGGAAATATTTTTTCTCTCTGAACTGAAAATTTAATTGTATGTGCATGTGAAATTCTTCCCTTGTTTCTATTATAACCTTATATTATGAGAATATTAGTTTTTGCATTGCACTCAGTGTATCAGAATGGTAGTGTTCAAACTTTTTCATCATGAGCAGGGAGACATGTTGGTCCATTAGATTCATCAAAATTACTGATGTTCAGTAACATACACAATAACCAATTATTATTAATTCTCTTCATGGTCTCTGTAAGGGGGTTAGGGGGCATGCCTCTCCTACTCTCCGGACATTCAGAAACTTGTTATTACAGAACTTTTATATTCAGTTAAATTGTTGTGCTTGTTTTTCATCAATTTCATGAATTTATCATTCATCTCTATTGTAGCAATTTTTAGAGAAGAAATTACGAGAAGTGAACGAACTTACAAAAAATGTTCATTCTATCTGCATTACGTTATTCAATGGGAAATGTACCGATGCATATGCACAGTTTTGAGTGATTTTTTTTAGTTTCTTGATAGAGGCTCTTTAATGTGAAATGTGGCCACACAAAGAGTGTGAACTACAATATCTCAGTTTTCGTTCATTTTCCAAAGGAAAATAAACAATTTTTAATATAACATGACAAGCAGTCAAAAGAACGTAAAATTATTCCTGCTTAATTTTATTATTTGTGTTATTAATGTATTTTTATTCTTCATGCACACATCTTCCCCCACATTCCAGGACAATTGGACTGGATCAAAGAGGGTTGGTAACGTTAGACCCTTCTAGTTTGATTCACTTTTTGACTCTCTTTGCATTGATATGTGTACTTGGTTACAAAGTGCAACACTGTGTGTTGCCTACCTTGTTGATTGTTGTCACGTAGTTGTATTTTGTGTTTGCACTACATCCTGAATGCTGCAAAAATGATGTGTCTTTGGAGCGGTGTACATTGCTGTGTATGGTCACATGGTGCGTGATAACTAGGGCTCGGATTTTTATGACATATCATTTTCCCAGGGGCTGGTTTTCTGTGTGTTAAGTTAGTTTAAGCACGTTTCTTGGTGTTTTGAAATCAATAACACTGTTTTTATTGGTCGTATAAATGCATATTTCTACTATATTTTATTTTTGGTTTAGGGCACATTATGGCCCAAAAGTGTGGAATAAAAGCATATTTTCATGTTCAACACACAGTACTTCCAGTGTTTAAAAAGAAATTCCTGGCTTGTTTCGCAAATTTATCTAAACGGCAGATTTTTTTTCAGTTTGTTTTATACCTTGGTTGGAAAATAACCAATGGTGTATTTTTCCTGGATGTGCTTTAAAAAAATAAACAGTGAAACTGTTTTTCAATCGTTCTTTTCCTTGTCTGCAATCAGCTTAAAGATTGTTAGGCTATTGTTAATTCCTTATCGTTAGCTGTTCTGCCCCTCCCCTCCCCTTCTATACAGACAACCAGACAGCATTGGAAGCGTATGTTATTTTCAGTGAGGGAGCGTAGGAGCATATCAGTGCCAAGGAAGCTGAGAAAAGAATCCTGTCGTTTAGAGTTTGAAGCTTCCAGTTCGCAGTCCATCCAAAGACCATCTTTGCTCCAGAAAGTAGGGGAATGAATTTTGTAGGTAACGCATACGTTGTTATAATTTCAAGATGCCGAAAGTGAAGTGCCCAGAGAGTGTGAAATTATTTTTTTTTTTTTGAGAGAGAGTTCGGTGAAAAGTTTTTCAGTACTGATGGCTGAATTTTATTTCGTAAATTGTGTTTCATATATTTTTTAAATGTCAGTCATTTTAAATTTTACATATATCCTATTTGTCATATTTTCAGTTTTTAAGGTCATATTTTGCAAATTTTAAGGGCATAAATGCATGCATATTACAGAAGTTTTTAAGTCCTAAAAATCCGAACCCTAGTGATAACCAATCAAATGAACGTTGAAAGTCATTTGTTGAATATTTGGAGCTTGAATACCATTATTCTTGCGCACAGCATCTACTTGGTTGATCGCATTTTACTTGCACCAGCCTGACATGGGATACACCTGCATTACACCTAGTGTTGAAAAGTGCAGTGAATTAAATTGGGCCTATATCTTGATGGGTGTAAACTTAGGAAATTGCAATGTTGCCATATTTCTCACTACTTGTGTTGCTGATTTCGTCGTTGAGAGAAATTCTAAAAAAACAGCTTCGTACGAGTGGAATTATCTCAATAACAGGGTGCGTCTTATACATGCGTGCAGCCTATACATGCCAAAATGCAGTAGTTGTGCTTCATTTGGTGCAGTTTGGAAAGACTGTGTCGGTGTTTTTTTGTAAGAAATAAATGAATGAATTATATTTGGGGGCTGCTTTAGTACATGTGGCCATTTTGCATCTTCAGAGCACATAGAGGAAAAATGCCCCTATCTAAAATCTCTACCTGAAAGTTAGAAATGGTGTGTAAAAATCTCGAGAAAGGTAAAATGTGCAAAGTTGTAAAAAGAACATACACAACACGATTAAAACGTATGGAAACTAAAATTTTCTTCATGGCTTATGTTTCTCAAGAATCTAAAAACATTATTTAAACACTTATCATCTTCCGATGAGGATTTGGAAAGATGAAAACTTTTTCTGACAATATTACGTTCACTACATTCAATAAGGATGTGCTGAACACTTAAAACTTCATTTCATACACGGCTCAGTGGAGGATCCACTTCTTGCAGCAAATGGCAATGTGTCCTATGTGAAACCAAGTTAAAATGATTTCTCGGCAGGAGGGACAGTATGAGGAACACCATGTGCTAATGGTGGACTTGATAGCACGAAGCTTGTTCCCCATTGTCTCATCCGATCTTCCAGCCACATATGTTGAAGGGAAGAATGAAACGCATTCTTCAGTTCACTGGCTAGCAAAAGGTGAACCAGGACATCGCCATCTACAGCAGTAGCAGCAGCATCATTTCTGTTGATGCTCATGTGTTTTTTTGTAACGCAACAGAAACAAATATTAGGATTTTTTTTAAATGTTCAAGAAACAAAACCAACAAGTTATGTAGTTGGTTAATTGTATTACAACTTAACTAAATGTGCGATTGTGCTTAATCATTTATTTATGTGATTTTTTCTGCATACACCACAACTTTATAAATTATGCATAAGAAAGTCATATAGAATTCTAAAATGTAAGAGTAGATATAAGTGAAGTTCAATGAAGATTTCTCCTAAAGCACTTCCAGTGGTCATATGGGAATGAAAGTACACATCTTTACATGTGACATGTTACAATACAATTTGTAGCCATGAACTAATACATGTTTTTGTTTTGTGGCTGTAAAACTATAGAAAGGTGTGAGGATGGAGCCAGTGGAGTAGAGAAGTTATCAGGTTCTTGTTCCTGAAACACAACACCCAAACAAATTTTCCAGGACATGACGATGATGTATGTCCCAGATGTTACATCCTATGAAGTCCACCAGGCCTCCCTGATGATGCAGTGGTAGCGTTGTTGCCTTGCATTCAAGGGGTCCCAGGTTCGATACCCGGAGGAGGCACATAGTGGTTTGGATCCCACTTTAAACTGTAGGTCGAGTCCCAATTAGCCTTACTGTGCATGAAGTGGACTTTAAACACCAACTCAAATCTTAAAAGCACTGGCATAGGCAATTAAAATGTGAGGTCGGACATTGATGGAAAAGGCCCTCCTACTGCCGGTCGACTGCAGTAGCCATTGATGGAGACAGCACCAACAAAGTTGAGGCTTCACTTACAGAAGGTTGCCATATATACTCCACTGTCAAGGTGATGCTCACCAGTGGCGCAGGAATGGTGGTGTACAGGGGACATTGTACCCCCAAATTTTTGAAGGGGGTACTGTACCCCCATAAATCGAGTTGTACCCCCCTTTGGTAATTTGACAGCAGACGGAAGGTGCTACTGTTAAAATAACCTATTTTAAATTCACCAAATAAAAAAAGTGTATATTGTTTATAACTTATGAGCATTATCTTTCTTACCGTAGAAATTCAATCCATTGCAAACTTATTCTACTACATTGTGCTTTCTACTAGTTAGTTCATTGACCTGTGTTCTTGGAAACCTCTTGGAAACCTTTCACATGTGTGTGGAACGATGGAACCATATTTGCTCTCAGAAAATCACGCTGCAGACGAATGCTCCTTTGCATAAGGGGAATATACTTTGCTAAAGAAGTGGTCGCATCGATTCGAAGATAAGATATAAATCTTCATCAGAAGAGTATATGACTGACTCTATTTTCTTTTGAATGTTTAAAATGTAATTTTCCGAAACTAAATATTTCCACGAACGAGACGAGACACAACAGACCAACTTGCGGGGTACAATGTACTCCTGTACCTCACCCACATTTTTCATAACTTTCTAAGATGGTGTACAGAAAACTATACTTAAACCCATATATAGTCCCGATTAGCCTATTTGAGCATGAAGTGAATCTAGAATAAGTTTTAATAACTTCACAGTGGAAACCGAAACAAAAATAAGCACAAACAAGAATGAAAAGGACCTCACCACACAGGAGACGAGATGAGGCTGTGACAATTCTCGACTCGTCGCATTGCGATATCATTCCTAGGTGAAATTAAATTTTTCCTAAACATTTAAACAGGATGCAATTTGCGATTTATCAGGGGGGACTTATTTTTGCCTATGTAATAGGGTATACTTATAATTGGACATTAATTGCTTATAATCTAATTGTGATATCGAATGCAACACAAACACAACGCCATTTTAAGTTAAACCCTAAAGTCAATTAAGTTAAACCCTAAAGTCAAACTGTAAGAAAATTACATTAGTCAGATGAATGAAAGACATAAATGAGATTTGCTGCAGGTTGGTATATATTGGATTAGATGGATTCACAATTTGCTTAGTTCTATAAGAAGGGTCTGCACTGTGGCATACAATAAAGGGAGAAGTTTGTGACTTGATAACAACTATCTAGAGAAGGATTAAAAAGTGTAAGCCAGGTAAGTGGGTCAGGAGAAATCTTTATTGAACACCCGTCGTATTACTTGCTGAAACTTCTAAGTGAAAGATCATGGGATCATATATTTCTGTCTTTATTAGTTCAATGATGAAAAATCATTTGTTACTATTTCAATGCATAACTTGCATGAGATTGGAGCTTGAAGCAAACCATTACTGTTTAGTTGTCTGATTACTGGAGTCACTCGTTCAATAATATTACTTCCATTGCTCATTTTTATCATCCAATACATTGAATTCTCAGGTGTGTAGTGACTTTCCTTGAAACTGAAATTCCACTTCAAAGTCTGGAATGATAAAGGTAATTCATTTTCAGTGCAAAAAATGTTGTGTACGGACATATAAGTTGAAGCTGCACTCATGCTACTAGTTGAGAACTATTGCTATTGATCAGTTTTAAACTACTGTAATCATGTCCTTTGCATTGTTGTGTAGTGGAAAAATCTGTCAATGGGTCAGAGATAAACCAGTCATTCTTGTCTTCAATAACCTAATTTTCCCACCTCATATAATAATTCCTATGGTAACGCAAGAATCATAATATATGTTGTGTGTAAAAAATATGATGTTTATATTTCTTTTGAAAAAGGTATGGCTTTGTAGTTAAATAAGAAGTAATCTTTGCCAGCACCTGTGGCAGAGTGGTTAGCACATCGCACTATGATGCTAGAGGTCTTGGATTCGAATCCTGGCATGGGTGTTTGTGAATGTCCATTCATCAATTTCATCATGTCATCATTCATTCCCATCTTCGCAAATAAGCCAAAAGTGTCACAAAAGCGAAGTAAAATAAACTAAATCAAATCAAATCAAGGAAGTAATCTTGAGCAACTTTAACAAGTTTAACAAGTTATCAATATCAAATGGTTTTGCTTTCCTCCTCTTGTGTTTATCCTAGAAACATTAATGCACTATCAGCCATTTCAATCATTAACATAACTAGCATTGTATGTATACCTTCTTTAACCCATTAACGTCCATGATCCTCATTTGTGGATCACTCATATATTGCTTCACTGAGAATAATGTATTGACAATTTTTATCTTCTGCACACATGGACATCATTGAAGGTTTTTCTTGCATAACAAACAAGAAAAACAGTTGACACAGAAATTTTAAATATATATTTATAGATTCAGTTATGTTCAAAAATGCAATATTTTCAATAGTCAATTTTTCTCATTTTAACAATAATTTTTAAATGTAGTTGTATAAAGTTTTGGATTTGGATTTTTTTATCCTAGCATGTTTATTCTTTCTATATATCACCTTCATCAAGATCTTCATGTATGAGACGCAAAAACATCGCCTATATTTCATCGACAGTACAAAACATCAACAGTACAAAACATCGACACAAAAACATCAACAGTACAAAACATCGATGCTAAAAACATCGGCGCCAAAAACATCGACACAAAAAACATCGACACAAAAAACATCGACTGCAAAAACATCGACGGCAAAAACATCGCCACCAAAAACATCGACACCAAAAGGTTCGACGGTAAAAACATCGACACCAAAAACATCCGCGGCAAAAACCGACAGCAAAAACATCGACAGCAAAAATATCTACACCAAAAACATCGATGCCAAAAACATGGACACCAAAAACTTTGGCGGCAAAAACATCGACGACAAAAACATCAATGGTAAAAACATCGACACCAAAAACATCGACGCCAAAAACATTCGACGCCAAAAACATCGACACGAAAAACATCGATGGCAAGACCATCGACGCCACAAACATCGCTATTTTTTTTCATTAAAACCATTAATTTATAATGGAGTCATGTTTTATTATTATTGGAGGAAGGCAGAAAGTAGAAGGAGAGTAGAAAGATGGGGGTGAGTAATAGGGTGGAAAGTAGAGGGGCGTTATAACTCCAACTCGCCCAGGTGAAACTTATATCTTGATTCGCTCCATGAATAGCATTTAGTGTTGTGATAATAGCATCATGAAGCTACAGCTCTTCTTTGTTTTGACCAAACATGCCTACATTGGTCGATCTTGTTTTAGATTTCTTATCAGCCATGGTTGTTGCACAAGGCCGGTATTTTCATTGATTCGATAATTTCGTGCTGCACGCACACCTTCCGACAAAACAATATTATTATTAGCACCTGATTCTTGCCCCAAAGCTCAAACAATGGAATCGTAAACAATGCGAAGTGCCATGTTTCCTTCTGGTTTCTAGCAAGCTGCTTTTAACTTCATAGACAGGATAGTTGTATGCTCGTTATATTGTGGATGCGGAAGAAATGTTCCTTTATGACTATGGTACGAAACTGACTGAGGGCCCCTTTGCTTTACCTCCCCCGCCCTCCTTCACACAGCAGACCCCTTGTGACAGCGACTGGACAGAAGCCTTCAAAACATCGTCTCTCACAAACATCAGGGTTTATCTGCATCTGATATCAATTCTGCCAGTCATACCAGAAGGGTTTCTAGAATTTTTGTCACAAATGTAGATTGTGCATGAAGTGTTTTTAACAAACAACGTGTTTTACTTTTTAAAATACACAGCCTTATATGAACTTAAGAAAATAAGGAGAATAATTTAAGGAATTCTGTCCATTGGAATTTATTTAGCTGTAATTTTTTGCTACTAGTTTGTGTTAGACATAAATATACAGGTTGTCGCCATACACATAGGCGGATCTAGAACTTCTTTCTGAAATGATGTCCTCCTGCATCCACATATTTATAGGAAATTTTCACTAACAAGTATCAGTTCCTCTTTCAAAATTGCTTCAATTTATTTCTTCATATTTTCTTTCAATTCATCTGATATATGGCTTCCGGTATAAAAGCTTGGTAGCTTGCCACGATGACGTTAAAAATATGTCTGTTTCTTGTGCAAGGCACCGGAGAGATTTCTGAGGAGTATGTTTCAATCGTGTTCCAACGTCGTCTAGTTTAACCTCAGTAAGCACATGCCGTTTTACCTTAACAAGAGCAGACCCTAATTTGTTCACTGTCTCTGAGTGAAACAGGAACATCTAGGAATTCTGCTGCAAAACGCATTCTAATTTCCCTACAAGAATTCGTAATGACGTAAGAGTAGTATATAAAAATTTCTTGTTTAAAATTGTACGGATAGCGTGGCATTATTAGACTGCAGAAAGAAACTGGTAATACATAAACTAAAAAAAAACTATCTAAAACACTTGTTAACAATTTAACACTTCACACACACATGCAAACTGGACAACAGCTGTCTGGATACTGAAGCACGGACGTGTCCAATGCCAAGGTCAGCGTACAGTTGTGGGTTTAAATGCCGGCAGATGTGCTCTTACTTTCCGACGTGCTAGCCGCCACCCAACGGCCACCTCGGCCATGAAAGGCAGTGTATACGTATATCCTTATCGCTAAAAATTCCGAGAGAGAGAAATACGACGTTATGAAATCAACGAGTTAACAAACTATGAATTAGAAATATTAAAATTGAGCTCCACACCCAGGTAGTCTGGTAATAATAAGACTGTTGCCTTGTAACCAAGTGCACCCATGTTCGATCCCTTGTGGGGGTACATTTCATTAAGTGGCTCGAATTTCACTATAAAATACTGCAATTTGTGCAAAAGTCAGCACGCTTGGGCAAGTTAATGCTCGTCGGAGTCTTAGGAGTATGCCTACATTCCCCAAGCATGCTGATTTTTGCACCATATTGCAGTATTTAGTTGGTTGGATTTATATTAACCTCATTTCTGAGGTTAGAAAATAATTTGTGCACTGTCATAGTAGCCCATTTCGATTCCACCATGTGAATGCAGAAGAGCTACATGTGATAAGAATATTAAAATTATGATTTATTAGTTTCTAAATTAAAGGAAAGCTTTACTAAGGACAGTAAGTGATGTGTTAATTGGATTTGACCGTTTCAATTCAGAAAGTTCCGAATTTATGAACTACGGAAAGCTACAATCTTCTGCCACTCACTACTGTTGTGATAAGGAAGGGAATTAGAAATAAGAACCCTTCAGCAACTGCTTGCAATGGTTGAAACGTTCAAAATTGCCTTTAACGAACTTTATATGCTTTGTGTTATTCATCAACAGTCAAATGCATTGGAGGCGATTGGGTTCCAAAACTTGGGGAGGGGGCAAGAACATTTTACTTTCTCCTCGTACATACGGTTTAGCATAATGCGGGGGCAAAAGCAGCAAAAAGTGTGGGGGGCATCTGCACCCCCATGCCAACCTAATCGCCGCCACCACACTAATCGAGAATCAAAAAGTTGTTACATCCCATTAAAATAATATCCAGGACTATTTTGTTAAATAACTGTTACATTTGAGGGAATAAATACAGCACTCAACCTCCAGTTACCAATCCCATTATGAAGGTAATCCATGATTTGCTGCAAAGTAGAAAAATGTTCTTTCACATTTAACTAGTGGCGGAGATTATGGGAGCATGGGGGGGGCAGTTGCACCCCCCATACATTTTGTCACATTTTCTCTCGCAGTATGCTAAACCTTATGTACCAAGGGAAAGTAAACTGTCCTTGTCCCACCCCCCTTCAGTTTTGGAAACCAATCGACACCACATTTAGACATCATTTTGCCACGTATTATCTATTTTTTTTTTGTTTGACGAGGAATTTCTCTATCCAAGTTCATGGGCGTAACTTGGAATCTAACTTTAGGGGGTCACAATCAAACTTGCCGCTTAACTTTTTTGGGGAGGATTAAAAAGTTTTCTAGGCCATAAAAATAGAATCCAAGATTATTTTTATTTTGTGAAACAACTGTCACATTTGTGAAATAATAAAAATTCCTCCTCTGGCCCGAAGAGGTCAATAAAAGTACCATTGACTTGTAAATTTTAATAAACCTGAAAATTTTAGACGGCCAATGCCCCCCTTGCTTCCGCCATTCTCATTTGCGAAAGCAGTCCTCTTCTATTGCCTTCACTTCAGTTACTTTTGTATTTGAGATTATTTCCTGATGTCAAATATTTACGGAAAGAATTTATGACTGTCATAGCATTCGCACAGCAAGCCCATCTTGTTACAGATAGGATCCTTAAAGGAATAAGTTTCTATCCTGCATCTCTTAAGATGCTTTCGAAGATACCATGCCTTGTTGCACTACTTGCAATTAAGCTATATATGTATTGCATTATTAAAACAAAGATCACACTGTTTACATTATATGTGACTTTAAATTAATCTCTCAGGTTCAGATTCAAAACTACTACACATAATTTATTAATTTCCAAGTATGAGCCATTTATTCGCCAGCCACATTAAGCAACACAGCTCACAACTCACAGCTAACGAATAAAGTATGAGTGAGTGTTAATAACAAGAAATTTCCTAGAAAAGGGAGTGGAATAGTTCAATTATATACAAAGTAATACAAGCAACCCCCTCTCCCGTAGTTGCTTGGACATGTATAGACTTAAAAATAGGTAACATTCTTTTAGAGTATAATATTATAACTGCAATAAGATTACATTGCATTTCTAAGTAAAGGATTAGGGGAGAGAGTCGGCCACCCTTGCCTCCCGTGCGCATGCCTATGAAAATGAATCTTAAAGGTTCGTTAGGTGTTGAACATTCTCCTACTTATAAAAAAAATATTTTCGCACCTGTTACACCTATTCCTAAAAATAGTGATTCAATTTTTGTAGCAAGTTTGGTGAGTAATAATTGGCCAAATGGAAGTTTTTTAATGGAAAATATTGAGTGAGAAAATTTCTAGTTTTTCCTATTTTTGGTTGAAATGTGTCTAACCTACTATAAAAATCTTGGGGAGAAGGGAGCCAGAGATGTTTTGTGGGGCTTCAGTCCCCTAGCCCGCCTGGAACGCAGTCCCTGATGAGGTGGACATAAGAGCGAATATTCTGAGGGAAAGTGACTCACTAGAAAGACAGTTTGATTCAGATGGTCATTGATACCCATGACTGTAACATTTGTAAGAGTGCAGTGAAAAATTTAAAAATGCTTTCAATCACCAGTTACTTTATTTGCAAAAGAAACTAATTTTTCCAGTTGTCTCTGCAATAAACGCAGTGTTACCCTGTAATCAATGGGTTCCGGGTTCGATTCCTAGTGAAAGCACACTGTGGTTCAGATCCTATTTTAAACTGTGGGTCCAGTCCCGATTAACTTCTCTGTGCATAAAGAGGACTTAAAACGATTATTATTATTATTATTTTATGGGTGCACATGTAACATTGGAATTTTCGGTATTTAGAATATTATTTATTTTGTCTTGTATATTTATTTTTTAAACTGAAACATGCAATTCATAGTTTTATACAATATCAATTGTTTGCAAATATATTTATAACAAAAAACAATATATATATTTAATCGTAATAATCGTAATTTGGTGTGACCCACGAAGGGTTAATCTGAACTGAACCTATAGTTTAAAGAATCCATACCACTGTGAAAATTTTCCTCCACCGGGAATCGAACCTCAGACACCTTGATTCAAATACAACAGCAGTACGGATACACAGTGACGGCGCTTCATGGTGCGGCACCCGGGGAAAATGTCTGGACAATATTGCAAGGGGACAGTTATATTACTTGCACACGGTCTGTACCAGTGCATGAACTGAAAGAAAGTCACTACGGAAAAGTCAAGTTGCATATTGGCCCTTTCGGTCTCCTGCATCTAATAAACAAGGCATAACAATAGTCGGTGATCTTTTCATCTTTCACACGGAGGAGCCTTCCTTTCCCTTTCCCCGACCACAAACGCTGCCGGCGAGAAGAGATAAATGGTTACCAGAAACTAAACAATCACGTTCACTGCGCAATCTCATTGTTTGTAATTTTATCAATAATAATAATAATAATAACGTCTTTATTGAGAGGGCGTGTCTCAGCCTCGCGGACCGTTCTTACAACAAAGACCATTATACGTTGGTAGCGGGGTAGCACTATAAGTTGGCAACTTGAGTTTGCTCATTACACATTGTTCGTTTCACTGAAACACTTTATAATTTAGGGTAGGCCATCTCAAAATATTCGGGATTAGATCTGAATTCCTTAGTGTGGAAAACTTTGTCAAAACTTTCTCGACGATGTTTTCGGTGTCGATGTTTTTGCCGTCGATGTTTTTGCCATCGATGTTTTTACGGTCGATGTTTTGGCGTCGATATTTTTACTGTCGATGTTTTTGGCATAGATGTTTTTGGTGTCGATATTTTTGGTGTCAATGTTTTTGCCATCGATGTTTTTGCCATAGATGTTTTGTATTGTTAATGTTTTGTATTGTCGATGTTTTGTATTGTCGATGTTTTGTGCTGTCGATGTTTTGTGCCGTCGATGTTTTGTGCTGTCGATGTTTTGTGCTGTCGATGTTTTGTACCGTCGATGTTTTGTCAGCGATGATTTGACGCTACACCAATTGTCATAATCTCCAATTGGTAATCATGGGCATTTCCATGTGAAATTAATAACTTTTCTGTGGACATAAATTTCCCTTCTGTGTAACAATAAGAGTTTGGTCTTTTATTTAAATCAAGAAAAAACTACCTAGTAACATGAACATTTCTCCCCAGATTAAGCATAATGGACCCTTTCATAAAATCAGCTATACTCTGTCATGGATATCTCTTGAGCAAGGCCGAGAAGAGGAGGGGGACCTAGTGGGCAGAACAAAGCAGTACACACTGTGATGGCTGGTAACTGCAGTCTCTTTCCTCCCCTCCATGCAATCCCATTCCCTCTCATGTGTTCATTGGTGAAGTCATCTCACGTCACTACTTGCACAAAGACTTGTTTTCATTCCCTTGCTCCAGAGATAGGAATCACACTATAAGTCAACAAATGAAACATTGGTGTTTCTCGGCTGAGTCATGTTAAATGCAACAATGAGTCGGCATATGTGTCTGATCTTGTATCAAGCTTTAGATCTTTTGGAAGACCCCGACTTAGGTGTTAGTGGCAGTGGTTCAGATGAAGAACATAGTGGTACAATAGATATTGTGGAAATTCCACCAGAAGACGTGAACATTATTTCAACTGAAACAAATGGGAATATGTGCTACAGCAACTGTTCGCATCAATGGAATGAGTAAGTTGTCAGTAAAAAACAGACAAAACAATGAAAAAAAACCTCGTGGTACACATGGTTTTAGATTTGACATTAGCAATGAGTACCTCGCTATCATAACATACTGGTAAGGTGCGGATTACTCACAATTAAATATAAACTTTAAGCTAAAAGATTAAAAAATCGGCAACTTACGTGTGTGAGTATGAGATATTTTTCGTACTACGTTTCGGAGGTTACACTACCTCCTTCTTCAGGTTGAAACGTTGTTATTCAGACACCTGACATGGTGCCTCGTCGTGAAAGTGAAGGTTAAGGATTTAGGTTAAAAAGTTGCTAGAAGGACACTTTCTAAAAAAGAGTATAAATTACACATCTAAAACCGCGCAATACTATAAAAACAAAGGAACATCCAAGGCTGAAGTCGGCGAACTGCCGACCAATGCACAGGGTAGACGAATGCACAGTGTCAGCCCGTACCTGGGGAAAAGGAACTTCCCCTCCTCAAACCTTCCAAACTGGGGCTCGGGAGTCACCAATCCAAGGAGAAGTCGACCTCCACCTCGGCGGCTTTCCTAACCTCAGGAGTAACATGGAAGCCCATTTCGTCCCTAAACATTGCGGCTTTATCCCATTTTTTAAAGAAATTAACCCAGCCGTCTTCTAAATTCCCATCGTCCCTATTAAGCTTATTCCAATTTTCCGCGCATATATAAGCAGCTTCATATACGTTCCTGTCCAATTTATTGTTAACCTCCCTAATAATTTCCCTTTTAGCAATCCTATGTCGGTTAACCAATATATGTTCAGACAATCCGGTTTTGGGTATGCCTTCCTTTACGTCCTTATCATGCTCTCCCCACCTGACTTGCATACTTCTCCCCGTTTGTCCCACATATTCCTTTCCGCATTCACACACTATCCTGTACACCCCTTTCCGCTCCTCAGGGTTATTGCGTCTATCCCCCCTCCCTTTCTTATATGAAGTAAAGTGCTTTTCAATACTCCGGGGCGCTCTTACCCCACATTTTATTCCGTAACCCCTCACGGACTTTTCAATTTTCTCTGAGACCCCCTTAAAATACGGGATCCCCACGAAACATGCGTCTTTTTCGCCGTTTTCTGTCCCAGTTTTTTTACCCTCTATGTCATATTGCGATGTTTCTTGCCTAACAATCCTTTTGGCTCTCCTAGCTACTTTTTCCAGGTCGCGGATAGTGTACCCATTCTTTACCCCCACTCTCCTTATCCATTCCCCTTCTTTCCGTTTCTCTTTCTCGTCATTGCACAGTCTTTCGGCGCGAATGTAAAAGTTAAGAAAAACATTTAATTTGGTCCTATTCGAATGTTGGGATCTCTTATGGAGGTACAGCTCTCCAGCTAACGGTTTATGAAAGACCCCCGTAACGATCCGTTGTCCGGTTTTAGTAAGGCATAAGTCAAGAAAGTGGATCTTTCCGTTGACCATATCTTCCCTAGTAAACCCAATCCTGGGGTCCTGCTTCCCCAATTGGTCGAAAATGTTGTCAAGTTTGATTTCATCCCCTATGATGAGGATGTCATCTACATATCTCCCATAATATTTTACCTCCCCCCTCCCCCCTACATGCTCCATAGCGGTTTTTTCGACGTAGTGCATGAAGATGTTGGCCACAAGACCAGAGATGGGATTGCCCATGGCCAACCCTTCTTTTTGTCGGAAGATTTTATCGTTAACGTAGAAGTAGTTGTACCCCGTAATGAGAAAAAACCACCGGACGTACTCCCAGGCGACCAAGATTTCAACGTTTTGGTCAATCAACCATCTATATAAACAATCCCCAGCTTTGTCCCGGGGGACACTGGGGTACAGATTAATAACGTCGAAACTACAAATTACGTCCCGTTCTCCTATGGTGAGTTTCTCGATGGTTTCTTTGACCATAAGAGAGTTTTTGACGCTATACGGAGTGTCCATATCCATTTTTCCCATCCTCTTAATCATTTCTTTAGCTAAACCATATCCTGGATGTGCATACATGGGAATGATTGGTCTGAGGGGTATCCCCTCCTTATGGGTCTTAGGTATCCCAAAGGCCGTAGGAATATTTCCTTCCTTAACCCCCTTAAGTAATTTCTTTTTTTCCGCGCTTCCCAAGGTAAAACTGTAGTTTTTGTAGTTTCGACGTTATTAATCTGTACCCCAGTGTCCCCCGGGACAAAGCTGGGGATTGTTTATATAGATGGTTGATTGACCAAAACGTTGAAATCTTGGTCGCCTGGGAGTACGTCCGGTGGTTTTTTCTCATTACGGGGTACAACTACTTCTACGTTAACGATAAAATCTTCCGACAAAAAGAAGGGTTGGCCATGGGCAATCCCATCTCTGGTCTTGTGGCCAACATCTTCATGCACTACGTCGAAAAAACCGCTATGGAGCATGTAGGGGGGAGGGGGGAGGTAAAATATTATGGGAGATATGTAGATGACATCCTCATCATAGGGGATGAAATCAAACTTGACAACATTTTCGACCAATTGGGGAAGCAGGACCCCAGGATTGGGTTTACTAGGGAAGATATGGTCAACGGAAAGATCCACTTTCTTGACTTATGCCTTACTAAAACCGGACAACGGATCGTTACGGGGGTCTTTCATAAACCGTTAGCTGGAGAGCTGTACCTCCATAAGAGATCCCAACATTCGAATAGGACCAAATTAAATGTTTTTCTTAACTTTTACATTCGCGCCGAAAGACTGTGCAATGACGAGAAAGAGAAACGGAAAGAAGGGGAATGGATAAGGAGAGTGGGGGTAAAGAATGGGTACACTATCCGCGACCTGGAAAAAGTAGCTAGGAGAGCCAAAAGGATTGTTAGGCAAGAAACATCGCAATATGACATAGAGGGTAAAAAAACTGGGACAGAAAACGGCGAAAAAGACGCATGTTTCGTGGGGATCCCGTATTTTAAGGGGGTCTCAGAGAAAATTGAAAAGTCCGTGAGGGGTTACGGAATAAAATGTGGGGTAAGAGCGCCCCGGAGTATTGAAAAGCACTTTACTTCATATAAGAAAGGGAGGGGGGATAGACGCAATAACCCTGAGGAGCGGAAAGGGGTGTACAGGATAGTGTGTGAATGCGGAAAGGAATATGTGGGACAAACGGGGAGAAGTATGCAAGTCAGGTGGGGAGAGCATGATAAGGACGTAAAGGAAGGCATACCCAAAACCGGATTGTCTGAACATATATTGGTTAACCGACATAGGATTGCTAAAAGGGAAATTATTAGGGAGGTTAACAATAAATTGGACAGGAACGTATATGAAGCTGCTTATATATGCGCGGAAAATTGGAATAAGCTTAATAGGGACGATGGGAATTTAGAAGACGGCTGGGTTAATTTCTTTAAAAAATGGGATAAAGCCGCAATGTTTAGGGACGAAATGGGCTTCCATGTTACTCCTGAGGTTAGGAAAGCCGCCGAGGTGGAGGTCGACTTCTCCTTGGATTGGTGACTCCCGAGCCCCAGTTTGGAAGGTTTGAGGAGGGGAAGTTCCTTTTCCCCAGGTACGGGCTGACACTGTGCATTCGTCTACCCTGTGCATTGGTCGGCAGTTCGCCGACTTCAGCCTTGGATGTTCCTTTGTTTTTATAGTATTGCGCGGTTTTAGATGTGTAATTTATACTCTTTTTTAGAAAGTGTCCTTCTAGCAACTTTTTAACCTAAATCCTTAACCTTCACTTTCACGACGAGGCACCATGTCAGGTGTCTGAATAACAACGTTTCAACCTGAAGAAGGAGGTAGTGTAACCTCCGAAACGTAGTACGAAAAATATCTCATACTCACACACGTAAGTTGCCGATTTTTTAATCTTTTAGCTTAAAGTTTATATTCGCTATCATAACATTAATGGCACAAGTTTGCGAAAGTGAAAATTTATTTTAAGTTTATTTTATGCTCGGATAGTCTAAACAGGATTGGGCCTACAGTTTTAAAATTGAATCCAAATCATTATGCAATATGTCTCCACAGAGGATCAAGTCTGGTACTTATCCATTACAAGATAACAGCTTTACCACTATGCCATTGGGTAGACACATACATAAAAGTCACGTATGGCAAAAACAATTAGTAGCTACAGGGTATCCAAAAAGTCACGCAACCAAGATTTTGACTGGATGTAACTTTTGTACAAAAAGCGGTAAGGCATAAATCTTACATTGGGCATTAATTTTGTCCATGCAAATATTTTTTAAACATTAAAGTATAAAATCGTGCTGTTCATGAATGTTCAGTATAGGAAAAAGTTATTAAGGTGTAAAATAGTGCTGCAGCAATGGCTATTTGCTCTAGTATCTAATAGTTCGCATGGGCAAAAAGAGCGGTATATGCTCAAAGACCAGTAGTTTACACAACTCTAATTTGTCTGTGGTTGTGGGCCCTCAAATATGGATCTTGAAGTGAAAGACTTAGTGAACAATCATCTCCATGTTTCGCTTGCTCTCGCCCTCTGATTTTCGCTTATTAAAATCAAACTATTGGTCATAATGTAATGAAATTTGCTACGGATATACCTTCATGTATGAGAAGCATGGTGACATCACAGTGAGTGCTGGAAGTGGTCGCCATTTTGCCACTTTAGTAGTGGCCACCTACCCTGCAAAAATCCTTGAACTTATATATTTAAAAAATTGTAGAAAGCAGCTCCTTACTCAATTTTTGCACATATTTAGACTGGGTTGCCAATTATTTTATAATTAGCAACTCACGTTTTTTAGGTTTGTAACAATGATTAGTTTTATTTTTTGAGATATAATAACATGACTAAAAATGAATCATGCATTTTTTATACTACCACTACTTCTCTTTCATTGAAACAGAGAATAAAACATCTACTATGCCATCACCAATAGGGTGGAGTGAATTTTTTTCTTCTTGAGTTTCGAAATGCCTGTAGTCATAAAAGTTGCATTTTGGTATCAGATAGTCAAATAAAAAAATCAGCTCTCTAAGTCAATTTCTTCTGGTGCCCCAAGGCCTCCAAAGTTTTCATATTTCCACTTATTTTAGCGTATTGAAAGATACATGGAGAATTCTGGATGTGATGAAATTATATCTTCATATCCGCCTTTAAAAGCAAAATGAGAAAAACTCAGGAACCTCATGTTTCAGAAATTAGTGAAAGTGTTTCTCACCAAGTGGTAGGAATTTTGATTAAAGCTTCATTGCCATCAGTGTCACATCAGCAAGTCGTTGCAAAAGTGAAAAAATTTCACGAACACTATCGAAATCTCTTAAAGCCCTTTAAGCGTAGACAAAATGAAGAAAACTAGAAGAAAAAATTGCATTGTATTGCTCACATGCTAACTCTACATTATTTGATATATTGTGTTGCAAGTGCAAAGACTTTTCAACCTGTGTTTGTTCTAGAGAGAAGAATGTACCTATTCAAGAAAGATAATTTCCTTTGGATCAAAGAACAACAAGAAAAATGTTCATTGGAAAAACTGATTTAAAAAAATCCAAAGAATTGCAGAAGAAGCAAGCAAGAAAAGCTATGGAAGAAGCAAGACTTCAGAAACATTTGTCAAGCTGTAGTGTCAATGCTGCTACTAGTAGTCCTCAATCAAGTTCATCAACTGAACTGGAGGAAGAAGGTTGAGATACTGACAGCGACACGAGTAAAGTACTTAAAACCAAATCGGAAATGCCCTCCACTTCAGCGAATTCCTCATTAACCTCAAACGAAACTCAAATGTGGTTGCCTCTTAAGAATTTTGCTAGAGAGTGTGACAGACATCACATATCTGATAGAAGTGCAGCTAAAATTGCTAGTGCAGTTCTTCAAGATGTAGGTGTTATTAGTGATGAAGATGTTTCTAAAGTTATAGATGAGAGCAAGGTTAGAAGGGAAAGAATTAAAGTCAGGAAAACAGCTGCTGATAGTTTGGATACTCTGACTGGATTGTATTTTGATGGCAGGAAGGACCAGAGAAGAATTATGAGAAGAGAGGAGTGAAGAATTATGGTCGCATCGTAACAGAAGAGCATGTGACTAGTCCAGGAGCCAAGTTCCAAGTATATAGGACACGTCACTGTATCACTATAAAAAATGAGATCTTGAGCTTCTGTGCTAAAAAGGAAATAAGTATGGACGATCTTTTAGCAGTTGGATGTGATGGTGCAAATGTGAATACAGGAAACAAAGGAGGAGTTATTGTTTTACTCAAAAAATAACTTGGTAGACCCCTCCAGTGGCTTATTTGTTTGCTGCATATAAATGAACTCCCACTGCGCCATCTCTTTCAGAAAATTGATGGATTCACAACTGGTCCAAAATATTTTTCTGGGGAAATAGGAAAAGCTCTACAAACAAAAAAGCTCTCTGCAACATCAGTAGACAAATATGTAGGTTAGGACTAAGAACCATGCAAATTTGTAAATCTTTAATGTGTGTAGTGACCTGTATCTATCTTATTTATTACTATTATATATATATATAAAAAAATGGATGTGTGTGTATGTATATATTTGTTCCGGCATAACTCTCGAATGCCTGGAGCAATTTCAACCAAACTTGGTACGCGTATCACTTGCAATCTGGAAAGAAATACTGTGGGGGTAAGACACCCATGGCAGCCCTAGGGGTGGGAAGGGGACATAAAATAGCATTTCGTTGCGAAGCATTTTCATGTAATATCCTGCAAGTTATGCTTCCTGCTACACAGCACAGTGAAGATGGTTGCCTATAAAGAAGGGGTGATATTGCTATCCTGGAGCAATTTCAAGCAAACTTGGTACACGTATCACTTACAATCTGGATATAAATACTGTGGGGGTAAGACACCCCTAGGGTTGGGTGGGAAGGGGGTGACATGTAAAAATAATCGAAAACTACCAATATTAGTGTGGAATCCATAGTTTTCGGGGTCACTAAGATGAATAGTGACATTCCCAATGCCGTTCAACACTATAGTTAGAATTCATTATTTTCCTTTCTAATAGAAGATTGGGATAAATACCCGGGCAATCAGCTAGTATTATATAAAATGCAAATGAATTATTTTGTTTAATATTATCCATTCCATGAACATTTACCTGAGTGATGCCATGCCACTAAAAATGCACCCATTCAGACCAAATAATTAATGTCCCCCAGACCACTAATTGTTATGTGAGGAAGTGTTTAAAGATAGTACATTTTTAAAAAAAAAATCTACTTCAAGATGAAACTAATCCTAAGAGGGAAGGGAAGGGGAATCAGTTCTTAAAGGTCACAAATGATAATTTTCAGGTAAAAGTAAACATTTCGTATGTCACAGAAACAATGATGCTTCCAAAATATGAAAGCTATCTTAGTAGTATTATGTCTTCCACTCAATGTAATAGTGTATTTTGTACATTAGTGTAAGTTTTGTGAACAATATTTCAATATGCATTAATGCAAGAAAAGACTAAATGAAGGAACAAATTGCACATCACAATTTAAGTGCTGCATGTTCAATTAATCAGTGTAATATATTTTAATTATCTTGCTTTTTGTGAACACTGTTTGGTACTCATTTTGTTATTGCTATTGTTAATGCTTTTACACATCACTGTTATGTGAATCATGGTTATTTGTACACTTGTTTATGTTTCATCAATATTTTAATGAAGTAATTAATAATTTTTATTCCCATGTAACTGTAAGTTGTATGTACTTTAAAATATATACACAACTTCCATAAGAATATTTTTTTCTTTCTCCATGTATTATCATAATTGCTCTGTTCAAACATGAAAGCTTCTCACGTTTTGAAGCTCTAGGTTTGAGTACATAGCAGAGCATGGGTTTGTTGTTTGCTTTTCTTCATCTAATTTGTGTATTTTTGTAGCAACAATTTCACTGCAGCTACATGTTTTCTCAACGTTTTATTATTATTATTATTGTTTAGGCGTTGCTGAGTTGCTGTGCCTGTATGTTGGTTCCTATATGTAAAAAGTGGTTTGCTAAACTTTAAGAACAACCTAGACAAATTTAATGTGCTATAGTTTTGTACAGTAGATTTCTAAATACTTGGCTTCTTTCCCAAAGCAAAAACCATTGAAGTCGCCTGATTACATACATTAAGGAATATATGAACCATTCATGTTTTTCAAGGAATATTTACAATTTTACATCAGATCGGTAGAATATCAGGTACTGGTATCAGTAAAGATTACTAGGGTACTTTATTGGTGACAGTGAAAATTTCATATTTGTCTATCCCTAATCAGAATGTTTGTGTAGAGGGTAAACCTTTTAAATTGTTTGGAATTTCAATGTACTACACATCAAATATAATACAATTTAAAGATAATACAATGAGAGGTAAGTCTTCTAATGTGTTTCTGTTTGTCTTGTGTAGTATTTGTGGTGTATCTGTACGTGTCTTGTGTTGTAGTTGTGCTGTCTAGTATGTTTATTTGTCTTGCGTAGTAGTTGTGCTGTCTAATTTGTTTGTGTTTGTCTTGTGTAGTAGTTGTGGTGTGTAGTTTGTTTGTGTTTATATTGTGTAGTAGTTGTGGTGTGTTTGTGTTTATATTGTGTTATAGTTGTGATGTGCTTGTATGTGTCTTGTGTAGTAGTTATGCTGCCTAATGTGTTTGTCTTGTGTAGTAATTGTACTGTCTAATGTGTTTGTGTTTGTCTTGTGTAGTAGTTCCTCCATTCAAATTGGGGGTTAGGCGTAGAGCTGATAACTCTGCACTGTAAAAAAAATGTCAAGAAACAGCAATATAAGGACATGGATGTTCCCAAGGTAAAATATTCTGGAGGTAAAATAGTCCCCCGTTCGGATCTCCGGGTGGGGACTACTTTGGGAGGTCCCTGGACTAAGGATAAGATCTACATTAGGAATAAGGATATTAAATTAGGCACCTGGAATGTTCTGAGCCTTTACAGTTAATGAGATAGTTAAGTATAAATTAGATGTAGTAGCTGTCCAGGAAATTATACTTTTTTCTATGGTGGTACTGAAAATCATAATTTTGGAACAGGCTTTTTCATAAATAATAGAATTATCTCGGCTCTTAAAACAGTAGAATTTATTAATGATAGGATATCATATGCAGTTTTACAGGGTAAGTGGTGTAAAATTATTTTAATAAACATACATGCACCAATGGAAGATAAAGATGATAATACTAAAGATGATTTTTATACTGAGTTAGAACAGGTCTTTGATAAATTTCCTCAGTATGATATGAAAATTCTGTTAGGTGACTGTAATGCACAGATTGGCAAAGAAGAGACATTTAAACCCACGATTGGTAAAGAAAGTCTTCATGAGTTAAGTAACGATAATAGTATAAGATTGATTACTTTTGCAACCTCAAAGAATTTAATTGTGAAAAGTACCACTTTGAAACATAAAGATATCCATAAATATACCTGGTCTTCTCCAGATGGTAAAACTCATAATCAGATTGATCATATTCTCATTGATAAGAGAAGGGATACTAGTATAATTGACGTTCATACACATAGAGGTGCTGACTGTGCCAGTGACCATTATTTAGTAATTGCTAAATTAAGAGAAAGACTCTCAGTGATAAACCATAAGCAACAAAATCTAAAAGTTATAAAATTTGATACAGGAAAGTTTACTGATGAAAGAATTAAGAAAGATTACCAAATTAAACTGTCAAATAGATTTGATGTTTTGCAGGATTTAAATGATGATGAAAATATAAATGAAGCAGACGTAAATAAGAATTGGGAGCACATACGTAATGCAATAGAATCAGCAGCTAAAGAAAGTATAGGATACCATAAACCGAGAAAAAGTAAGCCATGGTTTGATAATGAATGTCATAATCTAATAGAAATAAGAGATCAGGCTAGACTTAGGTGGTTAAATAACTCTGATGATACAAATCTAAACAATTATAATAGAATAAAGCGAGAAGTTAACCGCACGTTTAGAAGTAAAAAAAGAGATTACTTGAAAAGCAAAATTAACGAAATTGAAACAAACAGCAAAAATAAAAATATCAGAGATTTATATAAAGGTGTAAATGAGTTTAGAAAGGGGTGGCAACCTAAAGTAAAGTTGATAAAAGATAAAGACGGTGATTTTCTAGCTGACCCAAGCGATATTCTAAATAGATGGAAGAACTATTTTAATGACCTTTTAAATGTCCATGTAGGAGATAAATCAGAAGTAAATAAAGTGCACACAGCAGAACGTTTAGTTCCAGAACCTAACTTGACTGAAGTTAAAGATGCTATTAAAAGGCTAAAGAATAACACAGCACCTGGCATTGATTTAATACCAGATGAGTTGATTAAATATGGTGGAAATTCATTAATATGTCAAATTCATAAATTAATTTGTTTAATATGGAATAAAGAAGAAATCCCTCAACGGTGGAAAGAATCCATAATTGTTCCTGTGTTTAAAAAAGGTGATAAAATGAACTGCAATAATTACCGTGGAATTTCTCTACTCTCAACAACATATAAAATATTATCTAACATTCTTTTAACAAGGCTAACCCCATATGCTAATGAAATTATAGGTGATTATCAATGTGGATTTAAACGTAACAGATCAACTACAGATCAGATTTTTCACATCAGACAGACACTTGAAAAAAAGTGGGAATATAATCAAAATGTCCATCAGCTATTCATTGATTTCAAAAAAGCATATGATTCGGTCAAAAGAGATAAATTATATAATATATTAGTAGAGTTTGGAATACCTAAGAAGCTTGTTAGTATGATAAAAATATGCACCAGTGAAACAGAAAGTAAAATTCGTGTGGGTATTAATATGTCTGACAAATTTACAATTCATGATGGGTTAAAACAAGGAGATGCATTATCTCCATTGCTCTTTAATTTTGCCTTAGAATATGCTGTTAGGAAGGTAAAAGAAACTAAAGAAGGACTAAAATTAAATGGTGTGACTCAGTTGTTAGCATATGCAGATGATGTAGACTTACTGGGGGATGATGTGAATACAAGTAAGAATAATGCTAAATATTTTTCAAAACTGCTAAAGAGATAGGTTTGGAAGTTAACAAAGAGAAAACTAAATATATGCTTACAGGCCGAAACCAAGTGTTAGGTAATAATCAAAATCTAATTATTGATAACAACTCGTTTGAACCAGTTTCCAAATTCAAATACTTAGGAGTAATATTAACAAATGAAAATTATATTAAAGAGGAAATAAAAAGTAGACTTAATTCAGGAAATGCATGTTACTTCTCTCTTCATAAACTTTTGTCTTCTCGTTTAATATCTAAGAAACTAAAACTTAAAATATACAAAACAGTAATTTTGCCTGTAGTATTATATGGATGTGAAACTTGGTCCCTTACATTGAAAGAGGAACATAAATTGAGAGTATTTGAAAATAAGATCCTTAGGAAAATCTTTGGACCTAAAAGGAAAGAGGAGACAGGTGAGTGCAGAAGGTTACATAATTTAGAACTACATAATTTGTGTTCATGATGGTAAGAGACCTGTAGGAAGGCCAAGACGAAGATGGAGGGACAATGTTGAGATGGACCTAAGGGAAATCGGTAGGGATGGAAGAGAGTATATAGATCTTGCTCAAGATATGGAAAGATGGAAGGCCTGTGTTGCTGCAGCCATGAACCTTCGGGTTTAAGAAGGCTAGAGAGTGAGTTAGTTAGTCTACAAACTTGCGAAAAACAACCTCTTGTGCAATTCGATCCAATAAATGTTCCTTCTTCTTGTCAGCTTGTTGGGAATGTTGACTTTGAAGATTCAAGTACTGATCAGAGGTATCTCTATAATTGGTGTATTAGTGTAACAAATGGACACTGCAGTGATGAATTAGCGAATCGCAAACCAGGCGCATTAAACCATTCTAGGTGGCTAACAACAGCTGCAAGACTGCTACTGTTGTATGTATAGACTGATAGACCCTCAAATAATTTGACAACTCTTGTGACCTTTGTGGTGATGGTACATACTCCAGTGCAAAGATATGGATTTATCTTTTCAACTATCAAGTCAAGAGCATTGATGAAAACATTTCACACTAAGAAAGAATATAAGTTGTAAAAGTAATTAATATTACGATATTGGGCTATATGTAAATGTAAAAGTTTAACATTGTTACATATTTTGGGTACTAATGGGTACTTGGGTAGTTTATTTTATGTATTTCGGTAGCACAACTTTATGGTTGTATTCAAATATCTATTTTTTGCACTTGTTTACTTAGGAAACAGGGTATTCTGTGTTTCAGTTCAGGAAAATAAATAAAAAGTTATAATTTTCGCTGAGTAAATGCTGATTTTCAACATGAAATCTTCGGTGACCCGGGGCACCACTAAAAATCAATTATTTTTTCTGAAATAGTTGGGGTTAATTAACTGTATAACAACACAGCTTTTCCCACTACAGGCATCTTCATTTTTTGAAAAAAAAAATTGCCCTATATTTTCACTCCACCTTAATCACCAACATCACTATCTACGAATGTTTCTTTGTCATGCTTTAGTGTGCAAGATATCAATTATCTCTCTAATATACTCATCATACTTGTAAAAGAGCTAGGAAATATGTGATTTGTGTATATACAAAATACATAAGGAGCATTTTGACGATGCCAATTTTGAAGTATGATGAGTATATGTCCTTAAAATGTGACATAGTTTCATAGATTCTTCCATGTTTCTTTCTTCTCCTGATCATTATCCTGTTTTTGATATGTCTTATAAAGCTTCGCAATCTCACCAAGAAGATTCATTAAATTCACCAAAGACTCTGGAGAATTGCTCATAAATGTAAAAAGTAATTGCATGGTCAAGATTGTTAAGAACTTTTTGTATTGTTGGGTTGCTGCCTAAAGCAAGTTTGGTGATTTTTGAGTAATTTTCTGCATTTTCAGATATAGCTTTTTGTATTGATTTATTTCAAGAGATTTCAGAGAAAGCAAGCTCTGCAAGGTTTACCATAGATTCTGGTGTCTGGCTGGTAGCCTTTGCTTATTTTATCGCTTGTTATTATGGATAGTACATTGCATTTATTTTATGGATTAAGAATGAAAAGTTTTGATAGAAAAAATCTTGATGTTTTAAGTGGCGCTTATACGTATGTTAGTAACAAATGCAAAAAGAGCAATTGTTAGCGTACACTAATCTGACAAAAGATGAGTGTATATTGTTTCAAAAGTATCTATCGCTTGGTTTTATATTCTTTAAATGAAATATTGTTGATCTTGAGCAAGTTCAAGGCTTACAAATCTTAGGAGATAATAATATTATATATGTGCATTGACAATATTGCGATAGAAAGGTTTTTTAGATCCATGAAATATAATTATATATTTATTAAGGAGTTAAAGGCAGGTATTAGTGATTATATTGATAAATAGAAGAAAAGACACACCTTAAAGACCCAAGTTATTGTAGATAAGAAAACAAAGCGTATAATATGCACAGCATTTTCAAATGGAAAGCATCGTGATTTTAGGTTACTTAACGAATCCAAAACCCATATTAATCCTGAGATCAAAGCCATTACAGAAACAGGAAACCAAGATTTGCAAAAGCTGTAAATTTAATCTTTTTTGGCCACATTGGAAGATCTTTTGTATCTTCTCTTTTCCTCCATTTAATAACGGTTTTTGGGTTAACATTAAATCTTTTTGCTGATTTTATTATGTTCTCTTTAGAATTACATATCTCTCTACGGATCGCCTCCATTGTTCTGGCATTAGCATGTAGTAATTGAATCTTATGCACCATGCATACGATATTTGTCTAAAAGCCTCTCATGTTGTTACCAGTTTCTTCACCAAATATTGAATTGAAGACTTTGTAGGCAGTTTCCAGACCCCAAACCGTGTAATAAACATGCCTTTATGGATGCAATTTACCAGTACACGCAAACAATAAGCACATGCTGTTCCACTGAGTACGGACTCATAATTAACCACATAAATTGTCTGTAATATGTAAAAATTTATTGTTCTCTTATCAATTCGGTATATACCCACAGAGACAGACCATCGATTTACATTGAAAACTTTTTGCAAGCAACTCCATAGCTGTATTGTATCCATGTTCGTTTCACCTTTGTACATAAACTTTTTTGAACCCTAGTAACTTTTCCCCCTTACTGAACGTTCATGAACAGCACAATTTTCTAGTTTAATGTTTGAAAAATATCCACATAAACAGAGTTAATACCCAGTTGAAGATTCATTCATAATTATAATTATTTGAACAAAAGTTACGTAAGTTCAAAGTCTCGGTTGCTTGACTTTCTGGACATCCTGTAGAAGAAATGGCAAAATATGTCTTCTCGTTGCTACACCATGTACAATTATTTAGCTAATTGCTAAATATGACATTAGGAACCTCTAAACTCTTAACTAACAATGCAAGTGAAATGGGTTAGCCGCAATTGGTAAAAAAAAAAGTTTTTTTTCCCAAAAAAGCCGGCTTTTTATCGGAAAAAAACTGGCCATTCAAAAAGCCGGCTTTTTTGCAACTCTAAACACATGCGACAAAATACTGTGTTTAAGGATGTTTTGCTTGCTCCCCTCCCCTACACCTGGTACACGATCTGCATTGTCCATGCATTCTACATGACAATACACAGCCCCTTCCATTTGTATTTTGGATGTTACAATTACATATGCCCCAGCCTCATAGAATAAGATGATGTGAGACCTCTTGAGGGTCCTCATTGTATAGCATAATGCACAAATGCATTAATTTATATCACAAATTATAAAATTTTGAGAGAGAGAGCATTTGCCAAGTCTCTATTATGCTTTGTTACAGGTACACACACAATGACATTTTTATTACGAATTAGCTATGACTTTATATACCTTCAAGCAGATTTGGTTGTTGGGAAACCATCAGAGCAATTACAACAACAGAAATGGTTATGGCAAACAAGATGTAGATCTTTTTCATGATCAGTCCAGCATTTATATCACCTGAAAGGGAAAATAGGTTTACAGACAAGCCTCAGTTTTATGTTTTACAGGGGACCGAGGTGAAAACACCTAAGATGTGGGAGAAATGTAAAATCTGGTAAAACTTTCTAATAATTGTCTCCATTGGAACCATGGGTTGCAGGAGGGGGTGGAACAGGTCGGTGGACCCCCCTGGAAATTGACATTGTTCAGTTAAAGATATAAGAAAGCCGAAAGTTTGTTACTCTTATTGTTAAGAACAGAAATAAAGTTTGTTTAGTTAGTATTCGAACAGAATAATCAAAGTAAAAATGCATTGGATCAAAAACATTGAGTGAAAAATACAGGAACAAGGTTCTATTCAACCATTTCATCCAAACTTTATGAAAAAAAAAATCCCCCTTACATTTAAACCATTTTCTTGAACGTGGCATGCAAAAGTTAATATTAAAAAGGCATTTCAGATACTAACTGCATAAAATGCAAAATAAATAATGGAAAATAGTTGTACTGGTATTCACTCGTTTGGTGGATCGAGTCTCCCCATTTTTATAATAATAATAAGAAGAATTATTATTATTTTGAATAAAATTTATTTTTGTTAGTTTATAATATTTATTATTGTATAATGACATTTATAACTGTGGTAATAATACTTATTATTTTTCTACTATTCAACTTTTATCATTTGCCTGACCCTTCCCCCTGCAAAAATTTCTGGTGACACCCATGATTGGAACCAAGAAGAATGGATGCATAGTGCAGGAAAATGTAGAATATATGAATAAAATTAGGGTTCCACTGTATTTGTATTTTTGGTATTTCGCGTTGTCCCTCTACCACCTTTGGATAATCACAACAATGAGGATGACTGATAATAAAATGAATTTTGTGAAGGGATGCACTCGAGTAACACCCATGCCAGGATTCAAACCTGGGAACTTCTGTGCCAAGAATGAAAATTGCTTACTTAACGTTAGTGGCGGTGATTGGGTTCCAAACCTGGAGGGGGCAAGGTCAGGCGCGGTTGGCCCTATAGCGCACAGGATCAGTGAACCCCCAGTAATATACGATAATCACCTCGAGAATGAACAATAAACAATGTCTTTACATTTTCACATTATTTCGCTAAAAATTCTACACGATAAGTCATGTATTTGTGCCCGTAATACGGTGAACTCTTTTGCTGAGAAGAAGAAACCGCGATTCGGCCACCCTGATACAGACCCTCAGTTGAACCCCCACAGGACAGCTCTTGCCATTGTGAAAGCTTCGTGCGGGAGCAGAAGCTCGAGGAGGGTATAGGACAAAATACATGGGAGGTGAGATTTGCAGAACCTATGTTCAACCCAACGGTCATGCGCAGTTCGTTCTCTCGCAGAAGGCGCGGGACAAGGCTCCGATCTCGCTGCTTCCTCCCTTCCAGTGTTGCTATGTGCGGTTCAAGTTTGAAGCGCACACATTACATATTCAATATTCTCTTTGTATCATTTTTGTACTGAACTTCTTGGAATAAATGCAAAATTGTGGCAGAGATGGATGAGTGGAAACAAATAAAAGCTGGAATTAGATGCGATGAATTAAAATAAAGGAGATACATTACCAAAATAGCTCGTGCATGCATTCAGAGGTTTTTCCTTAAAGGTGGAAACACTTCGGGTTCGCGAGAGAGAAAGAATGGCGCGAAGACGTGACTCGCTGTCGCTCGGTGTCAATCGTCTCAAGTTTGTTAGTTTTTGAAGTGCTTGGATACTTGTTGGAAAGTATTAAGTGATGCTGCGAGTGAAGCGAGGGATGGACTTTACCTAGGTTATGTCACATGATGCAGTGTAGGCGTTGCTGTCCGCGCAGGTAAGAAATGACCGATAGAAATGCACGTAATTAACGTAAACGAACTACCTTGTCCACTGAAAAAAAGCGTGTGCTGGTCGACCAGCCCCAAATTCGAACAAAGCTATCTTGTATCAATGAAAGGGTCTCAGGTTCGATTTCTAGTATGCGCATGCCATTAGTTGCCATTTCCCTTTAACAAATGTAGGACCAGTTCTGATTAGTCAGCATGGACGTCCGGAAGGGGAAAAGGGGGCCGCTCACCATGGAAATTGAATGTAAACCAAAAATTATATATTACACGCATATAATTTAATTTCAGTCACAGTAATTTTTGGTAATTATTATAAAAGCGTTGCAGTAACTTCAGACTGAAGGAGTGTTTTTTGCTCCTCCTGAGGAAAAAATATATTACTTGCCCCTACTTGAGGACGTCCATTCCAACAAAACTCAACTTTTTTCATAAAGGCACAATTTATTGTAGTTTCAGCCCTAAATTTATTCGCACACCCCTAATACAAAACCTTATACTCCCATATAAAAAAAATTCTGGACAAATCTTTTAAGCCCGCCCCCATCCTTTTGTTAGGCGAAGGAAGTTTATTTTGAGGAAACTGAATATATGTCACATGACTTCAGTGAACCCCCGGGTAAATAATGCACGAGCCGCGCCAAAACTTGGGGGGGGGGGGGGAGCAAAGACAGTGTATTTCCCTTTGTATATAAGATTTAGCATAGTGCGGGGGCAAAAGTGGGGAAAAGTTGGAGGGCAACTGCCCCCCACCAATCGCTGCCACTGCTTAACATGTTTGACCTCCAAGTTTCCATGTTTATGTGTTTGAGTTTACATTTTGTAATAATTGCAAACTTAGATATGTCCATGGATGAATGCACATATATTTCCATGTGTATAATTTTTATGTTACAACATTCAAATACTAAAATCTTTTGGATATTTCCTTACATTTTGTTACTTACCATGTAATTGTACATTGCTGGAAGCCTTTAGAAACAGTTTGTCAGTCTAGTTAGCTGTTTGAATTAAGTTTTTAACATTAATTTAACAGTGTTCCTTTTTACCAGTATTGTATCAAGGAATATTACAAGAAGAGATTATGACTTTTGTTTCAGTATTCAGGGTACCATCTCTTCACACATCTAATTTTCTTTCTCTTTAATGAAACAAAGGTGGCCGCGGTGGCTCAGTCGGTAACGCGTCTGACTACCATGCTAAAGGTCCCGGGTTCGATCCCCGGCCGGTTCAAATCCGGGAACTTTTCTAACGATAAAAGCAGCCCCGGCGCCCACCCAGCGTCGAATAACATGGGTACCTGGGGGAAACCCTGGGGGGTAAAGGCGGTCAGGGGCGTGATGCTGATCACATCACCCCCACTCACGACCGGATCAAGAAAGTGTGGGGCGTTACCCCCACACCCCCTATACTCCTTCATGGCATGGTGCTATGCACAGGGGAACACTTTACCTTTTTTTTTACCTTTTTTAATGAAACAACGAATGCTATTGTATTTAAAACTTTTACCAACCCACCTCTGGGTAAATTTAAATGATATTTTTTTAAAATATATGAATACATAAGGGAAAGGTGGGTAAAGTGGCCAGGGCGGGCAAAGTGACCATCAGTACTTTTGTCGTCTGTACATTGCTGCCATCTAACATAATTACATAAATGTGCCCAACTTCTTTCGCAAGTCGCCATTGCAATTGTATACGACACACAACATGGTGGATGGTGCAGTTCTCTTAGCTAATTTGTGTTTTTTGATAAGTTCATGTAAGATAAGTGTAATTTCAGTGATGCGTTTCTCATAGTTATTCATAACGTGAGCACTCTTTAATATATTTCTGTGCAAGCATAATGATTGCTGGTAATTTTGTGCATATGACGAATTCTGAAGTTTTGTGGTTTCAGTCCTACAGAAACATTTCCAAGCAGGCAAAGTGGCCATCGTGAGTTACTCCAAGTATGTAGGCTGTTTGGGCAAGCATACATACATGCATCTATTCCGAGTGTAGCAGTCAACGGATGGAAATGTTGGATTGTACCACTGGATCGTAATGTGTTTGGTGAATTAGATTTTGTTGCTGCTGAGATTACAAATGTAGTCAAAGACGTGACAGAAATGGTTGCAGATACAGAAGACAATGTTCAAGCACAAACAGAAGATGCTTCAGTGTCTTCAAAAGCCGAAGAGTTGACATCTGCTATGCATTAGCATCGACTCATTTCTTGCAACCCAATTTTACGCCATGTGCATTAGCATGGCCACTTTGCCCTACTAGGTTCGGCAAAGTGGTCATTTTACATGATCTCAAATAATCAATAATTACTCCTCACTTATTGTTCGAAACTGGTTCAATCAAATATATATGTTTAACTATGAATGGTACTATATCTATTACATTACGTCTGGTTGATAGAAGGTTATTTGTAGTGGAAACAAAATTAATTTCCTTAGCGTGGCCATTTTACCCACCCTTACCCTATACATATATATATATATATAACATAACTGCTAGCATGAAGGATATGATGGACATCTTTAACATAAAAGTAACCATGGAAATTTAAACTACTAGCTGTTATTGAGTTATTTCTTAAGAAAGAGTTTAATTAACTTATTCATTAAGATATATCTGACTTCAGTAGTATTCAGTAGAAATTCAGTTCATGTACTGTTTTTCCAAATCACTTCTAAATCACTGAAAATGTGTTGTAAAGAATTAAACTATCTATTCCTGGAGCCAATAAATGAGTGTATAACATATTGTAACAAGTATTATGCATTAGCATTCACATAGTTTTTCAGTACAGTAGCCCTATTGTTGAAGTACAGTAGCTGTACAGTAGACCTACAATTGGTTTTCAGTACATTTCATAGTACACAGTAGAAGACATTTTAGAACAGTAGAAATTTCCAGCAGGGTCTAAAAGTGAAAACTATTCAAAACCTCGTTTATGAACCTCTATCAGACTAATTACAGCATTACACAAACCAGTACAAAGTTGTTATACATTTGTATGTCAAATTATTATGTTCCAGGCAAATTAAACCTGGAATAATCACTAACCAGAATTGTTCCTGGGGTTTATAACCAACATGTTTCATGAGGCATAAAAATCACTAACTTTGATGTGTAGAGGACCAGTAGCTCTACTCGTGGATTATATTGCAAACCCCCACTCTCCTTTTCCTCATTCACAACCTCGGGGCAGTTCTTGGTGGAGCTGTGTTCTTTTATGTGTGAGGTCACACATGTACATGTAAGCTTATCACAATGAGTTCCAACTAGTGTGTCTTAGATTCAGGGGCGTGCCAGGGGGGCAAGAGGGGGTGCTTGTGCACCACTACATTCAACTGAAAACCCTAACCCTTAGAGTGTCATATTATGACATGTCGCCATATTGAGTGCCGAATGTTAGGTTATGTACTGTTGTATGTATGCAAAAGGCAAGCACTGACAGGGATGCCGATATACTGCACATACTTCCCATACAGCCTCTATAAAGATCATCGGCCATTTCTTTTTCTTTCGTCAGCATAGTTGTTATGAATTTTTTCTACTTTTGTTTCTTCAAGTGGTCTGTTTGTGGTTTTCAATAATTGCCTGCAGTAGGGTTGCCAGACATCCCGCATAATGGGATTGTCCCCTTTTTTAAAGAAATGTCCCGGTATCCCAGAAAATATTCGCAGGATGCCCATTTGTCCCGTATTTAGCTAAAGAAATAACGAATTCAAATTTCAATGTCATTTTATACAACAAGAAATTAATAACAAAAAAGGTCCTCTTAAAGGATGCCAAGAGTTCACTAAAATAGTAATATATTTTCTCAAAATGTTAAAAATTATGGATTAACAATGCTTTAAACAGCAATTGATTTTGTAATGTTTAAAAATGTTATAAAACATAAATGTAACTTAATCCATGTCTATATAGCTAATCTGTGTGTTTTTTTTTTTATTTTAGAAATCTGGCAACCCTAGCCTACAGCTTAATGTGAGTTTTTTTTTCCATTGTTGATAAACAGTTTATTTTCTGCCTACTTGTTCTTCCTCACACTGGAGCAAAAATTTCAGATGCTTTCAAGGAATCACCAAGTCGTGCTCATGAATTTATTTAATGCGAGTTATGACGTGAAGGGTAGTTTTGAGGTTAATACGTCTTGTGTATTTGTTCCAAGTATAAATGTCTAGTAAACGTACCATTTCAGGCTTTTTCAAAACCCGTTAGAAAGAGGCCCAATGTTCACAAAGAAATTTCACAGTTCGTTGTTGGTTGTTGAAAAGGTTCAAAAATTGTGTTTTTAAAGACAAGGATAATTTCATTTTGTATTTCAAATTTTGTATAAAATAAATATTAAAATAATTAGAATGAATTAATTGAATACTTAGGGAACCACTCCTTATATATCTATATACTCCTTGCCCACCAATAAACTCACTCCATCCACAATCAATAGATTCAATATACCACCTCCAATAGTAAAAGGACTACTAATTAAACACCCAGAAGATAAGACTGCAACGTGTATCTGAATGTTCACACTGTATGACCACTTTCTTGGGGTATAAGACTTAATACATATCATCATGGACATCTGGGGAGGGTAAGGGGGCATAGCCTCCATGGAAAATGAATGCCAATCTAAAGTTATTATATTTCACACATCCCGCACTATGCTAAACCTTATCTACCAAGGGAAAGTAAACTGTCCTTGCACTCTCCCCTGTTTTGGCACCCCTAGTTTTGAAAGGTTGCATGCGTGTTTCATGTTCTCCTTATTTCCAGCATCGCACCCCCTAAATTTGTTTCTGCACCCCCTCATCACCCCTAGATGATTAATCCTGCTTAGATTCAACAATGAACAGCGAACTTTGTGCACTAGGAAGGCATTGTGGAATTGATAACATTAATAGTGTAGTTAGTAGGATGTCATTTTAATTTTATCACATAAGCTTTGTCTCTCTCAAAATATAAGACTTGCATCCACCACCAACTTTTCTAATATGCAGCTTGAGCTGACTCTCAGGCAGTGAATCCAGCTTTTCACAATAGCAATGCTTTGAAATGGAAGTTCTACCATGAAAGTTATACAATTTGATATGTACGTTTGTGGACTTTTTGCAATTCTACATTAATCCTTACAAATATCCTGTAGCAAAAACTAATACCCAATGATTGTGTTTAAGATGGAAAGGTGTGACGTTAATATGGTAGGTAACAGATGTGATACACATGTACACTGTTTTTTAGTTCAGATCGGGATTTAAAATTACGTGTTATCAAGTTATCTGTACATAAAATTGACAGAAGTAATAAGATCTATTGTCATGTACATGCAAGGTTCGTCAAAGCCCACTTTCCCCCGCTCTAGAAGGTCTGGTCATAACAGGTCTTTTTGTCAGTCCCCGTGATTACAACCTCGGCAGGGTTCTGTGATGTCATCAGCATGATACTCTCTGCATGTCTGCTATTTCAGCACTGTAAAGCATGAAACGCTCTTCTTTTTAAGAGGAAAAACACATACTGAAGAGCATCGCAAAACAACTTACACAGAATACATGATAGTAATGGTGTATAGAAAAATTATAAGTATGTAAAAGCATTAACTTACCCACGGCTAGTGCTGGAAAGAACTGGAAGAGCAGCAGTTCTGGGTCCATTGTTTTTGTTTCATGGCATTTCTCCTTTTTATTTCTTGGGTCCTGCAATTCAGATATCGAACTCGGAAAAATGTTCTTGCTCTACAAAACAACTTGAGCATCTTCGGATCTTCATGGGGAAACCTATTTTTCAGAATTTCCAACAGACTGCTTATTACTTTTGCTCCCCAATTTATTGTTTTTCCGTGGAACTGCCGGAATATTCCCTCACACTCTTTTATAACTTGCATCCAAAGAGGAGAAGGAGACACAAAGTTTCTATCCATCCTCCACCCGATGAATTTGATGCACAAATTTCACCAGCTTCGACATTCCTACATTTTCTTGCAATATAGCCCGCAACATACCACAGAGCCTCCTTTTCTTCATTTTTCATCAAGTAAAGCATGTCACTGTTTTCATCTGGCAAGTCTACAGATGATAACGTAAAGGTCACTTCTGGTCTTCAGTCAGTTGTTTGAGAATCGACGAGACCATCAAACAATGAAGCAAGCATCGTGGTCTCCCCAGCATCTTCCACAGGAGCATTCCCCGAGTGAGGCAGGCGGCAACCTAGTATCAGTAAGCGCAACCTGTGCTTCACTTCTACCGGTAGCGGATTGTTGTAAAAATTCCCCATCGCACGAAGTTGAGAGAAAAGGTTCTCCAGAGCATCTTGGTTCAGCTTTCTGGTAAGAATGTATTTCAAACCTTTTGATTTTAAATCATGGTATAAACCTCTTAAGCTGGGAACGGAGACAAGAAATCCTTGTTTAAATGGAAGAAGATTGAATTTTCCCATTACTCTTGCCTCTGATATCGCTTTCTCCATTTCACTAAGCACTTCCATTTGTTTATCATAATGTATGCCAAAGCCACATTTGGTTTTATTGCTAGAATTCAGTGGCACACCTGAATTCATGACGTCAATAAAATTGTTAGCGAGATGGAAAAAATTTGCCTCAACCTCATTCTCTGGGAAGACATACTCAATAAGAGCAGCAGTGTGCCTGGAGAAAAGTTCCATTGCTGGCGCAACCCTTTGTCTGTCGTTCTGTTGCACTGAGTTCAGAAGAATCCATTTTAAGTATCCTTTCTATGATATTTTTCTTCATAACAGTTTCTTTCCACTGGATCCCATTATCGATAAAATGATTCCTCAATAATTTTATTAAGTGTGGCAAATCTGCAAAAACCCAAATTTTGTCCCCTGACAATGGAACTGAAAAAAAAAACCAGCTGCTCACAATTGACACTAAGATCGTTCCACAGTTTTCTATTACTTCCACCTAGATCCGAAACTATAGCGACTATTTTATACCCAGCTACCCCAACCATTGATATAATATCAAACAACAAAGCCTTGGTCATAGCCGTATCAAAGTTATAGTATACTGGCTGTTTCCATTCACCTGTCAATCCTCGAAGCATTGCAACCTGAAATTTCTATGAGGATGCAAAACTCTTGTCATTTTCACTGTCGTAGCACACTTGTCCGTTAACATTCATTTCATCAAACAACAGGACACTCAGTTTTTACAGTTCAGTCAAACACTGTACCTGTTGTTTCATAATATTCAAAACTGGTGCAAAAATTCCCGGTGGGAGTCTCAATTTCTGCACCCAGCGACGAAGTGTTGCAATGCTGGGTAATGGAATTCCGACCTCTGATCTTGTGTGGGTATACAATCGTTCACTGATCGCCCTTTGTGTTAATGCAGGAATTATATCTTCCTGTTTCCACCTCTGCTTTCTTTTCCCCTTAATTAACATGTTGATTTGCCCTGGAGTAAAGGTTTTGCTCAAAATTTGTCTCACTTGTTTGTTCACGATAGTTTCCACTTTCTTCCACTCTCTTGTTTTTAAAGCCACTTTTGACTGCAATACCTTCTTATACCTTGCTTGCCATTTTTGCAAATTGATTTTAAGGTTTTTGATTTCCTCATGACAATTATTTATATCTGTCTTTAGCTTTTCATTTTCCCCATGAAGCACTTCCAAGTGTTTTGTGTTTTCGACTTTTTTCACTTTCTATTGAACAAACGAATGACAACACAGATAAAGGCTTTTGTTCTTCAGGTGGCATGCTGCTGTTCACTAATAATTGTTCACTTACCTTAGAGAGAACCCTTTTCCTAGCACATCTTGCCTTTGCATGTCTTGCACGAACGCTGTTGTCGTCACTGACCTGCACATGTGTGACTGGAAGTAACAATGTAGGAATGGCATCTTTCTTCAGTCTCTTCTTTGGTGTAATTCCTAATAATTCCGATTTTAAATCACGTTCGTAACATTCTGGTGAAAAATGTGAAGAACAAATACTCGAGTAAGCAACCTGAAATTTGTCTTTTTGATAACATTTGCTCTCCCAGATTTTTTGGAACTTCTCGTTGGGAGGAAATTTATGGTAAACAATATCAATTTTTTTAGTTTTCCTGAGATAGTTTCGACATGTGCTCACAGCACAGTTAGACATTATTATTATCACTCACACTACAATATGAAAAACACAACAAAATGACTAAAAATACATGCAAATACACGAATCCAAGAGCAAGGAAAGAACACAGAAACGCGTTTCCCCTGCTAAAACTAACGGATACTAAACTTTCCCCAGCAATCTGTCATTTGTATGACGTCAGAGTTTTACAACCACCTCCGCTTGCTCAAAAGGTTCATTATGAACAGACCTTCCAAAGTGAGCGGCAAACACAGGTCAACGGACCTTGATGTACATGTCTGAAACATGGTGCCCAAAGGGAATAATAACCCATGGTGCAACAGCCCATGAGGGCCAGAGTCTACCTACTGGCTGACGGCCTCACTCCCCCTGCAGAGGTAGGAGATCATCCAACCAGGCACGGGGTGATGTGTGGTCAGCACGACTAACTCCCAGTCATTATTGTAGGTTTCCTTGGCCGGGTTACCCTACTCATTTGTAGCTCCCAAATTTCCAATTGATGCTGGGTGGCCACCAGTCCCATACACAGGCCAAAATCTAAGAAGGAAAGTTGCTATCTTTACCCAAGATGCTCTAATCTGTGTGTGTCCCCTAGCCAGACTTCAAAGCATGACACCTTAGACTGCATGACCACAAAGCAGAAAGTAATAGGCCCAAGGAAAGAGATGGAACATTTTCAATGGAAAACGAAAATCTAAAAATCTTTAGCCCTATAGTAAATCAAGAATAGTAAATAAGAATAAGTAATGAATTGGTTGATCTAAATAAGAATTCAGATTTCGTCAGAAGTAAACAAATAGCGTGTGTAGGACATGTCATAAAGATGGAGATGAGATAGTTGAAAAATGTATTCAATGGAAAACCTTGAGGAAACTAACAGGCTGAAGAAAATAGGGAGGACTGAATGGGCTAGTATCATTAGGGAAGCTAAGATCTACATGGGATGTGAAGTCATTGCTTGTGCATTATTTTAAGTACATTCAACAATTCTAATTCATCTCACTACATATTGAGGAGCTATTCAACTTTGAACCTGATTTACAATATGTTCAGAAATTGTCAAATGTCAAGTGGTATATGCGTTTAGCCAATAGAGAAATGAATAAAGAAAGTTACAGAAATGAAACATATTATATGATTTACAAGATTGACAAAATGGGTAAAATTAACTAAATCACCAATCCTCTTTAGTATCATTTAAAATCCCTTTCCAAAAAAATCATCATCCAGGGAATAAATATTTGAAACCAGGAAAGGGGGGATTGAAATTAAACCCTTTATTCCCATAACTACCACCCTGCATATGGAGAAAATCAAAGAAAAGCATAAACCTATAGTAATAGCTATTGCAATGAAAAAACACTATCCAAGCTATATATTAAAATAATAAGATTACACAAAAAGTGTTTGCCTGACACTCTGTAGCATCCTTACAAAATTTGGAGAGAATCAAGATTTGTATTTAAAAAATGCAATCACAACCTACAAGAGCACTTCATTGGCTACTATAAGAACATCATGTTTGTCATATATGCATTATTCTAATCCCAAACCAGGTGATTGATTTAAAATTCTCTTCTCATTTAACTGCATTTTATATGGGATGGCTGAACAATAAGAACTGCAAACAACCATATTATGTAATAAAATATTTTGCATGAAATTGTACTAACTTTGCATTGGTTGAGCTGTTTTTGTAAGTCCAATTTATGCACAGATAAGTTAATCTGGACTGGATCTACAGTTTAAAGTGTGATCCAAACCACTATGTGCCTGATAGAATCCAGAACTCCTTGAAAAGTTTCCTGAAATTGACATTGTAATTTCAGGATTGGTCAGCACAATGTAATCACTTTTAACGAACTAATAATAAACGTAATCTACCATTTCTTCCTAAATATTTCAAGTAAAATATTTAATTTTAGCAAAGAACAAATGTTACAGCAAAAAGCATACAACAGTTATGGTAGAAACTTTATATTGAAATTATAAAGTTTTTTAACTGTGTATGATGATGTCTGGACCTGGTACCAACTTTCCAAAATTAACCAAGTAGTAGGTAAGAGCAAACAATGTGAATTCACACAAAAATATTAAAATAAGTATCAACTATGACTTGACACATGTGTGTGAATATGAAATCCCAAAACTATTCTTCTGCTGCCTGTAGGAGTGTAGAGCTAAATTTCATTTTGCAGCAAAATCACATCGTTCTTTCTAAATGAATGAAACATTGATTTTTTTTTCTGGTACGGGTTGTTGCATTTATTTCAATGGTCATATGCGAGATACATTGGAGGGTGACTTCACTTTTTGAAAGTCACCAAATTTTTACTGTTTTTGACATTGAAATCTAACTGCGTTTTCAATATGTCACACATTTAACGTTTCAAAAAAGAGCCTTCCACTTCCAAATGGCAGATTTAGTGGGAGGGGCACTTGCCTCTCTCAAAAGGGGTGGCTAAGTATGGTAAAAACTACTGATAGCATTATATTGCAACAAACAAAAATGTTCGAGCTATCTTTTTCCTTATCAAAAAAGAATGAAACAAAGTTTTGCACAACTACATTAATCGGGACTATATTTACAAGACACTTAAATAAGTGGACACTGGAAATCCAATCCACGGGTTGTTGGTTACAAGGCAATAAGTTCAATTGATACACCCAAAGCGAGAGCATTCTATTTCAAATGTTCCCCATGTTTGTTATAGTTTTGCCTGAGTAAATTAATTATCAAGGTGGTCCCTTTCGTTAGTATAATTTATGTAAAGCTACTTGTATTTCCCAATATCTTCTAATGTTTCACCTTGTAATCGAAGGGTTCGTTTTCCAGTTGCTGGATCGAGAAATAAAAGACTTCCTGCACAATATCCTTTTGACTGTATTTTCAAGAACATGTGCACAATGTTGTTGTTATTTTAAATTAGCAACTAGTACAAATATATTATTTGTTTTAAGAAAAAATACAGAAATCTACTTATGAATTGGTATATTACACTATTCCCATAATACATAATTTGAACAGTAACAGTGATAATGAAATGTCTTTCTTCTTATCAAAGATTTTTATCATTAATAAAACTTAATTGTGAATGTTATAAAAAGATGACAGTCACAATAACCTCCCCTCCTGGGGTGAAGAAAATATAGAGGACATACTTTGGTGGCTTAAAAAGATACAAGATCTTAAATATACACATCGAACAGTTACATAACTTTAAAATATTCAACATTCAAAACAACATTTAATACTATAACAAATCTTTCAAAGAATGACAATCAATTCGAAACTACGTTGTTACCCTTGCGCACCCACCTATTTGTTAACATTCATCAACAGCTCGTGTTTCTTCTCCAATGAACAGTGGAAGGGTTTGATATTTTGTATATTGTGTCTACACTTTATCTGTTGTCCATCTAAAGATGCCAAGTTCACAAAATTGTTCCCCAGATAGCACATAAGCTTGTGGCAAGCTTGCGATAGCTTCCTTTTAGCTTGTCAAAGCAAGCTTGACATGGCAAGTTGGACGTAAAGCCTGATGCATGTGATAACTAGCGTGATAAGATGAATTTTTTTAAAAATAAAACAATACAGACACCCATTTAATATAACAATAGAGATACTTAATGAACATAAACAATAGTGACAAAATAAAATAAAACCGAAATACAGTGGAATGAATTCCAGTGTGAATAAAGCACCAAAGCTTTTATTTCATGCTGCTTGCACTAGATGGCAGTGCGACTCAAATATAAAACAAACATAAGTTTTAGTAACATAAATAAGGATAACTTTGATTGTAGTTACTGAAAAAATGTGTTTTATTATTCTTCAAAAGATGTGTGAATATTGAAGTTGCAACGAAGATCAGAAAATAAAATGTAGTGAATAAAACTGAAACTCCCATGATAAATATTTTCATCCCAGACTATATAAACAGGAGTTAAGTATTGGAAAGAAAAATTGATTACCAGTGTAAAGTTTGAGATTGATTAGTTCATGGAACTCTTCAGCCTAACTATTGCCTATTTTGGGGGAGCATGAAAAGTTTTTATAAGCTGCAAAGAGAAACTGTCATATTACAAACATGGGTGTTTGTTGTTAATTAGCCCCAATTGTCTCTAGTTTTGCTGCTATGCATATGTGTGTATACTAGTGATGGGTTCAAGCCGTTCATTTGTGTGAGTCGACTCATGAGCGCTCGCTCACTGAGAAGAGTCGTTCAAAAGAGTCGTCAAGCTTCTTTTTCTCGAAACACATGCCTGAAGGGGGGTAGGAGGTATTGAAGCAGATGATTGTATTTAAATAAACGAACACAACGGAACGTATCAGCCTATGTCCTTCAAGATTAATAAATTGTATTGCATTTTGTGTATGTGTGTGTGTGTGTAGCCGACTAGAAGGCCAAGATTCTGAAGTAATCGACATTTGATCTTGCCACAGAAGTTTCCGGGTCTGGGCAAGGAGTGTCCCTTCATCTATATCATCACGCATCATCCTCATCGTCGCGATTACTTATAATTTGAAGAAAAGCGGCATAAAATAAGAAAAATAGAAATACGAGTCTGTGTGTGTGTGGATATACATATATGTGTAAACAGTAAACACACACACACAAACAAAATTTATTGCACATACTTGTTTTCATTACTCTGGCTCATGAGTGAGATTTTCTATATTTGTATCTTGTTTCAGTTTGCATTTCATGCTGCGGATAATGCAAATTATGCAGTACGATAGCATGCACAGAAATGCTATATAATTAATCATATCAACCTTTTATTAGGAATAACGTGCATTTACATATTCTTCTTTTTTTGTATTCGATCACTGGTTTTAATATCGCAACAAATGGGAGTCAACAAAATGCACTCCAGATCTGCGCTGCGACACATGCTTGCCGACTCTTTAAACAGCACGAAGAGTCACAGCACAGTCCCATGACTCTTTCCCCATCATTCGTTCACAACTCTCCTGGCAGCTCGAAGAGTCACAGCACAGCACCACGACTCTTCTCCCGCCGTTCGTTCATGACTCTTGAGATGGCACGAAGAGTCATGGCGCACCTTAACGACTCGCTCGCCTTAGCGACTCTTCTGCTCCCTCATCGTTCACGACTCTCGAGACAGCACGAAGTAATCGCGATGATGAGGATGATGCGTGATGATATAGATGAAGGGACACTCCTTGCCCAGACCCGGGAACTTCTGTGGCAAGATCAAATGTCGATTACTTCAGATCTTGGCCTTCTAGTCGGCTACACACACACACACCTTAATGACTCACTTGCCTTAGCGACTCCTTCTCCTCACTTATCGTTCGTTCACGAGTCGCAAGCTCTCTTACACAAGGCACGGTGGCGTCAGTCTCGCCAGCAGACTGGATCTACAGTTTAAAGTGGGATCCACCCGCTCGCTCTCCGTGGATGGCTAACAGCTGTGTTTAAGAAATTTATATCGCTCTTGAACATTGTCCATGTCCATCCCAGATAACTGTTTGTTGTTCCACAGTCATTCAATATAAGTTTCTGCCAATATCATAATGTATGATCGAATTTCTATAAAGCGGGCCAAATTATAAGTATGTATTTTTTTTTTTTTTAACGTTGCTTTCTACTAGTAAAACACCTTAACACGTAGGCTCACCGCAGATGGCCAACAGCTGTTTATATCACTCGTGAACATGACCCATGTCCATCTTACGTAGTTGTTCCTAATTCTGCAGTCATTCAATAAAAGCTTTTTTGCAGTATCATGTATGATGAAATTTATGATTAAACTTCTATATTTATTCTTTAATGCTGTTTTCATTAGTAAAATATTTACACGTTAATGTTAATGAAATATTTCACGTCCTATGAAAACGATTTTGTCAGACAAAGTTTAAAGTTCACTTTATGCTCAGATAGTATAATCGGGATTGAAGCTACATCTTAAACTGGGGTCTAAATCACTGGGCAAGGTGCCTCCACCGAGGATCGAATCCGAGACAGGAAGCGATTTCCTTACCAGGATTTAACAAGGAATGAAAGGATGGTTGAATAACATAAATAAAACAAACTCCATGGTGCATGTTCTTTGTTTCTTGGTTTCTATGTTTGCCAGCTTGAAATAATCTTGGAGTGGTGTCGCCCTCCTCAAAGCAAGCCTATTGACACCAAAAGTTCCGGGTTCGAAACCCTGCCCAGAGATGAGTGGTAATCTGTATTTAACCTCCTGTCAATTACTCTTATCCTCCGTCGTTACCTTGTAACAATACCTGGTGGATCCCACTTTAAACTGTAGATCCAGTCCCGATTAGCCTATCTGTACGTAAAATTAATTCATCCTCACTGTCAATACTAAGTAATTAGGTATAAAAGATGCATAAAATACAACAAAGCGTGTTAGGCAGTTAAAATATTAAAATTGAATTAATAAATTATAATGCATGCTAATTTATAAGAAATTATAGCATTTTGAAAAATGTTTGTTCCTTAATGGGAAAATAACTAGTAGCTTATTTCTTCTGTTCATTCTCATGTTAACAAATTTGTTTTCTTGGATAAATAAAATTGAATGTGTAAATTAAAAGGTTTACATGTGCACGAAGCGGAAGAGCAACTCGATCGGGTATCGTGGTGAGACTACATGACTCGGCACATCGTTTCAACTCGTGAATGAGAATGCATATCTTGTTCGCGATTTGATTTCAAGTTAAAACACCTGTCTGGTCTTGTTCGCTTATCGATTTCTAAAGCATAAATCGGTATAGTTACTCCAATGAGACGAGATTCTCGGACAGTAGATTTTACACAGAGTGTCTCTCATCATCTCACCAACTTTGGAAGGGTTGGCCCTGTTTTCATTGTGATTTTGTAATGTCCTGATACTTGTTAAAGTGATTCACTTCCTCCAATTTCAGTAGCTTCTGTGGAGTAGTGGTTAGACCAGTGCGCTAAGAGGAATCCCGGAATTGAGTGTCACTTCAACAATTTTTTTCTGATTCACCCTAATAGCAGTGTTATAAGTCCACTTTTATGCTCCAATAGGCTAATCCGTTCTCCCCGATGGCGTAGTGATAACGTCGCCGGTAATCAAGGGGTACCGTGTTCAATACAAAGTGGAGGTTCGGATCCCACTTTAAACTGTAGGTCCAGTCACAACTATCCTATCTGCACATACACTATATCCCATAATACATAATTAGAACAGTAACAGTGATAATGAAATGTCTTTCTTCTTATCAAAGATTTTTATCATTAATAAAACTTAATTGTGAATGTTATAAAAAGATGACAGTCACAATAACCTCCCCTCCTGGGGTGAAGAAAATATAGACATCATACTTTGGTGGCTTAAAAAGATACAAGATCTTAAATATACACATCGAACAGTTACATAACTTTAAAATATTCAACATTCAAAACAACATTTAATACTATAACAAATCTTTCAAAGAATGACAATCAATTCGAAACTACGTTGTTACCCTTGTGCACCTATTTGTTAAAATTCAACAACAGCTCGTGTTTCTTCTCCAATGAACAGTGGAAGGGTTTGATATTTTGTATATTGTGTCTACACTTTATCTGTTGTTCATCTAAAGATGCCAAGTTCACAAAATTGTTCTTTACTTCCTTTAAAGCAATATTTGTAAGTAACCCAAATATTAAATGATACATTTGGTATTTGAGCAATAAATTAAATGATTAACTTCAGCTTCACAATATTCGTTGCCATAAACTTCCTTATGAATATCTTCTTTAGAAGCTACATAAACACAATCATCCACATGAGAAGATTCAAATGTCAAAGTTTTATAAGATCCAGCTACAGAATGTAACGAGCAAGTATTATTTGTGTAACTTGGAACAAAAGGAGCTGATACTTCCTTACCACTTGAATGAATTAGTTCAACAGTAGTCATACGATAATTAATTATAGCCTTGTAGTGCCACAAAAATGTTGCTCCCAAGATCAAATCGGCATGTAATTGTTTAACTACATATAAACCCACGTGGAAAAATTCATCTCCTAACTGCATAGTGACATATTTAAAACCTACAACTTTTATACGTTGCTCACCAGCGAAACAAGCCAACTGAATTCCCTCTATTGGTTCCAACTTTATACTTGGCAATAAAGAACTTAAGAGTGATCCAAACCTTGTAATCCAACAAATTACATTGACTACCAGTGTCAATTAAATAATTAAGAAACAAGTCACAAATTCTTCCCTGTATTTCTGGTGCTTCAAGTAAAGGTGTAGGAATTCCTTTATCTGTAACAGTCCACTCAGGTTCTGAATCAAACCACTCCAGCAAAAATGCAACAGGTAAAACATCTTCTTTATCAACGCCTAAATATTTAACTATTAAAGTCACCGAGACAAGACTTAACATGCAAAAGGTAAGGATCATAATTACAAGTAAGCTCCATGTGGTCATCCTTTGGCAGGGCGAATTGGAGCGCATTTACCCACCTTAGTTGTTTAATGTTCTCGGAGGGCTCCCACTAGTAACATTAGTTACTGAGGAACATTCTTGGTTTAAACTAATGTCATTGCAATTCATTCCATTTCGGAAATTTCCATTCTTCCTTGCTGAAATCTCTGAGTTAGTGTTAACGGAGTCACCTCGCAATTCTGTATTAGTCGGACTTTGAAATCTTCTATTTCTGTTGTATCTAGGTGCGTCTGTATTATTGCCATTACTAGCGTTCTTTTGAGTGTTTGTTCTTCGATTGTTATTATGAAAAATACAAACTTCGATCGTTACCTTGTCGCCTATAGCTCTCTTGGTTAGCTTCAGATTGCCTATAGTTGTTTCTGGGATTCCTAGCAGCTGGTTGGCCCATAAGTCTCTCTGAAGCTACTGTTTGGGTAGATGAATCACTGCATGACTTATTTTCCATAGACACTTGCCTTACAAAATGCCTAGATTTTTCGAACCTATTCGAGTTGTACTCCCCACTTATATAATCACCAGGTAGTACCAAAGATTTGGTTTTATCACTAGAATATAAGTCCATTGTCCTGAGTTTTTGTGTTAATTGTTTAAGGTTGAACATTTCGTGACAACCCACATTCTTAGAAACTGTTTCTGGCAATTGCTTCAGAATTACTCTTATTATCTCAGCTTGCTTAGGCTTTTCTACAAGGTTGCAATAAGATGAATATACCTTCAATGCATATGCTTCTAATGAAAAACCAGAAGATTTGTTGTATTTACGAGAACGCAAAACTGACAGTTGGCTTTCTAACAAATCATTCGAAGCAAATTGTTCAAGAAACTTGCACACAAAATCATCATATGATGAGAAATTCCGTCTTTCACTATTGAACCAATACGCTGCAGTATTGTAGAAACATTTGTGAATAACTTGCAGGCAATATTGAGAAGATACACCAATCAAATTTAACATTTTTTGTCAGCTGGTCTATAAACTCCCTAGCTGATTGTTTCGAGACGTCACCTCCAAAACGTGGTAACTGGCTTAGCTCATTTACACGAATAACTTTACCCGGGCATTCTCCAAATGGGTTTCCTGCAGAAATATTTGTATTGCATTCTGCATGCGCAGGTTTACAAAACTGGTTTGATACAAAATTTGGAGACTCAGAATTCCTAGAAGCAATGTTAATTGGATCATTCAAAATGTCATTTCTGGGAATGTAATTTTGATTACAAAACATCGGACTCATTGAAGTTGTAGCATTTGTATTACCAGCCACAGTATATATTGGCTTCTCACATGAAGGTGTATGCTGAAAATAATTTTGTGAAATTGGATTATCTGAATAAGCTTTCGTTGTACAACACTGAGTTTCATTATGAAAACTGGCATTCAGAGGACTCCCATAACCATAATGGTTAGTAGAACAAGGTTCATTGTAATGCACTCTATATGTATTCTTCGAAAGTGCGAAGTCCCTATTGGCCAACGGATGTGTAGTGAAATTAGCAGGTGATTCGTCACGTAATGGAGGATCCCACAAATAGGATGTATTGGAAAGCCTATAGGTAAAATCAGTTCCTAAAGAAGTAGCGTTCTGACCTGATTTATGTTTAGTAATTGCAGGTATATCAATATCAGATGAATCATAACCGGAAGAACCAACACCACGTTTGTCACTTCGAGCACTAGCCAGAAATTTAACATTTCATGATCTTCGATTTGAATTTGCATTATTTGTTTCACAAGCCGCATGCTCCGTTTGTTTACTATTTCCATCCTCTTCGCTCAGTTCTCGTCTTCCATTCAAAGTTTCGTTAGCAACACTGTTGCTGATGGCATTGCCTTGTTCCAAAGAAATAACCCTATCTCTAAGGTCATTTACCAAGGTTTCAGAGATACATGTAGCAGTCTGAACTACCTTCATTCTATCTAATTCCGCATTTAATGTTTCAAACCTAACCTCTTGTTGAGCCAATTTCTCCAAAATTGCCAACTTTCCGTCATGACTCTTTATTTGTTCTTGAACACCTGAAACTTCGACATGCATTGCACTAATACCTTCATCCAATTTACACCTCAACTCACTGCTAACATTTTGACAAGTTTGGGCATCATTTTGTAATGAATGTTCAATATGATCAAGCGAGCCCTTAAACCTAACATTATGCTGCTGTAATTCATTTCGAATGGCTTGAAACTTCTCTTCCAGATTTTCATTATTTTGTTGCATATCCTTTTGCAACATTTCATTATTTTGTTGCATCTCCTTTTGCAACATTTCATTATTTTCTTGCATATTCTTTTGTAATTCCTTTTGCAACATTTCATTATTTTGTTGCAATTCACAGCGAATGTTCTATTGCAATCTTTCTTGAAGATTTTCATTATTTTGTTGCAAACTTTGGGTAACCGTAACTTGAAATGCAGCAATAATCTTGTCCAAGTTGGGATTCACTGTACTTGTATAAGATTTTAACAAAAAATGGATCAAAATCTGGTTTACAAGATTTGCAGAAATAGCTTTCATTAGAAGAACTAAATATTACCCAGTGCATTACAGTCAAACCTCTGCACTCCAAATGTTCCCATTTATTGCAGCCATTGTACTTCACAAGACAGGAATCTGCTTATGATATGATATGATTTATTTGCATCCAAAGACTACAATTTTACTTCAATGTTACTGCAACAAATAATATTCTTCATTGGGTCAGCATTTTCTTCAATAGTTTCATTTTCCCTGAAACTATCGACATCGGATCTTAGTAAAACTTCCGTTCTTAAGTTGTAAGAATGTTACTTCCGATCCATTATTTAAAGTAATAGGAGATAACTTCCACACTATATATTCACGAATCCTGGCTGAAGGTCGCCATAATTGTTGATGTTATTTTAAATTAGCAACTAGTACAAATATATTATTTGTTTTAAGAAAAAAAATACAGAAATCTACTTACGATTTGGTATATTACACTATATCCCATAATACATAATTAGAACAGTAACAGTGATAATGAAATGTCTTTCTTCTTATCAAAGATTTTTATCATTAATACAACTTAATTGTGAATGTTATAAAAAGATGACAGTCACAACAACACACTAAAAAACATGACAATCTTCATAATTTTTGCCCGGGTAGTGAAAAAATAACACAGCATAGAACAAAAAAGACTACTACTGCACAGAATACATAGTAGACAATAGTGCCAGGTGCCAACGCACGTAATATCTAACATCCTCCCACCTGAGTTGGCATATCAAACAATAATAGTTTCTTAGGTAATTTTATCTCTCTCCCACTACATGTGGTACAAGGTTTGGTTTCATTGGGAGGGAGAACGTCTGTCTGATGTTTCTTTTTGGTTTGTGGTTTAGGTAATGAACTCTTCATTGCTTCACCCTCCACTGCAGTCACCTCCAATGTATATAATCTCTGTACAGGACGAAGTAGTTCACCATGGCAAGTTTTCAGATGTACCAATCTTGTCACTTGATCCTTACCTGGAAGAATCTGTTACACAACCCAATGGCCAATTATGTCTTTTCATATCGTCAAAACCAATCAACACAATATCTCCTACCCTGACAGACCCACATGCTCTGTTTATGGCTTTTTGCATTAACGCTCCAAGATACTCATTCCTGAAACGATGGCTGATATCTTGTCTCAACTTTTGACAGCAACGGAGATGATTGTTGAGCATTGAAGAATCCACATGCTCACAATCAGGTACACCTGCCTGCCTGATTTCTTGTAAGAACATGGCAGCTGTTAGAGGAACTAATTCTGTCTCACTTTCATACATGTAGGTAAGTCTGCGTGAATTAATATGGCTTCACAGTCACAGAGGATTGTTGTCATTTCTTCGTAGTACAAAACTGATTTCCCGAGTGTTCTCAACAGACCCTTCAGGACACGAACCAATCTCTCCCAAAAACCACCCCACCAGGCTGCACTGGGTGGAATGAACTTCCACTGGATTCGCTGAGCTGTGGAATATTCTTCAACTTTCTTCCAATTGAGGTCAGAAATGTATTCTCAGTTCCTCTGAAATTGGTACCATTATCACTGTAGATTACAGAGGGTCTGCCTCTCCTTGACACGTATCGTCTAAAAGCCTGGATAAAAATCCCAGTTGATAGAACAGTAACTAACTCTAAGTGAAAAGCTCTATATACTGCACATGTAAAAATACATATCCTTGCCTTTTTGCCATCTTTTTAAGATAAACAGGTCCTGCAAAGTCCACACCTGTTACTTCAAATACATTAGCATCTCTAACTCGATCAGCTGGCAATGGTGTTGGAAGGACTTGGATTGGTTTGGCTGCGTGTCTCCTGCAAGTAACACATTTCGAGAGCACTGAACGTATAGCTCTTCTACCATGAAGGATCCAGAAGTTCTCTCTTAAAATAATATGTTCACACCTGCATGACATGCTTTCTTGTGCCAATACATTATCAGCAATTTAATGACTGGATGTTGTGCTGGAAGAACTAGCATCTTTTCTGGCAATAATTTTGGTCTTCAAACAAATAATCTCGTCCTTGCCCTCATATGTGCACAAAGAGGAAAGGGATTTGTCATTCTTTCCTCGGAATGGTTCTTGTTGTATTAGTCTTAATACTGCATTTTCTGCTTCCTGAAGTTCACAAACACCAAGATCTCCAGATCTATGCTTCTACAAATTTCTACTATTATACAAAAATCTTTTGATACATCCAATGGGTTTAATCACTCGGTTATAGTTAGAGAAATATCTGTAATAGCATCTAGACTCAGCATCTTGAGGTTTCATACTAAGCATCGTCGATGAAGGTAGCACATTGCTTCTTTCTCTGTCAACTTTCTCCTTGTTGATAGAAAACTCCACCGGTGGTCACTCACACGGATCCCCTTTAACCAATGAGGTCCCTCCCACCATAAGGATCTCAACAACTGCTTTGCATCACAACCTCTTGAAGGAAAATCTGCTGGATTCATTTCACTGGGTACATATTTTCATGCACTGGGATCAGAGAGTTGTCTAATTTCTTTAACTCTGTTCCCAACAAATACTCCCCAAACTCCTTCTCGTCCAATCCAAGTCAGCACCCTGAAAGAATCAGTCCAAAAGATAATGGAGTTATCTTTTAAACCAAAATGTTCTCGAATCCTGGTTGCTAGCCTTGCTCCCACCATCGCGGCAAGCAATTCTAGCAGAGGAATTGTACTATTCTTTGGAGCTACTCGTGCCCTTGCCTCAATCAATTGTACGCTAACACCTCTCCTCGTGTCAATGCTCATGAAAACTGCTGATGCATATGTCACTTTGCTAGCATCACAAAACACGTGAATGCTCACAGAGTTAAGTTCATTGGATTCATAATCCCAGCACATGGAACTTCTCGGTTACCTCTTTTAGCAGCGGTAACTCCCGTATCCATTTTAAAAACTGTGTTTTTATTTCTTCACTAACTTGCTCATCCCATCCTAGACCCTCTGCCCAGGTCTGCTGAAGTAACAATTTTGGTAGAAGTGTCACGGGACAAGTGAAACCTATAGGATCAAATATATGATGTGCTAAAGATAATATCACATGTTTCGAAACTGTCTTAAGCTCAACATCTTCAATGTCCAAATAAACTGTAATTGTATCAGCTTGAGGATTCCAACTGAGTCCTAACACTGAAGTAGGGCTAATGTCCTCACCAACCCTTTGAGGGACTGAATACTCCCACCCTCTAGTGTCAAAACCTGCTCCAGCCATAACTGCACGTGATTCTCTTATAAATTTATGGAGATTTTCTTGATTGTCTACCCTGGTGGCACAATTGTCCACATAAAAGGAACCTCGTAATTTTAAAATAGTATCTTCTGTATAAGCTAAGTTTTCCTTCCTGAAATGACAACTCTGCAATGCTTGATCCAAATGATGTTCAATAACAGCACCCAACAGAAATGGACTGCTCATAAGACCAAACACTACACGAGTATGTCTGAATTTTTGAACTGTTCCAGTATTAATATCGTGTCACCAGAGAAATCTCAGGTAGTCTCTATCTTTAGGGTGTACAGCAATTTGTAAAAAGACTCTCTTAATATCTGCTATAACTTCTATTTTTCCTTTCCGAAAATGTAATAAAATATCAGCAATGGAGTTATAACCCATATCTGTTACAAGAGATTTGCATATATACGACTTTTTGTGAACCTGTATCAATAAGAACTCTCACATTCCTGCTCTTATTGTAGTTACCTTTCAAATCCACTACCAGTGTCTGCATGAATACATGTGGATTTTCAAGTTGGTTTATCAGTGTATTGTTTACCTCAGTGATTCTTTGCCTTCAGAATAATGGTCAGAATCATTATCTTTGTCTGAAATATTAGGACACATCAATACAACATGCTTCTTGTTGCAAACAATACATTTCAAATTGGCCTTGCACTTCTTCTAAAAATGACCAAATTTTAAACATGCAAAACAATGCTTTTTGTCTTTTAGAACCTTTTGTCTTTCAGAGAGACATTTTCTGGGCTTTAACTGAGGTTTTCGGCCCCTTTGAAGTAAAACGTAACAAGTGTAGACAATGTGGGAAATTCACTTCAGCTCTTATTTCAATATGAAAAGAATTGGGGCTCCCCTTGAAAATATTTGGTGGGAAGTTACATTTTAAATATCACGTGTAAAACTAAAGGTTACGAATTAACAATTTTGATGTTTATTGTAAAATAAGGATTGACTGCTTGAGCAACTGAATATTTCTACTGGATTCATAACTGTAGACAATTGACACACTACACTACGTTTACAACAAACTGCGTAGATACAAAGGTATGAGATGAGGGATATTTTCCTATTGATGGACATCTGCGAGCAAGTAAGTTAATTTTGCATTTCGGAGAGGACATGACAAGTTACTCGGGGCCCCTCTGGCTGAGATAATACATCACTGCTTGTTATCACAGACATCATATATGATGTTACAAGAGCCAGATTTCTGTTTCGTAAATCGATTTTTTTATAAGCGACACTATCTGTGGAATTTCTGCGATTATATAAAAAATTCAAGAGCACATTGTGGGGTCCCTCCACCTCACCCCACCCCCTTGCATTGCGGGGATGTGGGGGTGGCTGCTACGCCACTGGAGCCACTACGTGCCTCTACTGGGTATTGAATCCAGGGTCCCTTGATTACAAGGCGATGACGTCACCACTACACCATTGGAGAGGCCCTGATAACCCAAAGTGTGTAGCTTCTTGCACGAGAACAGTAACAACAGAATCCTGATTCCAAAGAGGAGAATTTATATTTTAGGTATTTTACTACATAATTTATGTTAGTTGGCCATTTTACTGTAACGAAATGAATGTACCGATGGGATCAAAAAGAAACATGCAGCTTCACAGTGTATAGGCTGGTGATCTCAAAGGACGATGTGTAAGATTTATTTCAACTGAGGAAAGGAAAACAGTTATTCTTCAGGGTTCCGGCACATCTGTCAATGGCCAGTGGGCACGACCATTCCATTATCCCCCTCCCTGCCAGATTGTAAAAACAGCGAGTCGGGTTGCAGGAACTGGATAACGATGGTAAGAATATGGGGGGTTTGAGGCTGGGGAAAAAGGAGAATTTTTTGAAAGCAATGTCAGCGCCTCCCTCGTGTTAACTTGGTACTGTTGTTAGATCGGAAATAACGACACCCTCGAAATTTGGATTTCTTTCAACATCCAGCCGAGGCTTAAGAAAAATTGGACAAACAGTCAATAAATCACACTCCACAGTTCAATACATAGTAAACAAATTTAGAGAGGAAGGTTGAACACAGAATGTGCTGAGAAAACTGAAAGAGAGACAGTTGAATAAACGTGATGAACGCTTAATTTTAAAATGAGTGCAAGAAAACCCCCGACTACGTGTTCCTCAATTACGACCATTAGTAGAAAATGTTACTGGCAAGATGATGTCCAATCAAACTGTCGGACGTGCCTTGTGGAAGCATGGATATTATGGCAGAATACCACGAAAGAGGCCGTATGTAAATAAGATGAATCGTAGGAACAGACTTTCATTTGCGAAAGAGCACATCCACACGAGTCCAAGATTAATATATATGGGTCAGATAGATAAATAGGGTCTGGAGGAAATAAAATAAAGTCAATGATCACATTAACACAGTTCCAATAGTTAAACACGGTGGTGGGTCATTAATGATTTGGGGCTGTATGTCGTCCAAAGGTGTTGGTATCATTTATGCATATGTCTATTTGGACATATTGAAGAACAATGTAAAGCAGAGTGCCCAAAAATGGACATGCTGCCTGTCTAGAGATTCTAACAAGACAATGACAGTAAGCATAAGGTGCGAGTTAACATGAATTGGCTAATATGGAAAGTGCTCAAACTACTACAAACACCAGCTCAAAGTCCAGACTTAAATCCCATTGAGCATTTATGGGCAATTTTGAAAAGCCTAGTCCGTAAATCAGCTGTCAAGTCCAAACAAGAGTTGGAAACTGTTGTGCAAGCCGAGTGGAATAAAATAAGCTCTGAAACATATTGGAAACTGGTTAATTCTACGAAGAACAGGTGTCAAGCCGTAATTAAAGCCAAAGGATATGCATCAAAGTATTAGAACTGTCTGTCAATTAGCTCGGAATATACTTTTTTCTTTTATATTATTAAGTGTAATAGAAACGTTGTACAAAAAATGGCATGTTCCTCTTTCAGTTTCATTTAATTTATTATTGTCATTGGTTATACAGAATTTGGGTAACATTTTATGTTCCTAATGATATTAGTTATTAAATTGTAAGGAAACAAAATGGCAGGTGCAAACAATGTAGCATGCAATGAAGGTCACGATTTGATATATACATTGGAAAAGAAACTACCTGAAATAAGAAACTCTAAACTGATCATAGTTAATATACCAACGAGATACGATCTCATACCAGAATCTTGTGTTAATGTGGCCATAAAAGAGACAAACAAGAATATCAGACACCTGTGTAAAAACTTTAGTAATGTCGATATTGTTGATGTAAGCAGGCTAGAGAGAAACAATTTCACAAATCACGGCATGCATCTGAACCGATCTGGAAAAGAAAAGGTGTCAAAAGCAATAGGTATGGTGATAACTGAATACATTATAAACCAAAGAAGAAAGTGCAATCCTATTGAACTGAAATGGCACCCCATAAATAATCAAGAAAGTGAAGTGGTAAATGGGAAGAAATATAGTGATCTGGTAAATAGCGGAAAAGTCTGTCTTGTGATGAATGGTGAAAAATGCAGTAAAATGGTAAGTGATGAAAAAGGTAGTGAAGAAAATGAACATTACAGTGAAGTGAGAAAAGATGAAAAAGACAAGGAAGTGGAAAATGACAAAAGAGTTAATGTAAAACAAAAAGAACCATCTGCACGAACATCTGATAGAATAAGGAGTGTTCCGGGCAAATTTAAAGATGATTTTTTATTGTAAAATGTAAAAATGCAACAAATATTGTAAATGTTAAACCTAAGGAACAGGGTCTTACAACCAATAGTTTCTCTCAAATGAAGAAGAGAGTTATACAATGCAATATTGTGCATCTAAACATTCAAGGTATTACAGGCAAAGTGTTAGATTTAGAAATATTCCTAACCGATGAATGTTTAGATGCACATGTACTGTGTGTTACTGAGCACTAGCTGTCCAAAGATGAAATTACTTACCTTCAAATTTCAAATTTCCACCTAGCTAGTTTCTCATCAAGGTCTCTAATAAAACGAGGGGGAACAGGCATATTTACAAAAAATGATATAATTGCCAAACAAATTGTCCCCAAAACTGTGAAACCTATAGAAAAACATTTTGAAGTTAGTGTTGTACGTCTTGCACAGTATAATTTAATAATAGTATGTTGCTACAGAATACCTGATGCAGACTATACAATATTCATAAAAAATCTGTCAGTATTGTTAGATGAATTAAAAAGTTATACATGTGAAATTGTTGTATGTGGGGACCTAAACATTGATTTTCTAAAAAATACAGGACGGAAACTGCACTTTGAAGCCACAATAAACACTTTTGGCCTAAAGCAAATTGTAACTACACCCACGCGCATAACGAAAGACACACTCTCCCTCATAGACCACATGTTAATAAGTGTACACTCAAAAGAGTTTCAATGTGAAAACATATCAGTCCACTTCTCCGACCATGAAGCACAATTTTTATGTCTCACATGTAAAAGAGAAGCTACTGAATATCATAGAAAGCCACTAAAAATGCAGAAACGTAAATATGATGAAGGTTCTATACTCACATTTATTGGAAAACTAAACAGCGAAAATTGGGAAGATATTTATAATTTAGCTTCCACAAACGAAAAATTTAATCTCTTTCTGAACAAAATTATCTTGTTACACAATGAATGTTTTCCACCTAAACAAGTTATGATATCCACTGAGTGTAAACCATGGGTCACAAACGGAATCAGAATCTCAAGTAGAAAACTAAAAATGCTCCATTTTGAAAGTAAGGTGAATCCCAATCCATCTTTTCTGAAATATTACAAGAGGTATAAGCAAATATATAAAAATGTACTCCACCAATCAAAAATTAATCATAATGACCGTGAAATCAATAATTTAAACAATAAATGTAAAACAATGTGGGAAATTATAAGAAATGCATCAACAAAACACCAATCTTTACGTAATAATACGGTGATATGCATTAATGGAAAAGAAGTCCAACATCCCCCTAATGTTGCGAATGCTTTCAATGAGTATTTTGTAAATTCAGTTCCAAATAGAAGGAATGGGCTTATGGCTGCTCCAGAAGAATGTTCTACACACATAACAGTAAATGACAAGTCCTTGTTCATTTCCCCCATTACTGAACAGGAATTAAAGATAATCTTCAGGCGTATAAAAAACAAACGATCTTCCGGCATTGATGAAATACCAGACTTCCTAATTAAGAAATGTTATAGTTCCCTATGTCAACCATTACTACATATAATAAACAATTCCATTGAACAGGGTATTTTCCCAGACAGGCTAAAGATAGCTGTTGTTAAACCATTACTGAAGAAAAATGACCCAAAGGATTTATCAAATTACAGGCCCATTTCGCAACTCTCAGTCTTCGCAAAAAATATTGAACATGCAATAATGATGAGAGTAGAAAATTTCTGTAGTAAACACTCAATCTTAAGCTTGTCGCAGCATGGTTTTAGGTCTGAACGAAGCACGAAAACAGCATTAGCAGACTTAATAGAATGTGTCACACAATCGCTGAATAATTGTAATCACACGGTAGGAGTATTTTGTGACCTATCAAAAGCTTTCGATTCTGTAAATCACGAGATATTGCTGTGGAAACTTCAAAAACTTGGTATTCGTGGACTACCACAAAAGTGGTTTCAATCTTACCTTACCAACAGAAAGAAAATTATAGAAATCGCTCACACCACAGCAAAAGGATATGTAACACATCAGCACTCCACCATGAAAAGTGTAACATGTGGGGTGCCTCAGGGAAGTATTCTTGGCCCTCTTTTGTTTCTTATGTACATAAATGATTTACCAAATGTTATACCCGAGGCAAATGCAATATTATATGCTGATGATACAAATATTATAGTAACAGACACTTCCAAAGATGCTCTACAATCTAAAGCTAATAACGTATTAAACAAATTAGATGACTGGTTTTTAAATAATAATCTACTCCTCAACAGCAAAAAAACAAATTACATTACATTTTCTACAATCCAAACCAGAAACCAAATAAGCCTCAATCTAATATCTGGGAATACACAACTAGAGCTTAAAAAAAAATCAAAATTTCTGGGTATCATTCTGGATGAACACCTTAGCTATACAGAACACATAAACACGCTACAATCAAAATTAAGTAGTGTGTGCTATTCCCTTCGAGAAATGGTAGACATCTCAAGCACCCAAACTGTAAAGTGCCTTTATATGGCAAACTTTGATGCTTTATTAAGATACGGGATTATGGTTTGGGGTAACAAGGGCCACTCCAATGTCCTATTTATGCTTCAAAAAAGAGCTATAAGAATCATAGCTGGAGTAAAGAAAACTTATTCATGTAGAACTCTTTTCCGTAAACTTAATGTGTTAACTCTTCCCTGCATACACATTTATGAATGCTTAATTTATGTTAAGCAAAATATTTCCAACTTTGCCACAAATGAGGAAATACATGGCCTAAACACAAGAAATAAAGACAAACTTCACATAAAACACTGCCGCCTTAACTTATGTAAGAAAGGTCCCTTAAACTCTTCCATAGACCTCTACAATAAACTACCACAAGATGTGAGGAAAGAACCAAAATTGATGATATTCAAGCACAAGATAAAATCAATGCTTCTGAAGCATGTTTTTTATTCTATAGCTGAATACATGGAAGCGAGTTACATAAGACCAATGTACATAATGCAGTATAATCACATATTTTTCTTGTAAAATTAAATGTAAAATGAAAGTCGATAATTAGTATCACCTAGAAGTAGGCTGCAATGTTCTATATCTTCTCATGTTATATTTTTTTTTGTGATTTTGACAAAATACGAGAGTAAGACCCAATTTTTTACAATTTTTGGCTATATATTTTGTATTTGTAAAATCTATTAATGTAGTATTGTATTGTAATGTAAGTATTGACATGTCCTATATTACCATGTACTGTAATTTGTACACACCGGTAGTCCTTGGACGCAAATAAACTAAACTAAACTTTCCTTTCAGATATTAAAGCATTTTCTTTGAAAATCAGTGTGTAGGAATAAGAATGTTACATACTGTACGTCTAAGTACTGCATGTCCTTATGCTTCAATATGCATTTCTTTGTGAGCAGCAATTTGTTTACTGTCATCTTTGATGTAAATTGCTGCTGCTACTATGTCACATGCTGTAAAGTGAAAAGGGGCTTCATGCACCTAAATGCTTTCATTATTCAGTTGAGGACTATTTAACATTAAAATGTCCCTCAATGCTTCCAACAGCTCTTCATATGCTATCTAGTCCCAAGCATAAAAAACTCCCCAAGCTTCACATGAAAATCCAGCAGGAATCTATGCAAGACAACTTGAAAGAAAAAATGTCTGCCCACTGGGAAGTGTGCATGCTTGCATAAGCTACTTATCATGTTATAATTTATCTAGTAAATTAATACTTGGTGAAATTCTAACTGTGCTAATTAGTCATTCTTACTTATTCTTATTTCAGTATTCTGAAATACTTCCCAACAACTTTCCAAAATCAGTAAATATTCAGAACTAAAGTGAGAATCATAGAACTTAAGACCTTCTGTAAACAAAAGCACGTGTACCCTAACAGTGTTGCAAACTTATGAAAAAATAATAATAATCCACATAGCCTACAAGGTGTAAAAACATTCCATTTGTCAACAGATGCGGAATAAGCAGTGTATCACTGATGACCTGTTGAAAGTTATTGAATGTATGTAAAAAAAAAAAAAAATGTACATCTTGCCTGGTGGCTGACTTCCAGACTCATCACCGAAGTTCCCTGGCTCGAATCCCAGCATGGGTGTTATTTGTGAGTGTCCCTTCATCAATTTCATCTGACCATCACTCATTCTCATCGTCGGGATTAGCCAAAAGTGATAGAAAAGCAACGCTAAATTAAAAAAAATCAAATACAAAATTTACATCTTATCCCCCAGGAGTAAGGTGGTTCCGTACCAAAGGATTAATTTTCTTTCATCTTTTACTAAAAAAAAACCTTTTATAGAAGAATGTGACACATTGAGATAAATTATGCTTTGAAACCGGGGTTTCTTCATTAAATTTATTTGATGTTTGAAATATTATGATTTATTATTATAGCCACGATTAAAGACTTCGTGCCCACTGCAAGACCAAGATCTATGAAATACCCCGTCTGGTTCGACAGAGAAGTTCTCTTTGTGTTAAAAAATAAAAAACAGGGTTTGTACCTATGGAAGCAGCACCCTAATGTTCACACTCACGGTACCTATTGTGACATCAGACGTCATTCAAAATACCTACTCAGAAAAAAATATAGTGAACACATAAATAACATAACAACCGAATGTACTACAAACCCTAAGAGATTCTTCACATAACTAAATTCATGAAAACAAAGCCCACGTATACCTAAAGAAATTGTTCATAATACTGATATTGCTAGTGGAGAGGAAAGAGCCGAACTTTTCAAAATTTTTTCTTGAGGACTTCTCACCTCCCTCAGTTTCCGACCCTCTCCCCCACTTAAATTCTGTGTGTCCTCACACACTATCTTCAATCAAAACATCCCCCGAGGAAGTAAAATACCTTCTCGCTTCATTGCCCCTCCACCGGTCCCTAGGTCCAGATGAAATCCCCACAATATTCCTACGTAAAACTGCCGACTCCTTGGCTCTTCCTCTGTCTGCCTTACTCAACAAATGTTTCTCTGGAGACAAAAAATGTGTAAAATCCTATAGACCAATCTCACTTCTATCGCCACTATCAATTATTTGTGACAAAATCATCAAAAACAGGTTACTCCAGTTTACGTCACCATATATCAACACAGCACAACATGGTTTTCTTCCAGGCTGCTCTTGCCTAACAAATATTTCCATCTTAATTTCACATGCTGCCAGAGCAATTGATAATAACTCCCAACTTGACACTATATATTTGGACATTTCGAAGCCTTTGACAAAATTAATCATAAATTTATTCTTCATAAATTATCATCCAGATTTAACATCCATGGCAAATTTCTCTACTCCAGAACTACCTCCACGAGCGTGAGCAACGTGTTGTTCTTTCAGGTACCTCTTCTAACTTTCTTCCCGTTATGTCTGGAGTTCCCCAGGGGAGTGTCTTAGGGCCGCTCCTATTCCTTCTGTACATGGATGACCTCCCTGAAAACTGTCCTCTCTCCCTATCAATATACTTTTGTTTGCAGATGACTGTAAACTCTTTAAGGAGATCTCATCGCATCATGACATGATGATTCTTCAATGTCATCAGTGGAATTTAGAACTAAACCCTCAGAAATGCTATTTCCTTACTTATTCCCTAAACAAGAACAAAGTGCTGTCTACTTATTCCATTGAAAACAATCCAATCCAAAACGTTTCCACCCAAACGGACCTAGGTATTATCATGGATGAAAAATTTACTTTTAATTATAATATTATAGCTACCACTAAAAAAGCCATGCGCCTTCTCGGTCTTCTATACAGATTTAGCGAAATTCAAAACCCATCCTCTCTTGCTTTATTCTATAAATCTTTCATCTCGCCCATCCTTGAATACTGTTCCCCAATTTGGGAAATGTCCTCAAAAACCAATATCACCAGAATAGATTCTGTTCTGTTTCTTTCTTGCAATTGTTCGCCATAGAATACCTTCCTTTCGACATGTATCCAAATCAGACACCCTGGCTGCTCTGAATATTCCTTTCGACATGTATCCAAATCAGACACCCTGGCTGCTCTGAATATTCACACTCCATCCTTTCGTTGTGATCTAGCTGACATGAAATTTTTATACAAGATAATAAATGGCAAAATCAGAACAGATCTCCTAATCAGTGAATTTACACTTAGGGTACCCCAAAAGCAAATGCGCAACCTGCAACTCTTCCACAACCTAACCACTAGGCTATCCCTTCTACAACGCTCCTTGTTTTTACAGGCTCCCAGAAATCTACAACAAACTTCCCCTGAATGTAGATATTTTCCTTCCAGAATGTAATTTTTGTATATTACTGACCAAGAACATGTAAATCTATCCCATATTGTTATTGTTTTTATCTTTTGTTATTTTTTGTTTCTACTTTTTGTTGTTTCAGTGTAAAATGGCCAAATATGACTGTATCTGAAACTCTGAGTAAACAAAACAAAATAATGAAAGTAAGCTAACACATATGATTTGATTGACTAAATTAATAATTATTAATTAAATAAAAATAATGAAAATAACTCATTTGGTTTGATTGATTTGCTTTATTTTACTTCCCCTCTTGTGCCACTTATGGCTAATTTGCAAAGATGGGGATGAATGATGATGATATGATGAAATCGATGAATGGACAGTCACATTTTATTGAACGCTACATATAAAATAAAATGCATACCTGGTTTGAGTTGGTGTTTTAAGTCCACTTTATGCACAGTAAGGCTAATCGGGACTGGACCTACAGTTTAAAGTGGGATCCGAACCACTTGTGCCTCCACCGGGTATCGAACCCGGGACTCCTTAATTACAAGGCAATGACGCTACCACTGCGCCATGGAGGAGGCCCGCAAAATGCATACTTGCGGGTGAATTTTTAAATATTGTCACATTTTTCTTCTCTCTTGTTGAGAGGTGTTCATTTTAAATCAGCTTCCCTCACCCTACGGCTTGTCCTCCTTCACCCGCAAAAGTATTCCGGAGTGTGAGGATGTCACCCTCTGGTTGGTGAACACCACCTGCATCCCATTCCTCCCCCATCCCCGGAGTATCGTCACTGACAATGTGAAATCACACTATCATATGCCGACATTCGACATACCACTTCCGTTTCTGTACTTGACTTAGTGAGAAGTATTGAGGTTGGCAACAGGCTAATAACGGATTTCTTCCGCATCATGTAGTTCGTTCTATGAAAGTACACTAATGGAAGAAAAACTTGTAAATTACATTGGATTATACATTTTAAAATATATTTTCATTAAAGGTTTCTGTTTATAATAATAATATGTAATTATGGTATAAATTACAATCGATCACGTGAACAGCAAGAAAATAGCGCCAGTTTCGAACATGGCGAATTCCATGTGTGCAGGAAGGTCTCCCGTGTTTTCAGAGTCGTCTTTCGGAAAAACAGAGGTTTGAAAAGTGGCAAGAAGCAGGTTGTTCTTAACGTTTATGTGACGTGTTGTCGGTGCTATCCTGAGCAAGCAGTGAAGTTGGTGTCCAAGTGTAATTGTGTGTCTGCGTCTTTGTGTTTTCGGTGTGGTGAAAGACAGGAAAACGACCGGTCAAGTTGTGAGTCCCGCGAAAAATCAGTTGTTGCTCGTATAAACAAGTACACCGATTTTGAGATAAGCGCAATACAAAGCGATGTGCTTTCGTATTCTTTCAATCAAAGAGCCAGCCTGTCTACTGTGGGGAAGATGTTGATAGTGATGATTCATGACGATCTCCCCAATTTTAGCAGTCGACGTTAAATCGCCTCTTGTGCCACGTTGAGTTCCTTTTTAGGAAGCAAATTTGACAGACCATACTCTGACAGGATGATGTCTAGCGTCAAAAATGCCTCAAGTTCAAAAAGGAACTGCTGAATCAAGGTAAGAAAATACATTACTTGCATGAGACATGCGTAAATAATGTGCTTATTATCGTCTTCTTGTGCACGAGAAACCGAGAGAAAGATAAACAATCTCTTTTTATCCCCCGCCTTATCTTTGTTTACCTTCTGCTAAAACTGGTGGTACATTTGTTGCACAAAGGAGAAAACAATACTCTACATGTCAACAATGTTGGGCAACAATTTGGTGGATGAGGAAGCAATAAAACCAAAAGGCTGAATTTACTGAAATGAATCTCTCACTCTCTTGCATAACTTCGGTGCTGTCATACTGAGAGAGGAGGGGGGAAGGGGGATATGTTAACCCTGTGTCACATAAATGGGACTTTTGGCGTAGAAAAATATGTTCATTCTTGAACAAGAACACGTATTTAATCACTTGAAGAAAATTTATTATACTTCAATGTGTAGATTATCAGTTAAAATAAGAATACATTTAAGCAGCATCCTTCATGAATTCTCAAATGGGTTTTCAAGCTTCCATTTCCAGTAAATCTCCTTTTGAACTGAGGGCATTCATATGGGCGAATTCCTTCGTGAATTCTCAAATGCTTTCAAGTTTCAACTTACAGTAAATCTTTCTTTGCACTAAAGGCATTTATATGGGCGAATTCCTTCGTGAATTCTCAAATGGGCCTTCAAGTTTCCACTTTGAGTAAACGTCTTTTTACACTGGGGGCATTCATATGGGCGAATTCCTTCGTGAATTCTCAAATGGACTTTCAAGTGTCCACTTCGACAAAATCTATTTTTGCACTGAGGGCATTCATATGGGCGAAATCCTTCATGAATTCTCAAATGGAGTTTCAAGCTTCCACTTTGAGAAAATCTCCTTTCGCACTGAGGGCATTCATATGGGCGTATTCCTTCGTGAATTCTCAAATGCATTTTCAAGTGTCCACTTTGAGTAAATCTCCTCTTGCACTGAGGGCATTCATATGGGCAAATTCCTTTGTGAATTCTCAAATGGACTTTCAAGTTTCCACGTGTAGTAAATCTCATTTTGCATTGAGGGCATTCATATGGGCGAATTCCTTCGTGAATTCTCAAATGGGTTTTTAAGCTTCCATTTTGAGAAAATCTCTTTTTGCACTGAGGGCATTCATATGGGCGAATTCCTTCGTGAATTCTCACATGGACTTTCAAGTTGCCAGCATCAGTAAATCTTTTCTTGCATTGAGGGCATTCATATGGGCGAATTCCTTCGTGAATTCTCAAATGGACTTTCAAGCTTCCACTTCGAGTAAATCTCTTTTTGCATTGAGGGCATTCATATGGGCGATATCCTTCGTGAATTCTGAAATGGACTTTCAAGTTGACAGTATTAGTAAATCTCTTCTTGCATTGAGGGCATTCATGTGGACGAATTCCTTTGTGGCTTTTTCCTTTTAATTTTATGTTTTGGATAACTGTTTTCTTACATTGGTTTCTTTTCAACAAAATAAATTCATTGTGTGTTTTGATATGGCACATTAAATTTACTTTCTCTGTAAATGATATTCCACAATGAGTACAATTGAAAGGATAAATTCTATCCTTGATTTCAGATTTGATATTAATATTTCCTTTTCGATTGAGGATATTCCTGTACTTACGTTTAATTAAAGCAACCGATTTATTGAATGATTTTATATTACAAGATACTGACATGGTTTCAATGGTGTGATGATATTTAATACTTCCACCAACAATTTCACCAGCACATATGATTCCTGAAGGTTTCCCACAATTTCTGATGAAAGCAGGTAATATTAAATTTCCTTCTTTGTTCCTGAAACAAAAAGTTTCAATATGTTACAAGAAATTATCATCTAACATAGGCTACACTCTTAAATTTATGCTTGCACAAACATCTGTAACAGTATCTACCTACTGGCATATGAAACCACCTACAACAACAGCCACATGTTTTTTCTATGTATTACTACTCCTTGGCAATTTTCTCTTTACTATACAATTCTACAGCAGCTGCACATACTCTGGGTCATTCCCTGACTTTTCTATCATTTATATTCAAACTGAGAAATTATTATAATTCACAAGATAAGGAGGAAATTTTACTGGGATTTTTCATATACAGGGAGTTTAAAATAAAGGGACATTGCATGTCAAAGAGGCCCTGAACCTCAGTACTTAAATGCAATGCTCTAACTTTATGCTATCTTGTGAGTGAACAATCTAAAATTGTCATTTCGTAAAAATTCAAGTATTATCCGTACAATTAGACTATACTTTTAAATTTACTACTGTATTGTACTGTATCTTACTTGTGACACAAAAAACAATACATTTCTCTTTTATTGTTATGTTTCTTCTCAACTCCACTAGAATAATCAAAGGCCATTTATATTCTCTCTCTGTCTCAAATACTTTATTTTTCATAATTTGACAATTCAGAGAAATTAAAATAATTTCTTAATAAGTGAAAAGGCAGTGTTCCATCTTTCCCACCTCTGACAATAAACTGTTCACTTGTAGCAACAAATCTGGGAAAGTATTTTAAGGGTAGTTTTGTTTAATCAACAGTACAAGTTTCATATTTCATAGAACAGAAACTGTAAGAAAAATGTTGTTTAACTATCAGAAGACTAGTTAGTTTAACATCAAAAATGTAGTCCACATGCCTCACCCATGAGAATGGAATGAATGCCCATAAAATATTTGATTCTTAAAAGATACGTCTAAATGAGATTACAACGAATTTGTTATTTTTAATAAGCGCCATTAATGAACAAAAAATGCAATTTCCTATTTTTTTATTTCTTTTTTGTCTTGTTATCGTTATAATATTAACATTTCAACTGATACTTTGAGATTTCTAAGTTTCTGTTATTGGAACCCTCTGCCATGAACCATAACTGTAAACTCAATTTTCGATGCATCAATGCTTGTATCTTATACATACAAGTGTATAAGTGGGTCAACAGCAGACAAGAAGAAGAAGTAGTGGTTCGTTTAAATGTTCTCAAATTTTGTTACGCTTTTTAGACCGGATACAGAGTGCGGGAACATTATAAAGTAAAAGCGAGTGCAACGTGAAGGCTAAGTGAAAGAACTAGTAGTGTTACTCTGCCGAAATTATTAGTATTTTACAGAGGAATTTTAAAACTGACATGCTCTTCTTCAAAGGAAAAAAATGCACATTTACAAAGGAGAAACAGTGCATCACCTCTTACCGAACAGTACTTTCACCTCTTGAATCTTAATAGTGTGACACTGTTGTCAGGTAGTGTACTGAACTCTTGAATCACCAAATAGCAAATAGCACAGACAGTAACAAATGGTAACAAATAGTGTCTTCTGCATTTTGTAAAATTACATATTTTGTGAACAAAGTTGGAAAAAAAAATCATGAGGGACCAGAAATTGCTACCAGCTAAAAGCACAACTGCAAAAAATTAAGACTGAACTTGATTCAAAAAATATAATCATTGAACTCTTGAAAACTGATTTACAAACAATGGCACCCAAAGAAAAGCAGAATATTTATGCAAGCTATAGGAATAACTACAAAGGGACAAGGAGTGAAATTACAAGATATGGCACAAAATGTAGTTCACGTCCACAAGGAGGTCTATCACAAATAGCTTCCATAAAGAAAAGCTTCACACCCAACCCGACAGTAACTCACCAGTAACTCCTTTGCTATACACTACAACCCCATGATAGCAGAAGATGATATACAACCAACAAAGGCCAATATAAATCTTAGTCAACACAACAATATGTGTAGTGCCGAAAGCAAGAATACACAGAGTAATGTCACTCAAGCTACAAGTATCAAATCCGATGAGAAGAGCATTAATTATACCAAAAAACATAGTCATAGCCTCGGGGAAACAACACTAAAAAGATAAGCATACCACAAAACAAGCCAAAAAGGGAAAATGAGATATAGTCACCAAAAATTCACATATATGGTGACAGTTAATGTCATGGACTAGCTCCAATTTTGTCAAAAAAGACGAACATAGAAGTTTGTGGCACTGTCAAACCAGGTGCTACATTAGAAAATGTACTAGAAGGTGTCGAAAAAGAGTGTACAATATTAGAACATAATGATCAAGTAATAATAATAATCACTGGCACCAATGATGTATCAAAAAATGAAGGTTCCTAAGTAATTAGATCACTACAAAACAACCTAAAAAAAGTTATTGCTACCAATGTTGTTGTAGCTACTATCCCACACAGGTATGATGTGATGGAAAATTCCTGTGTGAACAAAGAAGTACAAACTGTAAATAGTAGAATAACAAAATTGAGTAAAGGGTTTGCAAATGTAACAGTTCTTGAAGTCCACACTATTGCCAGAGACATGTATTTCATCTTAGCAAAAAGCGTAAGGAATACTAAGTGATAGAATAATAGAAACTGTAAACCAGAAAAATGATAAATGCAGTGAACCCATTGCACTTGGAAATTTGACCTACATACTATCAGATCAAATGATAAGGGCGAGAGAGGAATGTCAGGGGAATATAATGAAGCTGATAAAAACAAAATGAGTAAAAATGGGAAAGGGGTATACAAGCAGTGATCGTCTACACGAAATGTACGATTTCAGAGTAGATTCAGTGGGGATCTTTTATGGTAAATACTTCTGATAAAATTACCAAGGTCAGTGATACTACAGCAATGATCGGCATAAATTTAAGCCATAAAAAATGTAAAAATCAAATCCACATCCAACACTTACTCATCATCTATAGACAGTACTAAAACACCCAAATTCAAAATTGCAAATAATGTAGATAGTCAAATCAAATTCGAACATACAGTGACTCAAAAAAGTATTTAACTCACCACAGGCTTCAGACGGAAACATGTACAACAAGCAGAAAAGGAACGAAAATGGAAGTACATGTGTACAGAAGTTTAGTGCATACTATTGAGGTACAAACTACACAGAAAAGAAATGCATTTAGTAGATGACAGAATCAGTACAGAAAAACAAAAGACAAGATGCGTAATTGGAGCTCAAAAGAGTATTCAACTGTAATACTTGCAGCATACAATATTTGGTGTGTGTGACATCCTTAATACCTGCTTGGACCCCCTTTCCTCTTGAAAATTTCCTGCAACTGTTGTGGGACTAATTTCGCCAAGGTATCTGTTGTTTGTCGGGTAATCTCCCCCATTCATCCAACAAAACGCACTTGAGGTCGTTTTTGTTGAAAATGTGGTGTTCTTGGATTCTTTCTTGGAAAATATGCCATACATTCTCATTAGGATTAATGTCTTGCGATCGGGGAGCTGTTTGCATCCAGTGTGGGAAGTTGTACAATAACCAGAGCTTGGTGTTGAGGGCTGAACGTTTCGGTTCATTGTCCAGGGTGAACATGTAGCTACCAGTAAGCCCGATAATCTTCACTGAGTTGGATAGGTGTGACTTCAAAATGTTGATGTAACGTGTGTGGTCCATTGTACCATCAATGAATTACAAATTACCAACATGATTGGCACTCTTACAGTCCCACACTATTACCCTTCCCCCACCGTATTTTGTTGTAGCTGTGAGATTTTTCTCATCTAGTTCACAGATCTTATATAGCGAAGCAATCATGCGCCCATGTGACGGCCCTAGGCTTAAATTTCATTGCAATTACATAACATTACAAGAAAGAATTACAAATGGGCTAATGGGAGTCTGATGTTTTTAAGAAAACACATTCAGGCTCTAACCACAGACATAAAAATATGCAAAATCAAACGACTAGAGTGCGTGTCAAATCTCCTGCATATGGCGATAGCCAATAGCAGCGCACTGCAGCGGTGCCATGCCGAAATCTCACACGGAAAAGAGACAGCGTGGTTGAGCGAAACGTCTTGTCATGGAGAGCACAGAACATTAGATAATATAACATATATTAAACTTAATGGGAGAAAAGAACATACCTGATTATGCCAGAGGGACTGCCAGAGAGGGGCTCCTCATCACTCATTCGCCCTGTGTGTCGTCCTTCAAATTTATTATAATTGGGTCCAAAATTTCATCCCGATGTATCTCCCTTACAAAATCGTTTTCCTGTAATTGTTGTGCATGTTTAACAGAAGCGGCCCATTGTTCTTGTGTTACACTGTCAAGTTCTTCGTTAACAACACATTTTAATGTGTGGTTCTGTTTTACCCATGTCTCGTCAAGTTAAAAGATTGGTCTCGAATCACCAGACACTCGAATTTCGTGCATTGTACAAAGGAATTTTACCCTTGACTTAACAATGTCACTTCTCTCCATCAGAAATTTACGACCGTCAATGGTTTTCCCGTACATGAAGCCTAATTGTTTCAATATTCTCAAGGTGGAAGTTGTAGTGCCTTTGAAAGATATTTTATCCCATAAAGAGTACGTTATCTTTTTGGCAGCAGGAAATTCGCCACGATCGTAAAATTCAAAGACGGTTCTACGAACTACATCTTTCAAAGTCATTTAAGTTTGTCGTTCTTTTCAGTACGTTAATGTGCTTTCTAGGTGATTGAAACATTCGAGCTGGCCCCAATCCACATTGTTTTGCCCCCGAACATATCCGAGAAACAATAGCTTGATTTACACCACACGCTTGAGCTGCTAAAACCTGGCACTTCTTACGTTATACAAATACGTTTATAGTAACAGTGCTTCTACAGAGGGAACGGTATAAGCTACAATCACACTTGTTTTTCGAACATACTCGCAAATTCATTATCTTTCCATCTGTTGAACTACTGACACTTGAAATAATCTATTTATATCCGAGCGCCAGGTACACAATTTAGTAGCAAGGTGAAACAGGTTCTGAACTAGGCAACGCCGCATGTCTGTGATTCGCTGGTGCTGTTCAGTCGTTCAAGGCCATACGTAGGAGATTTGACGTGCACTCTAACTTTTCTGACAATTATGCCCAATAATGTACAATCTGCCACCAACAAAGTAGATCTCATACAATTATGTTTACACAAAATTCAACCTGACATACTGACAGTAACTGAATTTGGTCTCAGGGAAGGTGAATCTCAATTTTATACCCTAGAGGGATATAGCTTGGTGTCAAAATTTACCAGGGTGGAACATACAAGTAAAAGCATTGCCATATATACAAAAGCAAGCCTTTCAAGGACTAAACAGATCAAGTGGCTTAAACCATTATGCATTGAAACGGTATTCAAAGCAGCTGGAATTGAAATCAACATAAATAATCACATTTACACAATAATAACTTTATATAGATCCCCAAGTTGTAATATCAATGATTTTCTCTCAAAATTAGATGATGTATTACAAAGGCTAATATTGCCAAATTGCAATTACCATTCTAGGCGACATAAATATTGATCTCCTTCAAAAGATTACAAAAAGTAAAGAGCAGATAGATCTTGGTCTTTATCAAATTGTAAAAAACCCACCAGGATAACACTCACTACTGAAACTCGTATAGATCATATTAGCATCAACTTTCCTTTTGGATTGATTTGATTTGTTGTTTAAAGTCCACTTTATGCACAGTATGGCTAATCGGGACTGGACCTACAGTTTAAAGTGGTATTCGAACCACTATATGCCTCCACCGGGAATCGAAACCGGGACCCCTTCATTATAAGGTGACGACGCTACCACTGCGCCATCGGGGAGGCCTCAACTTTCCTTTTGACGTGATAAAAACAGAGGTGATTCACAACTTAATATCAGACCACACAGCACAACTCATCTAAGTAAAGTTGCCAATAAACCATAATATAACAAAAATATATGCAATAGAACGTAGAAATATGAATAAAGAAAATATCAAGTATCTATCTTATCTTCTAAAAAAAAGAAGATTGGACAGAAGTGTACCAATCAGACGCTACGAAAAAATTTGTGAAAATCTTATAAATACACTCATATTCTACCTAAATACTGTATGTCCCATTAAAAAGATATATATATATATATATATTTAAATAAAAAAAAGCAAAGCTTGGGTTACAAACAAAATCGTGCAGAAAAAATGAACTGAGAAGCATCCACAAGAAATTCATAGCTACCAAAGAGAAAATTTATAATGATATGTATAAACGTAAGAAAAAAGAATACATATATATATATTTATTTGCTTTATTTTACTTCACTTTTTGTGCCACTTTTGGCTAATTTGCGAAGATGGAGATGAGTGATGACATGATGAATGGACACCCACAAACATCCATGCCAAGGCTGGGATTCGAATCCGGGACCCCTAGCATCATAGTGTGATGTGCTAATTAATTAAATCTGAGAAACTTCACCATGTATCACAAAAAATGAAAAGTAATAGCAAAAAGTCTAAAATCATATGAAATATACTGAACAAGCGAAGAGGGAAAGATAACAAAAAAGCTAAAGAAAATATCTCACTAGCTAGAAATCGTACCGATCTAAAAGACCCACAAACTGTAGCAACAATATTCAATAACACTCTTCTGAATGATAACCCAAACACTACATTGCAAACGGAATAAGCTAAAAATTTGGGCCAATCCACAATTAGCATTCAAAACTCTATCATTCTAGATGAAATAAGTATTATCGACCTAGAAAAAACTATAAATTCCTTAAATAACAAGAAATCATGTGACACTGATGGTTGGTCTAACAAACTAATAAAAAAGTGTACACACTCTCTACTTCTGCCTCTGCAATTTGCTACAAATTCATAAAAAAGAATGGCATATTCCCAAAGATCTTACAAAAGTGTGTTATAAAAACAATATATAAAAAGAGCCTAAAACAGACCACTTAAATTGCAGAAAAATAGCATTACGTCACCGTTCTCGAAATTACTAACTAACTCTCTAGCCTTCTTAAACCCGATGGTTCATGGCTGCAGCAACACAGGCCTTCCATCTTTCCCTATCTTGAGTAAGATCTATATACTCTTTTCCATCCCTACCGATTTCCCTTAGGTCCATCTCAACGTTGTCCCTCCATCTTCATCTTGGTTTTCCTACAGGTCTCTTACCATCAGGTTTCCCAACAAGAATCCTGTAAACTCCTCTTTCCTCTCCCATTTGTGCCACATGGTCTGCCCACCTAAGTCTTCTTGATTTATTTATTCTAATAATATCTGGACATGAATGTAAATTATGTAGTTCTAAATTATGTAACCTTCTGCACTCACCTGTCTCCTCATCCCTTTTAGGTCCAAAGATTTTCCTAAGGATCTTATTTTCAAATACTCTCAATTTATGTTCCTCTTTCAATGTGAGGAACCAAGTTTCACATCCATATAATACTACAGGCAAAATTACGGTCTTGTATATTTTAAGTTTTAGTTTCTTAGATATTAAACTAGAAGACAAAAGTTTATGAAGAGAGAAGTAACATGCATTTCCTGAATTAAGACTACTTTTTATTTCCTCTTTAATATAATTTTCATTTGTTAATATTACTCCTAAGTATTTCCATTTGAAACCTGGTTCAAACGAGTTGGTATCAATAATTAGATTTTGATTATTACCTAACACTTGGTTTTGGCCTGTAAGCATATATTTAGTTTTCTCTTTGTTAACTTCCAAACCTATCTCTTTAGCAGTTTTGAAAAATATTTTAGCATTATTCTTAATTGTATTCACATCATCCCCCAGTAAGTCTACATCATCTGCATATGCTAACAACTGAGTCACACCATTTAATTTTAGTCTTTCTTTAGTTTCTTTTACCTTCCTTACAGCATATTCTGAGGCAAAATTAAAGAGCAATGGAGATAATGCATCTCCTTGTTTTAACCCATCATGAATTGTAAATTTGTCAATTAATACCCATATGAATTTTACTTTCTGTTTCACTGGTGCATATTTTTATCATACTAACAAGCTTCTTAGGTATTCCAAACTCTACTAATATATTATATAATTTATCTGTTTTGACCGAATCATATGCTTTTTTGAAATCAATGAATAGCTGATGGGCATTTTGATTATATTCCCACTTTTTTTCAAGTGTCTGTCTGATGTGAAAAATTTGATCTGTAGTTGATCTGTTACGTTTAAATCCACATTGATAATCACCTATAATTTCATTAGCATATGAGGTTAGTCTTGTTAAAATAATGTTAGATAATATTTTGTATGTTGTTGAGAGTAAAGAAATTCCACGGTAATGATTGCAGTTCAATTTATTACCTTTTTTTAAACACAGGAACAATTATGGATTCTTTCCACTGTTGAGGGATTTCTTCTTTATTCCATATTAAACAAATTAATTTATGAATTTGACATATTAATGAATTTCCACCATATTTAATTAATTCAGCTGGTATTAAATCAATGCCAGGTGCTTTGTTATTCTTTAGCCTTTTAATAGCATCTTTAACTTCAGTCAAGTTAGGTTCTGGAACTAAAGGTTCTGCTGTGTGGACTTTATTTACTTCTGATTTATCTTTTACATGGACATTTAAAAGGTCATTAAAGTAGTTCTTCCATCTATTTAGAATATCACTTGGGTCAGCTAGAAAATCACCGTCTTTATCTTTTATCAACTTTACTTTAGGTTGCCGCCCCTTTCTAAATTCATTTACACATTTATATAATCTATGATATTTTTATTTTTTGCTGTTTGTTTCAATTTCGTTAATTTTGCTTTTCAAGTAATCTCTTCTTTTACTTCTAAACGTGCGGTTAACTTCTCGCTTTATTCTATTATAATTTCTTAGATTTGTATCATCAGAGTTATTTAACCACCTAAGTCTAGCCTGATCTCTTATTTCTATTAGATTATGACTAGAGCCCGGAAGTTCAGGCATTTATTTTCGTTAAAATAGGCAGGCAAAAAGGCATTTATAATGTGGAAAATAGGCACTAAAAATGAAAAAAAAAAAGCAAAATGAACCGAAAAAAGGCACATTTGGAAGTCGCTTACTTTTATCTATAATTTCTTGCGAAATGTTAAAATCTACATTGGGAAGAGCATTTCAATTTTCACCAAATTCACGCACGTAACCATGTAACTTACCACTTAATGGTACACTAAATTTCGGCATAATGACAACTACCCGATCCTTTCCCTCCAAAGTGCAGAACTAAACTAAAGATAGAGAACTTGATTTTGAAATTTATGTAAAGGCCCTTGGGCATTAGTGCTGTTTCTTGTCAATAACGTCCTGACATGGACGCTGGACGATGACGTAATTGTGCAGATGTTCTGCAACAGGTTTTCAGCAGTCAATCATGCACAAGGAAATCTTAACCGAAAGGCAATATCCTAACTCAGCATGAAATACTTTTTTCTCACACTTTTGTCCTTCAGCAATGTTGAAACATGCGTGAGTTCAATATTACTTAAATAAGGCGAAAATTATTCACATAATAAACGGAAGAAAAATAAATGCCAACAACGTTTTTTGGGAGAAAAATAATATATACTTACACTTTTTTTAAAAAAATGGTCCAATTTCATTGAAAAAGGCAAAAAAAGGCATTATAATTAAAAATAGGCAGTGGGGTCCCAAATAGGCAAAATGAAAAGGCTTCTAAAACATTCGAAAAAACATATAAAACGTATATCCGGAAAAATTTTATCAATATATGCAGTAGATAAAAAGAGGCATTTTGCCAAACTTCCGGGCTCTAATTATGAGATTCATTATCAAACCATGGCTTACTTTTTCTTGGTTTATGGTATCCTATACTTTCTTTAGCTGTTGATTCTATTGCATTACGTATGTGATCCCAATTCTTATTTACGTCTGTCTCATTTATATTTTCATCATCATTTAAATCCTGCAAGACATCAAATCTATTTAACAGTTTAATTCGGTAATCTTTCTTAATTCTTTCGTCAGCAAACTTTCCTGTATCAAATTTTAGAACTCTTAGGTTTTGTTGCTTATGATTTATCACTGAGAGTCTTTCTCTTAATTTAGCAATTACTAAATAATGGTCACTGGCACAGTCAGCACCTCTATGTGTACAAACGTCAATTATGCTAGTATGCCTTCTCTTATCAATGAGAATATGATCTATCTGATTATGAGTTTTACCATCTGGAGAAGACCAGGTGTATATTTATGGATATCTTTATGTTTAAAAGTGGTACTTTTCACAATTAAATTCTTTGAGGTTGCAAAAGTAATCAATCTTATACCATTATCATTACTGAATTCATGAAGACTTTCTTTACCAATCGTGGGTTTAAATGTCCCTTCTTTGCCAATCTGTGCATTACAGTCACCTAACAGAATTTTCATATCATACTGAGAAAATTTATCAAAGACCTGTTCTAACTCTGTATAAAAATCATCTTTAGTATTATCATCTTTATCTTCCGTTGGTGCATGTATGTTTATTAAAATAATTTTACACAACCTACCCTGTAAAACTGCATATGATATCCTATCATTAATAAATTCTACTGTTTTAAGAGCCGAGATAATTCTATTATTTCTGAAAAAGCCTGTTCCAAAATTATGATTTTCAGTACCACCATAGAAAAAAGTATAGTTTTTAGTTTTACAATTCCCTTCTCCTGGCCACCTAACTTCCTGGACAGCTACTACATCTAATTTATACTTAACTATCTCTTTAACTGTACGCTGAAATGCCCCAGGCCGGTAAAGGTTCAGAACATTCCAGGTGCCTAATTTAATATCCTTATTCCTAATGTAGATCTTATCCTTAGTCCAGGGACCTCCCAAAGTAGTCCCCACCCGGAGATCCGAACAGGGGACTATTTTACCTTGGGAACATCCATGGCCTTATATTGCTGTTTCTTGACATGTCTTTTTACAGTGCAGAGTTGTCAGCTCTATGCCTAACCCCCAATATGAATGGAGGAACTACTACATAAGACAAACACAAACACATTAGACAGCACAATTACTACACAAGACGAACACAAACACGTAAGGACAGGTTGCTAAAAGAACAGGTCGCCAAAGGACAAATCTCAAAAATACTGTGCAGCATATGAAAAGGCTGCAAAAAGACTGGGCAGCATAAGGACAGGTCGCTAAAAGAACAGGTCGCAAAAGGACAAGTCTCAGAAAGACTGTGTAGCTAATGGACAGGTCGTAAAAATAGTTGGTAGCATAAAGACATGCTGCTAAAAGAATGAGCAACCAAAGGACAAGTCTCAAAAACACTTTGGACCATACGGACAGGTTGCAAAAAGACTAGGTCTCCAAAGGACAAGTCTCAAAAACACTGTGTAGCATGGAAATTCCGCAAAAAGACAGGTCAGCATAAGGACAGGTTGCTAAAAGAACGGGTCGCCAAAATACAAGTCTGACAAACACTTTGTACCATATGGACATGTTGTAAAAGAAAGGGTCGCCAAAGGACAAGTACTAGAAAAAATAATCTGGCATAAAATTCATGATTTTTGCTCCAAATTTAGTATTATAAATCAGTATCAACATTTTTTTCAAAAAGACAAATCAACAAATTCAGCAACTGTACAATTTATAAAAATAATTACAAATAATTATAATGATATTCCAAGCACGGTTTTTTCTAGATCTGTCTAAAGCAGGCATGTCAAACTCAAAATCTGAACTGGGCCAAATAGTCAGTAGTGTTACAAAGGGCGGGCCGCAAGGAAAAAATTAAATTATCTTTAATACTTTATTTTAAAGAATGACTAACATAATACTTAATAAAGTATATTGAACATTCATTGAAACTTGATCATTGCTTCTTGCCTGACAGCTGGCATCTTTTTTCTGCCAAAAACTTAGCAACATCAGGAGACATCTTATTTAAAGCAGCTACTTTCGGAACACAGCTAAGATGAACGTCTGATAATCTGGATCTCGTTGGTGACTTGTTTCCTTTCACGAGTGAGAAAAGTTTTTCACACTGGTAAGTGCTACCGAACATTGAAATTATTTCACACGCAAATTTGCGGGTTTCTGGAAAACGTGCAGGCAAGTACTTGTAGAAGTCAGGGATACACACTTCGCTGTACTTTTGTTTCAAAGTTGAGTCGCACTGAATTTCAATTACTTCCATCTGCAAATGTGCTGCCACTTTTTCTACGTCAGTCGTAAACAGGGCTGAAAACAAGGAGATCTTGTCTTCGAAAGAACGAACATCGTGGAACCTTTTTCCGAATTCAGTATTCAAAAGCTAATTTTTTGTGGCGTACTTTTTGTACAAAACAGGGTCCTTTGAACTTGATCTGTATTTAGAACAAGTTGGAAAGTGCGCCAAGTCTTCGTTTCTTAACTGTTTTTCCCAAAGCAATAACTTACGCTCGAATGTTTTGACTTGATCATTCATGTTGGTGATTAATTGATCTTTTCCTTGCAGTTTCAAATTTAAATCTGACAAGTGTTTCGTTATATCAACAAGAAAGGAAAGATCTTGGAACAACGTTGGTTACGAAAAAAGGCTGGTGTCTTGTTCTTTCATTTCCAAAAATTGGCATATTTCATCTTTCAAGTTCCAGAATCTTTCAAGAACCATAGAACACGATAGCCAGCGCACTTCTGTGTAGTAGCGCACTCCAGAATATTCGCTTTCTAAATCTGCTAAGAAAGCAGAAAATTGTCGCTGGTTAAGCCACGGGATCTTATGAAGTTGATAGCTTTTGTCCACAGGCTTCATCACACTTTCCATGTTGATTACTTTTGAACACAAGACCTCTTGGTGAATGATGCAATGCACATGATGGAACATGTGTTTATCGCAGGTTTCACGAAATTCGTTTTGCAGTTTTGTCACAAAACCATTGTTTTTTCCCGTCATTGAAGGGGCACCATCCGTAGCTACACAGGATAACTTTGACAGAGGTAAATCATACTTCCCCAAAAGTTCACGAACAGCAATAAATATATCCTCACCGGTAGTAGTGTCATGCAACGGTACAATGTCCAATAGCTCCTCGAAAATGTTGAACTCCTCAACACAAGCACGAAGAAACACAGCTAAGTGAGCTACACCACCGATGTCTGTACTCTCATCACAAGCGATGGAATAAGCAATGAAATTTGACACTTTTTATTTAATTTGATCACTCAAATCACAGGCCAGTTTGGTTACTCTTTCAGCAACCGTGTTGCGGGATAGTGAAATGCCTTGAAAAGCTTTTACTCTTGCGGGATTAACTATATCAGCAGCTTTTACCAAGCACCGTTTAATAAACTCGCCTTCGGCAAAAGGTATTGAGTGTTTAGCTATCAACTCCGACTACACTACATTCGTCGACCACCCCAATAAGGGGTGTAAGGGGTGCTCCTTCCACGTAGTGCACCCAATAGTCAACCTCACTTCCACGTAGTACACCCTGGACTGCAGACTAACGAGGCTCTGGCGACTGGCTTCATGGCCAGTATAATTTTGTTTGTGTTGTCCTGCGTTTTGTCCTTATTTGTGCTGAGTGCTTCTTTACAGCCTCAGCTTTTAACGAAAGTCAGAAGATTTTAATATTTTATTTCAGTTATGCAACGTTAGAGTTGTTATGTGCAAAGATAAGGGGTTGGACCCCGTATAATGTGACGGGTGCAAAATAGCCTTCGTGCTGACGCACCCAAAATTTTAAATTCCAATTCCACCCCAATAATGCAACACGACCACCTTTTTTCACCTACCGACGGGTATATCCTGTCCAAGAGGAAAACGTGTGAAATTTCACATCGTGTTACATAATACAGGGAGGTTATTGCAGCATGCCACCGCTTCAGCATCGGCCGCTTGCCGGCCCAGTCATGCAACAGGTGCCGGCAAATTGCGTAACAGATAGCCCGTAACAGAAACCGCTTGTTTTGTAATGTTTCCACTTTTCACAATTACAGTTACAATTACAATTGAAATAAGCACGTACCTTGTCGCACGGATGCAGGAAAAGGTGTCCTCCCAAATACAAATATTTCTGGCACCTTATTTCTGACGTCTAATCTTAGATTAGTCATCGCTACTTTATTCTCAGTTGTCGCGACAGCGCCTGCAGCTTATCGGGGGTTGGGTGAGTTGTCAGCCGCGAGATGGCGCTTCATACTGCACGTGTCGGCAGTGATGCCAACCGTAGGGACATGTCCCTACGCATAGGGACTTTTCACTAAATTTCGCCCGCGTAGGAACGTAGGGACAGATTTTGCCAAATGAGGGAAAACGTAGGTACTTTTTTCAATCTTGGTAAATTACATTTTATGAATTAGTTTATCTGGATACTTTAGCGAGGAGGAGAAAAAAGAACTAACTAACAGATCTCCATCAGAATTTTGGAACATGTTATCGGTTACCAAAAACTTTCAAGGCAAGTTCCTTTTTGAAAACATTTCCACTCTCGCGAAAATAGTGCTAACATTGCCGCATTCTAACGCGGAAACGGAAAGAATATTTTCAATGTTAAGTGATACAAAAACAAAAAAGGGAAATAAAATGGGACCAAAATTGTTAAAGAATGCAGGAAATACAGCATCACCAACCAACATCTATCTCTTCACAGCAGCAGCATGTATGACTTCAAATAACATAATCAACAGTAAACGACTCAACGTTATTCATTAGGGGTGTGCTGGATTCTTTACTTTAAAAAGTCGTTAATTCTCGACGTTTTCTGCCTTGTAAGTTTCTGGAACTTATCGAAAGTTGTAAGTTTTTATTCTAGAAATGCAAAAACAATCACTTAAAGTGAAAATGACTTGTAAAATTCGAGATTTCCAGTGCTTCGGGAAATTTCGAACATTTCCCGTCCAGAAAATTTTCCGACTTGGTCGGGAAATTGCAAATTTTTCAGTCCCGAATGTCGGGATTTAAAAAAATTACCGTCCCAATCCCGTCCCGACCCAAAAAATTCTGTCCAGCACACCCCTATTATTCATTAAGGCAAGAATTTACAATACCGGACCCTTCTGTAATTTCTATGCTACGTCTTATACTCACGAAATAATTATTCGTGATTATTTATCTCAAGTTAACATGTTGGGGTGAGGGGGAAAAAATGTTCATTAACGTGTAGAAGTTGTAAAATAAGCTTTTCAATTCTCGCAATGATTCTCCGTATACAAGTATGGTAGCCATATTTGTTGATATGAACAAATTAAAAATAGTTACGCTGTCTACAGCGTTGCCACACTGTTGATTTCATACTTGGAGAGCATGGATCGTGTAAGAATGGCGGAAGAGAACAGTAAAAAAGTTGTTAATGTTGTACAGATTGTTAGGTGGAGTGTGCAGGAGGATGGCTGTGGGCTAATTAATAAACTTATGGATTTCAGTATATTGCCCAAAGAACGTGCTTACATGTGACAGCGACAATCACGATGTAGAAGAACTGATTTGATTACAGGTAAATTTGGCAACAGTACATCAATCATAAAATTGCAGGATACGAAAATGGCCTTCGATGATGAACGTTTGCCGTTAAAGTGCTACGAAAATAATATTTTTTATCGGTTCGTAATCACAATTACCGCAAAACCATTCAGGAATAGCCCCACTGACCATTCTCGGTAAGTTTAGGTTAAGTTAGGTTAGGCAAACATAGTTAAAATTTGGGCTCGAAAAAAACATGCACGGGTAGCCCAACAAACCATTGACGGATAGCCCCACGAACCATTCAGGTACGGTTAGGTTAGGTTAGGATAGGCAAACATAGTTAAAATTTGGGGTCGTAGTAATATCAGGAATGTATATTTCGTTTTTTAAGTATTGGAAACACAAAATCTTCCGGTAAATAATAAGCAATCGTGCCGATCGCGGACCACTCAATGTCACTTATTTTGCAATTTCTACACGTGACCCCCCAAATTTTAACTTCAAATTCGTGATTAGGAGGCCTCAATTAGTGAGTATGCGAAATATTACAAAAAATCGGGGAGAGGTCCTGTATTGTAAATTCGCTCCTTCATTAATTGTGGAAGCACCGAGCAGAAAGATTTGGTAAGTAAATGTGTATATTTTATCTTCTGTTTGCATGCTCATGAGGTGTTTTTTTTTTAGTCACTTTACTTGGCGTAGGGACATTTGGTCAGTTGTAGGGACATTTTGACTACGTCTGTAGGGACATTGCCGAAAAATGGTTAGCAACACTGTCGGCTACCAGACAGTGAGTCTACGCTCATTCATGTTCACTTCTGTTCGCGTTTATCAGTACGCGTTTTGTTTATACTGTGTTATTGAGTTGGTGTGCTAGTGCTTTATTGTGTGTTAATTGTTATTCATTCATTACTTATGTCGTTAAACAAATATAGTCTTGAACATAGAGTTTTTATGTACGATAATTACGTGAAAACGAATTCTTGAAGAAAAGTGGTCAGGGATTACGATAGACAGGATCTCTTGAACCTAAGAAACGTGTTGTATTGCTGTTGAAGGAAGTCATTTTCAACATCTCTTATAACACAGGAGGTTAGTGATCATCATTATTATTACTTTTAAATATCATTTTACGCTTTCGGTTTGCTTTATGCGCCGGGATGCTGTCTTCCCTTTCTGTCAACTGAGGATAAAGTAGCGATGTCTAATCTAAGATTAGATGTCAGAAATAAGGTGCCGGAAATATTTGTATTTGGGAGGACACCTTTTCCTGCATCCGTGCGACAAGGTACGTGCTTATTTCAATTGTAATTGTAACTGTAATTGTGAAAAGTGGAAACATTACAAAACAAGCGGTTTCTGTTACGGGCTATCTGTTACGCAATTTGCCGGCACCTGTTGCATGACTGGGCCGGCAAGCGGCCGATGCTGAAGCGGTGGCATGCTGCAATAACCTCCCTGTACTTAACACAGATATTTTAGGAACTACTACATCTGAAAGCTCTACTACTTAAAAGCAGGTAATAGCAAAGGGGCCGCACAAAAATATATCGAGGGCCGCATGCGGCCCGCGGGCCGCGTGTTTGACATGTCTGGTCTAAAGCATTTAACTCTCTCAACCACAACACACTTAGGCATAAACTGCATAGTCTAGGCATTCGAGGTGGCACATTTAACCTAATTAAGTCATTTATTTCTGAACGAATACAATCCACTCAAATTGAGCACATGAATGATACATCTATGAAACCTTTTACTTCAGTTTTAAATCGTCAAAGGTAGGTGTCCCTCAAGATCTATACTTGGTCCATTATTATTTCATCCTTTACATCAATGACATACCAAAGAACAACATGACTCAAACTATCACCTATGCAGATGACACTAACATAATATGTAGGGCAAAAACAAAAGAACAATTAGAAATCCAAACTTGCATCTCGATTAATCAAATAACCAAGTACTTAAACGCTAATAGCCTAAATGTGAATCATCAAAAAACAAATTTCATGATTTTTAACCATGGCAACAAGAAGAACTTTGATAGATAACTTGATGGTCTACTTAGATGAAAATGAAATAGAGTATATTAACCAGGTAAAATTTCTAGGATTGATCATCGATGATAAACTAAATTGGGCATGTCATACTGACTATATCTCTGATAAACTCACCAAAAACCTATGACTGTTGAAAATTCATTCGCAGTATCATATCAAGGAAATCATCATGAATCCATATTATGGTCTTATCTATCCTCACTTAGAGTACTGTATCACAGCTTGGGGAGGAGCAGCTCACGTACATACAAAAAGAGTATTTACACTACAGAAAAGGCCTGCTAGTAAAATACGAAAATGTAAATGTAAATGCTAGTAAAATGCAAAATACCGTCCAGATCCACATGCAGAATTGCCTTTTGTGAAAACAAAATTTTGACTTTATATTCACTGTATGTTTATAAATTTATTATTTTCATACTAAATGATGAGACACAAGTTAGAAGTCAACACATCCATGGACATAACACAAGACAAAGAAAAAGCTTTAAGTCCAGACAAACAGACTAACTCTGACAGACAAGAGTTTTACACCACATTCTGCAGGTGTAAAATTTTACAACAAACTTCCTTCCTGGCTAAAAAATATCACTCATTTTAAGAAAAAAAATGCAGTTAATCAAGCAATATCTCGCAGAAAGAGCATTGTATGACATAAATGAATTTTAAAGTAGATTGGGCACAACTGTAAATTATGTATTAAAAAAAATCTAGTAATCTCATAGAGCTTAGTGTTTATAAATACTATCACATAAATTTAAGGAATAATGTATCCAACTTAAGAAAAAAAAAATCATGCATACACTATATATTTTTATTATGGGCATACCTGTTTATCATTGTTTTAAACGTTCAATTTATGTAAATTTGTGTATCACATATGTGCGTTACGTGAACATCTTTGATGATTTTATACTTAAATATCTCTTATACTATATCTTATCTATATTTACATGTATCTGATGATATCCATACCTATGGAAAAAGGGGTCGACAAATAAAGAAAGATTATTATTATGACTTCTGTTTTCGATGACGAGCAAACAAGCTAAACCTTCCACACACGAGAGATTTTGGCAAGGTGAATTTGCAGCTTGTTCGATGCTGAAATGGCAACACATAGCATTCTGCTGGGTGCTAAAAACACATAAACATGCTTCTCGGGACTGATTATTATGAAAGTGAACAATGGAATTGTACAAAACAAAGTGTCCTATTTCCTCACATTATCAGTGGGACTTGTCCTTCCATACAAACATTCACAGTATATACAAGTATTGTGAAAGTGATAACACATTGTTACCATTATTGCTGGCGAAAACAAAAAAAAAAATAAGATTGTGTAAGAGGAATTGACTGCATTGTACCTGCATCTGATTTAGCTAATCTGATATTAAAACAGAAACACACTATTGGTAAGAACTTCTGAAAGTTTCCATGTGAGGGAGATCCAGAAAGTGAATTCACATGGCATCCATACGTGGCACTAGTGATCGGAGCCTGATGCACATATACGTATATGCATATATATATATATATATATACATGATGTGAATCTGTGCACCTCTTTCTTCTCAACTGAAAATGCGGTAACCCCACGAAATATCAAACTATTTATTTTCGTGTGGTAAGTGTTTTCTGTCTCCATCATTTGGCACAAAAGGTGAAGTAAAATAAAGCAAATCAATCAACCTTACAATACATACAATATTATTGTTTGGTTCAAGAATAATTAAGACTTTCAACTCACAGTTATTCTCATAAGATGTTATATTCATTTAGTTTCTTCTACAAAAGTTACTTCATGTCTTCTACCATCCTACCAAATTTCATGAAAATCTGAAATGGTCAGGTTGAAAAGTTTTTTTTTTTCTTTTTGGTGAAGATTTGGCACAGAATGGCCGTATATATAAACCTCGTTTCAAAGAATATTGATTAATAAGCAGAGCAAATTCCACTAATTTTATTTCATAGCCTTTCAGAATATACTTTACCTTAAACTTCAATTTTAAAAAAAAATGGCATGATAACTGCTTTGCCTTATAATGATAATTTATTTATATATTTATTGAAATTTCAAGTACAGCAGAAGCCATTTTAAAACCGGAAAGAAACAACAGTAAAACAGTACACTAGTGTTAAAATGAACACACGAAACAAGATAAAATAAAATAAAATAAACAAATATAAATATAAACATAAACAAGTCGAGACAGTTCCAAGATAAACAGATGTGTTTCACAAAAGCATTATTTATATACAATTTTTTCTATGTTTGTGATAAAAGATGGATATGAACTGAATATATCGGTTTGGTTTGAGATGACATTGAACTGATTTGGTAGCCTATGAAATAGTGAACGTTGAATGAGTGAGAGTATTGGAGTTGCAGTGTGGAAAGTTTCCTTGCTCCGTGTTTTGTGTCTAGGCACTCTGAGGGAGAGTTCGTGGAGTGGGATGCTGCATCTTAGGTTTCCATTAATTATCTTATGTAGTAATTTCATATCTGCAACGTATCTGCGTGATTCTGGAGTATTTATGTTTAAGTTTACAAGCAGATCTCTCTTAGGTAGGTGTCTCAGGGCCGGCACTCTATATCGAACGATGGAGAGGAAAAAACTGAGAACATTGTCGATCTTGGAGGTATGAGAAGGGGCAGTCATGTTCCAGATGGGTGAACAGTATTCTAGAATGGGGGACACAAAAGTTTTGAAGTAAATGGAAAGTGCTTTCGGGTTATGGATTTCGGTGAATCTGTAAAGTAAGCCTAGTATACGCATTGCCTTTTTTGTGATGGTTGATATGTGATTATCAAAAGCTAGTTTAGAATCTATGAGGATACCTAGATCTCGGTGTTGTGCTTCTTTTGTTAGAGTGATGTCGGTGAGTGTATAATTACCTTCAAGAATGTTTTGCTTCAATGAAATTGTTATGTAAGAGCATTTCGAAGGGTTTGTGGTCAGTTTCCATCGCTTACACCATTCAGAGAATCTACGAGGGGCGTATCATGAAGAATTACACTTTATTGTTTTAATGCAAAATGAAATGGCGTAATTCCACGCACTGGGCAGGATGGGCGCATAGGTACCTTGTCTACCGCCAGGTGGCAGCACCGTGTGACAGTGCGTAGTCTGTGGCCTGTGCAGCCATCGAAGCACAACGTCACGAGTGCTGTTGCGGACAACATTGAACAAGATGAACGTGGTCAACGATGGACGAGTTGGTTTTTGTGGAAGGAAGGGGAAACAACGGCATGTATCCATAGACGGTTAGTGGCTGTGTGTGGCGAGTATGCAGTGTCACGGAAAATGGTGTATAATTGGGTAACTGGCTGGAAAAACAGTCAAACATCAACGGAGAAGGGAAAGAGTCTAGGGCGACATGTGAGTGTGGAAAATGTCATACTGGAGAACAGGCGTGTGACGTTTACGGAACAGGAGAGGATTACGGGATTAAGCAGACGAACCCTGCAACGCATTGTGCACAGTGACTTGAAAATGGGTAAAGTGTCAGATCGGTGGGTACCGAAATGTCTTAACGCATGCCACAAACAACAACGCGTAGACATTTCCAGGGAGCTTTTGGAACTTTACGACCAGAATCCAGCTGATTTCATGGGGAAGCTTATGACAGGTGATGAAGTGTAGCTGCATTACCACGAACCGGAAACCAAATCCCAATCCATGCAGTGGAAACATAAGGGTAGGCCCCCACCCAAGAAATTCAAAACAGCGCCCACGGCTGGGAAACAAATGGCCACTGTGTTTTGGGATAGTGATGGCATCATCCTCATTGATTGGCTACCGAGAGGAACCACCGTTAACAGTGCAGTCTACGTGGCAACACTGACGCAGTTGCGTCGTGCAATTCAAAAGAAGAGGCAAGGCAAATGGGGCAAAGGTGTGCTTCTCCAACATGACAATGCCCGGCCGCACACCAGTCATGAAACAACAGCTGCTATTGACCGACTGGGTTTCAAGGTGTTACCACATCCAGCATACTCTCCCGATTTGGCACCATCCGATTTTCACTTGTTTGGCGCCATGAAGAAGCCCCTGCGTGGTCACCATTTCAACAATTGTGAGGAACTCCATGAGGCTGTCCAGCGATGGGTGCACACAACTCCAAAGAACTGGTTTCAAAATGGTCTCGAACGACTTCCACACCGCTGGTGTAAGTGTCTACAGCTCCAGGGGGACTATGTTGAGAAAGTGCATACAGCCGATTAAATGTATCTATTTCTGTATGTATCGAATACAATAAAGTGTAATTCTTTATGATACGCCCCTCGTATTTATGTCATTTTGGAGAAGTTGCATGTCTGATGGTTGTTTTATTTCTCTCATAATCTTGCAATCATCAGCAAACATTAGAATTGTGCTTGAGATGGGGGAATTAAATAGGTCTGTGAGATAATCCAGATATAATACAAATAGCATAGGGCCAAGAACGCTTCCTTGCGGCACACCAGATATAACGGGAAGCCAGTTAGAATTAGTTCCAGGAAGTATAACACGTTGTTGTCTATTTCTTAGATAGTCTTTCACTATTTTTAACATGTTTCCAGTTATATTAAATCTGTTAGCTAATTTATGCAGTAAATAATGGTGATCCACTGAATCAAAAGCTTTGGACAGATCAAAGTACACAACATCCAACTGATTACGTTTAGTAATTGCATTTATGGCATAGGATTGCATAGAAGACAGATTTGTAAGGCATGAAGAATTTGGAAGAAATCCGTGTTGTGCTGGGTTAATGTAAGGGGATGTGAATTTCAGAAGTCTATTTTTTAGAACCTTTTCACAGACAATAGCAAGTGTGGAAAGGAGAGAAATGGGCCTGTAACATGTAGTATCGTTTGCATTGCCAGATTTAAAAATAGGAAATGATATTTGCTTTCTTCCATTGAGTGGGAAAGCAGCCTTCAGAGAAGCACCTATTGTATAACATTGAAAGAGGAGTAGTAATCTGAGATGTTGACATACAAAAAAATCAACATTATAAACAATACAGTAGTTTTTCTTGATTTTCAGTGGAGGAATATTTGTGACAACTTTTTAAATGGGATATACATATGTTTATGAACTTTGGAAAAAAGTTTCAGAGTGGTAGGCCAATTTGACTTCGAGATACAACTATTTCTGTTAAGCACTGCAGGCTCCCACCATGGCCTCAGCATTGACTGATCCATGCAAAATTAGGAAATTTAGCCTCCTGTTTTTCAGGAATTATGAGGGCTACAGAAGAAAAATTGTTCATGGGTTCATACCTTGGTATGGTATTAAAATCTGAATGGTGGGTGTCATTGCCTGGGGTTCTTGTTTTAAGTCCACTTTATGTGCAGAAAGGCTAATTGGAACTAGACCTACAGTTTAAAGTGAGATCCGAACCACTATGTGCCTCTACCAGGTATTGAACCTGGGACACCTTGATTACAAGGCGACGACGCTATCACTGACCCATGGAAGAGGACCAATCATTACCTGGGGGATTTAAAATGGAATCAGTCTGATACAAGTTTCATGAAATTTAACACTTAAATTTATGTGTTTTATTTCATAGCACATACCTCCATATTATATTTACCTGTGCAGGTGAAAATTTGTAGTAGTTTACCCATTCGTTAAAACCAGCATATGCTACTTTCCTACAGTTATAATATGAAGTACTGTGAAGAATATTGAATAACGATATATGCCTCAGAGAATATTAGATAATTCCGAACATTCATTTTAATAATATTCACCAGGGATTTTCAAAGTTTTTGCTGTTGCAGCTCCCCTCAGATGCCAAAATCTGCATTCACCATGTGCCTACCATCCGCAATAATAGATAAATGCAAGTTATGTGACCATAAAAAAAACAACACAAAATCTGCACATGTGTTAATTACTGTTTGTATGCATACAAGTAATGAAAACATAATGATAAATACAGATGATGCAATTTCTTTAATGTTCATAAGCTGAGAGATAAATACAGAGTAAGAAAACCAGGATATCAGGCATATTGCAATGTTTAGCTGAGTCAGTGAGTTGTATGAGCTTGCTTGGTGGCACACATTATAACTAATCTGGGTATATATTTGGAAATGACAAGGATCATCTCAGTCAGGATATTTACTCTTGATTTTTATTTGGACTTGATCACAGTCATGGTTAAAAGTCCAGTTTCACAAAGATATAAAGTCGCAGAAGGAAGCATAATGTGTAAGGCCTTATTATTGTTTAACTATGGGTACTTATTCTTTACGGATGGAACCAAAATTAAGACATTGTCACAGATAGAAACAAACATATACTTCACTATGTTGTCTGAGGAAAATTCAGTAAGCTGCTCCTCTTCTGCTTTGGAAAACATTGATGGAGGGTCTGCATTGAATGAATCTCTCATTCAGTTGTGCAGTGTGAGCTGTGGAAAGTAGTTTTCGAAGTGGATGAAGTTGTGTGAAGTGCTCCACTTCATTGTAGTCCTGTTCCTTCTACCACCATGCTCAGTGTAGGTAAACAATCACCAATGTTTTCATCTTCAATCTTTTTCTTTGAAAGCAGCACTTCCTTTTGAAGGCATGCACAGGATTCTAGCAACCATTCTGACTGTGAGTAATGTACTGTTGCCAGAACTGTCCTCTACTTATGTGTTCCGATTTTGTCAGGGTTGTACAAAAGAACATCTTGTTACTAAAAAAATCATGCAGTTTTTTTCTGAAGATCAAGATATTTATATATATCTTTATTAGTAAGTATAAATTTCAGGAGAAAAGAAATATCTGACAGAAGTTCTCGTGCTTCTCCTGCAAAACTTCGGTGGACGAACTGATTCATGCCACTCACCAATTGAAGGCATAGTCCACACAGAATTTTTGGAGCATGGAACCACTGTAAACTGCGATTGGTACATGAAGACCTTGGAGAAACTCCGTGCACGATTACTGCAAGTTATGCCTGGCAAGGATGCAATTCCTCAATATGACAATGCACACCCACAAACACTACAAACACAGGATGCATTGCAGCATCTCAAATTCCATGAGATTTTACCCCACCAGCCGTACAGCCCAGATCTCACACCTTGTGACTATTTCCTTTTTCCGAGGCTGAAAGAGCACCTGAAGGGACACTGTTACACCTGTGATGCCGAGGTGCATGCAGATGTGCATTCCTGTTGCTGGGAGAAGATGCCTGATTTCTTCGCCGACAGGATGCATCAATTTGTCCTATGTTGGTATTTGTGTGTGGACAATGATAGTGACTACGTAGAAAAGTAGTGACATTCTTGTAGAGGACATTCCAAACTTTAAGAAGACATATACCAGGCTGTCCCAGAAGTCCTGCACAATACAAGGGCGAAAATGAAACACAGAATATCAGAAACAAAGACAGACTTTATTCAGCAAAGTACAGGCCTCCATGTTCGATTACCTTCACTCATCTCTCCGACAACAGTTAAATCTGATGGCGATACCAGGTGGCAGGTTTAAAATTGAAAAACTCGCGACAGGCAGAATTTACCTCCTCATATGAATTGAAGTGCCGACCACACAGGAAATGTGAGAGAGAGTGAAACAAACCGTAATCCGATGATGCAACTTCCAGACTATAGGTGGGATGAGGTAACAACTCAAATCCGTCAAGCTAAGCTAGTGTGTTGGTCACTCTTCGAGACCGGTGACTGGGAGCATTGTCATTTTGCAGCAGTAACCTTTTCCTATTCGTTAATGCCGGGTATTTCCCGTTCAGAATGGCATACACTCGGCGTAATCGTTCAGAATACAGTGCACCTGTTACAGCATGACCTTCTGGAACAAACTCATAATGGACAATCCCGTCAATATTCCATACACACTCAGCATGAGCTTTTTCCCAAATCTATTTTGTTTTGCATGGGCCATGGCCTCCTGTCTCCTTTTCACCCACTGTTTACGTGTATCAGGGTTTTCAGAAACACCCACTTCTCGTCTCCTGTCACAATTCTCCTCCAAAAACGAAGATCATGCAGGTTTTGTAGCAATGTCTGGCAAATTGCAACTCAGCGCTGGTTCTGCACCTCTGTCAGCTCTTGCGGACTTTGTCGATGCTGTTTATTGGTGTAATCCATGTCATGCAAGCAACGGTTTTACTGTCGATTTGGATGCCCCAACCACTCTTGCTAACCCACGTGTGCTGGATTGTGGTGTAGCATTCACAGCATCCTGCAGAGACTTGTTAATGTCCATCGGAGGTCACCCCGTGCGGGCCTTGTCCGCGAGGCGTAGATCACCTGAAGGGATTTTTTTAAACCAATGGGAAGCTGTCGACCGATTCACCACTTCTTCGTTCTCCACACGACAAATTTTCTCCGCTGCCACTTTTGCTGTTAGTCGTTTTTTCCATAAAAATAACGTAGCACTGCACAAACTGCAATATGGTCCTCACTCATCGTGCCCACTTTAGCTTCACGGGAACCCTCGCTACACATGCTGTGCGTGCATTCAATTGAACCAACGAACCTGTCCTCTATGCCTGCCAACAGCCTTTCACCGGTGGCGCCACCTACCCTCTCAAATTTCACCTCTTGGAGCTCAGTACGCTGATGGTGCAGGACTTCTGGGACAGCCTGGTAGTTCAGGTAAGTAGCTTGCATAGGAGGCAGAACTTTTCAAAACGCCCCCATACCACTGTGCATGTGTGTAAACATGTGTAGGTATTCTGTTGATATTAGTTCCATCACAGCCCAAAAGGCGGTAGGCATTTGTATACCCGAAGTGGCATAGGTGAGCAAATTTTCTTTTGAGCAATGTAAGAAGTATCTACAACACAGATTTCCCAATTTAACACTGTTAGATTTCTACCTCTGGGAAACTGAAGAATAATGTGTACCCCACAAAGCCATGGTCATTGGATGACATGAAACATACAATTGACTCTTCCTGTGCTTCCCTTCCTGCAGAAACCATATTTGTTCTTTGTTGATCTGTTCTACAGCACTGCAGACAACTTACTGCTGCAAATGAATATCTGTAACTTTAAGATATGTGACTAGCAAAAAAGTTTATACTTGGTGTTATTAGTGTTCCCATTATTATATTTCAAAGAGTGTAAACACTATTTTGGGACATTCTGTATGTACGTTTCTACTGGCCTCACTCCCACCTGATCCAACTCACTCACTCACCCATGGTGGGAGATCATTCAACCAGTTAGATATGGCATGGAGTGTGGTCACAATGTCTAACCACAGTCTTTGTTGTATGTTTCCATGACCAGATATATATGTATTAAGAGATAGTAAACACTTAAAAAAAACAGAAATCAGAAGTCGATATTTTGCTGCCTAGTCACATTTTTGCAGAAGAAATAGATGAGGTTTTATCAGGATGAGGGGGATGAATTCAGGCCTTGGCCTCTGAGGACTAGGGAGAATGGGATGGCTTTTTCTTTTGCTGTGGAAGGGGTGAGAGATGGAGTAGTGGAGATATTGGAGGTGGTTGGTAGGTTTGATGCGTATGCAGGTTTCTAGGTGATTACCCATGATGTGGACAAACACATCTAGGAAGGTCATCTATGGAGTGGAATCAGGTGAATTTGAGGGTGGTCAAGTTGTTGAGTTGATTTAGAAAGGTTGCAAGAGGGTTCGCCATGTGTCCAGAGGAGGAGGAGGATGTCATCAATGAATCTTAGCCAGAGAAGTAGCTTCTTTGATTGGGAGTCTAGGAACTCATGTTCCAACCTGCCCATGAAGAGGTTGGAACAGGAGGGGGTATTTGGAGCCCATGGCTGTGCAATGTATTTACAGGTACTGCTGGTTTGTGTAGAGAGAGAGTTATGTCAATGGTGGCAAGGATTGTATTGGGTGGTAGGTTATGGATGATGCCAAGGTACTGGTTGGTTTCATGGAGAAAAGAAGGTCATGGCTTGGAGAAGAGATAAGAGAAGTGGGAGTCTATGAAGGCAGATATTAGTTCAGTGGGTGAAATGTAGTTGGACACAATGGGTCTCCCAGTGTTGTTAGGTTTGTCAATTGTGTGAAGAAGACAGAAGGCACAGACCCTTGAGATTAGAGAGGTGGGAGTCTACGAAGGCAGATATTAGTTCAGTGGGTGAAATGTAGTTGTACACAATGGGTCTCTCAGTGTTGTTAGGTTTGTCAATTGTGTGGAGAAGACAGAAGGTGACTGGTGTGTCAGGGATGAGAGTGAAGTTGGATAGGCCTTCAGGGAGGACTCTGGAAAGGAAAAAATCCACAGATTGAGGCCAACACCTCAATTCATCCTCCTCATCCCACCCATAATACAACCTATGCCTGCATCAAACACTAATCAACCATGGCATTTTTGTAACGATTCCATTGAAAGTAAATTACGCCATAACAACCCGAAAGCGTCCGTGGCTTTTTAACCACACATGTACGAGGGGCGTACTATAATGATTTACACTTTATTTTTTTCAGGTCCCATGGTCCACCATTCGAGAAGTGAGGACTGGCATATGAAGCTACGAGTCTAGTCTACCGATTGCAGGCAGCAGGGCCCAAAAAGGATTCCTGGTGTTCACACAGCAGCACGTTCCGTACATCATTGTCAGCGGATATTGGACAACATGTAAAGTGACTATAATGGCCAGCGTTGGACAAGTTGGTTTCTATGGAGAGAGGGTGTGATTACAGCAGAGATTTACAGATGATTTGTGGCAGTGTGTGGTGAACATGCGCCTTCACGGAAAACCGTTTACAATTGGGTGGAAGGCTGGAAAACAGGATGCCCGTCAACAAAAAAAAGGGACAAGTTCTGGAAGGAAAGTAACTGTGACAACACCAACAAACATGACACAGGTTGAGCAAGTCATTCTTGAGAACAGGTGCATCACGTTTTCTGAAATGGAGGTGACCACGGGCCTGTCCAGAAACACTCGGAAGCGAAACGTGCACGATCACCTTAATATGGGGAAAGTGTGCACCAGATGGGTTCCCAAATCCCTGACCGGTGCAATGGCAGCAGCGTGTGAATGTGAGCAGAGACCCTTGTCCCTTTTTCTGTTGACGTGCGTCCTGTTTTCCAGCCATCCACCCAATTGTAAATGGTTTTCCGTGAAGGCACATGTTCACCACACACTGCCACAAATCGTCTGTAAATCTCTGCTGTGGTCACACCCTCTGTCCATAGAAGCCAACTTGTCCAAAGCTGACCATTATAGTCGCTTTCCATGTTGTCCAATAGTAAGCTGATAATGATGTACAGAATGTGCTGCTGTGTGAACACCAGGAATCCTTTTTGGGCACTGCTGCCTGCAATCGGTAGACTAGACTCACAGCTTCAAATGCCAGTCCTCACTTCTCGAATGGTGGATCATGGGACCTGAAAAAAAATAAAGTGTAAATCATTATAGTATGCCCCTCGAAGAAATTGTAGATTATGAAATAGTAGATATCATATGTAATTAAAAATGATGAAGAGAAAGATAAAATGCTTACATAGAATTCAAAGCTTGTTCCTGTATGAGTCGTTCAATGACTGGTGAAATTCACAAAGCACATAGTCCTATGAAATGAGACAGTCATACGATTTGAAGATGACAGTCGATATTTGGCATCAGTTTTACCTAACATTATTTTCATCCTGAATATCCTATATTGTTAGGCTAGTCTTAGATATTGTTAGTCCTACTTCTTACTTAAATGTTCCACCCCCCACCCCCCGTCCCCTGCTTGTCTGTTCCCTTGTAATTTATTTCCACCTAAGATTAAACATGCATTGCCCTCCTGACTCCACTGTGGTTGTGCCACTGCATTCAAGCATACTTTGCAATAAGCTGTAAATTTTAGTCTGTGCACTCTTTCATGACATTACATTGGCAGACCCAACATATGTCAGGAGAAATGTCACCAGAGCAGCTGTGGCATCCCAGGGTGACAGCAGTCTAACAGTGAAGAACTGGAGTGAAGCATAAGACAGGCCATGAAAAACAATTAAGAGAAATTCAATGTCAACTAGATACCTAGTGGGCAACCAAAAGAGTCCATGTTGAAGTGAAGAGATAGTATAAAATTGCAGTTACCAATTTCGATTAGAACAACCACAAGTTGCTCTCTTCTACGTTTTATGTGCCATTTTGACTTAAATCTGTGAAAGAATTTTGCAACACACTCTTTTACTAACATTGGAAAAATCTTATTGACAGTAGTAAAGAAAATTATAATGTAGATATTTTCGATTACCTGGAATTAGTATCTTCATCCTTTACTGGGCAGTTCAAATCCACATCTGTCAGATTTATTATGTTCCTTTCTTCTGTTTTAATAGTTGGGATTTCTTCATCATTATATTTCACATCTTCCTCCATCTTCACATATTCTCTTTTCGCAAATGAAATTTTGCTTTCTTCTCCTACATTAAATTTATTTTCTTCCCAATTGAATGCATTTTCCTCTTCCTTGACTTCTGATTTGGAGACAACTGACTGCTCTGGCATGTTTATATTTCTTATTGAATCAGGTTTTGTATCTGGTGATATCACAGGACCAAAATTATCCAAACCATTCTCACAAATGTCATCAACTTCACGTATGGCATGTTCAAGCACCGAAGTTTTCTCACAGCTTGTATCTTCTGATTTGAAGTGAGCACTGGAATATGGGAATGCTGGTAGAGATTTGCTATCTTTAATACATTTTTTTTGTGAAGTGCTGAAATTGGCTTCCCTTTCACACTCCAATGTTGTACTTCCAGATGATATATTTTCACTGAAATCATCAGACAAGAGAAGATAAACAGTAAAAAGAGTGATTATATCAATAAAACAAATACAACAATTCTTTCTCAAAATTTCTGAGAAGAGGTTGTAATGAAAGTTGTTACGTACCCAATAGGACCAAATAATGTAAATAGTTTGCCAAAGTGGAATAGAGATGGCAGAACCAGATGTGCAAAATTAAAAATTAACACAATATATGTAAATAACTATATAAATAAGAACAAAGCAAATTGGAAAGATGAAACACAATAGAATCTACTATAAGAAGATAAATAATAAATATAAATTGAATAAATTAATGTATATATTCGATTAATCAAATCAGTGATCATATGCAACTTAATCAGAAAACTAAAAAAGCCAAAGCACCGATAACAAAATTTGTGTCTTTGAACAGATCTTGAATCTGTCTTGATTGATTTACCATCCACATAGTTGAAATTTTGTTTACACCAGTGGTGGCGAGTTCCAGTCGATGCCCCACAGCACTTTTGGTTGCGCGTTTCAGCCGTGGCACCTACTTGGATGCACGTGTCAGTCGTTTGGCACCAAGTATACACATTGTTGCACATATTTAGTGTTGGAGCATTCCAATTGCAGCCGCAAGGGAGGAGATTAGTACAGGGTGGCTACTCTAGGACCATGATAAAATTCAAGTATAATTTCCGGTTTTCAAAGCAAATTTTCAAAAAATTCAAGGCCACAAGGAGATGTTTTCTCTATTTCAACCTTGCATATTACCACCTCTCAACACCCACACACACCCACAAACATTTCCGCTACTTTTGTCACAGAAGCTCCCACCATACGCGCACCCACAATTTGCCCTCTTTGAAACTCTTGTCAGCTCAGACATGATTCACTATAACCTGCACATACCGGTCGCTCAACTGTAACTGGCCCATCTGTCAGGTTGGCAAGGGTGTATACCTCGCAGGAAGTGCCAGTGACCACAGTGCCACCTACCATTCAGATGCAAATCGTGTTTGAAATGGCTACCTGTTTTATACCAGGTGTTTCCATATTTTTGTCCATCCCCTGTATGTCTTGTTCATATTTCAAATAAGTCGAATACTTTGTTTATCGTAATTGCAACGTTAATCCATTAATGACAATTGTGAATTTATGCTACATGATTTCATCTAGTCGGGATAAAATTCTGTATTTCGACTGCTTGCAGTGTTGAACAAATGTAAAGTCGAAAAAATGGTATTAGGATATTTTTGCTTTAATGACATATGTACGTTGTGGAAGTTTGAGTGGTGACACATTCGTCTGACCTTGATACCATTCCCAGTAGAAATGAAGCAGCGAGGTTTTTTAGACATTAAAGCAGGGTGCGATTTGTGATTTTATCAGAAGGGAGAGGACTCATTTTACCTATGCATTGGGTATGCTTAGAATTGCACATAAATTGCTAAGAATCTAATTCAAGTTCTAAGGTCTCCTATTGTTTTCTTCATTAATAGAAGCAGTTATAAACATGAGAGTTGTTTGAGAAGAAGCATCCATTCTTGAAGGTTGATGAGGCCAGATAACAGCACGATACGACCCATAAGAAGTTAGTGGCGCTATCTAATGACTGACATGTTTTTGATACTGGGAATGACATCATTTACATCAAAAGAACAGTGTGTCATTAACCATTTTCTTCACCTGCATGGAGTAACACCATCAATATTCATTAAATTGACTGAGACATGCTGTGGTGGCGTCATGGATGTGACCAATGTGCGTTCGTGGGTCTCATAGTTCAAGGAATGTTGAACGTCGTATGAAAACAAACCAAAGGAGCCTCGCCCACGAAACTAGCCGCCAGTTACTTCATTGCTGAGAAAAGGGATGTTTTGGGACAGTGAAGGCGTTATACTCATGCATTGCTATCCTAAGGGTACCACAATGATGGGTAAAAACTATGGAACTGATTTGAGGACCAAGTTTCTTCCAGCATTGCGAAAGAAACTGCCAAAAATGGCTGCAGCTGTGTTCTTTCATCAGGACAACGCACCTCCTCATTGGGCGACCATTGTTCAACGCTCTTCATGGAAAACAAATTTGAAGTGAATCACATGCTCCGTCCATACTCACCTGACCTCGCACATAGCAATTTTTGGCTCTCTTCGACCCTCAAGGACAGTCTCCGTGGTAGCAAATTTTCCAACTGTTCCCCTCTTGCATCAGCGATTATTCAGTATACGGTACAAAACAGACTTTTAAAAAAGCGTTTGCAGAGGCCATGCTATGGTGAAGTCAGCATTGTGGAAAATGTGTACATCTAGACAGTGATTATGCTGAGAAATGATGGCAGTTTCAGCTTTCTGAGGTGAGTCTATTTTTCAAAATAAATTAGGAAACCTTAGAACTTGAATGCCCCTCATATCGAGTACAACACAAACATAGCACTATTTATGGTTAAATTCTAAAGTCAAATTGTTAGAAAATTACATTATTCAGTTGAATGCACGAAATAAATTACTCACTGCAGGTTCAATGATTTGACAGTTGGCTTGTCAAGGACACTGTAATGCTTAGTCTTGATCAAATTTGTTACAAATTTTCTGCATCAAAGCTATGCACTGGGGGTCATTTGAAATGAAAATCAGATTTAAAACTTTTAAATGATTGCTCTAATCTGTTAGGGTAAGGATCTTGGCACTGAACTCGTTTTCAGATTCAACTATAAATATTGGTGCAATTTGGATTGAATTTGCAAAGTCTTTGAGTGAGGTGGGAATGTGTTTTGGATTTTCTTTGTAGATACGAATACATTCCACTGATGATGCGCACATGCTCTCTCTTACATTAAAGTTCACATTTTCATATAAACGAGAAATTAACATGTCACCACAAACACATGTCTGTATCTGAATTTAATGTGAAAACATCCGAAAAATAATCTAAACTTTTCAAACCGGCTCTTCACATTGTCCACCAAAGATTGAAACATAATATTTCGAACGTGTGATTTTCAACTTTGCTTGCTATGAGATCTGAAGGATTTCGGATTTGCATGTGCAATGGTAGTACTTTCCGTGTTTGAAGAGCATCATAAGGTACAGCTTATTACATTACAAATAATTACTATGTCAAATGTTTTATAAATACTTCAAAATTAGATCTCTTGCGAGTTGATCAGGTATCATCTCGACTCAGTATTTCTTTTAAAAGACAACACAACGCTATAGCTGTCAACAAAGGTTTGATAGGTGTTAAGGACGAAGTGGCCCAATATACGTCAAAGACAGGGCACAGTTTTCGTTCGACAGAAAGTACTTTTGAAACACCCTTTAGAAGTCTGAGAAAATACCGAATACATTGCTTCTAAAAGGCACTGTCCAGGGTACATATCTGCAATAAATTAGTTTAATGATATTTTATATATAGCTCTAAAATTAACTGAACTGAAGTGGAATTCTATAAGTATCATATATTTTATAATATGCTTTTCATATTCAGTGGGTGGGAAATGATTATACCTGATTTGGAATTGCACAGGTTAGAGAAGGGGGAATCCTCCTCACCCCCTTTAGTGTGGCATTAATTTAAATGAAATACTAGTGTTGGAGTAAATTTTAGGTTGGGAGCATGCACTTGCCAAATTTTTATAACATTCACCAATGCAGATTTATGTTTCACTTTTTCGTGATAGTATTCAATATATATCCCGTTTTGTTGGATTCTTCTTGATACCTAAGAATAGTGCAATGTCACTGTAAACTTATGTTAACTTGTGCAAAACCAGTAATACGTCAGGATGATGAAAGAAAACCTTCGTAAGCACTTCTACATTAAATAAGGTGAAGTGAGCCAGAAGAGTAATAAAATTCCAGCAGCATATTTGCAGTCTAAAGCTCTTGTTTGTGCATGTGATTTTTGTTGGATGTTGCAACCAGAAGACATCCAACAAAAATCAATTCCATGCGAGTGCCATGCATGCAATTTCTGTCGCATGTTGTAGTGAGATACTTTGTCAGGTGGCGATATTCGACAAAAATCGTATGTATCAATGGAGCCTATTTGTTTCCACATTCCTTCAGTTTGTCCAACAAAATGCCTTACTACGATGTCCGAGAACTATCGGACGGCGCCAGCTCCCACCCCCTCCACCTGTTGACAGTTCTGCCCCCTTACTACTCCCATATGGACAAGAAAAAATGATAATTCAATGCATTTTCCACGTAATATTTAGAGGCTTAACACGTTTTTCTGCTCCTCCGGAAATCTCTCTCTCTCTCTCTCTCCTGCCATCACTGATTTCTGACGCCGTTGTTATGTTGTGCATAAAAGGGGCCTGAAAGTTGAGGCCAAAACTTAGCAACAAGATTTCTGATTTCTTGTTCTCGTGCAGAGTTCCATGACGATATCTTTAAAAGGAAAAAAAAGTCAAGCAAGTCAAAATTCACTGAAATTTCCCTTACTTTGTTTGACACCTCAAATTCCCTGACTTTTTCCGGTTTTCCAGGTCTTACAGGTCTGTCGTCACCCTGAAAGTAAACAGATCGAGAGAATTGTGTTTTATTTTTCACACACCATTAGTTTCCTTTCTTGATAAAAATAACTCAACTGTGAAAATCTTGCCTCAGGGCATTTATCAATATGTATAAATTCAATAGGATTTGGATTAATAAAGGTTGCAATTTTTCACATCTACAGAGATAAATTCAAGCAGAGTCCACGCAGAATTCCCAGAATTCAAGAAATTCCCGGTGAGTAGCCACCCTGTAGTATAATTCCCAGATCTTAAAGGAAAAAAGCTGGAAAAAGGATAAAGGTATTCCTAAATCGTAGAAAGTGGAAATAGAAGGGAATCCAGAAGGAAGACCACGAAGAAAGTCCAGTTCTAAACCCTGCATCGAGAAGGAAGTCCAGATCCAAATCCTCCATTAAGAAGGCAGTCCAGATCCAGATCTTCCATTAAGAAGGAAGTCTGGATCCAGAACATTCATTAAGGAAGAAGTCCAGAAGGAAGAATATACAAATCAAGAAAAGAAATAATAAAGAGCATATTCAGATGAAAATTGACTGTAAACAAGAATTATAGAAGAACGTAGCTTATCATGTTAATATTCTGATTCCATGTATCCTTTGTTTAAATAATATATTTGTTTAACCATCTCCATTCAAAGGCATTCTGTCTGGTTTCATTGCCTACAAAGAACCCTACCCTGAAGATATTCTAGCTGAGGTTTAAGATTAAGATTTATGCACCTTGCACCAAATAGAGGTGGCATTAAAAAATTGGCTCTCCTAATGTGTGGCATACACAAATGCATGTAGTAAAGTGTGTTATCATAAAAAAAGAGGTTAGGTAGTATGAAATTAAGAGCAAACATAGAATAATGAATCCCATGACAAATTATTGTTTTGTACAAGTCATAAGCGTGTCATCATTCAGGGTGCACACAAACACACACATGTATACAAAGGCTTTTTGCTGAAAGAAATGGAAAATATAGAAATTTTTATTACTATTTTTATTTTCCAAGTTTCCATTTATGTACATATGTTCTGTATTAATATTTTCAGATGAATATCTGCAAAGCAACATAACAGACATACTAAAATAAATTTGCAATTCATGCACACAAGTTATATTCAAGCTATGTTCATGTAACAGTTGGGCTGAAAAGTTCATAGGCTGACTCATAGATGGCGTTACTAGAATTAAATCCATGTGATTTTTACTTAGTACTAACCTTCAAAAGATACGTGTATAAATTTCACAGCTGCCGGATAATTAGTTTGTGAGATATAGCATTGTGAGTGATGCAGCTTTTGTTATTGTGAAAAAATGGATAAAAAAGAATTTCGTGTGTTAATAAAGCATTGCTTTTTGGCGAAAAAAAATACTGTTGAAGCCAAGGCTTGGCTTGATAAACATTATTCGGACTCTGCACCAGGAAAATCAACCGTTGAGAAGTGGTTTGCTAAATTTAAACGAGGCGAAATGAGCATAGAAGACGATGCACGCAGTGGATGCCCCAAAGAGGCTGTTACCGACAAAAACATCGAAAAAGTCCACAAAATAATTTTAAATGATCGTAAAGTGAAGTTGATCGAGATAGCTGAGACTTTAAAATTATCAAAGGAACGTGTTGGACATATTGTGCATGAATATTTGAACATGCGAAAGCTGTGTGCAAAATGGGTGCCGTGCGTGCTCACAATCGATCAATGCACCGTGTCACAAATCAATGAAAACGATGGCAAAATTATATGAAGTAGACTACGAATTGATTCTCCATCCACCATATTCTCCAGATCTGGCCCCAGTGACTTTTTCCTGTTTGCAGACCTTAAAAGAATGCTCGCTGGAAAGAAATTTAGCACTGATGAAGAGGTAATCGCCGAAACTGAGGCCTATTTTGAGGCTAAAGAGAAATCATACTATAAAAATGGCATCGAAAAATTGTATGACCGATATAATCGTTGTATCGCCCTCAAAGGCAACTATATTGAATAATAAAATCGAATTTTGTCAAAAAAATATTTTTTACTATGTTAGCCCACAAACTTTTCAGCCCAACTGTTATGATTCCTTGGCCATATACCACACATGCAATGCAATTTGTAACGCATTTAAATATTGGAACTATGAGGCATATTTTTAAAGTAAGTTCCATTTTGATATTACACAAACACAAGGACACATGTAATAATTTTATTTTTACATGAAAGCCTGGGCCTACATCTACCTTTCAAAATAATTGCCACCTACATTAAGGCACTTATCGTATCAAACGACCAGCTTCTGAATGAGATCTTCACAGAAATCAGCCACCTGAAGTGATAACCACTGCAGCATGGCTGTTTTCACATCATTTTCTGCGTTAAAACACTGACCGGCAAGGTGCTTCTTTACGTGCAGGAACAAGTGATAGTCACTGGGTGCTAGGTCAGGGCTATAGGGATGATGATCAATTTGTTCCAAACCAAATGACACGATGTGATCTTGGGTTCGATGCGCCGTGTATTGACGAGCACTGTCGTGAAGCAATACCATCCCTTTATTAAGCATACCACACCTTTGTTTTCGATTACACAATGTAGTTTATTCAAGGTCTCAAATATGTTGCAGCATTTACTGTGTCACCCTGTGACATCCAGCTAGGTTGCAGCACAGGTATTACTTAGGGAATTTTGAAAGGAAACGTGTTATTGGGTGTAAGATGTTATAGCGCTCGTAAACCTAACTGGACAATCTCAAATTATTGGATTTCCTTAAAGGACAATGAAATTAAAAATAAAGGCAAGTCACGAAAAGGATGTTGACATGTGGGTATGTGCAAAGTCAACTTTCAAACAAAAAAACGGTTACTCGTAGATATATTGAATTACATTAATTTAGCTGATCTCCGTACTCTTCCTTATTTACCTAATGTGATGGCAAACAAATAGGATGCATCATAAATTCCAAGAAACATTCGTAATTTTAATGAGCATTATCACAGAGGGCATTGGGAAGAACACCGGAGCACTAATTGGTTCTCTTCGTCAAACAGAATGTTTAGTAACAAATATTTTCCGAAGTGACGCAAACACCGCATTCGTTATTTGCTTAACAAGAGAATGACTGGTGTGTTCGTTCCTTCTATTAAATAAGCACAAGAATTTGTTGAAAATAAGTACACTAAATTCGTGCATGCATGTGGCCACGGTGGCTCAGTCGGTAACACATCTGACTACCATGCTCAAGTTCCCGGGTTCGATCCCTGGCCGGTTCAAATCCGGTAACTTTTCTAACATAGGAAGCAGTCCCGGCGCCCACCCAGCATCGAATGACATGGGTACCTGGGGGAAAACCTGGGGGGTAAAGGCAGTCTGGGGTGTGATGCTGATCAGATCACCCCCACTCATGACGGGATCAAGAAAGTGTGGGGCATAACACCACACCCCCTATATGCCTTCATGGCATGGTGCTAAGCACAGAGGAACACTTTACATTTTTTACCTTTTTACTAATACTACCTTCACCCTGTACTAGGAATCAGTCTTAATTTAACTGTACTTCAATTTACTAACACGTATTTAACAAGAGTACATCACTTTTATTCATGACTTAAATAACAGTTACAATTTGCTCATTCACAATTCAATTATGTTTCAATATTAGATTAGTAAATAACTGTCTTTTGGTTTTAGCACGCAAACGAACAGTACTTCGTGCAATATCAATAATTTTTTAAACATACGTCCATTTAATTGCATACACATACATATAACTTTGGTATATTTACACAACAAGTGAACAACGAATAATTTATGTACAACTCCGTAATTTCAATTTCAAAAATGTTACTGACTCTTATACTACAAGGTAACCAAAAAAAGTTCCTGCCGTTTTTGACGTCCCATTAATCATGTGCTCACAGAGAGAAAACAAAATGACGCACGTGCCTGCCAAGGAGTTAGTCTGACCATCAACTGTCAGTAATACCGGCACGTTGCGCACACACGGCAGTCATAGCTCGTCCAGTGTCGACAAGAAATGGAGGTATCAAAGCAGCTTGTTCGCGTGTGTTTCTTGTATGACTTTAAAGTGGGCCTGTCAGCTGCCGCATCAAGTGGCCGCATTGGCCAGGCATTTGGGGAGAATGCCTCAAACGAACGCACTGCCAGGCATTGGTTCCAGAAATTGGATAACAAGGATCTGAAAGCAGCCATCGAAGATGACATTGGTCTAACTTGTGATGAACTTGCAGAAAGGTTCCATGTTTCCACTAAAACAGTCAGACTGCACCTGCATGGGTTAGGGAAGTCATACAAGTTAAGCAAGTGGGTACCCCATAAAATTGTCGGCAGCCAACAAGGAACAACGAGTGACAGCCTGTTTGTCCCTGCTCACTCGGCACCTGAACACAGCCATATTTGATCGCTTGCTCACTGGTGATGAAAAGTGGGTCCTCTCTGACACTCACAAACGTACCAGACGTTGGTTGTCGCCACGTGACCCTGTTCCTCACACCTCAAGACCACCTCTGCACCCATGAAAGGTTATGCTCTCCCTATGGTGGAATTGTCGGCATGTGGTGCATTACGAGCTCCTTCCAACTGGTCAGCCCATCACTGCTGACTGCTACTCTCAGCATTTGCAAAGGGTGCACCGTTCATTGCGGCAGAAGGAGCCGGCATTGGTGAATCGCAAGGGTGTGCTGTTCCTGCACGACAATGCCAAGCCACATGTGGCAAAGAGGACCTGGGAGACCCTTCAGCAACTTGGCTGGGAGACACAGTGCCATCCACCATATTCACTGGACCTTTCACCAACAGATTACCACTTGATTCATTCTGTTCACAACCACCTCCACGGGAGATCCTTCGCAAATGAGGGAGACCTGCGGAATGCACTCACAGACTTCTTCCAAGCCTCCCGAGTTTTATCGCCAGGGTATTGTGCAGCTGCAGGAACGTTGGCAAAAGGTGTTGTGCATAATTCTCGCTTAAATTACTGTACATTGTAAAAACATAGCTTGGCTCATATAAGATATTTTTTGTTTCTGGGAGTAGGACGTTTGTTACTTTTACAAATTTACTAAATGACTGTTCCATTAACAAAGGGGGTAAGATCGTGAACCTCGCTTCTCAACGTTACTTTCTATGGCTAGTAACTCGTTTCTATCTTATTAAACTGGTTACATTGTGATGTATTGTTCTCGCGTAAGTACTGCACTAAAAATTGGGTTCTATAAAGATGAGCAGAATGCAAAGTAACTCACGCTGCCAATATTTCAAGAAAACATAATTAAGTCCAAGGAGAGAGAATATTCACTGTTCAATACTGTCACTAAAGTTTGCATTAACATACTTTCACAAATAGGAAAAGGTTCTAACTGTGGCCATGTAATTTTAAAGATCACTGTTATGGGATTAACCTGGATTTTGATTAGACATTTTTAACAAAAAACATAGAAGTCCTAACATACCTGTCTATCCGGCGTATTTTTGGTATAACTCACGACAAGTAAACCTGCCATTTTGGGATTATATCCACTTATTGTTCCTGCAATACATGTGCTTTTGTAAAGATGCAAAATGGCCTCCTTCTTCCTTGTCTTACATCGTGACCCAACAAGTCACGTATGCCAAACAACTCAATACTGCGGGAACCCGCAGCAAGTATGCAGCTGTTCTCTCTCTCGTCGTCCAGCGAAGAAGCAACCACTTCGGGGGTTTTGAGATTGGGCAAACAAATGACACAAGAATTTTAGTTACGGAAAGTGCCGTCTGAGGTGGTAACTGTCAAAATAGAAGACAGTGAGAACAGATGACAAATGCCAAAAAGGTGGCAAACAAATGAACTAGATGTGTCGAGAAGCATCACTAGAGCTATGTAGCGGATTCTTGGTAGTACTTAGGAGGACGAGAAAATATGCTACAACCCTGAGGCAAAAATCCACAAGCAACACCCCCCCCCCCCCTCCACCTATCCCAAAACACCATGCACATGAATTTTTGGGCTGAAATTGTTTGCTTGAACTTCACTTTCTTGGATAATGTTGAATGCCTCCATTCCTTGGACTGTTGTTTTGATTCCGGTGTAACATGAGAAACCCATTTCTCGTCACCATTGACAATATGGCTCAACAACTGATCGCCTTCGGCACCTCTCAAGGAAAGTCAAAGCACTGGCTAACTGATTGGTTTTGTGTAACTCAAGACAGCATTTTTGGTACCCACCGTGAGAACAACTTCCGGTAATTTAAGCGTACTGTCACAATTTCATACAGAACACTGTGTGACACTTTCGGAATCCCCATAGATAAAGATGAAATCATCAACTTTCTGCACCAGATCATTGTTAATGATGGATGATCACTCACATCCTTCCTCGTCGTGCATGTTTGTATGGCCATCTTTAAATAACCTCACCCATCCTCTTACCATGCTATCACTCATAGCGTTGTCTCCATACACTTCTGCTATCTGCCAATGGATTTCGGCCACTTTCACGTCTCTATCACTTAGAAAACGAATGACAGCGCGTAGTTCACACTCCGCGCTACTTTCAATTGTCTGAGGTATTGTAACCATACCTGAACAACTGTCTACTCGAGTGAAGGGTTGTGTTCTGCCATCTGTGGCAAGCCCAAAGATGCAGGTCTTCAGCGTGCATGTTGCAGAATGGCAAGTGCAGCGATACAGCGGCCTAATTGCAAAATGGAACTTACTTTAAAAATATGCCTCGAAATTTATTACATGTATCATTGTGAAGAATATTCAAGAACATATTTGTTCAACAAAAATATTTTTGGATGACATTATAATGCTATCAATAAATCTGAGTGTTTGGACAGTAATTACATTTGTTAATAAATGTAAAGATTACAAATAACAGAGATTATTAAATGTCAGCAGCGACAGCACCAGGATTAATCATATAGGGGTGCTAAGTGGGTGCGGAAAGATATTTAGAAAATTTATTTTGAAGAAAAAATAAAACATGGTACATGGATGCATGCATTAATCACTATATCAAATACAAATCAAGTTTTGGCAGGTTTGGCATGTTTTAATGAAACTGAAGAATATTAGTGACAAACTTCATTTTTGCATGACACATAGTGGTCATACTGTGTAAATATAATATCAGGTCATTGCATGTGAAATGTCTGACTTGGTAGTCAAACTTCAAACAACAGTAACTTGTTGGAAATGAACTTTTATTAATCAGCATAGGAACTACTTGATATCTCATTGAACACTTTGTTCAATGAGATACTAGTGCATTAATGCCACCATCGTAGAAATTCGATGTTCTGGACTGAAAGAACTCCTCAAAGGTATTTTTGACAGCTGCTTCATTGGGGAACTTTCTCCTTGCAAACTAATGGTCCAAATGGTTAAATAACTGGTAATTAGTTGGGGAGAGATCTGGTGAGTATGGTGGGTGTGAAAGTCTCTCATAGTAGTAGTCCCATAGTGCAAGCTGTGTAGTTATTGCATTGTTGTTCTTCCCACATGGGGCCTCCCATTGTAGTGAAGTACTAAAACTTCATTTCTGTTGATCAGTCTAGGCTGCTTAACTCTCAATTTTTTTTTTATGTATTTCACCTAGCTGGGTTCAGTACTTCTCAGCATTCATTGTTTCACCACTACCAGCAGCATACCACCAAACACTCACCATTATCTTCCTCGGGTGAAGGGTTGGTTTTGGGGCCTCATCAGCATCCAGCCATTGTGTAGAGTAGGCATGTCAAACTCATGACCCGTGGGCTGCATGCGACCCTCAGCATCCCATAATGTGGCCTGCATTGCAGTTATCCCGCTTTGCTTTCTTCATGAAACAAGCTTCGACTCATCCAAACTTTACCAGACCGATATATTTTTCCTAGACAGGTGTAGATGTAGTGACAACTAAGCAAGCTGATTGAAAGGTTAGTTCTGAACTACAAAAATACCTTGTTGGCTGTAGGAGGGAAAGGTGCATACTTTCAGCAGCCAACGAGTCTGTTCCTTGATGTGTGACGGGTTCATCTTGAATAAAAGTCAGAAGAGTGTCACAGAACCAAGCGTGTTACTTTCCAAACCTTGTGGGAAGAAAAGGACTATAGAAGGGGAATGTAGACTTCTTCAAGTGAAATGGGAAATTGCTGACTTTTGTTGTAAAGTGGAAAGTGCCAAAATTGTGTACCTTGATAAAGTTAATTCATTCAGAAGTATTTCTTTGTCACGAAATACAGTTGCAAACCTCTGTGGCATAATGGTTAGCACAGCATGCTATGCCGGCCCCCGTGGCGGATGGTTAGCACATCATGCTACGACAACAGGAGTCCCAGGTTCGAATCCCAGTCTGGGTATGGTTGTTTGTGAGTGTCCATTCATCATTTTCATCACATCATCACTTATTCCCATCTTCGCAAATTAGCCAAAAGTGGCACAAAAGACAAAGTAAAATAAAGAAATTCAATCAATCAATCACAGCATACTACGACACCACGGATTCCAGGTTCGAATTCAGCCCTGGGCATGTTTTTTTTATTATTATTATTTGTGAGCGTAACTTCATCATTTTAAACATACCACTACTCATCCTCATCGTTGCCATTAGCCAAAAGTGACAGAAGAGCAACACTGTGTAATTTTATAAATCATAAATATAGTTTAGGAGAGGATTGATGACTTAGGAGGGAATGTCAACGAACAATTGAAAGTGAAATTTGCTGGTATTGTTGCATTCTTGCTCAGTTAGCTGTATTCGTTCGTGGGTATGTGATTCTTATCTCCATATAACAGAACTACTTGAATAATTCCTCTCCATGACACAATAAATATTTTCAAGGAAGTGGAGGCCATCTTGCAAAGTTACAGTCTTCCTTTATCTTATGACCTTATGTACATATTAAAGTTACAATTTGTCATTTCCCAACTTCTCAGGAATACAAGGTTACTTGACGAAAGTAAAAAACAAATTCAAAAAAATAATGTGTGTTGGATTTGGAAACAGGTTTCAAGAGTGCAAAGGACAATTTTCTTGTTCACCGTTTCCCTCTTTTCTTTTGATACTGCGTGTGCATTGGAAGAGAAATATCACCAGATGGGTGTTCCTAGATTTTTCTCATATCTCCCATAGTAAAGGGTGTGCCATTTACAACACAATCTCGAGTTGAGGATAGTACAACTTTTGAACCGGAAGTGGTACACATATAACCCTTATACCAAATTGACGCCTTGTTCATGCATATATTTTTAAACCAGGGAATAATTATTGGATTTCATGAGTGTCCATGCAGTGTTGCCAGATGTAACAGGAAGTGTAAATGAATTCTTTTACAAAGCATGTGTTGGGAGTTGCATTGATTCTCTGAAGAAAACACAATCACAAATGCACACGCTGATTCTTTTAAGATATCTATATTCTACCTGTAAAGCACTAACTACATTGAAGAATAACTGAAACGCAATACTGATCACATCAGACGACGATTGTTTTAGGTAATGTCCAGCTGCATGTCACCGCGATTCGTGCCATGTTGCTTCTCACGCCAACAGCTGATACATGGACTACATACATACATACAACAAAAAGAATTTAACTCACATCATCAAAACCAAATAATGAAAACAAGAATAAATTAAACACATTCCTATACATATTCCCCCCTCTTGATTGGATAAATTCCAATCAACAGATTTGCTAATTCAACTGTCATTAGGTAAGGGAATCAATTTGTTTACTGGTCTTTTAGTAAAACCAGTTTTTGATCTAATTTTTGCCACACGCACTGCACCGTCTTTACCAGGAAACGTTTCTTCCACTACTGCTATCTTCCATGTAAGTGGAGGTGCGTTGTCTTCTTTGACCAGAACCACCATGCCTGGTTGAAGATTTTCTGTTGAAGCCGACCATGTACGGCGCTGTTGTAGTTCGTGGAGATAATCCTTCGACCATCTCTTCCAAAAATGTTGTTGTAATTGCTGAATGTGTTGCCATCTAGAAAGACTGTTTTGGGGCAAGTTAGTTAAATCAGGCTCAGGTATGGACATGAGAGGTGACCCTATAAGAAAGTGACCAGGTGTTAAGTAAAAGGTGTCACTGGGATTATCAGATATTGAGGTCAGGGGTTGGGAATTGAGGCATGCTTCTATTTGCATTAACAAGGTTGAAAGTTCTTCGTACGTCAAAGTAGCATTTCCCACTATCCTCTTAAAGTGATATTTCATAGACTTTACAGCGGCTTCGCACAATCCTGCAAAGTGGGGCACGTTAGCTGGAATGAAGTGCCAGTTGATTCCCTCTTTGATTGTAAAATCTTCAAGTCCACCTTTTAGTTGTTCTGCTTTGAAGAGTTGACTGAGCTCTCTCAGCTCTCCATTAGCTCCAACAAAATTAGTCCCATTGTCACTGTATATGTTTCGACATTTTCCTCTCCTAGAAACAAATCTGCGTAGAGCAGCGATAAATGCCTCTGATGTTAAGGAAATAACTGCTTCAATATGCTCTGCCTTAGTAGCCATGCACACAAATATAGCTACATATCCCTTGGTAGTGATTCTGCTTCTTCTGTTTGTTCTTAGGATGCAAGGACCAGCATAATCTACTGCTGTATTTAAAAATGGACGTGATGGTGTGACTCTTGGGCTGGGTAATTGTCCCATAAGTTGATGTGACGCCTTGGCTTGCAACTTAAAACATATTAAGCATTTATGCAAGACAGATCTTAACGTTTGTCTGATGTGTGGAATCCAGTATTCCTGTCTTACAGAGCTTATCAGCAATTGTGACCCTGCATGTAATAAACGACGATGTTCTGATTCAATTATGAGTTGCGTCAGATGATGTTTGGTAGGCAAAATTAATTGATATTTGCTCTCATATGGCAATTCTGAATTTTCGAGTCTTCCACCAACTCGTAACAGTTGTCTGTCATCAATAAATGGATGAAGATCCTTGATAGGGCTATTTTTTGATACTTGTTTTCCTTCTTCTAAGTCATGAATTTCTTGTGGAAATGAAATGCATTGCACAATTAAGATACATTTCATTAGTACTGCACGTAATTCAACATAAGAAAATCTTCCTGTTCTCTTCGAAGCAGGATTCTTAACATTATAAATGAATCTGTAGCATGTTGCTACTACACGAAGCAATCTCTGTACTGTGGAAAATCTCAGCATGAAATCTGCTTCTGTTCCATGTATCTTGCTAAACATTGATGTAACAATCTTCCTTTGTTCTGTTATGCATTCTTCAAGTTCGCTATTTTCCATAACATGTAATGGCCAATTATCTTCTTTAACCATGTAGGTCCATTCCAGCAAATTTCCGAATCCTTGAGGGCTCTTGGTTCTACTCCCCTTGTTATCAAATCTGCTGGATTGCACTTAGATGTGACATGATGCCATTGGTTAATCACAGAAAGTTCCTGGATCTGTGCAACACTGTTACCTACGAAGGTTTTCCATTGAGTGGGGACGCTGCTAGCCAACCAAGTACCATTTTAGAATCTGTCCAAAAATATGTACTGTCAATTGGAATTCTCAAAATGGGTGTTGTTTTCTTAACTACTTTAGCTAATAGAAGAGCACCGTACAATTCTAGTCGTGGCAAAGTAACTTTTTTGATTGGCGCTACTCTTGACTTTGCGCACAGTAATTTAACATTGATTCTTCCTGACTCATCTCTTGATCTGATATAAATGCAACAACCATAAGTTCCTTCTGCTGCATCACAGAACCCATGTATCTGAATGTCACTTGTCTTTTCTGTTGTCAGTACAAATCTCTCTATTTGGATGTGAATTATATCTGGTAGTTGTTGATACAAATTTGTCCATTGGTTTCTTAAATCTGAATCTAATTGTTCATCCCACTCCAATTTACAACTCCAGAGTTTCTGCAAAAACATCTTGTATAAAATGACAGTTGGACTGATAAGTCCCAGTGGATCAAATATGGAGCTAACAATTGACACAACTTGTCGTTTGGTTATGTTCGTTAATGGTGAACAAAAGTCTCCATCTTTCGCTACTTTGCACAAAATTAAAAATTTGTCTGTTGATGGTTGCCATATAAGACCAAATGTGTTTATTTCTGCTTCATTGTTGAACTGAAATGGTAAATGAACTTCTCTGTGTTCTTCTGGTACTGCTTGCACCAATTCCTCACAATTGGAGCATCATTTGCATAAAATGAATCCACCTCGTTTCAAGAATTCATTCAGTTCAGACTGCAATTTAAGCATAGTTTCAATGTCATCACCTCCTGATGCTACATTGTCGCAATAAAAATCCCTTAATAATATGCTGGATGCTTTGGGAAAGTTTTTGTTTTCCTGTCTTGCAAGCATTTGTAATGCTGCAACAGCTTGGTACGGCGATGAGGTTAAGCCATAAGTTACAGTTAATAATTCATAAGTTTGTATTTCTTCGTTTGGTGATTTTCTCCACAATATTCTTTGATATTTAGTGTCCTCAGGATGGACTCTAATGTTGCAAAACATCTGGGCTATATCTGCTATAAAAACTATCTTGTGCGTTCTGAACCTCAGTACAATAGAGTATAGATCTTCTTGGACTGTACGCCCTGTCATTAGAACATCGTTAATGGATAGTCCACTGTCTGTTTTCGATGATCCATCAAATACAACTCTCACAGGTGTTGTAGTACTTTCTCTAATAATAGCATGATGCGGTAGGTAATATGACTCCTTGTTCTCTTCATCAGTTGTCTTAATTTGCTTCATGTGGCCTAATGATTCATAATTGTCCATGAATTCAAAATAGTTCTGCCTGAGTGTTGGCTGTGCTGTTAATCTTCTTTCCAACTGATGAAATCTTTTGCCTGCTTGTTGAAATGAATTCCCTAACTCAGTATGATTTGGTTTGAATGATAGCCTAACCATAAATCTACCATCCTTCTGCCTGATGGTTGTTTCTTGAAAATGTCTTTCACAATCCATTTCTTCTATGCTCTTGGTGGTTGTGAATACTTCTTCTAACTCAAAAAACCTCTGTAATTGTAATTGAAGGCTATCTTCAGTACGAACAAAACATGAAGTAACTGTTGTAGGTTCTTCACATTGTTGAGGCATAGCTCCTGCTAAAATGTATCCTAACTCTGTATCTTGAAGTACAGGATAATTTCCTATTCTTGTTCTTCTATCTGAACGTAGCAGCAAGAAAAATAGTTCAGATCCAATCAACAAATCAATCAACAAATCTATGCTGCCTGGCTGATGAAATGAAGGATCAGCAAGCTGAATATCCTTTGGAAGATTCCAAGTGCTGCAATCGATTGCCTGTGTGGACAAATCGCCTGTGATTTTTGGTAACACAAGACACTTCACTGTTGTATAATTAGATGTTCTAGACTGGATTACAACATCTACACAATATTTAGTTTCAAGACACGAATTGTTTATTCCCTGAACTGGAACAACATAGTTTTCTTTCTTCAGTCGTAGTTTTTGCACTAATGATGTGCTTACAAAATTTGACTGACTCCCACTATCTAAGAGAACTCAGCAATAATGAAATTGTCCATTGTTGACCTTTACCTTCACTAAGGCAGTTGACAATAAAACTTGTGAAGTGTGTCTTTCTTTGACTGTGCAATATGAAGATTGAGGTGCTTCATCTCTTGCCACATTGTTGCTTTCTTGAGGAGACACCATGGAATTCAATTGTTGTCCATTGCTTGTATTGTTACTGAAACTCGCCGATTTTGGTCTTTCAAGTGTATCCCTGTGCAAGAGAGCATTATGTTTCAAATTACAAATTTTGCAATTTCCAGATTTACAAAATTTCACTGAATGTTTTGAAGATAAACAATTAAAACAAAGACCTGTCTTCTTCACAAATTCTTGCTTCTGTTTATAACTTGCCTGTAAGAAAGTCTCACATTGGTACAAACCATGATTTGCGGAACAGTACATGCACTGAATGTTAGTGGATGTTGCTAAATACGTGTTGCTTTGTTTCATGAATTTACCTTGTTTATCATGTGATAGAAACTGCTTAGCATTCGTGTCACTATGTGTCGGTTTCATGTTTTCTAAAGCTTGACACCTACGCTCTACAAATGCAAATAATTCTGACAAGGTAGGAAAGTAATCATGCTCTTGTGATCATTCAAATTCCTTACGAGTATTGTGATCCAAATGAGATACAAAATGTTGTGATAAAATGACTTCATCCAAAGGCACCTCAAGTTTAAGAGCCTTTAAAGCATTCAGATTTGAGGTTGCTGTATTTACAAACTGTCTCAATTCATTTGCATCTTCTTTACGCACCGACTTTATGTGTAATTGTTGACTAACGTAATGTGATGCAATAAGCCTGCTATTATCATATCTTTCAGTGAGCAAGTTTCATGCTACTGTATAAATTGCCTCACTGACTTGCAAGTTTGAAATGAGCTTACTGGCTTGTCACTTTAAAGAGGACCGTAAATAATGAAATTTTTGTATTGCTGGTAATGTACTGTATTGTTATCATGTACCAACACTTGAAAATTGTCCTTGAATGGAAGCCAGTTTTCATAATTTCCATCAAATGATGGTATGGAAATCTTTGGAAGTCTAAGTTGAGACTGAACTGATGTAACAGAACTAGTACTAACATTAGGCTGATTCATTTGATCATGCCGCATCACTATTGTCTCCATTTGAGACCTAATGCTGTAGTACCTTTCTTCAAATTCTATTCTGTGAACTTCCTCTTCGGTTGCTTCCGATTGAAGTTCCAAACTGGTTTGAACGTCATTGAATTAGTCCCACATCTCAGTCAAGTGACTTAATCTCAGTTTAATTTCCTGAACACTGTATATTAATGTTAAATGCATCGACGAATGCTTTCATACGAGTCAATTGCCCTTTGTAGCTTCCTCGCACAACTTTTAAATGTTTAATCTCTGCCTCTGTCATGGTGAAAGGATAACTGATAAGGTTTCACAAGAATGCAATTAATGAACGTAATGTAATGTAAAGAAAGGAAAAGGTACTAAATTTAGTATCGAGATTCCGGAATGTCCTTTCTGCTACCCGTACGAAATGTTCAGTTTGTCAAGTTATATGTACGCTAAGCATTATTGTACATATACACACTTGACGACACTATCCTTGAAGCAACACAAAACTAATGCTATAGCTTATTGTTGTCCCTCCGACAATCAAAATGAACGTTATACTTCTCGCATTTGTTGGCACGCACGAATCACTGCCATGTTTTGTCTGCTGCAAAATATCACGAGCTCTCCGTTACTCCAATGTTGGTTTCGAGATACAAATTTACACAACTGGACCACGTAATGTCAATGTAAAACGAGAACACACCGTTGCACGTTTTCTTCGCCACACAGTTCACTGTTCACAAAGACAGGTAGAGATAAGACATCCTAGGCTTGGAGGACCATAAAAATGTAGGGAGTTGCGTTGATTCTCTGAAGAAAACACAATCACAAATGCACACGCTGATTCTTTTAAGATATCTATATTCTACCTGTAAAGCACTAACTACATTGAAGAATAACTGAAACGCAATACTGAGCACATCAGATGACGATTGTTCTAGGTAATGTCCACCTGCATGTCACCGCGATTCGCACCATGTTGCTTCTCACTCACTAACAGTTTTCTGCTTGGCGCCCATGCCAACAACTGATACATGGACTACATACGCCATCTCTTGACAACAGAAAGAATTTAACTCACATCATCAAAACCAAATAATGAAAACAAGAATAATTGAAACACATTCCTATACACATGAAAAATGGCACATAACACAGATGTAGAACCCGACGCAGCTATCTTTGCCACGGTGCAGATCTCAATTTTAGTTTCATCTCCCTCCCTCTTAGCATCATGTGTTCTACCCTGCGCGTCAACCTTCACCATTGTTGCCAATGTGTCATTCCATTCTTAGATACACTCACCCCACAAAATTTTAAAACAATTGAATAACGCTCCAGCTCGTAGTTCACACCATCCGACAGGGACGATATCAGACGTTAATGTGGAAATATAGCATAAAGTAATGGTTGCTTCTTTTACACATTGCATTTTCATTGGCTAGCTAGTAACTAGTGTCGCCAACTGTACTAAGGAAGCACTATTTCTATCACTGAAGGAGAAAGACAAAGTGGTGGTGAGTTTTATTGGATTGAAAGCGCTATATTATTATTTTAAGTATTTGACCGGCTTGACGTTGTGTGCGTGTATTGAGTGTGTTTGTTAATGAACGTTAAATTCCATAATGCCTCCAGTACTGTTGAAGTTGAAATCAAAAACCTTGCATAGCCAAGCTCGGGAAATTCTATGAAGGAGGAAGCCAGTCAAAGTGTTAGCATCTCAATAAAGAATTTTGTCAAGAGAGCAGCGGGTGCGACTGCCTGAATGCATAATCAGGGCTATCGTGAACGAAAGACAATCTCTTGAGATGTCAGAAGAGATTGACATGCCTACTCTACACAATGGCTGGATGCTGATGAGGCCCCAAAACACATGCCAAAACCAACCCTTCACCCGAGGAAGATAATGGTGAGTGTTTGGTGGTATGCTGCTGGTAGTGGTGAAACAATGAATACTGAGAAGTACTGAACCCAGCTAGGTGAAATACATAAAAAAAAAATTGAGAGTTAAGCAGCCTAGACTGATCAACAGAAATGAAGTTTTAGTACTTCACTACAATGGGAGGCCCCATGTGGGAAGAACAACAATGCAATAACTACACAGCTTGCACTATGGGACTACTACTATGAGAGACTTTCACACCCACCATACTCACCAGATCTCTCCCCAACTAATTACCAGTTATTTAACCATTTGGACCATTAGTTTGCAAGGAGAAAGTTCCCCAATGAAGCAGCTGTCAAAAATACCTTTGAGGAGTTCTTTCAGTCCAGAACATCGAATTTCTACGATGGTGGCATTAATGCACTAGTATCTCATTGAACAAAGTGTTCAATGAGATATCAAGTAGTTCCTATGCTGATTAATAAAAGTTCATTTCCAACAAGTTACTGTTGTTTGAAGTTTGACTACCAAGTCAGACATTTCACATGCAATGACCTGATATTATATTTACACAGTATGACCACTATGTGTCATGCAAAAATGAAGTATGTCACTAATATTCTTCAGTTTCACTAAAACATGCCAAACCTGCCAAAACTTGATTTGTATTTGATATAGTGATTAATGCATGCATCCATGTACCATGTTTTATTTTTTCTTCAAAATAAATTTTCTAAATATCTTTCCGCACCCACTTAGCACCCCTATATGATTAATCCTGGTGCTGTCGCTGCTGACATTTAATAATCTCTGTTATTTGTAATCTTTACATTTATTAACAAATGTAATTACTGTCCAAACACTCAGATTTATTGATAGCATTATAATGTCATCCAAAAATATTTTTGTTGAACAAATATGTTCTTGAATATTCTTCACAATGATACATGTAATAAATTTCGAGGCATATTTTTAAAGTAAGTTCCATTTTGCAATTAGGCCGCTGTATCGCTGCACTTGCCATTCTGCAACATGCACGCTGAAGACCTGCATCTTTGGGCTTGCCACAGATGGCAGAACACAACCCTTCACTCGAGTAGACAGTTGTTCAGGTATGGTTACAATACCTCAGACAATTGAAAGTAGCGCGGAGTGTGAACTACGCACTGTCATTCGTTTTCTAAGTGATAGAGACGTGAAAGTGGCCGAAATCCATTGGCAGATTGCAGAAGTGTATGGAGACAACGCTATGAGTGATAGCATGGTAAGAGGATGGGTGAGGTTATTTAAAGATGGCCATACAAACATGCACGACGAGGAAGGATGTGAGTGATCATCCATCATTAACAATGATCTGGTGCAGAAAGTTGATGATTTCATCTTTATCTATGGGGATTCCGAAAGTGTCACACAGTGTTCTGTATGAAATTGTGACAGTACGCTTAAATTACCGGAAGTTGTTCTCACGGTGGGTACCAAAAATGCTGTCTTGAGTTACACAAAACCAATCAGTTAGTCAGTGCTTTGACTTTCCTTGAGCGGTGCCGAAGGCGATCAGTTGTTGAGCCAAATTGTCACTGGTGATGAGAAATGGGTATCTCATGTTACACCGAAATCAAAACAACAGTCCATGGAATGGAGGCATTCAACATTACACAAGAAAGTGAAGTTCAAGCAAACAATTTCAGCCCAAAAATTCATGTGCATGGTGTTTTGGGATAGGTGGAGGGGGGGGGGGGTGTTGCTTGTGGATTTTTGCCTCAGGGTTGTAGCATATTTTCTCGTCCTCCTAAGTACTACCAAGAATCCGCTACATAGCTCTAGTGATGCTTCTCGACACATCTAGTTCATTTGTTTGCCACCTTTTTGGCATTTGTCATCTGTTCTCACTGTCTTCTATTTTGACAGTTACCACCTCAGACGGCACTTTCCGTAACTAAAATTCTTGCGTCATTTGTTTGCCCAATCTCAAAACCCACGAAGTGGTTGCTTCTTCGCTGGCCGCGGCTTCCCGCAGTATTGAGTTGTTTGGCATACGTGACTTGTTGGGTCATGATGTAAGACAAGGAAGAAGGAGGCCATTTTGCATCTTTACAAAAGCACATGTATTGCAGGAACAATAAGTGGATATAATCCCAAAATGGCAGGTTTACTTGTCGTGAGTTATACCAAAAATACGCCGGATAGACAGGTATGTTAGGACTTCTATGTTTTTTGTTAAAAATGTCTAATCAAAATCCAGGTTAATCCCATAACAGTGATCTTTAAAATTACATGGCCACAGTTAGAACCTTTTTCTATTTGTGAAAGTACGTTAATGCAAACTTTAGTGACTGTATTGAACAGTAAATATTCTCTCTCCTTGGACTTAATTATGTTTTCTTGAGATATTGGCACGTGAGTTACTTTGCATTCTGCTCATCTTTAGAGAACACAATTTTTAGTGCAGTACTTACGCGAGAACGATACGTCACAATGTACCCAGTTTCATAAGATAGAAACGAGTTACTAGCCATAGAAAGTAACGTTGAGAAGCGAGGTTTACGATCTTACCCCCTTTGTTAATGGAACAGTCATTTAGTAAATTTGTAAAAGTAACAAACGTCCTACTCCCAGAAACAAAAAGGCAAGCATAACCTCGCAACGTGCCCACTTTATCCCTCGTAACCTTCCGAGAATACAGTAGCATTAAATAAAGACGTAATACATGCAATAAAGTCTGTTTCAAGAAATAAATTAGGTGCTTTAATTAAATATCTTATATGAGCCAAGCTATGTTTTTACAATGTACAGTAATTTAAGCAAGAATTATGCACAACACCTTTTGCCAACGTTCCTGCAGCTGCACAATACCCTGGCGATAAAACTCGGGAGGCTTGGAAGAAGTCTGTGAGTGCATTCCGCAGGTCTCCCTCATTTGCGAAGGATCTCCCGTGGAGGTGGTTATGAACAGAATGAAACAGGTGGTAATCTGTTGGTGAAAGGTCCAGTGAATATGGTGGATGGCACTGTGTCTCCCAGCCAAGTTGCTGAAGGGTCTCCCAGGTCCTCTTTGCCACATGTGGCTTGGCATTGTCGTGCAGGAACAGCACACCCTTGCAATTCACCAATGCCGGCTCCTTCTGCCGCAATGAACGGTGCATCCTTTGCAAATGCTGAGAGTAGCAGTCAGCAGTGATGGGCTGGCCAGTTGGAAGGAGCTCGTAATGCACCACTTGCCGACAATTCCACCATAGGGAGAGCATAACCTTTCATGGGTGCAGAGGTGGTCTTGAGGTGTGAGGAACAGGGTCACGTGGCGACAACCAATGTCTGGTACGCTTGGGAGTGTCAGAGAGGACCCACTTTTTGTCACCAGTGAGCAAGCGATCGAATATGGCTGTGTTCAGGTGCCGAGTAAGCAGGGACAAACAGGCTGTCACTCATTGTTCCTTGTTGGCTGCCGACAATATGTGGGGTACCCACTTGCTTAACCCATCCGCTTACCATTTAAATGCCAATTTTTTTGCCATGAAATACCATTTAAATTTACCATAAAATCTCCCGTGAAGGTTGCACAGCAAAACAAGATGTCAAATATTGTTTAAACTATCCAAGCAATTTACGTGAAAATTTTATATATTGAAGTGGAAGTATAGTGATAAGTATGCACATATGCAGTTTACTTGAAAGATAATTAGAAACTCACCTAATAAATTTGATCACACACATCTTTGCATTCCATTTCCATTCCTCAACCTTTTATATTTTTCCTGCCACAGCCACCTCTTCCTCACTTTCACTACATTCTTCAATTTCACTAACATAAAATGAACCCCCGTGCTCATCTCCCCTTCCAAAATCCAAATTTTCCTCTTCATCACTATCGAAAAGCAACTTTTCAATCGCAGAATCATCTACAACAAACTTATGCAACATATTTGCAAGACGTAACAAATGAAGGTTCGTTTACATGAGAAATTACTGAACAAAACACGCTTGAAATGGTATGAAAAACTTAGCAGCACAAACATACACGTCATAAGATTTGAAAGATCATACAACCTCTGCCATCTATTAAATGAAAAAGGAACTACGTGATGAAAATCGGGAACCCGTCGATTCGACGACTAGGTACGGGAAACGAACGTCCAGTCAGGCCGTCGATTCGACGACTAGGTAAGTGGATGGGTTAACTTGTATGACTTCCCTATCCCATGCAGGTGAAGTCTGACTGTTTTAGCGGAAACATGGAACCTTTCTGCAAGTTCATCACAAGTTAGACCACTGGCCTCCTCGATGGCTGCTTTCAGATCCTTGTTATCCAACACATGTGGCCGTCCACTGTGAGGTTCATCCGAAAGGCTCACATCTCCCGAACGGAATTTCTGGAACTAATGCCTGGCAGTGCGTTCGTTCACAGCATTCTCCCCAAATGCCTGGCCAATGCAGCGACTTGATGCGGCAGCTGACTGGCCCACTTTAAAGTCATACAACAAACACACGCGAACAAGCTGCTTCAATACCTCAATTTCTTGTCGACACTGGACGAGCTATGACTGCTGTGTGTGCGCAATGTGCCTGTATTACTGACAGTCGATGGTCAAACTAACTCCGGATCGATTGGCAGGCACGTGCGTCATTTCGTTTCCTCTCTGTGAGCACATGATTAATAGGACGTCAAAAACAGCAAGAACTTTTTTTGGTTACCTTGTAGTATAAGAGGCAGTAACATTTTTGAAATTGAAATTACGGAGTTGTACATAATTTATTCGTTGTTCACTTGTTGTGTAAATATACCAAAGTTATATGTATGTGTATGCAATTAAATGGACGTATGTTTAAAGAATTATTGATACTGCACGAAGTACTGTTCGTTTACATGCTAAAACCAAAAGACAGTTATTTACTAATCTAATATTGAAACATAATTGAATTGTGAATGAGCAAATTGTAACTGTTATTTAAGTCATCAATAAAAGTGATGTACTCTTGTTAAATACGTGTCAGTAAATTGAAGTACAGTTAAATTAAGACTGATTCCTAGTACAGGGTGAAGGTAGTATTAGTAAAAAGGTAAAAATGGTAAAGTGTTCCCCTGTGCTTAGCACCATGCCATGAAGGCATATAGGGGGTGTGAGGGTAATGCCCCACACTTTCTTGATTAAGACATGAGTGGGGGTGATGTGATCAGCATCACGCCCCTGACCGCCTTTACCCGCCAGGATTTCCCCCAGGTACCCATGTCATTCGATGCTGGGTGGGCGCCGGGACTGCTTCCTATGTTAGAAAAGTTACCGGATTTGTACCAGCCAGGGATCGAACCCGGGACCTTAAGCATGGTAGTCAGACGCGTTACCGACTGAGCCACCGTGGCCACATGCATGCACTAATTTAGTGTACATATTTTCAACAAATTCTTGTGCTGATTTAATAGAAGGAACAAACACAGCAGTCATTCTCTTGTTAAGCAAATAACGAATGCGGTGTTTGTGTTACTTCAGAAAATATTTGTTACTAAACATTCTGTTTGACGAAGAGAACCAATTAGTGCTCCGGTGTTCTTCCCAATGCCCTCTGTGATAATGCTCATTAAAATTACGAATGTTTCTTGGAATTTATGATGCATCCTATTTGTTTGCCATCACATTAGGTAAATAAGGAAGAGTACGGAGATCACCTAAATTAATGTAATTCAATATATCTACGAGTAACCGTTTTTTTGTTTGAAATTTGACTTTGCGCTTACCCACATGTCAACATCCTTTTCGTGACTTGCCTTTATTTTTAATTTCATTGTCCTTTAAGGAAGTCCAATAATTTGAGATTGTCCAGTTAGGTTTACGAGCGCTATAACATCTTACACCCAATAACACGTTTCCTTTCAAAATTCCCTGGGTAATACCTGTGCTGCAACCTAGCTGGATGTCACAGGGTGACACAGTAAATGCTGCAACATATTTGAGACCTTGAATAAACTACATTGTGTAATCGAAAACAAAGGTGTGGTATGCTTAATAAAGGGATGGTATTGCTTCACGACAGTGCTCGTCCATACACGGCGCATGGAACCCAAGATCACATCATGTCATTTGGTTTGGAACAAATTGATCATCATCCCTATAGCCCTGACCTAGCACCCAGTGACTATCACTTGTTCCTGCACTTAAAGAAGCACCTTGCCGGTCAGTGCTTTAACGCAGAAAATGATGTGAAAACAGCCATGCTGCAGTGGTTATCGCATAAGGTGGCCGATTTCTGTGAAGATCTCATTCAGAAGTTGGTCGTTTGATATGATAAGTGCCTTAATGTAGGTGGCAATTATTTTGAAAGGTAGATGTAGGCCCAGGCTTTCATGTAAAAATAAAATTATTACAACATTTGTCCTTGTGTTTGTGTAATATCAAAACGGAACTTACTTTAAAAATATGCCTCATAGTTCCAATATTTAAATGCGTTACAAATTGCATTGCATGTGTGGTATATGGCCAAGGAATCATACATGAACATAGCTTGAATATAACTTGTGTGCATGAATTGCAAATTTCTTTTACTATGTCTGTTATGTTGCTTTGCAGATATTCATCTGAAAATAGTGAAGTATTAAAAATCTTATGTTACTGTACTTTCTGAGACTTTTTTAACCCAACTTTAAAAAATAAAAATAAAAGGCTTCATTATTCTAAGTATGGAATGTAGCTACTTAACCTTACTTTGCTACATCAGAATTTTGGTCACATACATTACCTCATATTGACCAAAATGAGTTGGATCTAAAAGTTGAGATTTTTACTGTGAGTTAGGTTCAAGCAGGGCTTCCTTTGTGCTAAATTTCAGAATTTTTGAAGAGGACCCATCTGAGATATTTATCCCTGATAACTGTCAAAATTCAATGAACGGCCATGTTTGAGCCCATGCTGTAATAAAGGTTTCCATTTCTAAGCACTGATACTTTATTAGCAGACACCCTCCAGGTAGATCTACACATGAAAAAAAATTCAAGCCTTAGACTAACCCTTCATTAAAAAAATTGGGCTTAAAAATCCAAATTCTAACTATTGTTACCCAAATTTCCACCATAATTTTCGTACTTAGGATGCAATTTTTAGCAAAACATACTTGAATGTCATAGAAAGTATACTTCATTAGATACAGAATCATGTTTCAGGTCTCTAGCTCTAATGGTTTTTTCCCTGTGACGATACGTGACAAGAGTGACAGAAACGCATACTCTTCCTCATGGTACGGCTGAAAATGACTCAGACATGCAGTCATTCTGTCAATCTTTTGTCCCTCTGTCAGTTGATGCGGAACACAATGTGTGCAAATTTTTTGGAACTGCAGGTGATCTTTGATAATGGCATGCATGCACAGAGCCATGACTAATGGAAACCTGAACACGAATTTCTTCCTCTGTGATTCGTCGGTCTTCCCGGATCAGACCATTGATCCTCGCAATCACATCACGCGTAATGGCTCGATGGGCCTGTCCCGGGTGCAGATCATCTTGCAGTGATGTGCGTCCTTCGCAGAATCTCTTCTGCCACTCGTGCACACTTATCAGGGACGTGCAGTGTTCGCCATATACTTCAGACATGCAACGATGAATTTCGCGTGTTCCAGCACCCTCAGCCACCAAGAAACGAACCACACCTCTCTGCCCTTCTTTGCTTGCCTCCATTTCTAATGCCGGACGAACATACTTTTCACTACACTCATCTCCTGAGCAATGACGAAGCAACTGTGTGGACCTGTGCGTTTTCACTATGCATTTCTCCTACCCTACAGATGGCAGTATCGATACCTAACAACAGTGTTGCCAACTTTTGCGAGGAATGTCTTTTATGGTGGGTGTTCGGTTTTCAATTGACAGCCCCTCATATCTGAATGTCATACTTAAAAAAAAAAAGTTTTGAAAAAAAAATATGGACGGTTCAGGATTTGAACCCACAACCCTTAATTTCTACGAAAAAAGATACCTGAGATGCGTGTACTTTACCAATACTCTACAACTTTGCTTGTAGCAAATGCCTTGAAATGTGTTGACTGTGCAATCTACCACTTTTCTGTGCGACGAACACATTTTCACTGGAAATTGCGAGAATTGTTGTTATACAATTTGCATAAACTATTCGAAATTATGCCCTTTTGTGTTTAAACTTGACAGTGATTTCCTCCAGGTGGACCACGAGCGTGTGCAATGTTTCAAACCTCACAACAGTTTATCTGATCCCAATTTTAACATGGTGAATCTCAAGTTTTCTCTTCATGTATTCCTCATACTTGAGTTTCCAGTTTTGTTCTCTATTAATATGTTGGGCGAATATAGTTTCTGAGATAATGTTATAAACAAGACTGTAAATCTTTCACCACGGGGTTTCTCGCCTAGTAGAGGGATCTGCAGTAGAGTTGGCTACTCTCTGCTGGTTTGCCAGAGCTATGTTGCCAAATTAACGATTTCTGGACTTAGAAATCTTTCAGGATGGTCAATTAACATTTGGAGAAGTGTACAAATTGAAACAACAGACAGAATTCTTATTCAGAGCAACAGAGTTAGTCCATGTCAAATCAACCAATTTTAAAATAATTGGTTGCATCACAATTTTAGAAAAAAATAATCTGTAGTACAGTCATGGACACTGTCGGCTTGTAACCATTCCATTGAAAGTCAATGTATTCATCACAAGCCGGCAGTGTCCGTGACTGTACATACGTTTGTACATGTTTCTAGATATCAAAACCAATGTTAAAAAAAAAAAAAAAATGTATTTAGTTCTGGGGTAGTCATTTTTCAAACATGCGCATGTGTTTTTTTGCTCATGTAGCAGTTTACAGAAACTTTAATATCGCAAAAACCATTAGAGCTAGAGACCTGAAACATGATTCATTTTGTATCTAATGAAGTATACTTTCTATGACATTCAAGTATGTTTTGCTAAAAATTGCATACTAACAGTTGGGCTGAAAAGTTCGTAGGCTAACATAGTAAAAAATATTTTTTTGACAAAATTCGATTTTATTATTCAATATAGTTGCCTTTGAGGGCGATACAACGATTATAGCGGTCATACAATTTTTCGATGCCATTTTTATAGTACGATTTCTCTTTAGCCTCAAAATAGGCCTCAGTTTCGGCGATTACCTCTTCATCAGTGCTAAATTTCTTTCCAGCGAGCATTCTTTTAAGGTCTGCAAACAGGAAAAAGTCACTGGGGGCCAGATCTGGAGAATATGGTGGATGGGGAAGCAATTCGTAGTCTAATTCATATAATTTTGCCATCGTTTTCATTGATTTGTGACACGGTGCATTGTCTTGATGAAACAGCACTTTTTTTGCACAGCTTTCGCATGTTCAAATATTCATGCACAATATGTCCAACACGTTCCTTTGATATTTTTAAAGTTTCAGCTATCTCGATCAACTTCACTTTACGATCATTTAAAATTATTTTGTGGACTTTTTTGATGTTTTCGTCGGTAACATAGTAAAACGTCTTTGGGGCGTCCACTGCGTGCATCGTCTTCGATGCTCATTTCGCCTCGTTTAAATTTAGCAAACCACTTCTCAACGGTTGATTTTCCTGGTGCAGAGTCCAAATAATGTTTATCAAGCCAAGCCTTGGCTTCAACAGTATTTTTTTTCGCCAAAAAGCAATGCTTTATTATTAACACACGAAATTCTTTTTTATCCATTTTTTCACAATAACAAAAGCTGCTTCACTCACAATGCTATATCTCACGAACTAATTATCCGGCAGCTGTGAAATTTATACACTTATCTTTTGAAGGTTAGTACTAAGTAAAAATCACATGGATTTAATTCTAGTAACGCCATCTATGAGTCAGCCTACGAACTTTTCAGCCCAACTGTTAAGTACCAAAATTATGGTGGAAATTTGGGTAACAATAGTTAGAAATTTGGATTTTTAAGCACAATTTTTTTAATGAAGAGTTAGTCTAAGGCTTGAATTTTTTTTTTCATGTGTAGACCTACCTGGAGGGTGTCTGCTAATATCAGTGCTTAGAAATGGAAACCTTTATTACAGCATGGGCTCAAACATGGCTGTTCATTGAATTTTGACAGTTATCAGGGTTAAATATCTCAGATGGGTCCTCTTCAAAAATTCTGAAATTTAGCACAAAGGAAGCCCTGCATGAACCTAACTCACAGTAAAAATCTCAACTTTTAGATCCAACTCATTTTGGTCAATATGAGGTAATGTATGTGACCAAATTTCTGATGTAGCAAAGTAAGGTTAAGCAGCTACATTCCATACTTAGAATAATGAAGCATTTTATTTTTATTTTTTAAAGTTGGGTTAAAAAAGTCTCAGAAAGTACAGTAACATAAGGTTTTTAATACTTCACTTACCAGAAATTGAAATTACATAGTATGACAGTTGAAAATCTGTGAAATCTCATTGCAGAATGTTTGATTTATTAGTTACCCATTACCAGTTGCTATTGTCAGCTCCAGTTTCGTATTCATTCTCTTTGTTAAATCAGGCAAAATTCTTTGTTCTTTCACTACGTTCCTAATTAAATATCAGAAACCTTCAGTTCATCACATTGAATTGAAAAAATTAAAGAAAATATTTGAATCTTTGTAATTCAATTAAGATTTATGGTAGCTCAATCAAACAAAAACCATAATTTAGCAAATTTTCTGTTCTTTCATTTTGGTTATCTTCACTTTTTGTGTACAATGCACTGTTTTCGAGATATTAATTTCTTTTTTAAATTCTAAGTTGAATTTTTTTCGCCATTTTCCAAGATGGCGGATTTTCCCCAAACATTTGGATGATGGGTTTTTAATATATTATTCACTATACCATTCCGCACAATCTGGCACAAAAAACATTTATGTTGTAATTATTTCCGGGTGAATCCGTATATTTCCTCTACTAATATGAGACTAGTCAGAGTTGCAGCCAGTCCAGACTTCACATTCATGAACGATAATGCATGTTTGCACTGAGCCAACCTGGTGGATGATTTTCTTGACAGGCTACCGAGGTCAACAGATATGAATCCTATTTTGCATGCATGGTATGCATTAGAGAAACAAGTTGCAGTCCATCAGCTGCCAGCAAGGGCACTCCCACACCTCCATACAGGTCTTTGTGAGGAATGGGACCACCTGCCTGCAATACTCTTGAGCCACCTCATAGAGAGCATGCAACATTGCTGCAAAGCATGTGTGGGCCCATTAGGGTTACCACACTCCTTATTAACTGACCTGTTGTTATGGAACCCTCACACTGACTATATTTATTTCTTTACTTTGTCTTTGGCATATAGTCCTTACCTTAATGTCTTTTTGCATGAGGGTTTGGTTATAAGTCATGGCAAAGATAAAGGTAAAGCTCCCTGTGTACACATCACCATGCCACATCTAGTGGATGAGGAGGTAGGGCTCCACACATTCTCAATCTTGGCCATTTTGGAGGTGAAGCGCCATGCTCTGGCTATCTTTTCCCCAGTTACCCATTGATTTATGACTGGAGGAGCCCCAGAGCCAATTTTATGCAGACTCAAGGCCTGAAAAATACTGACCTTAGATCGCACACCCCAGGAATCTAACTCGAGTCTCACGCCCTACCAACTAGATGACCGTGGCTTATGCATAGTAATAAGTAATAGCAACATTTTCTGGCAAGAATATAGGACCGGAACAAAAATTTGAAATACACAAATAGAAGAGGACACTGTATGGACAATGCAGGTCATAACTGGCAGAGGTTGGTAAGGAAGTGCCAAAAAAATTCATAAAAAAAGTATTGTTCTACATGTGTGTATTAGACACAAGACTACATTGCAGTACAAAAACAAAAGTAACTATAGTACATTACAAGTAAGATCTTGCATTCCGAAGAGTGAGTCACAAGTAGTAGAACATTTTGTCTTTAGATGGCAGTGTGATTGGTTAATTTGCTTTATTTTACTTCACTTTTTGTGTCACTTTTGGCTAATTTGTGAAGATGGGGATGAGTGATGACCTGATGACATTGATGGACACTCACAAACATCCAGGCCCAAGCCAAGGCCCAAGATGCATGAAGCGGCAGGACAAGAAAGCGAATGTTGCGAATGTTGTATGATCGACCGGCTGAAGACGAAGACAAAAGCTTTTAGTTCATTGAACTTTACAGAAAAGACAGCAAACCAATACATATCCTAACTGGATTAAAGACTAAAACGAAATCATACACAAGGCATTTTCAAACAAGTTACTACAACTCTGTAAAATGATTAACTGGATACTCTTCCAGCGGCAAATTATTGTTGTCGTTGTTTGTTCCTGAGAAGGGAGTTTGGAACAGTTCGGGTTTTGTCACAATTTCTACAAATCTAACTGACGTCATGAAAAAACTCGGCCATCTGAATGTAATTATTTCATTGAGGATGTTTGAATTACAAGAATACTCAACTCTACAAAAAAAAAGTCAACGTAATCTACAAATAGAGAGATGAAACAGGATTTGACCAAACATTATTTCCTCTGATCACTCATAAATTGCTTTCATTATTTTTTTCTTTGTTGTGCATCAACAATTTTCTTTTTAATGTTTTCTTTACATTATATCATATTTGCTTTAACAATGTTATTGTCATAATTTTAACCTGCTTCATGTATGTCACTTCTGACAATTTGTAACACATGTATCATATATTTATTTAGTTCATTTCAGTAAGGGTTGAATTTTACTTGGTCTACTGCATTATATTACGACAGGCATGGGAGGTGGGGGGAGGGGGGGCAAGTGCAAGTCACCTGTTCCCCTGCCTGATTTAGCACCGCACGCCACTGCTCACACGAGAATGGTATTGGTATTCGATGCCTCTCACATCATTGGCAGCATGTTGTGAACACTCTGGGGAACTAGTTTAAATAGTTTGAGGATTCATAGGGCAATTTGTGTGCAAATTAGTCTATTGTTTTTGTACTGCCTGTATAGCCTTGTGAGTAAAACACATTTTTTACTAATTTTATATGGCACTTCCCTGACAACCTCTGGTACACATGACCTACAATGTCCTCTTCTATTGGAATTATTGTGTTGGTCCTGCATTCTTGCGAGAAAAAATAGTTGCCATGATTTATGCCCTGTACTTTGATGTACATCAGAGCTCTTTTGTTTCAGTTTTACAGTAATGCCACTTCAGTTGTCAGAAGGTTCAAGCCGTTGCAGCCAGGAGATTTCCAAGTGTGCACCTTTCGGTAATGATCTGTTTTCTAATATTTTAATTTGCTTGACTTTTGGACATGGGTGTAATATGAACATGCCTCAAATTCATATATTTTTACCCCAAATGGAACATGACTCTGAAAGGCACTTAATCGCATGGCCATGAAATTAGGTGGGTTACAGAAGTTTGCCCTGTTGCCACGACGGAGCACAACCCTATGTGTTCGGAGAGTTTAGAGAATGAAAGGTCTCATTGTAGAGTTGGCCTTTGTAATCCATGTGATACAAACTGACAGTATTTGCTTGAAAGGTCAGGGATGACAACTGTATGCCCCAGAGAGAGGTCGGTCTGATGCTCAAACTAGGCCATACAGTCCCGTGGAAGCCACACAGTGCATGGGAACCAATGAGTAATGTGCTTTGCATTTCCAACATGTGGCACCAGCTCAATTCAGTCCAGTCACCTATTTTCATGGCTGTGCGATTAGATGAGCATCTTGCTTACTAGATCTGATTTAGATTCTAGCAGCACTAAAAGTGGACATCCATATAATATGCACATAAACACTGTATTCACATACAAAATAATCGTTAATAATATTTACCCTACAGTGACAACCTGGATAAATTTGCTCAGAATACTATTCATCAAACATCTAATTACAATGATCAGAAGGCAAATCGAGAAGTGGAATAACATATAAACGTGGAAGAGATCGAAGATGTATATAACATAAATTGCTTGTGAAATTTGAAATACATTTAGCATTCATGCAACTCACCTTATATTCAAATGAACAGCTTCATTTCGAATTGATTCAGGCAATTTAGAAAGCTCTGCCATTAGATCCTTTTTCAAACTTTCAAATGTTTTCAATATTTCTTCATCTGTAAGTTTCTGGTAATCATCCATTTTCGTTCTGATGATTTACAGTTATATCTTCAATATATACAAATACCTGTCAAGAACAAAGAAATAACTGCATAAAATAAAAGTGTACTTAACAATTATTTATACAATACTTCCTTATTTGTCTCATTTGAGTTAACCAGAAGGTTTGACCTTTAACACCCAGGTTTCCAAGTCTGTGTTCTTTGAACGTGAAGTGAAGAAAGAAATTTTTTAAAAAACAAAATTATTTACTCTTTTCTCAAAGGATTTGGACCTTGGGTGAATGCAAATTTGCACCATTGTAGTAAAATAACAATCTGTGTAGCTATGCCTTGCAGTTGAGTTCTGGTGTCATCGGTAAAGGCATTCTGTTGTGAGATAATTTACTTATCACTGTCTATGTGAGAATAGGATCCCACACAATATTATTTTTATTTGTACGAATAAGTATGCAACACTCAGAATCAGTATTGAAGTTTTGGACATTTCAATTTGAACGTCTCTGAATTTTATTTAGAGTTATTTGTACAATTTGGTGTCACTTCTCTCATCCCTGGGTGAGAACTGATGGTCGCAACTGACTATCCCGAAGAAGAAGCAGTGTTGCCTAACTTGTGGCTCCAAATATTGGAGTTATGAGAGTGGTGGCACGTGGCAATGCATGTATGTGTGTGTGTGAATTATGCAATAATATGTACTAAAAATGCATGATAGGATATGAGAAGGAACTTAGTCTTGTTTGAAAAAATTCTCCTCATGGTGCACTAAATAAGTGTCAAACAGAGGTGGTCGAAATTTAAAAAACACATATTCTCCATGAATTTTTGTTTTTCTCATACCTTTCTTGAATTTTTCTTAAATCCCTGAAAACGCAATTGTTTTGCACAGAATGAATATTTGTGGTACCGTACACAAATTCAAGAAATTAACTACATTAGGCTACTTAGGAACAGTTAGCTGCCAACACTCTTTTTCCCTCCTGATAAATGTATTGTTTTCTTATGATAAATTACAAGTGTAGAAACATAGTGATACTACATTTTTAAATTTTAATGATCATTTTGGCTTAAAGTGGGGATTGCAAGGGCATGCAAAACATAATTTCATAAGAAAATTCTCTTTTTACTTCATCTAACTCTGCCTGTATCAAGATACAATCTCAACATCATATTTCCTCTGAATCCAATAAACATTTCATTCAAAATTAAACTCACCTTATCTCTCCATGTCAAATAATTCATGCAATTGAAAAGTTCATCTTTCAAAATCTTTAACCATGTAAAGTATTAGGTGGGTTGGAACAATTGTGGAGCATCAAATATGGCCATGTTAAATGCACAACCTAATGTGTACAAATTATTTAACTTGACTAGCATCCGGCCTGCAGTTCAACGAGCCACTTATAGCTCTATCAAGGGTCCCTAAATGGTACTTACAAAAATGCACAAAAACAGAAAACACTTGAAAGGTGAAGTAGTAAATTCTCTTTTGTAACATTCAACCAATTCAGAAATTCGGCAATCGAGGGAGCACATACATCTCTCAGATTAAACACCAAGGTAAATACTACCAGATTATCTACTATCTCTTAATATTAAATGCTGGCATATTCTTACACTATGAGAAAGGAGGGGGGGGGGGGATTTGAAATTTTCGAAACACGATTGCAAAACATGTTCCCGAACGAACTGTCAGTGTTTCAACCTCAATATACAAATATAAGTGTGGCAAACCCTCGATAATTGTATCTAAAGCTGTTTGTAACATATGTGTTACGGCGGTGAACTAAGGGTTAAAAATATATATATTTTAAAAATGAAATGCATTTCTCCCTGGTAGTAATATATTGGAACATTCAATTTGTATTGTTTTAGTTCACTGAATCAAAAACTATTTAATATTTTCTGTTAACATAGTTAAGAATTGAGAATGAAGGTCTCACACCTTGAAATGATTATAAACTAAAAATATACATAAACCGTGCCATACACAATAGACCATTGGGGACCAGGCCTACCTACCAACTGCCGGCTTTACTCCCACCTGATCCTACTCTGAGGTGGGAGATCATCCAATCAGGTATGGGGTGACGTGTGGTCAGAACGATTAAAACCTCCAGTCATCGTTGAAGGTTTTCACGCTACTCATTCATAGCTCCCCCAATTTAATCATGACGGTGAGTGTTCTAACACAGGCCGAAATCTCAGGAGAAAAGTTACATTTCCCCAAGGAGACTAAAACCTACACATGTCCCATAGTTTGAGCCCAAAAGCATGCCCACACAGCCAAAGATGATTAAGTTATCTAAAATACTATATTCTGAAAAATTTGACCAACAGTTTGATTCGACTCTTGCTGGATGGCATAGAAGTTAATAGATCTATGATGAGTTCCAAGGGTTGCACATTGCAATACTATACCAATGCTTGATAGCTTTGGTGGTTTAGTCAACCTCCGTGGCAGAGTGGTTAGCATAGCACACTGCAATGCCAGGGGTCCCAGGTTCGAATCCTGGTTCAGACATGCATTTTGTGTTTGTTCCAATGAGAATACAGAGAAAATAGAGAGAAAACGAGGAATACTACTGCATAGGTGCATTACTTTTATTACAAATTTAAAAAAAAAAGCAGACAGGGTGTCTAACTGCCATGCACAAGACCCAGGTTTGAATCTTGGGGTGGGTGATCCAAGGTCGGATTTTTTCCAGTTTTTGTCCCTGCATAAAGCAGCTCTGGAACTGACCCATCCTCAAATCAATGGGTCATGGGGGGGGGGGTAAAGGCTGCTGGAGGTTGGTTGTGATTACCACCTCCAAAATGGGAGAGATCAAGAATATGTCGGGTCCTACAATCACATCCCCTCCAGCCTTCATAGCACAATGCTATGTGCATGGGGAACTTTACCTTTACCTTCTATACAACATATGTTAGCTGCACACACACTTTTAAATATGCTTCAATACATTTTGATCACAGTTGTGCTCTCCCAATATTTTTGTGGATGTTTCAAGTTAAAATATCTCCTCCATGTATTACCCATGCCAAAATTTTAAGGCTGACATATCTTATTGTCTTTGGTGATTTCATCCAAATGGAATATCATATCCATTCTCCAAAATATCTGGTTGCTATGAAACTAACAGTTCCCATGAAAAAAAAAAAAAAAACATCAGTGACTCCTAATTTGGATCATAACATACATATGCACTATATTTAAAAATAAATATCTGTCAAGCCATATGCCCTAAAATATTTAAGTCTCTTTTCATAATGTCCAAAAATGTACTTTACACAGATATTTGAAAGTGGCAACACAATTTGGAGCTACCTCAGAATATGAAAACTCTATTTTTCATCCACCATCATGAAATGGTTTCAACAAATGCGAATGCAAAATAAAATCATTTCCTGGGAGTATCTATTTGTGACATGAATTTCAGCTTAAAAACTCTAAATTTGCTACAGATATCCTGGTCTCAAAATTGGTGACATTCCCCCACCCTTCATAACCCCCCCCCCCCACCATATTACATAGTTTTTATTAAAAACTTCAAGCCCAAGTAATGTCCTAACGTAGCTGAGACTTGGGTTACTTAATCTATGAAAATCTAATCTCAAATATTGGCATAACTTAAAACTCTCGAAAGGCATGTTAAATCAGTCTGTGATATGTGATATGACACCAATCTTTTAAGTTATCTTGTAACTATAAAAATTGCAACTCAAAAGCTTGACATTTATGGCAAAATGTATGTTTGCGATTTTAGCACCACTCCTCTCCTAAACTATGAAATATAATTTTAAAAGTTTTACTGCAAAATTGCGGACCGATGAATTATCTACAATGACTGATAGTTTAGTTCCTTATACTCTGAAAATGTATTGTAGACAGTTTCGGGGTAAAAGAGATCATGGTACAGAGCATGCATGCAACATGAGGAAAATCAGTTTTTCATTCACCATCTTGAAATACATCCTTTAATTTCACTCACATGTAATACATTTGCAGTCTATCAAGTTTCTAGCAGCAGAAACATGTTATCATGGTCACTAAATAGATGACTTGTCTTTCTTTGCCCTTCAACCCCACCCATGCTCGTTCTAAATTGTGCATTATTTTTCGATAATTTTATTGTGAATTTGCATTGCATGTAATGTCACAATGCTCCTGAAAGTTTTATGCACAAACATGGACATCCGCAGGATTTTTTCCAGGGAGGGGCAAGGAAGGTATTTTTTTCCAGGGGGGGGGCAAACGAAGGCAAATTTTCCCCAAAAATAGTGTTGTTCCCTAAAAACAATGCTTAAATTTGAATTTATGGTGTTCATGCAATAAATAACACATATTATTGTGGCTAAAATGAAATTATATGTATGAAATACATATTTTTTGGTTGACTTTCATTTTCCAGGGGGGGGGCACGGCCCCCCTTGCACACCTTCCGGACGCCCATGTGCACAAAGCTGGAAATTGCAGTCTATAAAAAGATTTGAAAATGTCAAAAATGATCAAAATATGAAAGTATACATATGCATTGTATTTACTTGAGAACCCTACACCCTCTATTTTCAAGGGAAAAAATTATATTGTGATGAGTATGAGAGTGCTCAACTTCTTGGGTATAGAGCTCCTAAGCACAAATAACATTTATCCTACCTGGGCAAGAAACCCATTACATTCAATCAATGCACTGAACTGGAGGAAGGGAGGGGTCACTGTGTCAGTGCAAGGCTTTGGAAAGAAAACAGAACATTTGCACTATACTAAATTTTGTAAAAATTGATTGTCATGGGTAAAACTATGTGGCTTGCCCAAATACGGAAGTGACTGATATCTAAAGTGCTACTACATTTCAAAATTATAAGCTTTGTTTGTTCAATGTTTTATCTAAATATTTCAGACCCTTTTGATTTTCGTTTCTTGGATATATGTTTGTATTATTTGTGTTAAAAGTCTATTTCTAGCATCATTTGAGAAAAAAATCTGAAAAAAAAATTGTGCCATGTTAATTGTTTTGAGTATTACAAGCTTGGCTAAGCCTTTATTTGACAAGTTTTCTCAAACTGTTGACAATTCTAGAACCTCACAATTATTTAAAGCAATAATTTACATTATTTTCTGAAAAAAAAAAACAAAAAAAATATTTTGAGTGTTTTTTTTTAGGTGGGTTTCTCTGAAAAACCCCACATGGGGAAAACTGGACTGGGCCCACCCCTGGCCTTTTCACTTCCTATAATGGGCACATGATGTTATCGTGAAACCTTGGCATAACTGGGCACAGTCAAAATCAAAATCACTTGTTGCTTGCAATAATGCACACTCCTGAAGTTTGGTAACAAGGTCGTTACGTCCAGTCCTCATTGACAAGATACGGAAGGTAGATTTCTGAAGTAGACATAATTACATGTCATGATCCTTCCACAAATAAAAAAAATGTCCTGGTCTCTGGATACGTATCACAAGCAATCTGGTCCCTCTACGTATTCTTTGGGCAAAATGGAAAAAAAGACATCTGCAAATTTCTCACCTGAATTCTCTCTTACATCAAGCATACAATGTACTTGTAGTTAGTAGCGGGCACCAATTCTCAGCCATCCCTTGAAGTCCCAGTAGAAAATCAAGAGTATATCTGCTGTGTGAATCAAGTTCGTATTGTATCGGCGTATACACTGGCAATGCATGGTGCAAGTCAATAACGTGATTGTAGTTCCTACCCAATGTCTGTTGAGCAGGTATTCAAACATAACACTGTGAGTCATCTCTTCCCTCGATTAGAAGCAAGGCTGCTGGTAGGCAGAGATATCTATGAGTTTGCCAGGAAATTACATATAACAACTGAGTAGCGATACTCGCGAACCTACTTAGAGGTGAAGAGAGACCCGAATTGTGATGAGTTTCTACGACATTATTTTAATGAAAATAAATAATGCTTTTTATAATGCAAGAAAATCATTACAACAAATATAAAGCATATTCTTGAAGAAATTTCCACCCCACAAATTGGAAACAAATTCAAATATGTCACACTTTCATACATGTAATCAACAAACAATTAAATTTGAAATAAAAAGAACTCAAACATTTTAGTTCAAGAGAAGTACGAGGGTCATTATTTATATTTTGAGCCTAACAATGAAAAAACAGGAATTTGGCATTGAAAACTGCTTTATTGTTTTTCGAAGTATTCTCCTTTATGGTCAATACACTTTTGCATTTGTTCGAACCATTTGTCAAAGCAGTTTTTCCAATCTTCTTGAGACACCTCCATAATATGGTTTTTGAACGCATCAACGGCGTCTTCCGCCGACGAAAATCGTTGTCCACGCAATTTATTCTTGACATTCGGGAACAAGAAGAAGTCATTGGGTGCCAATTCAGGACTGTACGGCGGATGACCCATCAATTCGATTTTTTGACTGTTCATAAAGTCGGTTGTTAGACGAGATGTGTGACAGCTGGCATTGTCTTGATGAAGAATGATCCGACGACATTTGTTTGTTTTCCATATTTGACCGAAGACCTCTGGCAAACAAATTGTTGTGTACCGTTCAGAGTTGACCATTCTACGTTCCTCTAAATGCACAGTTGCCACATGACCAGTTTTCCCGAAAAAAACAGGCGACCATTTGTTTCGATGTGCTTCAAGCGCGAACAACTTTTGTTGGATTGGGTTCATCTTGAAACACCCATACAGTCAACTGCTGTTTACGTTCCGGCTCATATGCATACTCACGTACTTTCGACGTGGCCTTAGGCCACGTCTTGTATGCTCACATGCGTGTCCTTCGGCCACGTTGTGGGCGCAATCACGTTATAGTTGGGGTTCCTCAATGACCTTAATGACTTTGAAAATGTCTGCATGTTGTATTGGATGATGGGGAACATGTGTACAAGTTCACTAATTTGTAAAGTTTAGAAAGTAACTTTGTGTGTGTATGGGCTCTAATAAGGTACAAATATTCAAAATATTATTGTATATTTTCTTAATAATGAACTGAGTAAGTAATAATCGTTTCAAGATAAGTAGTTGGATGTTTTGCATAAATGAATTGAATAGCGACTAAATTGAAAATTCAATATTTACATATTTTGTTATTTTCACATTTTTGAACGTAATTGGATAATAACTGTTTTCCGTCATTCCCCTCAAATCCCTACCTTGCCTCTGTAATAAATGCTGATGCTCGTATTTTGAAATTTGAAAAGTCTAGCATAATTCCCTTACAGCAGCTTCCGGGGTGAAAATAAACGTTCTTCAAGGTCCCTAGCAACGTCCGTTTCCATGGACAACAACAGGCACGGCAAGCTCTAAGGAATTGCATGTCATTATACCCCCTAAACATTTAGTTAAAACAAGCACAATGTAGATATTTACGCATTGAGTATAACGTAATTGTATCTGGGCTGAAATCCTTATTATGTAGATGTCACCCTTGTTTCAGGCACCTTTTCAAAGCCAGGAGTTCATTCATCTGTGTGCTATTGATCTGTGAGAAATATAATGTAGCCAGACAATTAAGAATTGAAGGAAACAATGTGAGCAAAAAAGAAAAGCCATGGAAACGGTTGCTAAGGACGTGAGAAAAGGGCATTTTCACCCTTAAGGAAGGGCCGATTGAGCGATTTTTTAATTTTCTCGGTCTTTTGGGACGATTTCATGGGTGGTCGTAATCGGGCATTTTTCGCCTCCGGAGCTTCCTTCATGGAGAACATTTATGTCAGTGAGTGGTGGGATTGGGGCTATATATATATTGGATATCCATGATTCGTCACCTCTTACAATCTTATATACTTCTTTTGAAGCACCACGATTGTATTTATTGAGCATTTGTTTGCACCAATTGACGCGAGCGTCTTTTTGAGTTTTTGTCAAATTGTGTGGGATCCAACGAGAACATACCTTTCTCACAGCTAAATGATCATGTAATATTTTATATATGCTGGTGGAACTAATGCCTATGGTTGCCTCAATCTCACAGTATGTCACATGACGATCTTGCAGTATTAGGTTTTGCACAGCATCAATGTTTTCGAAAAACGACAACTGATTTTGGACGACCTTCGCGAATGGCGGCCACGATTAAATTCGTTATACCAGCGTTTCACAGTGGCAAAGGATGGGGCTTCATCGCCAAATGTGGAAGTAAGTTGATCGATGCACTCTTGTCTTGATAATCCACGTCGAAAATCGTAAAAAATCATCACACGAAAATGTTCACGAGATAATTCCATTTTATTGTTGTCGCGCAATCTCCAAGGCAACATAAACAACACAAATCAAGCTATTGACAAAACATTTGAAGTACGTTATGGTTAATAATGCCAGACGATTCCGTGCAAACGTCAAATCTTGCCTAACTTCAATCAGTGTTGCCAAGGCTCAAAATATAAATAGTGGCCCTCGTAGCATGTTAATCGTACGAGAAATGTCACAGCAGTTCTGAAGAGGTTCAATAAAAACATGTATCTGATTAAAATGAAAATAAATGAGTAAGCCTTCTCTCCTTGGATTGTATTACACCAACTCAAATTTAAAAACAAGGTTAGTCCAAAGTCCGATCAATCCCACCCATGGATTACAGACGTGACTGTAAAATGTTCTTATTTCTGATTGTACACCTATTCAAGGTTGCCCATGAATGAACTTATACCCTTAAAGAACGGATAGTAGCAAGCATGTGGAATCATGAATAACATCACACAGGAAAATCAATTATAGGCATTCAAAATAATTGAACAACATGATTTAATGAACCAGGCAGGGGAGATTAGTACTATTTATGTCATCAATCTACACTATGTTGCCATTCGTCACCGGACACCCCATACCAGTACGTTAATCCGGTCGGAGCACCACATCAGTATCATGTAGGGCCACCTATAGCCGCAATGATGTCCGCAACCCTTCGAAGAAGACTTTCCACCAATTTGCGATACGTGTCGACAGGAATCTTGCCCCATTCCTCCTGCAAAGCGGCAAACAGCTCAGTGGTGTTTTTTTTGGGTGGCATAGCCCGGCTCTCAAGCGGTGCTCCAACTTGTCCCAAAGGTGTTCAATGGGGTTGATATCTGGACTTTAGGCTGGCCAATCAAGTTTTTGCACACCCATGTCCTCAAACCATGTATTGATAATGCCTCCCATATGACATGGAGCTTTGTCGTGCTGAAACAGGTATGGGCCAATACCGAATTGTTCCCATAATGTCGGTAGCGCAGAATTGTCCAGAACTCTTTGGTACGCATCGGCATTCATGTTTTCCCGAACTAAAACGAGAGGGCAAAGACCATACCACGAAAGCAGGACCACACCATGATGCCACCTCCACCGAATTTCAGTGTGGGTACGATACAGTCCTGTAAACAGCGTTCACCGGGCATACGCCACACCCACACACGTCCATCGGACCGCCACATCTGGTAGCACGATTCATCACTCCATAGGATGGATTTCCATTGTTCGAGAGTCCAATGGCGGCGTTCCTTGCACCACTGTAACCGACGGGTCGCATTGCTGGCTGTGATATGCGGCTTGTGAACTGCTGCGCGATGATGAAAACCAAGTGTGACGATCTCCCGGCGGACAGTACGATCACTTGCAGCACTACTGAAAGCCGATCAAACTCCTGTGCCACCATCTGTAACGACGCCTTCCGGTTTGACTTCACCACATGTTTCAAGCATCGAAGGTCATGATCTGTTAATATTTCCGGTTTATTGGGTCTGGGTCGGCATGTCATGACCTCCTCTCGCTTCCATTTCACGATAACATCACTCACTGTTGACCGGGGTATCTGAAATTTGTTGGAAATCTCACGGGTCGAATGCCCAAACCTGTGGGCTCCAATGATCATCCCTCGTTCTGCCTCACTCAGTTCTCATCGTCTGTCCATATTGACTGCTGTAGCTGCTATGAGTGTATTCTCAACCGGCAATGGCTTCTATAGGTTGTATGATGTGTACAGACGATCCCAAGCACTTTTTGAGGGGTGTCCGGTGACGAATGGCAACATAGTGTATATTCATGCATCCCTCTGCCTGCATGCTCTGTCTTATCCAAGGGCAAGGTGTTATTAACCAGAAAATGAAGCTTATAATACTCAAAATAATTAATGTGGTACAAGTCACAGTGTTTTTTTTTCAGAACATTTTTTTTTTCAAATCATGCTAGAAATAGACTTTTAACACAAACGATACAAACATACATCCAAGAAACAAAAAACAAAAGGGTCTGAAATATTTAGATAAAACATTGATTGAACAAAGTTTATAATTTTGAAATGTGGTAGCACTTTAGATATCAGTCACTTCCGTATGTGGGCAAGCCACATAAGTTTACCTATGATGATCAACTTTTACAATACATTTTTTCATGTATAATACATTACAAAGGAGAATTATGTAGGTAGGTAGGTACTAAAGTAAATACGAGCACTTTCATATTTTGACAATTTTTGACATTTTCAAACCTTTTTAGACTACAATTCCGAACTTTGTACATAAAACTTTCAGGAGCATTGTGATATTACTTGCACTGTAAATTCACAATAAAATTATCAAAACATAATGCACAATTTAGGAGGAGCATGGGTGGAGTGGATGGGTAAAGAAAGTCAAGTTATCTACTTAGTGACCATGATAACATGTTTCTGCAACTAGAAAACTTGACACACTGCAATGGTATTACATGTGAGCAGAGACGTGGCGTGCATGTAACCAGTGTTACCGCAGGTAACAGCAAAATCTAAAGAAATTAAAAAGTTATTTTTCTCAATAAAATAACAACATTGTTAAATAAGTTAACCGGCAGTGTTGCAGTTGAGTGTATATTGCACAGGACATTTTTTTCTGCAGCCGACAAGAGCGAAGAGACAGGCCGTTCCGCTACCCTCAAGAGGCAACAAGAGGAAAGGGCACCCGCCAATGCAGGGGAACACCAGGGAAAGACTTGGAGGCAAGTGGGTTATTCATATGCCTGTTTAGGGGCCCTGTTGCCGCCGCGGCCTACAGGATCAGCAAGTGTTGTCACATTGGATTTCCAGAAAAGAGCTAAATCCCACCTAAAACGGGAATACTATTTCTCTGAAGCAACAAGAGCTAGACTGCAAAGCCAGAGCTGGATTTAACTACAACTGAGACCGTTTAGTAATAGACAAAAAAATAAGTTCTTGATGCGATTCGTGATTTGGACAAACCTTGATCCAAAAAAACTAAGTTGGCAACAGTAGTACGTACATCTGGAATTCTGTCCTCTGCTCAACGCAGAAACGTCAAACTGACCCGAATGTGTGGTTCTTCTTCCCCTTTCCACCTCTTTGCAAAGAAACAGAGATGGTTGACAAGGCTCGAGTAGTTCTTTCTAGATGTGATTGTGGCTAAATAAATCATTGAGCGGATTGAAAAAAAAAAAATGGTGAATGAAAAACTGATTTTCCTCATGTTGAAGGCACGCTATATACCACGCTTTCTTTTTCCCCAAAACTGTCTACAATACATTTTCAGAGTATAAGGAACTAAACTATCAGTCATGGTGGATAATTCGTCAGTCCACAAATTTGCAGTAAAGCTTTTAAAATTATATTTCATAGATTAGGAGAGGAGTGGTGCTAAAATCGCAAACATACATTTTGCCATAAATGTCAAGCTTTTGAGTTGCAATTTTTAGAGTTACAAGATAACTTAGAGGATGATGTCATATTGTACTTGAGAAAAAATTGTCACCATGTTTAAAGATGGTAGATGACAGACTGATTTAACATGCCTTGCGAGAGCTTTTAGTTATGCAAATATTTGAGGTTGGATTTTTGTAGATTAAGAAAACCAAGTCTCAGCTACATTAGGACATCACTTGAGTTTGAAGTTTTTAATAAAAACTCTGTAATATAGTGTGTGGTTTAGGAAGGGTGGGGGAAAGTCACCAATTTTGAGACCACGATATCTGTATCAAATTAAGAGTTCTTAAGCTGAAATTCATGTCGCAAATAGATACAGCCACGGAATGATTTTATTTTGCATTTGTAGAAAGCATTTCAAGATGGCAGATGAAAAATTGATTTTTTATATTCTGAGGTAGCTCCAAATTCTGATGCCACTTTCAAATATCTGCCTAAACTAAATTTTTGGACATAAAGAATGGAGACTTAAATATTTTAGGGTATTTTTTAAGCTTCTTGACAAAAAAATTAATTTAACAATAAAGTGCATATGTAAGTTGGGATCCAAATGGGGACATTAATTTTTTGTCCATGGGAACTGTTAGTTTCATAACAACCAGATATTTTGGAGGATTGATATGGTATTCCAATTGGATGAAATCAGTCAAGACAATCAAATATGTCAGCCTTATCATTTTGGCATAGTTAATACATGGAGGAGATATATAAACTTGAAACATCCACAAAAATAATGAGAAAACACAACTGTGATCAAACTGTATTGAAAAGCAGATTTAAAAGTAAGTGTGTGTGTAGCTGTCGTATGTTGTATAGTAGGTAAAGGTATAGTTCACCGTGCATATAGCACCGCACCATGAAGGCACATTCAGGGGATATGAGGGCAGGGCCCGACATATTCTTGATCTCGGCGATTTTTTAAAGGTGATGTGATCACAATCAAACTCCGGCTACCTTTACCTCCAGGACCCATTGATTTTAGGCTGGGTGAGTTCCAGAGCTGTTTTGTGCAGGGCAAGACTGGAAAATGTCCAACCTTAGATCATCCACCCCAAGATTCGAACCCAGGTCGTCTGCATGACAGTCAGCCAGCCTGTCTACTTTTTTTTACATTTGTAATAAAAGTAATACCAATTTCTCAATTTTCACATACATGAATTTTCTCTATATTATCGATTGATTGATTTGCTTTTATTTTACTTCGTTTCTTGTGGCACTTTTATGAAGATGGGGATGAGTGATGATTTGATGAATGAACACTTATAAACATCCATGGCTAGACCAGGATTCAAACTGGGACCCCTGCCGTCTTAGTGCAATCTGCCAACAACTCCGCCACGGGGGCCAACTCTCAGTATTATCATTGGAACAAACATCCACGTCAAAACCAGGATTCGAACCCGGGACCCCTGGCATTGCAGCATGCTGTGCTAACAACTCCCCAATGGAGGTTTACTAAACCACCAAAGTTATCAAGTATTAGTATAGTATTGCAATGTGCAACCCTGGGAACTTTTCATAGATATATTAACTATTACGCCATCTAGCAAGAGTAGAATCAAACAGCTGGTCAAATAGCACTGTGGCTGTGAGGTCATGCTTTAGGCTCTGGCTATGGGACATGTGCAGGTTTGAGTCTCCTTGGGGAAATGTAACAGCTTTTCTCCTGAGATTTCGGCCTGTGTATGAGACTGGTGAATACTCACCATCATGATTAAATTGGGGAGCTATGAATGAGTAGCATAACCCGGTTATGAAATCCTAGAACGATGACTGGGGGTTCATCATGCTGACCACACGTCACCCTGTAAGAGTAGGATCAGGTGGGAGTGTGGCCAGCAGTCGGTAGGTAGGCCTGGGTCCTCAATGGTCTGTTGCGGAACGGTTTACGTATGATTTCAGTTTAATCATTTCAAGCTGTAAGACCTTGATTGTCTATTCTTAACTATGTTAACAGAAAATATTAAATAGTTTTTGATTCAGTGAACTAAAAAAATACAAATTGAATGTTCCAATATAATACTGTCAGGGAAAATTGAATTTCATTTTTAAAATATATATACAAACATAACCTGAAAAACCCCAATGATACGGGCAAAATGCCAACCCTGTTATTAACAAACCCCACTCACTCATCACTTATCAGTTTGGCTCCAGGCCTAGCGAAAACAAGTTTTACCTTTAGACCTGATTGTATCCACCCAGTGCGACCTATAAATTTTATATCTCTGATCTTTTTAACCAGCTGCAAGCTGTCTTGTTTGCCATTTTAGAATGGATCTTGCAGAAGATGAGAGGATTTTGACGCTGTGGGAGAGTGTAGGAAAGAATGAACGTAATTGATGATATTCAATGTTGGGAAATGACTTACAGCTTATCCAGGGAAGAAAAGTGAGAATATGCAGCATCCTAAAACAATGCAACGTAGGGGAACAAGGAGAGGGGAGGGTGAACAACATAGACAACCAAACAAGATACATCAAATGGTCATTGCACCCACTGTGACTGGCGTAAACACAGAAATGAAATGGCACATATCAATCATACATCATACATATATAACAGGAAAGGATGCCACACTGGAATCGATACCTGGTGGAGATATGTAATGGTTCGGATACAGTGAACATAAGAAATTTAAAAAACTAAAGTCTTCGGTGTGTTGTATGACAGGAAAAAAGTCAATTAGTGCATACACAGACAATAAAATTATATGTTTTACCCTTAATATTATTTTGTTCCCAGTAAGGGGCTTGCTCCCATATTATGTGATGAACTTGATCAAAAGTTTGCATGTTCTAAATGAGGAGGGGAGCACATTATGTAGCATTTGTTTGTTTGTCAATTTCATCAACATCTGTCGTAAACCTCTTTTGCGGTTATTGATATTGCATGACAGTCGGAATACAAGAGAGACTTTTTAGAATGAACATTTGAATTTCAGTCCACGTTTGTTGGAAATTCTTTGTCTTGGTCAGTTTGTAAGTACTGTAAATACAACTTACAACATTGCAAGTATCATTATTCTTTTGTAATTTGCTTAGGTAAGACTGTCAATTGATGCTAGTGGCAGCCCTGCCACGCGCCCATGGAAGTTATGTGAGAGCGATCATTTGCAGTGTTGGGTTGCTTAAATACACATTAGATTTTAAGAACTTAAGAACGCAAAAACTAAGCACTATGGAGGTAATGTTTATGAGGAAAAGTTACTTGTTTTTGTGATATCTACCAGTACCCAAGTGTTGTTGAAGTGGTTTTGCAACACCACTTTCTACCAATACCGATACCAATACATCACATCGGTATTAGCTCTGCCCTATATATATATATATATATATATATATATATATGTTTGTGTACTTCCTTGTAGGTGTGTAACAATTTAACTGTCCAATCTCAGCCTGTGTGCTCACTGCACCAGCAATTATACATGGAATCTCTGGATTACAAGGTAACAATCTTGGCCACGATATTACCAAGGGAGAATTTGTATTTTTTTTTAAAGTACAAGCATTCATGATCCTACCATAAGTTGACCACATGTGGCATTTTAGCTGGGACAGTACCCTTTTCTTTAGTCTATGTCCCAATTTTTTAAAATCTAAAGTGGGATACCTTTCTGTGACAATAACTTATTGGTTACAACACACTTTCTCTACTATTACAGGTCTGCAATGTTGCAGTTATGTTGAACGTTGATGTGCGGACTTTGGTCGTTCCACATTCTGGGTAAGAAGAAACTTAAATTCTTCTAATTTTAAAGGCCTGCCTGGTTGGGGTGAAATGCATAGCACAATATAATGCATGTTATTTGCACAGTATTATAAATTAGTTTTCAAACATAAGTATGTATGACTACCCAGATCTCATATTAAAATGCTGCATTAGAGACCCTGGTGTTTTACTGTTCAGACACAAAAATATGTTCGCTAACCCTAGAAAGGTAGTGTACGTAAATTTTACGTGGAAGTAAAGGTTAGTAGGTCCCCCTCCCTCTCTTCTCCCTTCTAGGTGCTCCCCCAAGACAGCAGTGCTTTCTCGTGTCAGTTGCCGACTGACCGGTATCGAGTGCAGGTGGACTCTGCGTTCCTGTGTTGTATGTGGATATTTTTTTTAGATCTTATATGCCAGTTTTACGTGTCCCAAACCTTAACGGCTTTAGTATGAATTTACAATACTGGACCCTTCTCCAATTTCGTTCATATTTCACATACTCACTAATTTAGGGATCCTAATCACGAATCTGAAGTAAAAATTTGGCGCTCTCGTGTGGAACTTTCAAAATAACATGTAGAAGGTTGTGATTTTACAATACAAAAAAAGGCATAATTTTGCTAATAACTCTAATACTCACTAATTATGGAGTCCTGATGACGTATTTGCAGTTAAAATTTGGTTGTCACGTGTAGAAATAGTAAATTAACGTGCAGAAGTTGTAAAATGACATTGTGATTTACCATGATGATTTTCGAAACATCAACAACAATTGGAAACCATATTTGCTCAACAACAAGTGAGGTTCGAAATTCGTTACGTTATCTACAGCATTCCCACACTGTTGCATTGTTATTAGGATTGCATTCAGGGTGGAACAATGGCAGAAGAGAGAATTGTTAATGTAATACAGTTGTATAAGTGGAGTGTGGAGGAAGAAGGGCATGGACTCATTAAGAATTAAGAAACTAATGGATTTTGGAGTTGTGCCTAAAGAAGGGAATTATATGTGTCCACGTGGGCACATATTAAATTTGAACAAGGATGATGCGTCAACAGATAAGTATTCATGGAAGTGTAAGGGGAAGGTTGTGTTAAAGAAGAAAAAGTCATTGCGGTGAAATTACTCCGTATCAATTACAAAGGAAACATTCTTCTGTAAATCAAAATTATCATTGTTACAATTATGCATTTTTGTCAATCTGTGGGCGTCGAATTGCACATTAAACATTATTTGTGATCAGGCTGAAATTTCATCTAAAACAGCTGTTGACTGGTTTTCATTTTGTCGGGAGGTTGTAGAGCACACATTCTATGAAAATCATGAGAAAATTGGAGGTGTCGGCAAAGTGGTAGAAATTGACGAGTCAAAGTTTGGCCATAGAAAGCACCATCGGGGTCATCGTGTTGAAGGGCAGTGGGTTTTCGGCGGAAATGGACGGTGCTTTCTAGTATCAGTCGAGAGGAGGGACGCTGACACCTTAGTGAATATAATTATGGACTGGATTTTCTTGGGGGTTCACCAAAATTATGCAAAGTGGACTTATCTAAACCTTTTGAGACACTACACGCTTTGGTTCGTAGAGATAGTACTGGGAAAATTATCAAATTTTGGCCGGTGGATTACTGACAAAGTTAATTCGCTTTATGTTCAGATAACAGTGACAGCACCAAAGAGTGTGTGTGTAGGGGACGATCATTTTAAGTTAAGATTTTCGTATGGTATTGTATTTAGGGGTACCTCAGAATTCAGAAAATATTCTCGCCTCAATTTTGTCTCTTCCACTTTTGCCAACATTTGACTGGATCCTGAACCTACACTTAAAAATACAAATCTCTGCCTGCTAAAATGAGTATGTATCAGTAATCGAACCCAAGACCACTTGATTACAAGATAATTCTTATATAACTATTCGAAAGTATATCGCTAAATCAAAGACATTCGATTCCATTCTATGCAATATCGTAACTTCTCACACAGCAACAACTACACTCCTTCCCATACACAATCCACCTCACTCCACTCAACGTATCACCATGCCAAATATATTTGAATCACCAGCCACGCACTTCAAAACAAGCTAACAGTATGGAGACAATGACAGGTAACAAAGTCAATAGCGCGCGTCCCCTCGAACACCATCTCGCGCTAGAGTATAACTGATCGCACAAAACCCAAACAACTTTTTGGTCGTCTTCTGACGTACGTGCGAAATGCCTTCATTGTTAGGTTAGGCTTGAATAAAGTGTAAATACTACATTTTTGATCAAGCACGATAAAGCCCCGAAAATTGCAGTGTATATATTCTAAGACAACTAAAGCTAAAAAGCCTAACATGTGAACAAAAGCATTTAGTCTGACGTAAGAAGACCAAAAGGTTGTAAGTCTTGTCCGACAAGCGACCCCTCGCCCTCTATCTGACTTTTCGGCTCCTTCCACCTGAAGTGTTTCATTCTTAAAGAAGAAAACTCTGAATGTGTAGGCAAGTTGTTTTCTATCATATTTATCTTATTTGTCCCATCATCTTTACTTCTAGCTTTCGTTTGAGGTCACCTCTTCATTAATCTAATAAGTCTTGTAAAATATAAATAATACAATGAGAATGCCAAATGAATTCAAATTGAAACACATAGTGCAATACTGGAAGAGAGAAGAGTGTGGTTCACTCCAGCTCGCTGGTGATACAACGAACTGCGGATGTCCGTTTTGACGCGACGACCTTCCTCCAGTATCAGACTACATGTATTTTCGCCATATGTACGCGTCGAGCTTCTGCTAGCCATCATATGCTTTTAGCATGGTAGGGGTTGCCTTGCGGAGGTTCAGCGGAGAGTTTGCATGAAACGGAACTAGAGGGGAGCTGAGTGGCTCTTGCCCGTGGTTTCTCCTTCTCAATAAGAGAATTTGGCACTCTACGCTTATGAACATCTCAGTTATTGTTTATTTTGTATATTACTGGGGGTTCACTGCACATTTGCGCTATACAGCCAACTGCACCTGGGTTAGTTTGGCAACGGTGTAGGGAGCGTTCAGTTGTTCAGTAATCTGTGAGTTGTTGGTGGGAGGAAGACGGCATCTTTGAAGGTAGGAAATGAAGTCATTTCGAAAATTTTGCTTTGAAAAAAGCTATTTCTTAGTCACTTTCAGTTGGGTACATATTAATAATACTGCGGTATTCGTTCATACTTTGCATAGTCAATAATTTAGGACACTTAATGACGATTGTATAGTTAAAATTTGTCGCTCAAGTGCTACGAAAGACATTTTTTAATGGTGCCCCACAACAAAAACCATTCCCGCATAGCCCCACAAACCATTCATGGTAAGGTTAGGTTAGGCAAACAGTTAAAATTTAGAATATATATTTCGTTCTTAAAGTATTCAAAACTAACATTTCTTAACGGTGCCCCACAACAAAAACCATTCCCGCATAGCCCCACAAACTATTCATGGTAAGCTAAGGTTAGGTTAGGCAAACATAGTTAAAATTTAGAATATATATTTCGTTCTTAAAGTATTCAAAATGCAAAATCTTCCGATAAATAATGAGCAATCGCGCATTGCCGGTTGCGATCACAGACTCCTTTTTTTTTTTTTTTTTTTTTTTTTTGCAAATTCAACACGTGAGCGCCAAATATTAACTTCACATTTGTGATTAGGAGCCCTAAATTAATGAGTATGCGTAATATGAACGAAATTGGAGAAGGGTCCAGTATTGTAAAATCGCTTCACGGCTTTTTTCATACACGCAAGTCTGACGTATCGCTTACTTTGATGGGTGTTTTTGTTGAATGTTTGAGTACAGTTTGCATTGTTTTCTGGGCCCAAGTTCCTTTTGTTTTATTGAGATTTCATCATGAAAGGAATGCAATTTATACATGGTTCGATTTTGATGTACGTCTGTTAACACATACTGCAGAGTTTTAGTGATTACTGAAGGTTTTGTTCAATATATGCTTTCGTGGTTAGGTTAGGCAGGTTAGGTTTGGTCCCTTAGCATTAAAATAAAGTCCCTAAATGCATTCTATTTAGGTTCCGATTTACTTCTACATTCATTCCCACGCTTCTACGATATTTACTGTTGCTTGTCGATGGAGAATATCTTGTCCATGAGAAGTGAGTAAGGTAATTTTCAAGTTGTTTCTATTCAACATAAATAACTTTTTTCGAGTCCAAACAGTGCTCATTACTTTAAGGAAGGTTCAAATTTCGTGTGACAATGATTTCCAAAATTCTACGATAATTAGTCTTTGTGCTAGGAGAAATCATAAAACAATCGGAACCGTTACCGTTTTCTGTGTTATGTCAAGTAATTGGAAGACTAAACCAATGTCAAACTTTTGGACAGTGAAGATGCAATATTGGCTGCTCTCGACGAGGCAGAAGAAAGTTCCGAAGTTGAAGTAAATTCGGATTCAGATGAAAGCTGTTACGATAGTGATGCTGGCCCCGAGTATGCACCGGATGAAAATGACTTAGATTCTTTGGAAGTAGAAGTAGTTCAAAAAAATTGAAATTTCTACAACACCAGAGCAGCCTCGGAAAAAGAAAAATGATACTCTTTCAAACGAAAGTAAAAAAAATAAAGCCAACTGTACCAAAAAGTGGTGAGGAAAAACTATCGGAACTGTTATAAAAGTGCAAGGAGAAACAATGACGGGCAAGAATGGGTTTGTTTGGGATACGAAATGTATACGAACACCAGCCAAAAATGTTATTCATAAAAGGCCAGGACCCACAGCAGCAAACAACTCCCGTCAAGCCACCTCTTCTGTGGAATGTTTTAAACTGTTTTGGTAACACTTTATACCGGAGACGGATTTCTTCAAATTTACAGGAGAAAGTACTTACGCAAATCATTTTCTGTAGCATTGTTGATGTTCGGGAATGTAGTTTTGATCCATTTTAATGCGAATGCATGTGGTTTTCTACGAAAATCTATTTCTGACGTGCTATTGCTGCTGCCGCCATTTGCTTTCTGCTCGAGAGCACAATACGCTCTCGTATTGTCCGTATATGCTAAATTGAACGAAATGAGTGCTAATGGAACCTAACGTAACAGGCCTAATCTAACCTAGTAGGCATACCTCGTCCCCGTGATGGTTCGTGAGGCTATCGTGAATTTTGGGCTAATGTCAATGGTTTTTGGGGCTACCCGTGGATGGTTTGTTGGAAATAAGGAACAACAGTAAGTACTCGTTAATGTAAGAAATAGACATTATTTTCGTTAGAAATTCATTTTCACCTAAAGAAATGTTCCACAATGCAGAATAGCATGTTAGCAACGTAAAAAAAAAAAGCGAAATAAATCATTGATAGGTGTCTCCGGTATAGTAAAGTAGTACCCGAAAATCTATTTCCGACGCGCTATTGCTGCTGCCGCCATTTGCTTCCTGCATGAGAGCACAATACGCTCTCGTATTGTCCATATATGCTAAATTGAACGAAAGGAGTGCTAATGGAACCAAACCTAACAGGCCTAACCTAACCTAGTAGGCATACCTCGTCCCCGTGATGGTTTGTGGGGCTATTGTGAATTTTTGGGCTAACATCAATGGTTTTTCTGGCTCAAGGAACGATCAACGGTAAGCTATCGCCATGTTGTGTGTGGAAATAAACAAGAACAGTAAGTACTCGTAAATGTAAGAAATATACATTACTTTCCTAACAAATTCAATTATTTCACCTAAATAAGTGTTCCGGAATGCAGAATAGTACGTTAGCAATGTAAAAAAGTGCGAAAGAAATGATTCCCAGGTGTCTCAGGTATAGTAAAGTAGTACCTAGTAAAGTAGTACCACTGTTTTTTGTGACGAAATACTTGTGACTATTCTTCAATATACCAATGAAGAAATAAAATGTACCCTAAAAAAAATATAACAACAAATCAGGATTACAATCTCATGATTTGTCCTTCCTTATAGCCTACACGTCTATCTGACGTGTCACTAATAACGTACATGCCGAGAACCATACCTTTCTAGCGTTAATAATACTCAATTCGGAACTGTGCATTTCTCACTTTGTGTTCCTGTTCTGTAAGAAAATATATATATTTTTCTTACGTTACTTAGCAAAGCCAGTTACCTGCATCGGAATCCATGTTGTAAACACACAGTATGGCCAGGTCGAACTATTGCTAATTAACGTCATGAATAGCGACAAAGTAGGGAAATTTCTCCGAAGCTCTGGAAATCTCGAATTCTACACGTCATTTTCACTTTAAATGATTGTTTTTGCATTTCTGGTACAAAAACTAATAATTACAGATAAGTTCCAGACATTTACAATGCAAAAATCGTGGAGAATTAACGACATTTAAAAATGACCATTCGGTATTTTCCGATTGCTCGGGATCCCGTAAAGTTGGGATCGGGATTATTATTGGTACGTTTATCCTGGCACTTTCTCCCTCCAGATAAAAATTCGTGGTTGCGCCTCTGGCCTTATCTTCCACACTCGCCTTCCGTATCATCACGTATGCAACTTTCAAAAACCATTACACAATCGGAACTCCATTTCTAAGTATCGCTTCATTGAATATTGAGTGCAAGATAAGATTTATTAGCTTTGAAGTTGAAACATCGTCCGCGAAAATAATACTTTGAACATCTCGTAGGTAGCGAACACTAATTAACAATTGCACTGTTACTTTACTTTATGTGCGTTTGTTGAGAAATTGTGCTGAAAATATAATGTACGACTTACAGGACAGGCGTTTCTTCCCTGCACATCCTTTCAATCTTCTCGTCAATCAATCAGAAGAGCTGTCATGTAAATAAGGACCAAAGAAGCTATTCAATCAGGCCCGTAGCCAGGAATTCTTTGTAGGGGGGGGTCAATCCCAGAGGGGGCAAATTTTTAATATATTGTGTCGCATTGGCACATATTATAGTAGGGTACACAGGGGCACTTGTCCCCCCCCAAAAGCTATAAGTAACAGAAAAGTGATGGTATCTTGAAACTGCAAAAAAAAAAAAAAAAAAAAAAAAAAAAAAAAAAAAAAAAAACAAACTTCGAGCAACATCAAATAGCAATATTTCGATAATGACCTTTCCAGGTTGCCAAAGAATATAAAGTTTAAAATAAATAGGCTAATAGGGACTGTACCTACTTGATATTGTAATTGATTTATTTGGTGTTTTAAGTCCACTTTATGCACACTAAGGCTAATTGGGACTGGATCTACAGTTTAAAGTGGGATCCGAACCATTATGTGCCTTCACCCTACTTGATATTTACAGGTCCATAATGTTAATTGATGACTAACAACAGCTTTGGGCCTCTCTGTAGAACTGATTAAGGGAGCCCTTTATAAATCATGCTTCATAATGATTCCCTCTAGTTTCCAGTATGCAAGATTTTTTACGCACAAAGGAATCTATCGAGAATCCAACAACACCATTGTGTTGTGTTGTACAAGCAAAATCGGATTAATTACATAATAATGGTTAGGATCTGCACTTTGATGAATTGTGGAAAAAAATGTCCCACGTAGCACACATTGTTGGGCCAACGTTGGGTGTTTGTCGGCATGGTTGGGAAGTGGTTGGTAGTTCTTGCCAACAAATATCTTACGTTGGGCCAATGATTCATATTGTTGGCAGACATGGTTGTCAATTACGCCCATGCGCGCCGACTACGTGGGTGCTCCGGGGCCCGAGCACCCACATAAATAATCTTGTGGGTGCGCCGCACCCACAAGATTTTTAGTTTGGTAAAAACAAAGTAAAATAAATATTTCTCACTTGCCATTATCTAAAAATAATAAGCAATTAAACATTGAGCTGGAAGTTAAAATTTCTAACCTCTAAAACATTATTGTTTTAAATGTGTTTGTGCAAAGACAACCAAGCAACACATTCCCCCCTTCCTTGCCTGTCTCTGGCCAAGTCAAAGGCAGTCCCCACAATAACAATGGAAGTGTATCGTATTGTGAATAGAATCGGCTTGCTTTGGTGTTTCCTTACAAGTGACACACTACAATACGCCCACTCCATTCGTCAACAATTGTTTTAAAATAACTACTTGCTGATATTGAGCACTAATAAAGAATAAACCGAATGGTGATTCTTCGTGAATTAATATAATTTGTAAGGCATTCGCCAAAGAGGCTAGCAGTGTTTCAATCGCTACAAGAAGACAACGAAGATGGTGTTGTAAAAAACATTCCCAGACTGACTTTGCGACCATTCGGTCCCACAAGGTGGTGTGTGAGGGTAAAATCACTACAATCGTTGGAAAGCAATTATGACGTTCTCTTGAAATTTTTGGAAGATCTGTCAGAAGAAAAAAGTGAAGTCGGTGGGAAGGCTAGTGGATCTTTTTCAAACCTATACCAATTCAGATTTCTTATTTTCCTGAAAATGTTAATTTCAGTTTTCGGCAGGATTGAACAACTTCATTCTTCTTTTCAGAAGAAATCATTGTCATACCGAGAAATCAAAACTTTGGTGGAAACTTTGTCTGCAAGTTTAGCTTCACAAAGGGATATATTTTTTGAGTTGTGGAATGAAACCATGAGGAAAGGGAAGGAATTGAACATTGATAAACCAGTTTTGCCTAGAAAAAGCAAGATGCTAGAACGCTACGACGAAGGTAGTGATCCTCATACGTATCAAACGCCGGAGGAACAGACAAATATTTTTTGAAATAATTGATGTGGCTGTGGATTTGCTAAATCGTAGATTTCAAACAAAGGTTTTGGAACTTATTTCACAACTTGAAGCTTTCGCTATCGGTGAAATTGGTGCTGGTCGAATTCTGCAGTTCTATGGGACAGACTTTGATAAAGACAAGCTAACATCGCACAGGGACATGTTTGTAGATGTATGCAGAACGAACAAAGAAAAAGTGGCCAACTTGTGAGACATTACAAATATTTTAAGTAGAGAAAACAGTGGTCGTATGCGTGAAATGCTCACAGAATTTGTGAAGTTTGTACGGGTGATTTTAACTATACCTGTTACTTCTTGTACTTCTAATCGGTCATTTCCAGCACTTAGACGATTGAAAACGTTTTTGCGGTCAACAATGACGCAAAAAAGATTGAATGATTTGGCAATTTTGCAAGTTCATAAAGAAATGACTAAAAATATTGACATTACCAAACTTGCAAACAAATTCATAAGTGCAAATGACGTAAGAAGGAATGTGTTTTATATTGAAAGTTAACATGTCATTATTATTATTATTATTTGGTACATAAAATTAGTCATTTTGTAGTTTCTGTTCACAACAAAATCCTTGCATAGTTCTATCTGCAATACAATTAATATTATTTGCATTTATGAAGATTTTTTCATTTTAATTTGTATGAATGTGGTATTTTCTTTTAGTAACGTGTTGATAATATCATTGCATCTTGCAATCATTGTGCATGTAAGTTCTTTAAAGTATACAATACTTGATAATTACAGATCTAACCGCCATTGATATGCACCCACAGAAATTTTGCAAAGTCGGCGCCCTTGATTACGCCCATATTGTAGGTTGGCCCAATGAGTGAATATTGTTGGCACACATGGTTGTCAATTATGCCCATATTGTAGGTTGGCCCAACATTTTTTCGTAGGTGCATTCAAGGTTTGGTACAGTGACCAGTGACGTTATGCCAAACGGAAAAGGGGGAGTAAAATTCTCCCTGTCGATCAGAAAGACCCTACAGTGAGCTAAAAAAATTAAATTCTGTCTAACGTAAAAAAAGTGTGCATATTTTAACTGCATTTTGGTATATATATATTGCACTCCACAAATACACCCATATCATTGCTTTGTGGTGATTTTGAATTTTCTAATTCTAATTTTCTAATAATTTAATTCTTGCTCTATTTCTTCCACTATGAGCAATTTATGGGCAGCAGATTCAGGAACGGATGCATATTTTTGTTTTCCCGGGACTAAGCACAACTTCTTTATGGTTGTATAGACAGAAGAAGGGTTTGGGAAATGATTTCCTAACATTTCAACATCACGATCAGTAGGAATTATCATTTTTTAAAGTGGCTAATTCTCCGTGTTTTCTGCACAGTACGTAGAAGTTGTTAAACAATCACTGGACGGAGAAACAGCGTGTAAAATTCGAGTTTTATGAAGTGTCGGGGAAAAATAAAATATTTTTCGTCCCGAAAAATTTCCGATTTACTAGGGACATGGTTAATTTTCCTTGTCCCGAAAGTCGTGATCAAAAAAAATTTCCGTCGCTACCAAAAATTTTCCGTCCCGCGCTTGCCTAATGCTAACGATTAGTGCGCTACAATGTAAAACTTAGGGCAACCAAATGACGGACGAAATTCTTTTAGGTCACAACGAGTCTCGGGCTGCTACCGCAAAAGATTAGCAAGATTAGATTAGAACATTCCCAATGCATTTAGTTAAATATAAACGTAAAAACGATGGCGTGTTCTTTGATTTGTTCATTCCTCGGAGAAATTTTAAAATATAAAAATTTTACATCACGATTTATATCGAAATGCGTATAATCGATGTGTGTTTCGAAAGTCGATTGTGACTGTGATAGCACGTGACCAGAGTACTTGGCGGGATCCTGGATGTTTGCTTCATTTTTGACGACTTTATATTTTCTTTACAGAAAACAACGTTGAGAAAGGTAAGTGACACACTGATTTAGTTCGATAACAGTACAGATAATGAAAAGTAGTGTTATAAATTACTTGCAGAGTTATTCATATTTACATAGTTAAGAAACTTATGCATTCCGAGGCAGTTTTTGGTAACGGTTAGTTTTTTAAGAATGTACTCAAAATAGCATTATACGTATGTATCTACGTTTTCACCCGGATTTCAATATTAGACATGTTTAGAAACCTAGTCTCTTAATTGAAATTATTTCCTTGTTAAGCATAATGAGAAACATTGGCGATTTTTTCGAGAGATACTCCGAATCGGCTCAAGTTCCTTTTGTTTTATTGTGATTTCGTCACGTTGCGATTGCAATTGTTACATGGTTTCATTTCGATTTACTTCTGCTAACACATACGGCGGAGTTTTAGGGATTGCTTAAGATTTTGTTCAATATATGCCTTTGTACAACATCGAAATTGAACCATGTAAAAATTGCATTCGTAGCATGATGAAATCGCAATAAAACAAAAGGAACTTGGGCCATTCTTTTAGAACTCCAAACTACTCATTACGTTAAGAAAGATTCAAATTTCATGCGACAATGATTGCCAAAATTCTACGATAATTAGTCTTCCTGTTAGGAGAATTTGAAATAATCATAAAACAATCTGAACTGTTACCCATCAAACACAACATTTTTCATTTCGGTAACAGTAGGGTAAGCCGGAGACACTTAATACTCGGTTGTTTTCAAATAAAAATCATTGCTACTTACCTCATATGCATAGCGGAAGATTTTTCAAGCTGGCGATAACTTTTTTTCCATGAAAAACACGTTAATTTTAACATTATAATCATTTATTGGTCGTTGCTAATTCTGCGGGCAAATTTTGACTCACGTTGTCTGTCGTCAGCAGATATGCAGTATTGTCAGATGATGTGCAGTGTTGCCAAACGTATGAACCTATAAATGTCGCACAGGCTATTCACAAAAGGTTTTTAAGCGAAAATTGAGGCTAAACTGTACTTTACGTCCTTATCTGCATGGTGATTGCTTCTTTGCGTTCGCGGTGTGCCGATAAATGCCGCACAAACTATTCACAAAAGGTTTTTAAGCGAAAATTGAGGCTAAACTGTACTTTACGTCCTTATCTGCATGGTGATTGCTTCTTTGCGTTTGCGGTGCGCCGATAAATGCCGCACAAACTATTCACAAAAGGTTTTTCAGCGGAAATCGAGGCTAAACTCTACTTTACGTCCTTATCTGCATGGTGATTGCTTCTTTGCGCTCGCGGTGAGCGATCGTGGTGCGTCACCCGGCATCTCTTCGGGAAAGTACCTTTTTCTTTTTACACTTTCTTTTCACGATAGCCCCACTATCCATTCACGGGGTCGAGGTATGCCTACGAGGTTAGGTTAGGCCTGTTAGGTTAGGTTCCATTAGCACTCATTTCACCCCTAAATATGTGCTTCATTATCTAAAAAATTCCTTAGTACGTTCAATTACGCATATCCGGACAACATCGGTTTTTCTCGATTTACTCTTTCAGGAAATTTTTCCTACCTTTGGGATTTACGTTGTTCAATTCCTTATAAAATAAGCTTTCCAACGATATATGACACGTATTCCTTAGGAAAAGGACGTAAACTAGTGTGTTACCTTAAATTGGAACAAAAAACCCGCTCACACGTCATCTTGTAAAACTACCGCGTGGTTGCTACACTGTGAGGGGGTTACATAACCAAACGCACGGAACATTTGATTCACGTAGTCGACGGTAATGGCGGCACGAGCTATCGCACAACGGAGATGCATGATTGACGAAAAATACCTTATTTACGGGCAAGAAACGTAGCACGATTCTAAAAAACAATACCTCCGGCTTCGGAAAGTCCTCAAGAACACAATTCCGTAAGTACTTTCTCGTCTTTTCTCCTGTAAATTTTAAGAAATCCGTCTCCGGCTTACCCTACCGTTACCTTCATTTCCACTCTTCTTTGAGTGAAATACACTGAATCGTTAGGTATGTAATTCATGAATAATTCGGAAAAGAATGAGTTTGTAATCACACTTAAGAAATTCAAGTACCATACAAATTTCTTAAATGATGTGTCTAACTCGTTATTTGGGTAAATTTCTCGTATCGGACAAACGGCTGAAATTTGCTAGTTCATTTAATTTGAATATTCGTACTTACGTATTCTGCATTGAGAAACATTGCTGAAGGTGTCATTTCGCTTATTTCACGGAAATAAGCTCTATTTGCGACATATCGCGTAAGTTTTCTTCGTTTCTTTTTGCCTTCGGTAACACGCAAAATGGCGGTCACAGTTTCACTACCGTACTCGGCATGCAGTGTTTCCACCCCACTGCACCCAAAAATACCTACGTAGCCCCACAAACCATTGACACATAGCCCCACGAACCATTCATACATAGCCCCACGAACCATTTCCGGTAAGGTTAGGTTAGGTAGGGTCACTATAGGTTACAATAGTGAAAAATTGGTTTCGAAAAAAATATGCGTAGCCCCACACACCATTCTCGCATAGCCCCACGAACCATTGACGCATAGCCTCACGAACCATTCTCGCATAGCCCCACGAACCATTGATGCATAGCCTCACGAACCATTGACACATAGCCCCATTGACACATAGCCCCACGAACCATTTGCGGAAACGTACCTTCTTCAGTTACAAAAACACGTGTTTGGAAACACTGACCGGGATTACGTCATCAGACACAGGCTACATTCACCTGGAAGTAAATGGATGCAAGAGCTTTCGTGCATTGGTCACACATTTATATCGAAAAATAATGATTTACCGGCAAAATTCAATGAACGATGCAAGAAAACACTTCCCCGAACTTCCACAAGTCTAAAGAAACTGCATTCGGTAAGTAATTTCTCCTGTAAATTTGAAGAAATCCGTTTGTCCGATACGAGAAATTTACCCGTTATTTGTTATATTATTCTGATAAACATGTTTCATAGCCATATTTAATCAAAAGCAGACTACTATACACAGTGTGGTATACAATAGCCAGTGCAGAGGCATGGGTAAAAATCTGATATTCCCCGGACACCTATAACTTCTTCGTTTTGTCAATTTTTGACATTCGTACTTACCCATCTGCTTCGCGGAACATTCTTGAAGGTGCATTCACGTTTTTTTGATGAAAGTAATTGCAATTTTTCTTTTAAAAAAAGTGTTTTTGTAACTGAAGAACATACGTTTCTGCAAATGGTTTGTTGGGCTATGTGTCAATGGTTCGTGGGGCTACGCATATTTTTTTTCGAAACCAATTTTTAACTATTGTAACCTATACGTGACCCTACCTAACCGAACCTTACCGGAAATGGTTCGTGGTGCTGTGTGTCAGTGGTTGAATTTCCGCTATGAAACATTCCCACATCACACAAAACACCTTCCAGATGTTAGACAATGCTACAGTAACTTATTACCATACATAGTTTCTTCTGTAAAAATGAAGAAATCTGTTCGGGGAATATCAGATTAGTACCACCGAGGCATGTTCTGTTTCAAATGTGATACGCAGTATACTATAGTAAAATGTAAATTCAAGGCAATATACTAAATGAAGAAACAATGCGCAAAACTAGGCAGTCCTGGAGGTGCCCCGACATGTAAATGACCCATGAAATGCCTTTATAATTTATTTGTGTGCAGTGTAAAAGTGTAACCTACAAAAAGGCTACACAATCAATTTTGACTATTTTCATTGATTTTGTTCCTAAGTTGTTTTGCATGGCAAGCAGGCTATTTTTTTAATATTTTAGTAGAGAGAGTACTTTTTATATCAGAGGAATTAGTTTGTATAATTAAATTCAGAATGCATGGTAAAGGACAGTCCAGCATTTATCACATAGAAAATTAATAATTTCGGTAACAGTAGTATAAGCCGGAGACACATTAAACTCGTTTGTTTTCAAATAAAAATCATTGCTACTTACCTCATATGCATAGCGGAAGATTTTTCAAGCTGGGGATCACTTTTTTCCCCATGAAAAAAGCGTTATTTTTAACATTATAATCATTTATTGGTCGTTGCTAATTCGGCGGGCAAATTTTGACTCACGTTGTCTATCGTCAGCTGATGTGCAGTGTTTCCAAACTTATGAACCGATAAATGCCGCACAAACTATTCACAAAAGGTTTTTAAGCGAAAATTGAGGCTAGACTCTACTTTACGTCCTTATCTGCATGGTGATTGCTTCTTTGCGTTCGCGGTGCGCGATCGTGGTGCGGCACACAGCATCTCTTCGGGTAAGTACCTTTTTCTTTTTACACTTTCTGTTCACGATAGGCCCACTATCCATTCACGGGGTCGAGGTATGCCTACGAGGTTAGGTTAGGCCTGTAAGGTTAGGTTCCATTAGCACTCATTTCACCCCTAAATATGTGTTTCATCATCTAAAAAATTCCCCATTACGTTCAATTGCGCATATCCGGACAACATCGGTTTTTCTCGATTTACTCCTTCAGGAAATTTTTGCTCGCTTTGGGATTTACGTTGTTGAATTCCTTATAAAATAAGCTTTCCAACGATATATGACACGTATTCCTTAGGAAAAGGACGTAGAGTCTTACCTTACATTGGAAAAAAAAACCGCTCACACGTCATCTTGTCAAACTTCCGCGTGGTTGCTACACTGTGAGGGGGTTACATAACCGAACGCACGGAACATTTGATTCACGTAGTCGACGGTAATGGCGGCACGAGCTATCGTACAACGGAGATGCATGATTGATGAAAAATACCTTATTTACAGGCAAAATACGTTGCACGATTCTAAGAAACCATTTCCCCGGCTTCAGAAAGTCCTCAAGAACGCAATTCCGTAAGTACTTTCTCGTCTTTTCTCCTGTAAATTTTAAGAAATCCGTCTCCGGCTTATACTACTGTTACCATAATTTCATGTAGATAGTTTTCACTGTGAAAATTCATTTTGCATACATTTAAAGTTACCCAAGTGAGAATTCATCATGTATATTTCTCAACAACAAATAATTCAATCTTTGTTATGAGCTAGCTATGTGACACTGTTGAAGCTTTTCTAGATGAAACCTTGATATCAAGAAGTAGGAATGGTCGAATGTTGATCAAGTTCTTTAACCCCGTGTTTGAATATATATTTGATTGGTTATCATTTAAAGGGATGTTCCATGTTGTGGAGTTTGGCAGTGGTTGTGGTGGTGGTTTGGGACTGGTGAGAGAAGAATGGCTTACTCCAAGGAAAAAAGAAACATTTTGGCCGCCTCATAAGTTATCTTCACAGTTCAATAGATGCCTATTGAATAAGGAAAACAGTGGCCCAAATGAACAGTGGCAACTTTGTCCAGTGAAGAAAATATTTTACAGTACAGGTTAGTAATATTTAAAATACTATAGAGCGACCACAAGGGAAAAAACCTTCGCCGAAAGGTGTCAGCGCAGCTTTCCCTTCTTCCGTTCAGCTCGGGTCATAAGAAAGCATGCTTTACTCTGCCCCTCCATGCAGGAGTACCGTGCATGGGAGTCGCGGGTCTGCGCAGGTTTCTTTGCTTGTGGTTCCACTATACTATTATTTGTGTTAGTGATATATACAATATTTACAGCCACTATATTATGTCCCTTTATAAAAATATGTTTTCTTCCATTATGTTCATTCAAACATTTTTATAGCATGTGTGTATAGCCCAAGTTAATTTTGATGATAAAACTTTTTTTTTTATTTATACATGAATGATGGGCATACATTATAATTATAGAACAAAGAAACAGGCTAAAAAAAAATTCAAAATTTGGAACCAAATTTTGGAAATTAATTTTTAAGGCAAGAGGTTATTAAGAGAAAACATCAGCGTTATAGGTCATAATTACTAGACTGCAACTAAAATTCTCAAAATTGTAGCATTCATTCTTTAGTAGAATAATCATGAAAGTGGAGAATCATTTTGATAAAATTTATAAAAACAAGAAGTTTGTGAAGTTATTTTCACCTGCCATTATGTTTTTTGTCAATGTCTATATTTTTCATAAAATGAATCATCTTTTAGGTGACATTTTGAAGGCTAGGGAGAAACTGAAGGAAGCTGAAAGTGAATCAGAATTATTGTCCATGACAGAAGAAGGAGATCTTAAAAAAAGGAGAAGGAAAAGAAACAGATTATTGTATAGCAGTGAAAGTAGTGATGAAGAGGAGACAAATTATCAGTCCAGAAAAGTAACAAAAAAAGTACTCCACCTGAGAAACCACTGGTATTGCCCTTACCACCTGATATTTCAAGCGCACATGCATCTCAATCTGATCCAGTTGGTGAACCGAATAATGAGTCTGTGAATGTAAATTTGATCGACGAAATCGAAAAAGCAGGACATACAAGTAAGTTGTGTTTTTTCTTGAAGTTTTAAAAAATATTCCAAACATATTGATGTCACTAATTTCATATTTTATTAATTACTCAGTGTTTAACATCGCCAACTAATTCCTTGTGTTTTCATTTTTGTACTTGTTCTCATGGACATAAAACTGGAAACAGGTGTTGCATGTAATGTGAATTTATGTGCATTTTTAAAAGTAATTTTGAACATTTGCTGATGACGGAAGATACACTGACATGTTTGTAACTGTACAACAACACTGTAGCTATTTTCCTATTTCAATTGTAATATGTATGTGCTGATTGCAAGTGATTGATTTTTTGCTTTTACTGGCATCTTCATTCTAGGTGAAGGCAAAGCAACCTTGGCTCTACAATCTACATCTGGGTCAGACAAGAGCATTCCAAATTGCCAGTTTCATGGGAGTAGTTTATCTGTTATTTCACGTCATCTAGCAAAAATTGAGAATAGACTGTTAGAAATACATGAAAATCAGAAGCTTATTTTGGAAAATTTGAATCCAACATTGATATCCTTCAATCAGCCCTTGCCTGAAAATCTAAAGCTTCCTTGTCAAACAGACGATGACATTCAGAGAGTGGAAGAGTGGTTACTTTCTTCTCCTGAGCACATGAAGCAGATGGTAAGTTGACATATTCCTGTAATATTTCTGTGAGTGAAATTATTAATGACAAACTTTTTTTTTTTTTTTTTAATCGAGCAGTTAACATTTTTAGCATAATTAACTGTAGCTTAACTTGTAATTTAAGATGTATGAATTACATTCTAAGCTCCATGTGCTTCTTTTTACATCAATATCAGTTTCACTGAAAAAATCTTGCAAATTGACAAAGTATTTCAGTTTTCTTACTAGTTGAAATTCAATAATCTGAGCAACAGATACATCTGAATTTTTGGAAGAGGAGGGGGGTGCAAAATGTATACCTTGTATCATCCACAGTGCAGTGCTTCTTGATTGAATTCATATTTTGTTGTAGGAATCATACATGAGTTTTATTGGAGGCAAGAACGTACAGCAAATTGTGCGAAGAATTCTGGAAAAGATATTTTCTAACACATTGGCAGCACGTCATAACTGGACTGGAAAACACAATAAAACACCTCTCCGAAATTTGAAATTAATGGAACTTGTACCAAGTAAGTTAGAAGGCTGTTATTTTTTTTTTCTTTTTTCAATTCATAACTATATTAGACAGAAGGGCCATTACTTTTTGATGTAAAATCCGAATAATGTACAGATGGAAAGTTTTATAGCATTTATTATTAACAGTGTGCATTCTTTACATAAATCTTTAAAAATCCTCTAATAAGGAAATTGTAAAAAATATAAGAAACAGTTTTATTTAAAAAAAAATATTTGTTTTATTTGACCATTGTTTTTGGTAGATTTTTTTTTACTTCAGCTGTTTTATTAGCTTAATAGGAAGAACTAATATTATTTCATGTAACACTGGAATATTCTGCTTTTACTAGAACAGTGTTCATAAGTGCAAACTCATTTCCACAATTCAGCAAGCCTGGCTCTGTGAGCCTTCACTTTTTATTCAGAAGGTAGTGAGTTAGATCTCAGATGAGGTCAGGCTAGCCATTCAAGTTTCTTCACTGCAGTTTTACATCACTCACACAAAATGAATATTGTGGTGAATCTGTAATTTATGGAAATTTCCTTCCTCATCCTTTTCCTAGCATATAGTATAAGTAACTGACTAGATGTAAAGGATTAATGTCACCCCACATAGATAATATGTCAATATTAGTTTCCTTTAATGGGGCAGGGAATAAGTTTAATCCTCATACTAGAGATGGGTACACATATATGGCAGGGCTCGAAAAGTCCCAGTCGCCATGGCAACTAAAAATTCCAGCATGGGGACTATGATCTTTTGCTGTAATATTGCCATTTTTTAAGTTTCCATATATGAAATTTTGAAGAGTAAGTTGAAATTGCAGTACAGCGTAAGTTAGCAAATGATTTTTTTTAACAACGTTCTGAACATTCTATAGAATAGGTAACAATTTTTTACTCTTTGTCCCCCAACCCCATTTTCCACTTTATCACATGATTTAGCGATGTTTTGAATATGGTGATACTCAGCTTCTTATAGCATGCATGCCTGATTTTCAGAGCTGGCGCCTAGCTCTGAAGAAGATTTTTCGAGCACTGTCATATGGTATGTTACATTTTAGTTCATCCATGGATCTAACAGTTTGAATTGTTTTTAGTTTCAGTTCGAAGGAATTCATGTACATCAAATGCATCAGATTATGAAATACACTCAGTGATACAAAACTGGTTCCGCTTTGTCAAAGATAGAGATGGCGGCCGAGAGCAACGTAGAAAGGAAAAGGCAACTGCAGGAACATCAAGAAATAAGTAAACAAGTAAAGACTGGTGATAGTTTTTCAGCAAGACATGAGAGAAGAGTCATTACTAAAGCTGCAGAAATTATAATGAGTGAATTTCACGAAGTTCCTTCTGTTTCAGGATCTACAGACATAATTCAAAGTGGTTCTGTTGTTCAGACTACAAGTTCAGTTTCCAATACTTGATGAAAGTGTGCGTGATTTTTCAAGTAGTTCATGTAGTGGTAGCAGTAGTGAGGGTAATGTAACTGATTTGGAAACTGACTCACCTCCTATTTCAGAGCATTTAATTTCTTGGGCAAAGAAATACAATATTTCTAATAGTGCAACCACAGATCTTCTCCACATTTTGCAACCTTACATACCAGACCTTCCTCTAGATTCAAGGACTCTTCTTAAAACCCCTAGAACAATAGATTTGAGAACATGCTCAGGAGGTTCATTTGCTTACTTTGGTGTCAAAGAAAACATACTAAAAAAGGCATCATCAGGGTTACTATCTACACCACATTATCGGATTTTTGAAAAGCAGAAAAGAAATGAAAATTTTAAACAATTTTTAACCATGAAAATTAATGTTGATGGACTTCCATTGCATAAAAGTTCCACAAAATGTTTTTGGCCTTTGCTGGGAATTTTAGATCAGGCTATTAACAAATCTCCATTTATCATTGCAATTTATTATGGGGTATCAAAACCAAGCTCTTCAAATGATTTTTTCCTTGAATTTGTTAATGAGTGTTCTGAATTGGAAAGAACAGGTATTTTGATTGAGGATAAACTTTATGGATTTTCCATAAGTTGCATTGTAGCAGATGCTCCAGCAAGGGCATTTTTGAAGTGCATTGTATCTCATAACTCATTATTTGGCTGTGAGAAATGCATTCAGGAAGGAACATACTTGGGGAGAACCACATGGCAGTATGAGCATGTTTTAGTTCTAAGGACAGATGCAAATTTTAAGAACATGCAATATGAGGATCACCAGCAGTTTCGAAGCATTTTATCTGATTTGCATGTAGGCTTAGTTTCGCAAGTTCCGCTTGACTGGATGCATTTAGTTTGTCTTGGTGTTGTTAAAAAACTTATTAGTGTATGGGTAGAGAAGGGACCAAAAAAATGTAAATTGAGTTCTTTGCATACACAGAAGATTTCTGAACGACTTATTGTCCTTGCTCAGTATACTCCAAAGGAATTCTCCAGAAAACCACAATCGTTGAAGCTGTTCAAATTTTGGAAAGCTACTCAATTTAGAGCATTTCTGTTATATTTTGGGACTATAGTTTTGAAAGATGTGTTGCCAGATCATTTATTTAATCATTTTCTTGTCCTGCATGTTTCTCTGTACATTTTGGCCAGCACTGACCTTAGTCAAGTGGAAAGATGGCAAAATTTTGCACATGAACTTCTTCATTGTTTCGTTAAATATATTCCAGAGTATTATTCTCCTGAACTTTTGATATACAATTTTCATAATTTATTACATGTAGTTGAAGATATTTCTAATTTTGGTCCTTTAGATGAATATTCTGCATTTCCATTTGAAAATTTTATGAAAACAATTAGGAAGATGGTTCGTGGTCCACAAAATTCTTTGGAGCAGGTAGCTAAAAGACTAGGAGAAAAATCTGGCCAACATAGCAATAGCCATAGTATTAAACATTCCCCTGTTTATAGGAATGACTGCATCAAATCTATACTTTTGAATGGAAATGAGAATTGTATTGTGGGAATAACCTCACCTGATAATTGCTTCTTAACGAAAGATGGTGATGTTGTTCTTGTAAACTCCATTGAAAAGGATTGTATAAATGATGGTTTGTATAATTTAAATTGTAAAGTTTTCATAAACAAATTGGATATTTTCACTTCACCTCTTCCAAGCAGTAGATTGTTTATGTTTAAGGTAAAAGAATGTAAGAACGGAGTTATTGTATCCTCATCTTATTTACATAAAAAGTGTATTCTTACACCAGATTTTGCTGACACATCAGCATTTGTATGTATTCCATTTTGTAATAATAAGCTATTCTATTGAAATGACATTGTATGATGTTCTTTGACACTTGCATTGTCAACCTCATGCACCTTTTTCCCTTCAATAAATACAATAGCATGTTGCTACTTTTTTTGTAATGTATGAAGGTAATTTAAGTGTGTGTGAAATTCATTTTGCTTTTTGGCTCCGCTAAGAAAGGTTTTACTTTTATAAAAGATAAATACATAAGTTTTCTATAATTTCTTGTATTTTTCTCCTGCTGTGTTTGAAAATGTCTTAATAATAAAATTTTATAGCTACTAAAAGTGATACAATTAATTGTTTGTAAAATATTTAATATTATAAACATAAACATTGGCATATAGTTTGTTGGTTTTTGGATTGAGGGTTAATGGTTGGGAATGTTTTTCCGCTGTAGTTAGCTCAAAGCTGGGAAATAGATTTGGTTGGGGGTTTGTTGGCAAAGTTTTTCCATCGTAGTTGGGCCAACGTTGGGAAATAGATTTGGTTGGGAGATTGTTGGGAAAATTTTTCCATTGTAGTTGGGCCAACGTTGGGAAATAGTTTTGGTTGGGAGATTGTTGGCAACATTATTCCATTGTAGTTGGCCCAATGTTGGCAAATAGTTGGTTGGGAGATTGATGGCAAGGCGGACATCACCAACAGTTCGCCAACCGTTGGCACAAAAAATCTATAACCATTTACCAACGTTGGCCCAACCTTTCTGTGCTACATGGGGTAATACTTTTTTTGACCTTGCTAAAACATTAAAACATGGGTCCCTTAGTCCACCACGAACTCTATTTCCTTCAAAGGGGAGACTCTTGCATCGCTACAGACAATGTTTGCCTACTGGTTACGTTAACCATTTTGCAAAATATTGTGTGAATTGTATTATATTATAGTTGAAATGCATGTTTCGACACCTGACAAAAAATAGGAATCCCTTGATTGACCAATTACTTCTTGGATTACAGTGTCATCATTAATATTTGATATTAAGTTTCATAGAAAGAAATTGTTTTAATAGGGCGCAAATAATTTTACGGGGGCTCGCAGGGCCGACTCCCGCTGCCCCATATAGCTATGGCTCTGAACTTGGACTATAAGAATAGGAGAAATTGTGAGCGAAGCGAGCAAGACAATTTTACGAAATGTATTTTTATTTGTATAAAATTTTAAATCGAAGGGTGCAATTGCCCCTCTGTGCCCCTTGCAAGTACCCTTGGCCGTCTGGAAGAAAATTGCAAGGAACACGTCCTCCCCGATGGCGCAGTGGTAGCGTCATCGCCTTGAAATCAAGGGGTCCCGGGTTCGATACCCGGTGGAGGCAAAAATTGGTTCGGATCCCACTTGAAACTGTGGATCCAGTCCCAATTAGCCTTACTGTGCATAAAGTAGACTTAAGAAACCAACTCAAACCAAACCTACCTGTATTATTAGTAAAACACATTTTATGTGTGTGTTGGATATGGTATGAGATTTAATTAGGAAAAGCGATGGATAATGTAATATTTATACAAAGTAAATTAATGTATTATGTTCTTACAACAAATGTAACTATTACAGAATAGGAAGCCAGTGACGAAATTAACCGTAAGTTTTTTTTAATTCCTCGCTGTAGTAAATATTGTTACAAATAAAATCCAAAAATTTAGATCCTCAACTCAGGTGGATAAGAGATCAAATTATAATTCTCAGCTTGCATTTACCTCCGATTATTAGAAGTATCATTCGACCGAAAAACAGTCTCTGACTGTTGGCTGATAAATGCGACGTGCGTAAAATACAGGAAAACGTAACAGCATAATCGTTCCATTATTCTTGTTTTGTATTTGTATTGCTTTTGTTTTATTTCAAGTATAATTTACCCCTTGGCTAATCGCAAAGATGAAAATGAATGGTGAGTAGATGAAATGGATGATCACAAATCCATGTGGATCACAAACAGTACAGAGTACTACACAGATTGTTGGTCCACATGACAGAACCTAGTAAGCCCGCAAGATTGAAGTTCCTAGGATATATTACCTGGAAGAAATATTGCTATTTGAATGTTTCCCGAAAAGACACCATTTATACAATAGCCATGATCTAATTCATTCGCCGGCTCGGTAGCCGAGGGCGTTAAGTGGTCGACTTTCGATTTCGCCTCCGAAGTTCCCGGTTCAAGTCCCAGCATGGGCATAGATGTTCTCTCCAAGTCAGGCACGTATCCAGGAATTCCTTTCGGGGGGGCTAAACACCATATTTTAAGGGTTATAGATAGAACCTCACAATTGTATGTTTAAGGCTAATAGTGGCAATTGGGTTCAAAACGGGAGTGGGGGGTGCAAGAAAAGTTTACTTTCTCTTCCCTTGGTATACAAGGGTTAGCATAAAGAGGTCATAGTGTGAAGGCAAAAAAAATGGGGAGCAACTATCCCCAAAATCGTCGCCACAGTTCAAGGCTGCCAAATTATTCAGAACGTGAAATCGGAACATTTTTTACCACTCAACTCCTCTGTTTCCATGGATTAACATTGTGTGCCGGAACCATCTCAGTATGTGTGTTTGTCCATTTCTTATCATCAGACATCAAAACATCTATGGCGTCTTCGAGTGTTTTTACGAAGCTGTTACACATGCACGGGATGGACAATCCACTCGACAACGCGAGACTCAAACTGTGGGCTGCGAACTGGGCGCAGAAATTTCTCGAATATTTCTCTCTGATTCGAGCCTGAACACCACTACTGTGTCTTGTCCTCCCATGTTTACAGTTCTTATAAAAGCCGAAACCCACCAAATTATTCATATTGAGGCCTAAGCACTCGCAAGTGTTCACAATTGTCTGTCACAACTTCCGCAGTCTTGTCATATATTGGCACAAAACAAAGTAAGTCTTCTCGAATACAGTTCGAAACAATTAATTCACAATAAAAACCCTTCCGATCCCAACACATCTAGTGTTTCTTCTCTCAATATGATTAAATGCTTACTCATTTATCTCCAGTGACGTGCCCAAGGGAGGGTTGGTCATGTCATAACCCAATTTGACCAAGTATTCCTTAAAAAATTGAACGTCAAAGAGAGGAAAAGATGGCAAAATGAGGACTGACCACCAAAAATAGTATGCATAATCCTCCTCTTCTAAAATTCTGGGAAAATTTGGTCCGGGCACAACTCAAATCTTTGACTTTCAGTTGATCTGTGCAGCTTATTTCTTTTTTAATTAACCGCTCCAATACCCGTTACTGCTTAAATATTCACTTTAGAGAGAGACCTTCGATCTCTTCGGCCCTCGACCCGAACTAGCACTACACTGAGGCTCCGGAAATTCCGCTGTCGTTAATGTCTTCTGCTTTGGACCCGAACTGGAACTAGTAGTAGACTTCGTTACATGATGGTATTTAGTCCTTTTCATTTTCGAATCACCAGATCTTATAAAGCCACCAATAGACACTGACTGATCACTAATCGACTGTATGAACTATCACACTTACCTTTGAATACTCATTAACCGATTCTGTTGTACAGATCAACCTGGAAATTGAAGCCACGTATTTTAACCTCATTATATTCTAGAACGTTTCACAGATAAAACGATTCGTTAATGTTACCAGTAGTTCGACTCCTTCTCTTATTCAAGAACGTTCCCTCTCGCACTTTCCAGAGATTAAAAAATTACAATGAATCGTCCTACGTGTGGCGCTACGTTTGCAGCTTCCAAATGCTGACAAGTCTTTGCATAGTGTTACGACAACACCGAAAGTGCAAGAAAAGTTTTAATGCAATATTATCAACAACAGGGTTATAGAACATTCTCCGTGTTGCCTTGGTAAGTATTTCTCTCCTTATATATTATCGGCACACTATTCAAGAAAACAAAAACCTAATTTTGCAGGACCCTGTGGCTGAGTGGTTAGCACATCGCGCTGCGACGCCAAGGGTCCAGGGTTCGAATCCCGCTCGGCCATGGTTGTGTGTGAATGTCCATTTATTATTTTCATCATTTCATCACTCATTCCCATCTTCGTAAATTAGCTAAGAGGAACAAAACGCGAAGTAAAATAAAATAAATAAAATTTAAAAAAAACAACTAATTTTATGTAGTGTAAACTGAAAAAATTAAGGGGGCTCCAGACCCCTGATCCCACCTTGGGTGCGCGCTATTAACAATAACAGGGTTATAGAACATTCTGTGTCTTGGCTCGAAAATTATTTATCTCAAATTATCATCACATTATTTAAGAAGCCATGAACCTAATTTTATGTAGCGTAATTTCCTGAATGGGGTGCTGGAGTCCCCTGATTCCCACCTTGCATACGTGCTTGACTCGATAATTATTTCTGTCCTTAAATTATCGTCACGTTATTTTATTTCACATCACAAGAAACCAAAAACCTCATTTTAACTATTGTAAACCGCAAACTTTCGGGGGGCCTCGAGCCGGCTAAGCTCCCCCTTGGATACGTGCCTGCTGCGAGTGTCCCTTCATCAATTTAAACTAATCATCACTCATCCTGTTCGTCGCGATTAGCCAAAAGTGGAAGAAGACACTAAATAACAAAAGCAAATTTATCCTCATCATGGCAATCAACTTGAGAATCTGAAAAGTAGCGTAAAAATATTAAAGGGAAATTCCAGGATATTCAGTAAAAAGTCATATCAGAATATGCCCGGACAAGAACTTTCCTTAGAATTAGACATTTAAAATAAATGCAATAGGTTACTGGAAAGAAAAGCCGGCAGTGGACTACAGCCTACAGGGACAAGATATCACGCATATAATGTATGAAAAATAAACTATGCATTGTTTCGGAATAAGTGTATTCTTCTATCGCGTATTTGATCTCTTGTTGTCAAATTAAATTAACAGCTTTGGTGTATAATATCAAAAGATGCATGAAAACACAGCGTTTCATGGGCCATCTGCTACATTCTACGCATAGCTTTCTTCCGCTCGTGTCCGCTTGGTGATGTCACAAGCTCTAGCCAATAACATGCAAGTCGCGGAGTGGCCCCCTCTGGGTAGTGCCAACGTGATCAAGAAATCGAAAAAAAAACCCTCTGCAATGCCACCCCCCCCCCCTTGCGGTTTCGCCACTGGCCAAGATGTTTATCCTCGTTTGGTAACGTGGAAAACAACGTGTGTTTAAGTAATAACGTACTAATCCGATTAATCTTCACTCACTAACCTATCTTTATACACTACAGGACACTTCCCTAAAAATATAACAATTACAAGAGGAAAGGAAAAACAAATTCCATCACCTTCTCCTCCTCCATACACACGTATTCTAACTGGATGTCGAAACTATCTTTGTTATGAAAAGAAATTGTCGAAATGCCAAAGGAAACTCGCATCATCATAGTATTTTTTACTTTTATATTTTTTAAAAAGTCTGAATGGCCCTCTTTCTGCATCTATCTATTATCAAAAACGTTCACTTAGCTTTGGAAAAGTACTAGGTTCATTTCTCCAAAAGGGCAGCAATTACTTCCCTTCCCCAACGGGTCTTACAAATCAGTCATATTTAGCGACTTTACTCTGAAGGTGGCAACTGTGTCAACACTGCTAAAGTTCCCCCGCCATGCCAGGCCAAGACGGGCACGGTTTCTTATGGGCTAACCCCGCCCCCTGCCACTTTGTTCTCGGGTCATGGTGGAAATGTTCCTCGCTGAGACTTCTTCAACCCTCTGCACGTATGTCAACTTGGTTAGGCCAGCTCTTGGTCGGCACGGACTGTTGCCTCGCGAGGGTATGAACGAAACAGCTGGCGATGAAGTGAGGAGGTTGGGGCGGTCGTCACGTCAGCTTGACCGATTGCAAGATTCGAATCTCCTTGTCTCTAAACTATCAATGTATTCATTTAACAATACTTGGCGAGGTATGCGTTTCTTTTGAGGGTAGTGCCATGGCACGGCGACTCTACCCCTTGAGCCGCCTCTGACTCATGCTAGGACATAAGGACGCCAACTCACCCTTTTTTTTTGCCGCCTAAAAGCTTGTAGGAGTCAAGCATTACTCATTTCCTTTATTGTTCCTGTGAAAGAAATGTGGTTATCTGTGGATGTATCATGTGTTTCAAATTACCAAAGGCTAAGACAGTCCTAAATATATTAATCAGTGGCGTGTCCGTGAGTACCCCTCCCAATCCCTTTTCCCCAGTATTTTTAAAAGAAGAACATCAAAGACAGGAAGAGATGGCAAAATAAGAACTGACTGCATAAAAAAAAATATTTTCCCTTTCGAAAATTCTGGGCAGGGAATCGTCAGTTAAAGTGGCATGCGCAAACCCTCTGATTGGGGGGTGCGGATGGGTTCATTGATGAACGTTATGGAAAGAAGAACCTCATTCATGCAAATTAAAGGTGCGTATATTTACACAGACAAATATTGGATAGCATATGAAACACTGTTGGTCCAACATTAGAATGAAGTAGTGCAGTCTAACGAAAATATCCTACACTACAGTGTTGCCTTCTTTCAGTTGATAGTACAAGAGTCTTAAATATCTCCATACCTGCATGGCAAGATTTTACTCAACATAAGGCAACATTAGAGAACGTATGAAACGTAAAGAAGAAGAAAAAAGTTGTGCTGGATATTCACTCATTTGGTGGATTTATTGATTTGTTGTTTTATGTACACTTTATGCACAGTAAGGCTAATCGGGACTAGACCTACAGTTTAAAGTGGGATCCGAACCTTTTGTGCCTCCGAGTATCGCACCCGGGACCCCTTGATTACAAGGCAACGACGCAACCCCTGCGCCATCGGGGAGGCCCGTCTGTGGATTGACTAAGCCGCCTCAAGAATATAATAATTATATTATTATTAATAATAATAATAATAATTATTATTATTATTATTACGGAGCAAGGTTGTTTTATTATTATTAAATTTTAATTATTATTGTATAATTATTGATATTATTCAAATTTCTGGTGACGCCCATGGGAACAATTATGAATGAACCCTCTGAAATTTTTTCCTGCCTACGGCCATGCTGGTAAGCGTAAAAAATATTAGAAGTTGTTGATTGATGTGATGAATATTCTAAGATAGAAATCTAAAAATAGTCTGCCAATGTTTTCGACATTGTGAAACCAAACATCGCTGAATATGCTTCCTAGTTCCTGGGTGTGTGGTTTCGCGTATGTCAGTTTCACTCTGGTACAAATGAAATATATATGGAGACTTAATTATACTTTAATAACCTGAAGCATGTAAAATAACACTAAATATAATGAAGAGTTCCTCACAAATGTACACGAATATGACGAGGCGTACAACACACGTACAGTGGGATCCATGAGTATTACCGTTCACACTGTCCATGACTATTTTCATTAAATTTTCTCTTACATCCTGTATGTTTTTAAGCTATGGATTTTTATGTATGCTGGTGCAGAAGTTGTCAACAGCTTGTTGTGAGTTTTCTTTTAATTCTTAAAGCTCTTATTGGGTCAAATAAAGTGCACGAACATAGTAATGGACAATTTGCACGGTAATACTCATTGATCCCACTGTACAGCTGGCAGCCGACGAGAAGAGCGCTGGCAGAAGAGGTGTGACGTACTGCCAGGCGACTCCACTCTTTCACGTGGGGGAGGTGCTCTTCCGCCAGAACTCTTCTCGTCAGCTTGACAATGACACGCCAAGAAGAAAACAAGACTTCCTTCTCCCCGACCACCCCTAAATTCTGCAAATGAACCTGACCCTCCCTTTCCCTTTGGCGAAATTTCTTTTTCCACATAGGACAGGACTAGCATCGGAAGTGCTAATAAAATCCTGATTAAGGGGCCTCCCGCACGTCACGGAAACAAATGAAGATCAGTTGGCGAAGTGCGTTGTTTTGTGTTGTCCTATTCTGTGTATTAATTGACTCATGTTATTTATAAAGAATAATGTGAACATCTTGTTCAATTGATATCATTTCTAGATGAAATAATTTTAAAAAGTCCCGAAAGTGAGTAGACAGTTTGAATCAATAAGTAATATACAATAATTGGAGTACAAAATTATGATATTGAAAACTATTCAAGAGGAGCTGGGACGAAAGAAATATTTGTAAACGAAACCTTAGCAATGATATAATCATAAGCTGTACGAATTAATGATATTTTAGTGCACGCTTCGATACCCTTGACCCTCTGTATCCCCGAGAGAAAGTGAAATATCTTGCATGGTTTATGAAGATTTTGTTGTTTAAGATTACCTTAGCATGTTACTTTACTGCCAAGCTGAACAACCCGAAGGCTTCACGCAAGTGAGTATAGGATCCGAAACGACTTTCCACAACAGCAGATATAATTTTACGTAGTTAGGTTTGGTAATGATAGATATTTTCGGCGTGTTCTTTCGCTAGTTTTGTGGGTACCAGTTTCATAGATCGGAGACACATTAAAATCGGATATTTTGTGTTTCGCATGGTTCGTACTTACCAATTGTGTATTGCGGAACATAGTTCAAGGTGCCATTATGCTTTTTACACGAAAACAAACACTTTTACCAGTTTCATAGATCGGAGACACATTAAAATCGCATGGTTCGTACTTACCAATTGTGTATTTCCGATAAAATTAGGTTAGGTTAGGCAAGCATAGTTAAAAGAAAAGGGGTTTGAAACACTGATAGGGCGTTACGTCATCAAACGTATGCAGCATCTGGTTCACATAGCAAAAACTACTTACAGAATGAGTTCTGTAAAAGTTAATAAATGTGTCTCCGATATAACGAACTGTTACCAGATATTCTTTAAATATGCAACAAGTTGATATGAGTGTGTTCTGTTAGGCAGTGATTTATCCGCACAACCCACACATTTTTTTTTTTTCATAAATGCCCAACTTATAGTAATTTTGGGGCTCAAGTTCCTTTTGTTTTATTGCGATTTCTTCATGCTAGATATACAATTTTTACATGGTTCAATTTCGATTTACGTTGTTAACACATACTGCGGAGTTTTAGCGATTACTTACTGCATGTTTCATTGACACTAGTTTTTCACTTCCATATACTCCTACATAATTCTGTACTTGACAACAGCCATTTGTAACTATCAAAATCAAAATGTTTGTCTGAAGATTTTGTTCAATACATGCTTTCGCAGTTAGGTTAGGCAGGTCAGGTTTAGTTCCATTAGCATTTTAATAATAACCCTATATGCTTTTGTTGCTAGGTTAGGTGGGACAGGGTTAGTTCTCTTAGCATTCAAATGATATCTCTATGATTGCAGCCCACAAGGTACCTCTAAGATCTTACTTTACCAATAACATTAAACTTTTTGAAATGAAAACTGTGCTGATTAGTTTCAGGAATGTTCCAAATTCCTTCTACATTCATTCCTACTAGTCTACAATATTCTATCAGTGGAGAGTGCCTGCGTAAGGTAATTTTCAAGTTGTTTTTTTTTAAACATAAATAACTTTTTTCGAAATCCAAATAGTGCTCATTATTTTAAGGAAGGTTCAAATTTCAGTAAAAATGTCATAGCGGGGAAATGGATTTCTTCAAATTTACAGGAGAAAGTACTTACGGAATTGAGTTTCTGTGTAATTTCGGGAGGTCGTAGAAATGTTTTCTCGCATTTTTCAATGTATTTGCCCTCTAAATCATGTATTTTTCTATAATAATGTCCGTCCGATGCACGAAAGCTGTTGCTTGTATTTCCATCCATGTACTTGAATGGTAAGTGTTTCCAACCACACAGTTTTTTCACTATATTGCCCAACCTAAAGCAACCTAACCTAACCTTACCATGATGGTGAGTGGGGCTATCGTGAATGGTTTTTGGGGCTATTCGTGAATGGTTATACGATCCAGAATGGTTTATGAGGCTACGTGGGAATGGTTTTTGGGGCTATGCAGGAATGGTTTTTGGGGCTATGCGAGAATGGTTTTTGGGGCTATTCGTGGATGGTCATACTATCCCAAATGGATTTTTCGGCTATGCGGGAATTTTTCTGTTAAGAAGGTTGAAACACTGCTTTGCCGTTAGAAACACAATGCTAGTCAAGATTTGCCCGCCATTTTGCATTTTGATATGTTGACAATAGATACTAATTTCGTTAAAAAAGCGAAATCCCTTGTTAAGCAATCTTTCGCAATGCAGAATATGTAAGTACGAATGTCTACAATTACAGAATAAACGAGTTACAGACATTTCCCGGCTTTTTTAGTTTTACCCAAATTTCTTGTGATAATGATTGCCAAAATTCTACGATAACACTGGTCGGCAAATTGGAACATTTTTTCCTCCCTGGCAAAATTTAAAGTGATTCTTATAAATTTTGAGGTCCTGATCAGAATCTGAAAACTATTTTCCTCTATCACCCACCAGTTCTGAAATATTTCACTTTCAAAATTTACAAAAATTTGTACTAAAAATAAGAAAAAGAAGAAATGAGTAAACATTTTGGCTTAAAACTCTAATTTTATAAAAAGAAAAAAAACATACATGAGGGCATTTAATTTTAAACGCAAAACTTACATGTAAAATTATCAAATATTTCATACAGTTAATAGCGTGAAAAATTTACATATTCATACTTAATGGTCCAGATTAAATTTCTTCACATGTGGATACATTAAGAGAACATATAAGTGGCACAAAATGTAAGGTAAAAAAGTGTAACATTTTCACAATCTGCAGACATGCTTTATCCACACACATAGGTTCGTAGAATGTTATCTTGTTGTATTTTTTAAGTCCGCACATATGTTCCACTGATGTTCTTGGTAACATATTTTCTGCAACATTCGGTCAAGGTTTGCATACGTCTCTTTCATGTGAAATGCATAAGTCAGCGGTATTGATGGCAACTTGTTCCCATTATGAAGTAAAACGGCCTTCAAACTAACCTTTGATGAATATAAAAAGTCTCCATTGATCAGAGTCATATTCGATCTCAAGTTCCTTCATCAATCCTCTAACTCTGTTAGTATACACTAAGTCACCCTCCATTGAAAACCACTTTGCAATCGTTGATTCCCTCTTCCTGAAGTATGACACATTTACATCACTTTCCAAAAGGTTCCACTGTTGAAGTCTGGATCCAAGCAGTTGCACCTTTGTTTTGGGTAAATCCAAGTCTCGAACTAGGTCGTTCAACTTAGCTTGAGTAATTAACTGCGGGATGTTGATCATGGGTGGATGAAACTCATCATCTTCTTCTTCTCTCATTCCAAAAAATGCATCTCTTGCATCATCTTCCAGTTCTAAATCTACGGTGTATTGTTCCGGATGCTTTGGCACTGGCATTAAGTTATTGTGACGGATAGGTCTGAGAGCAGATGGTATGTTCGGGTACTCCAATTTTAATTTCAATTTGCTGGAGAAACCGCTAACGTTCACCATACAAAAATAACAGTCATCTAGATGATTACGTGGTTCACGCCAGACCATTGGCACAGCAAATAACATTCCTTTATGGGTACCGTTCAACCAACCAATGAGAGTTCTCGAACAAGTACTGCAACATATTTTGGGGGCCCATGCTTTATCTTTATCACCAACCTTGCAGCCAAAATAAAGCTCATAAGCCTTCCTCACAAGAGGAGTTAAAGGTTTCCTTTCAGATTTTAGTGTTAACTCGCCGCAAATGTAGCAGAAGTTCGGTTGGTTACGACACGTACGAGACATTTCAGAGAATTCACTTCACTTAATACTTTGACGGTAACATAGAAAACAAAATTTGCATAGATTGAATATATAGAAGTATAAGAAAATAAGTTCAGTAAGAAGTAATGCATTTGCTCAACAAATACATGTTTACTGTTTTCTTTTAATTGCTGATACAAGATTCTAAGAGGAAATTGGATGCTATATTAAATACTTGTCCTTATGAGAATCTCTGTAGACACTTCTTTAAAATTTAATACAATAGTTATTCACTTAAATATACAGAGCAATCTTCGGAGCAGATTATAAAAGCCTGATATTTTGCTTGATGATGAGCTCATTACAATGAATCAGGTAGCCCTTCCAGTAATATGCCAAATTTCAAATGTGTCAAAAATTGTTAGTTTGTGGACTTGGTTGATTTCACATGGAATGACAGTGTTTAGAATTTACTACACATGCCTATTTAACCCAGTGTTTTGTGATTCATACATACATTCAGTGCTAAAAGCAAATACTTTCCCAAATTATGTGTTACAGGGCCACTTCTATTTCGTGTATAATGGATAGCAAAATCATAAAAAAAAAATAATTCTAAACATGAATTTAAAATGTGCACAGAGAGTGATGCAGGAGTCTCTTTAAACTTTGGGATGGGGTGCAGTACCCTCTAAAGTCATCAGTCCAGTTTTATACCCTTCCATGCCCCATGAATTTATCTGTAAAATGCAACAATCTGATGAGCTGACCATTAGGAAAAGTGACAATGGCACATCATATATTTCAATTTAAAGTAAAAACATTTGTCATTCTGTATCTAAGTAGCACAGATTGGGTATAAATTTCTTGGATCTTTTATAAATCTCTATACTCATTAGAGATCATTATTCACTTTCTTTAAAAATGTGACACATCTCCCCTTCCCAATAGTGGTTTATTTAAGAGGTTTCAAAATACGCAATGCTAGGCTCATTGGAAAGGTTAACAGATAGAGAAAGAAAGGATCAGGTAAATAACCTTAGAACATGCTATTCAGCTTATACTGTTCCAAAGTTATAGTGATATTTTGAAATTAGCAATTTTCAAAATGTGATCTTTGTGCCTCCTCACCCTGAAAGGAACGTGTATTAATGTTCCATCATATTTATTCATTCAGATTGTAAGGTTTAACAAATATTATCAATATGCCAGGGAGAAATTAAAAAACAGATTTATAAAATTCATAATAATGTTTATTACAAATACGTACTGTATATGGTGTTCGTCAATGACATTAAAACAGCTACAAGAAATTGGGGAGCTTTGAATGAGTAAGCGTAATCCGATCATGGATACCAACTATAACGGCTGGGGATATGTCGGGCTGACACCCCCCCCACTATTCCAATACTGGTTGAAGATCTCCACGCTTAGAGGTGACGAAGGAAAGCGTGGGAGGGAGACTGGCAGTCAGTGGCCCTTCATAGGCTGTTGCGCAAAGGATTATTATTATTACAAGAAATCAAATTATGACTGACAAAATTTAATGATAAGTTACAGGACACAAAGTCCATTATGCCCATGAAGATCAGTACCAACATTAAAAATATACTTTAGGAAATGAGTTCATGTTAATGCTAGTATAAATTCTGCTTTTTATACAGTAACGCACGTATTCTAAAAATTTGACCTGGTTTAGCACAACAATTTTTATTTATTGTATGTATTTATTACACACTCCATTTAGATTATATATGTAACAGAATAAAAATACCAATGAAGGCATGCAAGAAAAACAAAAAAATGAAAATCCTACAACTTCAATTTTTTTTATAAAATCTCCCTTTTTACCTAAAATTGGGCCTAGATTTTCCTTCACATAGCAACACTGCCTCTGCCAAGCACTCTGCAGACCTCGTGTTTTTAAATAGCCACTCTCCTACTTTCTCCTTGCCTTCCCCACCTACCCCCACCTACAATCTGGTAGGAAACCTGATCATCAGAAGGGTGCGATGGAGAAGGATCAGTGGCATGCATAAACCAGGTTCTTTTAAAAAAAAAATACTTAAATTCTGGTTTAGAAGCTTGTTTTAATAGTTTGCAGAATACATAATGAGCAAGAAACCATACATGAAAGCTAAATATATGAAAAATGTTGGTTTATGTGAACGTGGAAATGTGGAGAATACGCCACTGTAAAGTACATAAACAGAAATAAGATAACTTAATTACTCTTTACACTTTATTTATTTCAAAGGGCTAGGCAATACCAAATTCAAAAAGTTACATATATTTTCAATCAGAAATGATGTAAGTATTATTATATACATAGCGTAAACAGTTTTTAAATATCACTAAAGAAATTATATGGGTCATTCCTTGTCAGACCAATTTCAGAAAGTTTTGGATTTTGATGAAATTTGGGATGATGGATGGTAATGGAAGGGCCCTATACAAACATTAGGTTCCTCTGAGAAATAGTTCCAATGCTATATATAGCCTGTAAAGGAAGGTGGTGCGGAACAAAAAATGTGACCCATATTTGACCAATAAGCATTGGAGCTAACTGCAGGGCGCAATAACTTTGGAACTATTGATCAATTACAACTCAGTGATGTTTACGTACCCAAGAAACACACACATTGAATAAAAATACCCACAGCTTGTTCAGCAAATACAAGATCAAAGGTCTTAAAAGGTTAAAAGATCTTACATGTCAGAACAGGCATATTTTGTGTGTATGAAGTTACAACTAATCCACCCAGGAACATGGTACAGTGCTATCCTTTTGTATTTCCGGACGGTGGGGAGGGAAACTCTCCTTCCAGACAGGTAAGACGTTGTTCGCTGGGTACGAGCCAAGTAACGTCTCTGTTGAAAGGTTTCATCCACCTGACGCTCGTGAAATAGCAGGCGAACAACATTTGCAAAACCGGTTTCTCGTGCTGAATGGGGGGAGGGGGAGAGATAGATGGAGGTATACAGCGAAATAAACACCTGCGTGTTTGTTACTTTTAATGGCAGCACTGAAAAATGCACATGTATATTTGAAGAGCAGGAAGGTTTTAGATCGTGAGTTTGAATCCTCTGAAAAACACATTTTGATGCCATGTCAGCTTATATGCCTTGATAGTTCATTGGTATAGCACAAAGGAAAATCAAAATATTTCGTGTTGAGAAAGGAATCTTTAATGACTGCTCAATCCAGTTATTATTACAAGTATTTGCTAAGAGAAGAGGAAGGAAGCTGTAACAGGAATTTGACCCTCCAGTAGACTTGCCAACTTCAAAAAAATAAAATTCCGGGAGATTTCTTTGCAGCTTTTGAACGCTTTAGATTAAAATGTTATGGAAGATTAATGCCCTGAATGTTAGCTGTGGACTTTCTATTGCAGGGTGCGAAATCATATAAGACTGTTGCGGGTGGGGGAGAAAGATCTTAATCTACAAACGCCCCTCCCCACAAACACACATATAAATTATACGATATACATATTCATAATGTTATTAAAAGTAAAAATAAATTACTAACTTAAAAATGTATTATTAATTATCCATAAATAAATACATTTGTTATTTTTAAATATCAGATATTATAATGTAGCAAACTACGTCCTTTACTAATTGGTTAAAGATGTTAATAAATTATGAAATAGTTGAAGTGGTTTTATTATGTGTAAGTTTTTATTAAGTTTTTGCTTTATGTTCATGTAAATCAATTAGATTTCATAGTTATTATTGTTTTGCATTCTTGTTTTACTTTTATTGTGTGTATTGAAGTAAAATTTGTTAATGATCTCTTGAGAGAGAAAAAACATTGAACACTCACAACTACACTAATTTGTGTATGTATTCGATATTATTCTTAGCACAGTATAGTTCAAATTAAAAGTAATTGCTTATCTCTTGTTTGTTGTAACAAAAACTCTCCCCGCCCCCGAAAATGTTTGGTGGGGGGAAATACCCCGTCCCCCAGGATTTTGAAACCTGTTTTATTGGGAATACAAAATTTTATCAAAGCAACAGAGCAACCACAATTTGTAACTAAACAGATCAAAATTAATATACTCTACAGTCTTACACGTATAGGGCCTCTACATTCCTTTTCAAACTGACTCTTTTAACCAATCGAAATAACTATTCCACGCATTATTGAATTGCATTGTAGTAATACTTTCTTTTCTTTTCTCACGATCTGAAACTGGTAATGACAAGAACTGATAACCACACTGTGCAATAACGAACTAAATCTGAATAAACAACCAAAATTGGGTGCAGGGAAATAAGGAAGTCTCGAGACAATGCCTTTCTCTTCGTTTTCTGCCCGACCCTGTGGCCGAGTGGTGAAAAGTGTAAAGTGAGAAAAAGAGTGAATGGTGGGGGATACCTCCGTGTAGGGGGTATTTCCTTTTTTTAAAAAAAAAAAAAAATGGTTAGCACATCGCGCTGCGACGCCAAGGGTCCCGGTTCGAATTCCGGTCGGGTTTGGTTGTTTGTGAATGTCCATTCATCAATTTCATCATTTCATCACTCATCCCCATCTTCGCAAATTAGCCAAGAGGCACAAAACGCGAAGTAAAACAAACTAAATCAAATCAAATCAAATCTTCGTTTTCTGCACCTGTGGTGTAAACGCTTTTTCTATCTCTCCTTCATCTCACTCAGATAAATATGGACTAATTTTTCATGAACCTTCGAAATAATATTTTGAAGTTTAATTGTTTCCTTTGCAATAACAAGTCTCTTAACTCTGTTAGTGAATACCAATTGAAAAAAGAAAAATGATAATAATGAAAATGTAATAATACTCAATCTTGTCATGCCGGGAGAAAACAAAATTTGTCCTGGAGACCGGGAGAGTGAGTTCGGTCCCAGGAGACTCTCGGTCATTCCGAGAGGGTTGACAAGCCTAGTTTCAAGTCAACTTTGTGCACAAATAGGCTAATCGAGGCTAGACGTCGGAACCCCTTCATTTTGTTACACTGGGGAGGACCTAGCTGCAACATGTGAACCACATGTCAACTTCCATTATTTACCGCGTATATTTTATTATAAATAGTTAAAACAGTTGGGAAAATATACATTAAACGTGTGTATAATCAAAACCCATCTACGCCAAGGGTCCCGGGTTCGAATCCCGGTCGGGCTTGGTTGTTTGTGAATGTCCATTCATCAATTTCATCATTTCATCACTCATCCCCATCTTCGCAAATTAGCCAAGAGGCACAAAACGCGAAGTAAAATAAACTAAATCAAATCAAATCAAAACCCATCTACAATAAGATAATCCAACAGCCACAGCAACTTTGCTAGAGGCGAAATACAAAAAATAGTTTATTACATTGCGCAAGTCTACGTAATTGTAATGTAGGCAACTGTTTATCTACACTTGACAGTAAGTTTATTGCTGAGAACTAATATGTAAACATCTGTCTCGAGCAACGTATCTTCGCCATCGTAGAGCTACATTAAGAAAAGTAATAATGTGTTGATTTTGTTTAATGCTCCAATTAAGAAATTTTGGCGAGGAACATTAATTTTGCGAACACGATAACACTAAGACTGAGCGGAAATTGTCATAGCTGCTAGATACTTCAAATGGTCGGTTGCGTATTGTGAATGAGAGAAATCAGTTGCAGTGTTTCACGACGCCAGAATTTAAACCTACTGCAACAAAATGTTAGCTCATACGTTTGGCGTGCATGGGAGTCGTCATGAATTTTATTAGAGGTGGTGAGTCCATGACATAAAATGTAATGATGTAATTTATAACAATAATAGATATCATTATAACTAATAAACTATCATTTTATTATATTTATTATTATTATTTAAAACTTTTAAAAAGTAAAATGCTCCCTTTGCTTTGCACCACGCCATGATTAAGGCGCACGGGGAGTGTGGAGTTAGGGCCCCACACTTTCTTGATCCCGGCCTAAGGTGTGGGTGATGTGAACAGCACCACGCCACTGGCCGCCTTTACCTCACAGAGTTTCCTCCAGGTGTCCACTTTATACGATTCTAGGTAAGTGCCGGAGCCGATTGAACAGGTGGAATAAATCCCTGTTCACCACCGCCGGGATCATACCCGGGTCTCTCGCATGGTAGTTATACGCCCTAATGACTGAGCTATTATTATTATTGCCTTCGGACAAACTTCTATTCGAGCCACTACACGAATGAAAATCCGTTATATTTAATACACTGAAATGCGTAGTTATTTTATTTTGTAATTAACTTTTACGCAGCTAGTTTAACAAAAATCTTTGGCACTAAAAGCAAAATTTTAATCATATATTTGTGCTTTGTAACTTGTTACATCAAAATCTTCATAATTCAATTTTTTAAAACTCGTGGATCCATGTAGAACTTGCATTAAGTAGTAGAATATGAAAACATGAAGTTCTGATTTGGTTCATGTATTTTATACTTTTATTACTCTGGTGGCATATTTCGTTTATCGGTTACAATATTAACTAGCTTTTATTTTGATTTAAAATGTCATTTTCCAAGGTAGTTGCAGAAACCGGTTTGCTCCCCACCCCCTCTCCAGATGCCCATGTGTTAGATGCACCCAAGATATCTTTTCCAATGGACCCTTTGCCATGTTTTACAAGAGACCGGGAGTGGAAGTGTTTATTATAAGACGATAATGTAGGTTTATATTTGTTAGTGTATTTAAATATAGAATGAACACTTTTCTGTAGTCTGTAATTTAGTCCATAAATTAAAATCTTATTTATTAGCACTATAACCTATTTATTCTATTCACAAATGCTTCTCACTCTGTCTTTCCTGTTTCACTCATGAGTAAAATTACGAACATAATATTATAAAGCAAATACAAAATCAACACAGTACAAATAGAGTGAAACATGTTTTTGTCATCAAGTTTCTTTTTTTTTGTATTGTTCCTATTCTTTCCCGTATTCACCAAATAATTATTACAGATTATTCTACAAACTACTATTTCAGTTAAGTCACACCCTTTACATAGAAAATTACAATTGCAACAGGAACTTTTCTTTGCTTTCTACACTAATATTGTGTATTATTTAATAATGTGTCCACCATCCGTCACAATCTATAACCTCATTAAGTCTCTTAGGAACAGACTGAACTAGTCTCTGACAAATTCGTGGTCGGTTTTGAACGGTCTTCCACACGTCCTGAACATGGGCAACCAACTCTTCTCTTCTCTGTTCTTGCCGTGGTTCCCCTCCCTTACAACCATCGACCAGATGTGCTCGATAGGATTTAGGTCAGGTGATTTTGGTGGCCATTGTAAAGTTGAAATTTCCTGGTGACTTAAAAGCCAATGCTTGGTTACATGAGATGTGTGGACACTGCTATTGTCGTGTACAAAATTAATGATGGGCATCTCCTCAACTGGGTATACTGTACGGACAGTAGGAAGCATACATTCTTCTAACACTGAAACGTACTCCTGTGAATTCATTCTGGGAGAAATTTCTATCAATTCACCCATAGTTGCACTGCTCATCCAGGCCCAAAATGCAGCACTCACCCTTCCACTTCTTTTCTGCGCCAAAACATGTTGTTGAACGTAACGAGTATTTTTTGGTCGCCACACCGTAAGTTGACCAAGTTGATCTGAACTGAACACCTTTTCGTCACTCCATATAACTGTGTCCCAGAATTCTGCAGGTTTACTCATATATTCCAGAGCAAATCCAATTCTTTCATTTCTGTGATAGGTTGTCAACATTTCTTTCCTTGCTGGCTTTCGGCTGTGAATACCTGCCGAATGAAGACGCCTCCGGACAGTTGATGCTGCGCATGGCAGGTTCAGATCTTGACAAATTTTTGATGCTGGTAGAAATGGGTTCATTCTATTCATATTTAATATTTCCGCATCTTGTTCCATGGTGGTTTTTCGTTTCGGGCCTGATTTTCTGCGAGTTTTTAAACCATCTTCACCCTCCTCTTCATATCTTTTAATCCAATATTTAACACAAGATGGGTCTCTGCCAACAGCCATAGCGATATCTTCTACTGACCGGCCACATTCCGACATTCCGATCATTCGACCCCTTGTCACCTCACTTGTATACGGCATCACTTAGAAGTAACAAAGGTCTCTTCAATATTGGTGTATTATTATTATTAATATTAATGTAATTTTTCATTCATACAATCCGTCCTAATAGATAGGGGTAAAGTACAGTATTTTGTATTAGTCAACGACTTACGTAAGGCTACAATTTTATATTAATAACAAGTTCACGTCGAAAGAGAGGTTGGTTCCAATAGGTTGAGGATATTCTGACCCTTCATACTTTCCCCTGGGATTGTCTAGTTTTACTTTTCTCCGATAGCGGCGCCACTGTATGTCGACTGCTACATTTGAACCAACGATTTATATAAACATAGCTAAAGAGCACAAATACATTAGCTAAATATATAGAAGTTAACGCAATTTACAATATATAAATACTTGCGAAGTATAGAAGTGTTTAAAACATTCATATTCATTATTTTTCACCCACCACTGTAAACTAATTTATGACTCGGCATGTTAGTTTAGGGCACATTTACTCTGTGACACGGTGTCTTACGTAATGTAAGAGCACAGAAAAGTTGCCTACTACAGTGGTTCCCTCCCCAGGAGATCAATTTCAGATAAGGAGGTGGAAATATAGTCTGATGATATTGAGATGTTTATATTCTTCCCCGGGAGAATAGCATTGTTAATAATATCGAAAATATTAACAAAACTGTAGCTTAGATCTTCATGAATAAAAATTCACTACCATTATCTTAGCTACATTTTCAGTTCATTGTTTTGACTTATGAAATAATGCAAATCAACAAATTCATATCCAATCACCTAACACAGACTTGTTTCATTATTTTATTAAATCGATCGTATCCCCTTTTCGTTTGTGTGTGTGTGTTTTGCAGCAATCACTACTTTTGTAGTCCTTTTGGAAACACGATTACTTAAGAGTGAAGTTATAATTTCAAATTGTTTTACCAGTTTGAATAATTTCTCGATCCTTCTCCTCAAAACACTGCGCAGATCGAAATAAATCTTTCAAATAAAGAAATATTTTCAGGTGGGCATATATCAAGAATACTAGGTAAATATTCTGTGTTAGTATAATTCTAATTTCTCAACAATTAATAGATTGGTTGGGAGTGGGGGGGGGGCGAAGATTTGAAATTGAGAAACTCACTATTGTCTAATTCGTATGTGGACGAAAATTAAGGGGAAAACTAAAATACAAGTAAATGTATCATTTTCATGCTTTTTTTACACGCCAGCCAGTTTTATAAATATACACATATATGCCATACGGATAGGTGATCTAGTGTGTTAATTGGTTGACGCAGTCACACACCGAAGTTCCCAGTTTCGAATCCTGGCATGGGTGTTCTCTGTGAGTGTATTTTCAAATAATTACTCACCCTAATCGCCGTGATTGATTAAAAATGACAGAGAGCGTGGCGTCAAGCGTCTATGAGTTTCAAAACTCGCGAAGCCTGGCCAGTTATGCTACGACACTCACTATTTCGCAGTCGCTTCTAAATTTTTAATCAGAAAGGAAATCGAAAGTGCTCTAAATGTAGTATCTGTATTCGATTATGGGCTCTCAAGTATATGTTTTTTACCAAAATGTGCAGGCGTCACGGGCCGTTCATGTGAATCATCGCTTACTTTCTTTCCTGTCAACCATAGCCAGGAGCTTGAGCTGCCTGTGCGATATGACGTAACAGGCAGGTAGAACCACCTGACCAGGCTCGTCCCTAGCGACATCCACACAGCTGTCTGGAGAAGGAGAAGGAGAAGCTTCACTCCCCGCCTTCCGGTAGTTTAAATAAATCCCGCTGTACTAATATTTCTAGTAACCCTGATGTCTGCTGAATAGACACACATTAGATTATTTCAATATCTATCACATGTGGCTGAATATACTAAAAATGGAAAAATCACTGGAAAATGTAGCACAATAAGGGTGATATCCAAGCCAAGTTACACACACTATCTAATCAGACTTTTCCTTAATGTGTGTCATAATACTAACTTGTTATTGCAAGGCATTAATGCACAATAAAGGTTTAAAACTATGTATTGGGATAGGTGATGTAAACAAAGTTCTAAAAATTGTTGATTCGAAATCTCCTACATCACCATGATCTTATAAGAAAATCATTTGTTAATGAAGATTTGTTGAAGGGGAACAAGAAAATAGATGCTCTCTACAACAGTGGTTCTCAACCTTTGTGAGTCCACAGCCAAGTAAATTCATACTTTGAAAGTTGATGCTCCAATCCCAACAATTTTATTCGTAAATATCGTTCCATTTTTTTTTAAACTTTATACATTAATTAACATGTACCCTTGAAATTTAACATTAATAAATGAATTATGGAATATTCATAGAGAGTATTAGTTCGATTATGTCTAGGCTTGTTGACAAATATAAAGTTTGCTTTAAACTTGATAACAATTGGATCTAATGGAAACCTTTAACTTTCCTCTGGCCAGTGTCATAAAATTAATTTTGTAAGTGCTGATTTTCAGTGGAATGTTCTATTTCAAACACCAAAAATATTCCAATGAATCAGAATATTTCCACTTCAGTATATTTGTTAATCAAAATTGCTGTGCAAACTAAATTGGCCATGGTGTCCATCCAGCAACATCCTAATTTGCAGGTGGGAATCTATGCGGTTAGATGGTATGAGCTGTCATCACCACTGTCATGAAAGCATTTGTGGGAAACTCCAGAAAGCATCCAATGGAAACTCGATCAACAAGCTATCTTGCCAGGTAGTTGCTAGCTTGGTGTGCAAGTTGCTTCACCCTTCTGGCTCTGACTCGAGAATGGCCCATGATGGTTTAAAACAAGGAGATGCATTATCTCCATTGCTCTTTAATTTTGCCTTAGAATATGCTGTTAGGAAGGTAAAAGAAACTAAAGAAGGACTAAAATTAAATGGTGTGACTCAGTTGTTAGCATATGCAGATGATGTAGACTTACTGGGGGATGATATGAATACAATTAAGAATAATGCTAAAATATTTTTCAAAACTGCTAAAGAGATAGGTTTGGAAGTTAACAAAGAGAAAACTAAATATATGCTTACAGGCCGAAACCAAGTGTTAGGTAATAATCAAAATCTAATTATTGATAACAACTCGTTTGAACCAGTTTCCAAATTCAAATACTTAGGAGTAATATTAACAAATGAAAATTATATTAAAGAGGAAATAAAAAGTAGGCTTAATTCAGGAAATGCATGTTACTTCTCTCTTCATAAACTTTTGTCTTCTCATTTAATATCTAAGAAACTAAAAGTTAAAATATACAAAACAGTAATTTTGCCTGTAGCATTATATGCGTGTGAAACTTGGTCCCTTACATTGAAAGAGGAACATAAATTGAGAGTATTTGAAAATAAGATCCTTAGGAAAATATTTGGACCTAAAAGGGATGAGGAGACAGGTGAGTGGAGAAGGTTACATAATTTAGAACTACATAATTTGTATTCATGTCCAGATATTATTAGAATAATTAAATCAAGACGACTTAGGTGGGCAGGCCATGTGACACGAATTGGAGAGGAAAGAGGAGTTCACAGGCTTCTTGTTGGGAAACATTATGGTAAGAGACCTGTAGGAAGGCCAAGACGAAGATGGAGGGACAACGTTGAGATGGACCTAAGGGAAATCGGTAGGGATGGAAAAGAGTATATAGATCTTGCTCAAGATAGGGAAAGATGGAAGGCCTGTGTTGCTGCAGCCATAAACCTTCGGGTTTAAGAAGGCTAGAGAGTTAGTTAGTTAGTTAGTTAGAATATGGAGATATCTAGGGTAGCAGTGGCCAACCTTTTTTTGGTTTGAGGGCTAATTTACATTTCAAGAATCACTGGCGGTCCACTTATCTTATTAGACCTAACAACAAGAGCCTAAAAAGGGAAGCAAAGGGCCAATATCATAAATTGGATATTGATTATTTTATTTTATGTATTTTTTATTTATTAAATAAATTTTGGCTTCAGTAGTGTGGGCCTGACACCTGTTTTAGGCTGTATCTCCCCATTTCATCATTAGCATCTTTTCATCCTTTTAAAGAGAAGGTAAACATTTTTTTTTTACATAAACATAATTACTACAATTTTATTCTTTCATAAACACCCATTTTAACAAAAGTATTTCACTTGTTGCTGGGCATCAGTAAAAAAATTGCACAACTATTTTGTACTTTTCAGCAGTTAGTTCACTTACGAAGAAGACAGACACACTTGTCTTTTGCCATAATACGTGGGTGAATCAAATGTGAATGCCACAGTTTTGTGGGGTTTCAGAGGTGTCATTTTAATTGATTATCTTCATGAAAGAACAACAGTAAATGCTGCTTACTATTGTCAACTCCTGGAAAGTGTTAAGGCTGCTTATTGGACCAAACGACGTGGTACACCCATCAGAAGTGTTCTGCTGCTACATGACAATGCCAGACCTCACAGCTGGTGCAACAAGTGACAAACTGGACGAAATTCGTTGGACACCACTTGAACATCCTCCATACAGTCCAGACTTATCCCCTTGTGATTATTACTTGTTTGGACGACTGAAAGAAGCACTCGGAGGTAAGCATTTTCAGGATGACGCAGTGGTGGAAGAGTTTGTGTGCAACTGGCTGCACACACGACCGAGAACTGTCTGAGACAAAGGGATTGCCAAACTTACTATCCGCTGGCAAAAGTGCATTTTAGTTCAAGGGAGCTATGTAGAAAAGTAATCACTTTGTTTTGTATTTGTATTTTGTTTCAATAAATTATAAAAAATAAATTCCAGTTTATATTTGATTCACCCTAGTAAATAAGAACTCTTGCTCCCATTCACTATGATAGTGGTAAATCTTTTGTTTCTTCTTACCTGGTTCACTCAGGACTTGGCAGCTTGTAGCACGACTAATAAACTGCCGACAGCGAGTTTAGTCTTATGATCGCGAACTTTCGACAAATGTCACAGCATTCCACAGGGTTGCGAATAACTGCCTACTGGCCCAGTATTTTGTGAAAACAATGTTGCATCTAAGAATGTAATCAAACCGGCCTTGTCACTAACAACAATGTAGTGTAGGAGAAGAAAGCTTTTGATCACCCATTGTTCAGTCTTTCAATAACAAATTGTTAGTTACTCCGAACGGAGAAGGCAAAGAATATTTTCATTTTTTTATGGTTAATTGTTATGTGATTCAACAAAGAAAGAAATTAACTGTTACAACAAAGCTCTTTTGCTGATACAACAGTTGAAATCATAGAGAGGCAAGTAATAAAATGTTTTGTGACTATGCATAATAAAATCCGTATAATATGACAGACCACCGCAGGCTACCTCTCGCGGCTTGCCGATCGACTGGTAGACAGACTTGCCGATCGACTGGTAGACAGACCGCTGTCGACATGTTGGCCACCCCCTGATCTAGGGTATGAAAATCTCAAGACAGGGCTTCTCACCAGGAATTCCTTGAATTCTGGGAATTGTGCGTGCGTGCATTCTGCATGAATTTTTCTCTGTAGACATGAAAAATCACAAGTTATTAATCCAAATCTCCTTGAATTTATACATACTTACAAATGCACTGAGGCACGATTTTCACAGTTTAGCTTTAATTTTTATCGAATAAGGAAAATAAAACAGAATTCTCTCAATATGTTTACTTTGTTAGTGTCCTTTGCAGAACAATCTATCTGACAGGTGGAAGATTATTGCAATATAAAATATCTTGAAGTTGATGAGTTAAATTTGAGTTTGAAATTCTTATATGAGGCGATTCAGGGAAGTAAAAATACAACGGATATTTATCTTAGGGAAGTTATGTAAGGCTTTGGTTGACAACACTGACAGTAACCTTGATCCTTACTCTTTCCAGTAGTGTTCATTCAGAGTGTTGTGTGAATCACACATGCTGGAAATGGCTGTGATGATAAAGAATCCCACCAAATGCGAAAAGCAGGCTGTGATGTGTTTTTTGCAGGCAACAGGCAAATGCCATCCAGCAAACATTAATCGTCACATTGCGGAAGTTGATGGGACGGCTTCTTACCAGGCAGCTCCTGCTTAACCAACTTAAGCATTTTATTATCTGACGCTATCAACTCTATATCTGAAAACTCTCAACTGGATGTAATATATATCTGGATTTTTCGAAAGCTTTTGACTCTATAAACCACAATTTCCTGCTTCATAAATTATCCCACCGTTTCAATATTCATGGAAGCTTTCTCTCTCTGCTCAAGCACTACCTCCAAAACAGACAACAAAAAGTTGTTGTTTCCGGAATGTCTTCTTCTTATCAAGCTGTATCTTCTGGTGTACCTCAAGGCAGTGTTCTTGGACCTCTTCTCTTCATCCTGTACCTTGATGATCTTCCAGAATATCTTTCCGATTCATGCAAAAACCTTCTCTTGTTCGCTGACGATTGCAAAATATATAGTAAAATCTCCAATTTCAGTGACATGACACTTCTGCAAAAGAATTTAGATTCTCTAATAAAATGGTGTGAATTATGGAACTTAAAACTCAACCCTCAAAAATGTACCATCATGACCTTCTCCTTGAAGAAAAACACATTTAATACTAAATATTTCATAAAAAATAATTGTGTTCAAAGAGTTGCCGCACAAAAGGACCTGGGCGTCATATTTGACGAGAAACTTTCCTTTTCTGAGCACATCTCTACAGTCACAAGGGGTTCAATGCGTATGCTGGGTCTTCTCTATCGTTTCATGCAAATAAACAACTTGACTGCCCTCAGCACCTTTTACAAATCTTTTGTGTCACCTAAAATTGAATACTGTTCTCCGATCTGGTCTATGGCATGCCCCTCAAATTCAGATAGACTAAATTCCGTCCTAAATTTCTTCCTGGCCATTGTTCGACACCGAATTCTGTCCACAAAACACTTGCAAAAGTCCATCCTCCTGCAAATGTTAAATATCCAAACTCCTCAAGAGAGACATAGACTGGCTGACCATATATTTCTACACAAAATAGTGAATGGCAACATCAGAAGTGACCGCCTTCTTCAGGAAATTCATTTTCGTGTGCCTGCCCGCTCAACAAGAAGCACTCTACTTTTTGCTTCTCAGAAGCCGAGATTGTGCCTCATCCAGCGCTCTCTGTTCCATAGAATGCCCAGTGAATACAATAATCTAGGAAGCGAAATAGACATTTTTGAAAATCTGGACCGTTTTAGAAGAAAGTTAGCTAAAAGTATGTAAGTCTCTTAACCACATGTAATTTTTCTGTTATTTTTTTTGTTGTATTATGTTATTATTTTTTTTTGTCCTTATGTTCTATAAAATCGTTCCAATGTAAAATGGCTAACGCTGTATTTGGAATCTTCTATTAAATAAAATAAATAAATAAATAAATGTGACGAAATGGCGTCAGGCCTTCACAGGAGATAGGACAGATATCCATGACGAAGACAGGAGCGGGAGGCCATCTGTGATCTCTGATGACCTTCTTAAAGGAATTGATGGCAAAACACTACTTCATTATATCGTGACGATTAAATAAATAAATAAATAGATTTATAATGTTAGCACAAACTGCCGCAATGTGACGATGATGTCCGCTTGACTTTCTCCTTTTGCCTGGAGAAACCTCATCACAGCCTGCATTTGGCAGGATTCTTTATCACCACAACCATTTCTAGCACGTGTGACTCAAAACAAGACTCAGTGCAGCACTGCGAATGAACACTATTGGAAAGAGTAAGGTTCAAGGTCACTGTTAGTGTTCTCAACTTATGCCTTATATTTTTCCCCTAAGATATATATCAGTTGTATCTTTACTTTCCTGAAACGCCTTATACAATTAACAATTTTTCGTATTTCTTTTTGTATATACCATTTAATTGAATTATGTATATGACATAACATTTGTGACTTGTGTTCGTAGATATATTTCAAGTCTTAGTATGTTAGATGGCAAATGTAAACTCCACACCTTAAAAAAATATTTTCTTTTATGTATATACCATTTAATTGAATTGAATTAGAATTTTTGGATACATTGGAATCACACAAACCCTTTACATTGTTTGTATATCTGTGTTAATGTGTGTGGGTGGTGAGAGGCGGTAGTAATATGTACGATTGAAATAGAGGAAACATCTATCTGCATGTACCCTTGAATTTTTGGAAAATTCGCCTTGATAATCAGGAATTATTCTAGAATTTTACCATCGTCCTAGTGTGGCCACCCTGCAAAATCACCTAAACAAAAAAACAAATTTGTGTTATTTAGCATTACTTTTCTAGCACTTTTGTCTACTTGCGATGATGAGAAACTACACAAAACTAAAGACAATAAATTTAATAAGTTTTACAAAACAAAGAAAATTAATATAAAAGCTTAAAGTGAGAAAAATATGAACACCTCACATTACATTAAGAATAATAGTAATGAGGCAAAAGCAATTTGGAATATCATAAATGAACAGAGGTAAAAGATTCAATAAGTGTAATAAGAATTCTACACTAGTTGATTATGAAGTAGTAACAACTACTACAATCAACTGCTAATATTTCTAATATGTATTTCACAAACTACTATCTAAGCTGTCCATACCACTGAAAATAAATCAAAAACAATATTGAACTTAATTTTTCAGCTGAAATAACAGTAAATGAAGTAGAAACTGCCATAAAAAATTGAAATATGAAGAAATCAGCAGGTTTGGTTACATTGCCTAATTAAAAAAATGTTCACAGTTTATTATATTACGATTAAATATCCAATAAATACCTCAATATTTTCCAAGAAGTATTGACAAATAGCATAATTGAAGCAATAATAAAAAAAAGGATCCAAGGCTGATATATAAAAATTACAAACTAATAATGATCTTGTCAAATTCCTCTAACTTGATTGAGAAAATCGTATGTAATAAAATATGTAATTCTTGAATCCAGTGAAATATAAAAAGTCAACTCCAACATAGATTTGGAAAAGGTAAATAGAGAAGTAGAAACACAAATAATTGATATATATTGAAATAAATATATCTCCAAAGCTTTTGACTCCTGAAACCACTCTATTTTTGTACAAAAATTGTTCAATCTTGGCATTAGAGGGAACACATATAAACAGAAAAAAAAATCTTTCCTCATACTCATATCCAACACACTCAAAATTTGCTCCTTGGCTGTTTATCTGGCACTGAAAATGCAAAAATAAGAGTCTCTCAAGGCTACATGTTATGTCCACTACTGTTTGTACTACATATCAACAATACATATACCCCAAACAGAAAAGCTCAATATATGCTGATGACACAACTATAACTTGCAGTGCCAAAACACAAGAACAGTTAGAATTACAAATCACCATAATAATATAAATTATCAAGAAACAATGAACATAAACTATCATATAGCAATATATGTACATCACCAACCCAGGAAACATAATTTTGAAAATATGAATATACATACTAATAGATTATAATGAAATCAATTATGAATATCTTAGGTTTAGTAATTGACAACAAATATCAAGTACAAATGCAAAAAAGTAGGATAATCCTTATACCCTCTAAAATTCCTAGCACAATATGATGTATCTGAAATAAACAAAATTCACTCCTAGATTACCTAGATTTTTGTATAATGGCATGGAGACATACATGCTACACAGGAGTGTATTTTGCAGTAAAAGAGCAATAAGGTATATGCTTAAAGTACCAATTGGAGGCTCATGTAGAAAACCACTCAAAAAGGTAAAGTAAAAAGGTAAAGTGCTCCCCTGTGCATAGCACCACGCCATAAAGGCGTATAGGGGGTGTGGGGGTAACGCCCCACACTTTCTTGATCACTCAAAACCACTCAATTATATTCAAATTATGACTATATTTCCTATATATTAATGAAGTATTTGCATATGTACTGGTATAAGGTACGATAGAGGGGAAAACTTGATGGTCCATTAATACAAACACACGAGAGAACTATCATATGCTATCTCATAGACTTGCCCTTTTAAAGAAAGCAACACAAGTGACAGGAATAAAATACTATAACAAACTTCCTTCCATATCAAACAAGTTACTGACATACACAAGAGATGGAAATCAATAAAGAGTACATAACCAAAAAAGCACTATATAATGTTTATGGTAATTAATAAACTTGTTTCTGAACCTGTGATTAAAACCTTCTTCCTTAATTTAAGCAATTGTATCATTCATGTAGAGTCATACTAATTCTTACTCATCTATGCAAATAATTTCCAGATTCCTACATACTTAATGGGCATGTTTTATTATTGATTATGGTACACATAAAAATGGTTACATTCCACATAAAACCTTGCTATCTCGACCCAGCATGATGTACACTCTCTGTTAGGATGTAAGGATGCGCACTGGGTAAAAATTTCCCAGAAGAAAATTGCTTCTAAAAACCAAATTAAAATTGTTTTAAAGCATGTAAGTAGTAATACCTTCATTGATTAATGTATTTTATTAATTTTAAACATCTGCATTGAATCACACAATTAGCTCACGATGGGTGAAATTTACTGAGATACTGTTTCTACAGCCCTTTGAGCATAACTAACATAACAGCTGATTCAAGGTCCCGACACTTGAAAGGGTTCACTAGAAAGGTACCGAGAATGATGGCCTCAGACCCTCATCGAAAATTATACATGCACGAGGGGAGAAAAATTCGAAATAGGCTGTGAAATTTTTACCCACATGTACATCCTGACTGGTTAAAGCAGATGTCCTCATATTCTACTAGTTTTGGGTTTAAGCAGACAATACTTAATCTTACTTCTATGCAGTAGAAACACATCCTTTTGGTTTTGTTAGCTTTGTGTGACATGTAATTGAACTCGATGAAAGTAGCATGAGTTACAGATGGAAAATAAACTGGTTTTTTTTCTGTATTTTTGCACAACACAACATACCTGGAACATAGTTGTTAATGTGCTTTTCCTATTGAAATTTTCTGTTCCACACATGTGGCAACACTATGGGGAGCACTTCTTTTTCTTTTTGGTAGAGATGATTTTCCAGAATTTGATTGAGTATAGTTATGATCTGGTGAAAAATTACGTTTTGGCACTCTTCCTGCTTGTAAACACTTTCTCCCACCACAGGCAGTTTTCCTACGAGAATGAGCAGTAGGTTGAACCCCAATAGATTTTGTTCCAGGTAGCTTTGAATGTTTTGACTGACGGAGTCCACTGTACTTCCCAAAAGTATTCAATGCTGACAAAAAACTAGCATCTGTCTGCAAATACTTTTCATATTGTTTTATGAAAACTTTTGCACCTGACTGAAAATACTCAAAATCATTATCAATTCTATTTTTAACCTGATTCATAACATGATCAAATGTATGTAACAGTTGTTGTTTTCTATTGATGCATTCCATTTCCTCAGTTGGATATTCTGATGATCCTTCTTCACAACCAGAGGTAGTTGTAGATGTGTAGCTGATGGTCTGGTCATCTGAAGGTAAATCTGTTTGTGGATGTGAGTTGTCTCTACATTTTAACAAGGAGTACCATTCAGTGCCAACATTTGATGACCCTGTGGCAATGTAATGTAACAAATTCTTTGTTCTTTCCTCCATTGGTAGATCCATGTTCACAAACAAATTGTACTTTTGAGCCACAAAAAACTGGTGCTTGCATGGTCTACCTGTTACACCAACGAAACATGAACATACTCCTACATCCATTGCAGTTGTGTACTGTTGTCCAGTACTGCTGTTTTTCACAACAAATATTGTTGGAGTTATCTGTTGTGCATCCAAGTGCATCATCTTTTTTTTGTCATGAGCAAATCGCTGTTTTAAATATGGTTCAGCTCGATTTGAAGCTACATCTATTAGTTTCCTGCTGTAAAAGTTGGATAGGTCGAGTGTAATGAAGGAAAATAGCTGGACAACAGAGTATGCTTTCGTACGGTGAAGAATTTTGTCTTTTAGTACTCGAATGGCTGCCTCACAGAGGTTGTTTGTGCTCTGCCCTCGAGTCAAGAGTTCCTTTCTCAAGCACAGTGCCCATTCTTCCCTTCTTTCATACAATTTGGCAATATGGGTCATCAATTTTGAATTGGAGATGACAACTGGATGGCTGACAGCACTTTTGTATTTATTTTCCAGTTCCTCCACACTTTCTGCATACAGCAACTGTTTTATGCTTCTGAATATTTCTTGCCTGTGTAATAAATGTACACCATTTTTACTGTCACACAGGTATCTCCACAAGGCCTGTAAGACATGAAATACACAAAGCAGGAGGTTGGCACTGGGAAATGCTCGGTGTAAGCTATTTCTCTCTGCAGAGCTGTCATCGGTAATTATCACATTATGTCCAATTTTTCCTTTTCCATGAAAGGAGGACTTGTCAAGTAATGACTTGTATGTGTTAAAGCCACGAAACAACACATCTTCAGCCTCGCTTGAAGTCAAAAGAACTCCTACTGGTAAACCACCTGCACAACTATTTACCATCATGAAAAAAATCCTGCATCCAAATCTTTCAACGTTTCCAGATGAATCTACAAACATAACTTCGGAACTTTCTGATATGTTTGCAGAGACACGTTTCATCATTGGTGAGCATATAGCAACAATGAAATTATTGTCTTCATGAGTATACTTCTCACAAATTTCACCACATTGTTCATTGTACTTATGAATATGGTCAACTAAAGACTCAAGCATTTTCTCACCATAACTGTCATCAAATTCCTCCCTAAATGTGTTATAATATAACTTATAAACCCATTGGGAATCAGGACATAAAGATCTGTCTGCAGCTGCTTGGTAGTAATTATCTTCATGTTCCTCCTGTAAATCTTCTTTGTGGATTTGCATTGCCTGTGATGGTGAATGGCCGGCTTTGAACATCTTCAAAAAATTTTCTCTTACATCATCTGAGGGTTTCCTGTATCTTAGAGCATCTGCTGCATTGATTACATGGTTGTGTGTATTAATCAGTTTCACCTCCAAAGGATAGTTTGCATGTATGTTTGTCATTCTAAAAAGAAGAAGAAAAAAGTGTTAAATATCATACAAAAATGAAGTACAGTATAATAATAAAATATGTTTAATGTGTGAATCTTTTTGCTTTAACTGCATTGTAAATATTTTCAGTTTTTATTGTATGAAAATATATATGATATAATACATTTCCATTCTCTTTTCCTAACTTTAAAAACCCTAAAAATTTTGTAACCAATCTGTGCTAATTAAGAGTAATTTTATTTATAGGTATTTTACATTTTCCTTCTGTAATAAAACTGCCTTGCTGGTCGTGAGCACTAGGTGCTTCACTTATAATCTTGCCACTGAAGATTCTGGGTTCAAGCCCCAGCCAGGGCATGGGCGTTCTTTTTCTTTTATGAATATCATACCAAACTCTTCAAATGATAAGGCATTTTCGATGTGTGAAGTTTATCAGTTTAGTTGCTCCCAATACTTGCAGCCAAGCACACACTTGCATAGTCTCTGTAAGAGCAGATCTAGGTGTAATTTTTTTATAAACAGAGATTGCAATCTGGTGTTGTGTGGTATAAATATGACAACAGATTAGCTCATTAAATATTCAGTCTTGGTTGTAACGAGCTTTCTTCCATGTGATTGAATATATCATGAAATACCTATACATTTTTCTAAGTATTATACGTAGATGTGATGTGGATGACTTGCAGAAAAACGTGTAGTTGGTGCCAAGTCATTATTCTTTGACTGATAACAGGAAGAAACATAGAGTCTGTGTACTCTAGTTTTTGAAGGTGTTGCAAATCAGAGTACAAACTAGCATTTGCAGACATATTTAAATTTACTTCCATTGCCACAACCACTTGAACATGTACTCTTCCTTGCAATAATTCCGTAGGTAGTTTTCTCTAGGGGTTAGGCGTAGAGCTGACAACTCTGCACTGTAAAAAATAATGTCAAGAAACAGCAATATAAGGCCATGGATGTTCCCAAGGTAAAATATTCCAGAGGTAAAATAGTCCCCCATTCGGATCTCCGGGTGGGGACTACTTTGGGAGGTCTCTGGACTAAGGATAAGATCTACATTAGGAATAAGGATATTAAATTAGGCACCTGGAATGTTCTGAGCCTTTACTGGCCTGGGGCATTTCAGTGTACAGTTAATGAGATAGTTAAATATAAATTAGATATAGTAGCTGTCCAGGAAGTTAGGTGGCCAGGAGAAGGGAATTGTAAAACTAAAAATTATACTTTTTTCTATGGTGGTACTGAAAATCATAATTTTGGAACAGGCTTTTTCATAAATAATAGAATCACCTCGGCTCTTAAAACAGTAGAATTTATTAATGATAGGATATCATATGCAGTTTTACAGGGTAGGTGGTGTAAAATTATTTTAATAGACATACATGCACCAACGGAAGATAAAGATGATAATACTAAAGATGATTTTTATACAGAGTTAGAACAGGTCTTTGATAAATTTTCTCAGTATGATATGAAAATTCTGTTAGGTGACTGTAATGCACAGATTGGCAAAGAAGAGACATTTAAACCCACGATTGGTAAAGAAAGTCTTCATGAATTAAGTAATGATAATGGTATAAGATTGATTACTTTTGCAACCTCAAAGAATTTAATTGTGAAAAGTACCACTTTTAAACATAAAGATATCCATAAATATACCTGGTCTTCTCCAGATGGTAAAACTCATAATCAAATAGATCATATTCTCATTGATAAGAGAAGGCATACTAGTATAATTGACGTTCGTACACATAGAGGTGCTGACTGTGCCAGTGACCATTATTTAGTAATTGCTAAATTAAGAGAAAGACTCTCAGTGATAAATCATAAGCAACAAAATCTAAAAGTTCTAAAATTTGATACAGGAAAGTTTACTGATGAAAGAATTAAGAAAGATTACCAAATTAAACTGTCAAAAAACACATACGTAATGCAATAGAATCAGCAGCTAAAGAAAGTATAGGATACCATAAACCGAGAAAAAGTAAGCCATGGTTTGATAATGAATGTCATAATTTAATAGAAATAAGAAATCAGGCTAGACTTAGGTGGTTAAATAACTCTGATGATACAAATCTAAACAATTATAATAGAATAAAGCGAGAAGTTAACCGCACATTTAGAAGTAAAAAAAGAGATTACTTGAAAAGCAAAATTAATGAAATTGAAACAAACAGCAAAAATTAAAATATCAGAGATTTATATAAAGGTGTAAATGAGTTTAGAAAGGGGTGGCAACCTAAAGTAAACGTGATAAAAGATAAAGACGGTGATTTTCTAGCTGACCCAAGCGATATTCTAAATAGATGGAAGAACTACTTTAATGACCTTTTAAATGTCAATGTAGGAGATAAATCAGAAGTAAATGAAGTCCACACAGCAGAACCTTTAGTTCCAGAACCTAACTTGACTGAAGTTAAAGATGCTATTAAAAGGTTAAAGAATAACAAAGCACCTGGCATTGATTTAATACCAGCTGAGTTAATTAAATATGGTGGAAATTCATTAATATGTCAAATTCATAAATTAATTTGTTTAATATGGAATAAAGAAGAAATCCCTCAACAGTGGAAAGAATCCATAATTGTTCCTGTGTTTAAAAAAGGTGATAAAATGAACTGCAATAATTACCGTGGAATTTCTCTACTCTCAACAACATATAAAATATTATCTAACATTCTTTTAACAAGACTAACCCCATATGCTAATGAAATTATAGGTGATTATCAATGTGGATTTAAACGTAACAGATCAACTACAGATCAAATTTTTCACATCAGACAGACACTTGAAAAAAAGTGGGAATATAATCAAAATGTCCATCAGCTATTCATTGATTTCAAAAAAGCATATGATTCGGTCAAAAGAGGTAAATTATATAATATATTAGTAGAGTTTGGAATACCTAAGAAGCTTGTTAGTATGATAAAAATATGCACCAGTGAAACAGAAAGTAAAATTCGTGTGGGTATTAATATGTCTGACAAATTTACTATTCATGATGGGTTAAAACAAGGAGATGCATTATCTCCATTGCTCTTTAATTTTGCCTTAGAATATGCTGTAAGGAAGGTAAAAGAAACTAATGAAGGACTGAAATTAAATGGTGTGACTCAATTGTTAGCATATGCAGATGATGTAGACTTACTGGGGGATGATGTGAATACAATTAAGAAAAAAGCTAAAATATTTTTCAAAACTGCTAAAGAGATAGGTTTGGAAGTTAACAAGGAGAAAACTAAATATATGCTTACAGGCCGAAACCAAGTGTTAGGTAATAACCAAAATCTAATTATTGATAACAACTCGTTTGAATCAGTTTCCAAATTCAAATACTTAGGAGTAATATTAACAAATGAAAATTATATTAAAGAGGAAATAAAAAGTAGGCTTAATTCAGAAATGCATGTTACTTCTCTCTTCATAAACTTTTGTCTTCTCGTTTAATATCTAAGAAACTAAAAGTTAAAATATACAAAACAGTAATTTTGCCTGTTGTATTATATGGATGTGAAACTTGGTCCCTTACATTGAAAGAGGAACATAAATTGAGAGTATTTGAAAATAAGATCCTTAGGAAAATCTTTGGACCTAAAAGGGATGAGGAGACAGGTGAGTGGAGAAGGTTACATAATTTAGAACTACATAATTTGTATTCATGTCCAGATATTATTAGAATAATTAAATCAAGAAGACTTAGGTGGGCAGGCCATGTGGCACGAATGGGAGAGGAAAGAGGAGTTTACAGAATTCTTGTTGGGAAACCTGATGGTAAGAGACCTGTAGGAAGGCCAAGACGAAGATGGAGGGACAACGTTGAGATGGACCTAAGGGAAATCGGTAGGGATGGAAAAGAGTATATAGAACTTGCTCAAGATAGGGACAGATGGAAGGCCTGTGTTGCTGCAGCCATGAACCTTCGGGTTTAAGAAGGCTAGGGAGTTAGTTAGTTAGTTAGTTTTTTCTCTGCAAATACATGTGTGGGACAGATCTGCAAGTCTTTGTGCAAGTTTAGCTTACGTGCTGTACAGTAAATAAGTGGCAACTGACATTATTATTTTTATTTTTTTTGGTCAGGAAACATGATAAAAGCTGTAGTAAAATGTGGAAACAGTATCATATTAGCAGACACACTGGCACTGTGAAGTCACAAGTTCTATCACCACTGCCTAAAATCATGCATGTCTGACCATCCTAAAATGTGTTTCGTGTCCTACGTTATGTTTCACAATACTGAAGGCCTTCATAAGTTTTGCACGGATGTATTATATACCCCGGAGGCACAGTGGTCTAGTTGGTAGGGCATCTGATGCCATGCCGGAGATCCAGGTTCGATTCCTGGGGAGAGTGATTTAAGCTCAGATTTTTCCAGCTTTGTCCTTACATAAAGCAGGGGCTCACCCAGCCTCAATTAAATGGGCACCTGAGGGGAGGGGGTAATGGTGGCAGGAGCATAGTGCTGATCACATCATCTTCAACATGACCGAGATCAATAGAATGTGTGTGTCCTTTTTACAGGATCATGATGACATTTTCACATATAATTCCCGGTTTTCAAGGCAAGCTTTCCAAAAATTTAAAAGTATGAACAGATGCTTTCTTCATTTCAACCTCTCACTCCTTTGCCCCCCCCCCCCCCACATACAAATATAGCCGGACCCTGTGGCTGAGTGGTTAGCACATTGCGCTAAATAAAATAAATCAAAAACATACAAATGTATTAACAATATAAAGGGTCTGTGTGGTTCCAATGTATCCAAGAATTATAGTTCAATTGAACGGAATTTCCATTTGCCATTTTACATACTTAGACTCGAAATACATGTACAAACGCAAGTCACAAATGTTACTAATCTACAAAAAAATTATAAATGTATAAGAATTGGAATTCAAACTCAAATTTATCTCAAGATATCTTATCTTGCAAAAATTTTCTTCATGTAAGATAGATTGTTCTGCAAAAGACAATAACAAAGTAAAGGATTGAGAGAATTCTGTTTTATTTTTCATGCAGTTTCCTTTTCCTTCTTTGATAAAAATTAAAGCTAAACTAAGTTGTAATTTTTCATGCCTATGGAGAAAAAATTCACATATAATTCATGTAATTTCGGGAGCCAATAATTCACGGATAATTTCGAGAATTCAAGGAATTCCTGGTGAGTAGCCAACCAGTTTTATTTACTACAAACAAGTGGCCTTTGTATTAATTTGTTAACTATCTTGACAACTATATTCAATTCCTAAACAACAAAAAATGAAACTGGCAACTGTGAATCTAGGTAGCTCAGAATTATGTGGTCTCTTGTCAGTGCTTTGTTCATAATGTTGTCCTCCTCACACTGAAAGCTTTTCGATGGTTTACAGTGTCACCCTCTTTGTATACAATTAAGTCCATCATTACATGTGATTCAATGATTTTTTACAAGGGAACTTTTATGAGTCCCCACCTGCCACTCTTGCTCCCTGCAGAAAAGTATTGTGGTGTTATCACTGCTTGTAAGGAAAAGTCTTAGTCTCTTATGACTGAAAAGAAGATTAATGTTGGAAAATATGCAACCATACTGAATACAAAAATTCCTTTACATAGGTTTAGTTTCCTACGAGTAATGTTTATTGTATGTTTATGTGATGCATGTGAAGCTTTGCACACATACTATATATACACACAACCCCTGAAATTAGTGTTAATTTAAGGCTCTAAGAAACCAGGAGTTCAGGCCTGAATCTGGGGAAGGAAAAATGTTTCATCATACAGTACTGTCTATTGTCACTTTTCATCACAGTAGCCAAAATAGAGTGCAATGAAACAGGTATTATAGTGTGTATTGTCAACTGTGCTTTACATGAATAAAAATCCTTATTTGAATATAAAAGACAATAATATATGAATCTTACACTGATGTAGTAGAAGATTTTTGGATTCTCAAATGCAATTTAGCAGGGCAATCTGTATTCTTCTGTGAAGGTTTCACTAGGTGACTGCTAGATCTGGTATTATGTTGACACCTATAATGAGCCTGAAGGAAAAAATAACATTGCATAATAGTAGTCGATTGCTAAGTGTTGTTACAGTTGAATACCTTACATAAACCAAATTGATTTAAGACACTTCTTACATCATGTGCAGAAAGCTTAATTCTCTCCTCAATAATCGTCCAAAGGTCATGTAAGATTGTAACACAGTTCATATACGCTGACAGAGAGGAAACGAAATGACGCACGTGCCTGCCAAGCGATTGGGAGTTAGTCTGACCATCAACTGTCAGTAATACAGGCACGTTGCGCACACACAGCAGTCATAGCTCGTCCAGTGTCGAAGAGAAATGGAGGTATCGAAGCAGCTTGTTCGCGTGTGTGTGTTGTATGACTTTAAAGTGGGCCTGTCAGCTGCAGCATCAAGTCGCCGCATATGCCAGGCATTTGGGGAGAATGCTGTAAACGAACGCACTGCCAGGCATTGGTTCCAGAAATTCCGTTCGGGAGATGTGAGCCTTTCGGATGAACCTCGCAGCGGACGACCACATGTGTTGGATGACGAGGCCCTGACAGCAGCCATCGAGGAGAACAGTGGTCTAACGTGTGATGAACTTGCAGAAAGGTTCCATGTTTCTGCTGAAACAGTCAGACTGCACCTGCATGGGATAGGAAAGTCAAACAATTTAAGCAAGTGGGTACCCCACACATTGTCGGCAGCCAACAAGGAACAACAAGTGACAGCCTGTTTGTCCTTGCTCACTCAGCACCTGAACACACCCATATTTGATCGCTTGCTTACTGGTGACGAAAAGTGGGTCCTCTATGACACTCCCACGAAAGGTTATGCTCTCTGTATGGTGGAATTGCCGGCAAGTGGTGCATTACGAGCTCCTTCCACCTGGTCAGACCATCACTGCTGACCTCTACTCTCATCAGTTGCAAAGGGTGCACCATGCATTGCGGCAAAAGGAGCTGGCATTGGTGAATCGCAAGGGTGTGCTGTTCCTGCACGACAATGCCAAGCCACATGTGGCAAAGAGGACCCGGGAGACCCTTCAGCAATTTGGCTGGGAGACACTGTGCCATCCACAATATTCACCGGACCTTGCACCAACAGATTACCACCTGTTTAATTCCCTCGACAACCACCTCCGTGGGAGATCCTTCACAAATGAGGGAGACCTGCAGAATGCACTCACGGACTTCTTTGCATCCAAGCCCGCCGAGTTTTATCACCAGGGTATTGAGCAGCTGCAGGAACGTTGGCAAAAGGTGTTGGATGCTGATGGAGATTACTTCGAAACCTGTATTGCTTTTTGTTTATCACTGCTCTAGAACGGCAAGAACTTTTTTGGTTATCTTGTATTTTTACTGATTCTGATATCTCTACATAGCTTTTAATTATGTGCAAAATCTACCATTTTCTTATTTTTTATTATAAATGCATAATTTATATACCATGACTGTGTAAATTAAATGGCTAAATGTGCAGTTTACTTTTCAAAAGCAAAGCAATTGTAGTCATCTGGTTATAAACATTAATTGAAGAGGTTAATGAAACATTAATATTCTTCAATGAACATTTACAACTTCATTTCAGATCAGCAGAATATTGATATAAGTAAGTTTTAAGATCAAATTTTTCACATCAGACAGACACTTGAAAAAAAGTGGGAATATAATCAAAATGTCCATCAGCTATTCATTGATTTCAAAAAAGCATATGATTCGGTCAAAAGAGATAAACTATATAATATATTAGTAGAGTTTGGAATACCTAAGAAGCTTGTTAGTATGATAAAAGTATGCACCAGTGAAACAGAAAGTAAAATTCGTGTGGGTATTAATATGTCTGATAAATTTACAATTCATGATGGGTTAAAACAAGGAGATGCATTATCTCCATTGCTCTTTAATTTTGCCTTAGAATATGCTGTTAGGAAGGTAAACGAAACTAAAGAAGGACTAAAATTAAATGGTGTGACTCAGTTGTTAGCATATGCAGATGATGTAGACTTACTGGGGGATGATGTGAATACAATTAAAAATAATGCTAAAATATTTTTCAAAACTGCTAAAGAGATAGGTTTGGAAGTTAACAAAGAGAAAACTAAATATATGCTTACAGGCCGAAACCAAGTGTTAGGTAATAATCAAAATCTAATTATTGATAACAACTCGTTTGAACCAGTTTCCAAATTCAAATACTTAGGAGTAATATTAACAAATGAAAATTATATTAAAGAGGAAATAAAAAGTAGGCTTAATTCAGGAAATGCATGTTACTTCTCTCTTCATAAACTTTTGTCTTCTCATTTAATATCTAAGAAACTAAAAGTTAAAATATACAAAACAGTAATTTTGTCTGTAGTATTATATGGTTGAAACTTGGTCCCTTACATTGAAAGAGGAACATAAATTGAGAGTATTTGAAAATAAGATCCTTAGGAAAATATTTGGACCTAAAAGGGATGAGGAGACAGGTGAGTGGAGAAGGTTACATAATTTAGAACTACATAATTTGTATTCATGTCCAGATATTATTAGAATAATTAAATCGAGAAGACTTAGGTGGGCAGGCCATGTGGCACGAATGGGAGAGGAAAGAGGAGTTTACAGGATTCTTGTTGGGAAACCAGATGGTAAGAGACCTGTAGGAAGGCCAAGACGAAGATGGAGGGACAACGTTGAGATGGACCTAATGGAAAATGGTAGGGATGGAAAAGAGTATATAGATCTTGCTCAAGATAGGGACAGATGGAAGGCCTGTGTTGCTGCAGCCATGAACCTTCGGGTTTAAGAAGGCTAGAGAGTTAGTTAGTTAGTTAAGTTTTATATTGCTGCTTCATCATATCGGTAATACTCAGTCGATTCCTAATAACTAAAGGGTGTTCCATAAAGTGTGCAGGTTTTAAATCACTTGTCATTTTTTTGCTTAAAGTTTGGCAAGACTGTTCTTATCCTTTTCGTTATATCTTATCATTCCGATTATTAATTGAGCAATTGTTTTTTTTTGTTTTCCAGATGTTCAAGGTGGTTCACTATCGAGCAATGCGTTGTTATTTTTAAAACACATTACAGAAACGGGAAGTGCTACGCAGAGACAGTTCGTAAACTTTGCGCGAACTTCGGACGTGACTATGCCCTAACTGCAACAAGAGTTATGAGGTTGTGAAGAAATTCGAGATATCCGAGTCAGTTGCTACCGTAAATTTGCTTGGGTGAAAATGTAGTCGTCGCACAAAAGAAAACGTTGCAATACTGCAAGACACTATGAATGTTAGCCCCGCGAAGTCGCTTCGCCGTTGTTCACAACAGTTGGGAATATTGGTGTCCTCATTGGAACGAATACTGTAAAAAGACCTTCGTATGCACCCATACAAGGTTCAGTTGACACAAGAGATCAAAGCAACCGATCATGCAAAACTAAGAAATTTTGCACAGTGGATTTTGACAAAACAAGAAGAGGATGGGAATTTTCACTTTTAAATAGCCTGGGCATATACCAACAGACATTTTCTCTTTTTCAGTATGAAATCGTAGTGAATATGGAAAATAATAAAAATATAAATAACAATTTTGATGCAATTTAGGCTGAGTTATTGCATTTTCAAAACCTGTCCACTTTATGAAACACCCTATAAAAATACTAAAATGTAAAGAAAACAAAATTATGAAAAGTTTGATTCATGCCCTATAAAGGTTGGTTTGAATAAATAGAAGGCAAGAGGACCATTTTTCATTAACAAAAAACTGCAATTTTCATGAGTCTCAATGTCACAGACCACACCTGGATGAAAGCAGCACGAGATCTGGAATCCGCGTATTTACAGAGTTTTGTGTGATCTAGTTTGTAACAATTTTAGTTTATGAAGACAGAGATGTTGTACTTTAGTTCTGGAAACTTTTGGCATCCAACAATATTAAGTTCATACCTGGGGGACTTGGCAGAGATTCCCAATGTGCTGGGGTCATCAACACTTTGTCTGCAGGTAGACAACACGAGAATATCCAGTGTTTGCACCTCGTGGAGTTGAGATAACTCAACACTTTGTCTACAGGCAGACAAAAGAGGTATGGACTAACATAAAATGACTGTATTAGCAAAATCTAAGTGTATATATCCCCGTTTTCTGCAGTCTCATACTCCTGTCTTACATGTTTTATGACATAATATTTTATTTGGTTATAATAAAAATTGTTGGGTATAAGTTTCAGTAAACTATTGAAAATGTCTTGACATATCTTTCTGAACATACTGCCATCAGTAAGATACATAAAGGTTAGTACTTCACCATATTTGAGATTTCATTTGGCGTTAATTCGTTTACATCATAATTATTAGTATTTTGGAACAATCGGATCTACTTTTTTGGTCATATTTAATCTTTTAATTATCTACCTTTATATTTTGTACCTTATACAATTCTTCTTCTTTTTCTTTCTTGTTGTTTTATTAACTTTATCAAATAATACAAGGACGTGACAACTGTAATATCTTCCTTTCTTCTGGGAAGGCACATTGCAAGATGCCACAAGAGCAGAAAATCATAGTGCATGCATCACACTTTTTGTTTGAAGACTGTGACGGTTGATATACATTATATAAATATCATCCTGCCACAGCTTCAGGCAAGAAGAGAAGAGACAGAAAGAAAGACGAGAAGATGAAGAGAAGAGACGGAAAGAAAGACACACTCTTCTCTTCACATACGAGAGTGATATATGTCACGCGCCAAATAAGTCACTGATGGTTATGTAACGTATCAAGTTGCGCAGCCTTCTCGATAGAGGGCGCTCGCTGCCTCGGCACGTAACTTCGCGCATGCGTAAAATATACTTGTCGACAGAGCAGCGTTGGGAACTGGGTGAACGAGAGACAGACACAGTACAGTTCCGATAGACTCGAGACCAAGGACAGACCAGCATTAGATGCCAGCCGGAGCGGAGAGACTACAGGTATATCAAGTAGTTCGAGCAACAAGTGCCCCACCTTTTACTTCCCCTTCGTTGCGTAATTGGCATGGCATTTTAGCTAACGTTATACGTTTGAGTTGCCATATCTTCCAAATCATCTGGATTCTGCCATGTTGCGTAACGGGGAAGGAAGGAGGTCAGTATGGGGCTTTTGTCTAATTCAGTTTCTGTAATTCGCCTACATGACTTATTTAGTAACAAGAGATTTAATATTTCTAAATTGACGAGTAACTTGAATTGACTTCCTTACGACAAAAAAGAAATCGAGCATATATATATATATTTGGTCTCTCCACTCCGAACCGGCTGGATTAGTATATATATATATATTTTTATAAATAATTCTATCAGTGACTTGTATGTATTAAGGCCTAAAAGAGTGCCCTTTATTTATGACTTTGAAGGTCATTAGTTTAATATAATAGTTTATTATCACACCACCTCAAATAGTGTATGCATGTGTTTCAAATGAGTGAATCCATATAAATATATATTGGGTTTTAATATTTGAATGAAGAATTGGGAGGGGGATTGAATGCATGTGTATATATAGAAATTAAATTTGGGAAGAGTTCATTGCTATTTATTATAGGCTGTTTAGAATAGTAAACGACAAAAGTAAGGGATAGAGTGAATGCATAAATGGTATTTGAGGTCCGCTGGACATTAAATTGTGAACACTATTGACTCCGTAAATATTCATTGAATTGATATATTCCGGGGAATTTAAGATACTGAACTTATTGTACTGATCAAGTCGCTGTTCTTATTTTTTACAAAGCAAAAACTGTTCTTGAATAAAACCTTGTTAAAAATTGAGTACAATTTTTAATCAATCAAAGAGTAGACTAAGTTATTATTGTTTTGCAAATTAGCCGTTGACGTAGAATAATCTAGGGCAAAAGTGATAATTTATCTGGGTTGTTTTTGGGCGTACGTAATTTTCTTGGGAGGGGGAACTAGATGATTTCCCCAATTCTCAATAAGATTGCGTTAACCCGGATTTATGCACTCAGTGATTTGAGTTCTTTGTCTCCTGGAGCAAGCCAAAAATCGATCCACGTACTTCAGGGTAGTATATTGGGCTGGGCGAAATTATACTAAGGTAGCAGCTTCCTAAACATCATACGCTTCAATATTGTATTTAGAGAATTTTAGTATCGGGTAGCAGTGGTATATGCAAAATTGAAGCGTAACAAAAAATATGATAGTATTCACCACAAGACCACTTATATATATCCACTGAAATGCTTATTCTTATGTATGAAAGTTCCATATAACAACTGTAATATATGTTTAAATAAGAAATATTTAGGTATGTGGTCTCTTTTTTTTTATTATTGTGATATTAAAAGGAATGTACTTATATGTGACAAATATGCTTGGTATCTAAACCATGAAATATCGGCATATGTTTCCTTGCTTTTGCTTAAAAATCCTTATTTTTGTTATAATATGCTACAACCTTTTTTTGCAATTTGACAATCCTTTCCTTCTTTATAACAAAAATGTATTGATGAAGAATTGTAATTGTTTCTTAAAATTATACATGCATTTTAAAATCCTTGCTGCCTCATTTATTGAATAGAATGCTGGACATCCATTTTCTTTCATCTAAGTTTTGTTTTCTGAAATTTCAAAGTACATACCTTATAAAGGAGATAGGTTGAATCCTCTGGAAATGTTCTATCTACACAATATGTTGTTTTGCTCTTCATTGAAAAGCTTTGAAGCCAACTACATGCTTCATTCTTTGATGTACAATTTACCCTGAATCTGAAATAATTTTTTATTTAATTTTTAGAATAAAATATAATTAACATGTGTTTACCTGCATGTGTGTGAGATAGAGAATGCTTTATATTGGGCCAACAATTTTTTTTGTTCATACTAGAGCTGAGCCGATACCGATGTTGGTCTGATGTATCAGTATCAGCCAAATCAGTGGTATCAGTATCGGAAATTATCGTTTGGAATTCATCTACCAATACCAGCCGATACTCTTCCGGCATGTTGGTCCTTCATGGAATCCATAAAAATACCGTGCGACACTTTTGTGGAGTCTAATTATCCTGGAAACTATGCGAAACTCAAACTTTCTTCTTATTTTGCACCAATATTGGATGAAAAACTGTATTTTGTGATTACATAACTTCTATTTTAATCTTGAATATTCTAAACCAAATTTCTTGGTAAGTTAATGCATAAATAATTGGAGAAGAATATTTACACACCAATATTGATCAGTATTTTGAACAAATTTTAATTATTGGAATTTTCAAGTATCAATATCGGTATCGGTGGGAATTGGAAAGAGTATCAGCATTGATTCAAAGTGGTATTGGTTCAGCCCTAGTTCATACTTATAGTATAGTCTCCAGAACAAGTGTGGGTTAGCCATTAAGGTGGCAAACCCACACTCAGGAAGTCACATTTCAAGCCCAGTCATCATCAATAATCTTTCTCCAGGATTTCTTCTCCCGCAATGGGACTTTAATAAAAGGAATGTATGCTTGCTTCCGTTCCTTGTCCCTTTTCTTCCACCCCTAGGCCTTGGGTAAACCAAATGCTAGAAACAAACAATATTAGTCTAGAAATCAATCACATGCACACAATCTACTTATAGTACACTTATAAGTATGTATTTGAAAATGCATATCAAAAGCAGCGTAACAGCTCTGTGTCAGGCTGTACTGTCCATGCAGCATTTTCCAAGCAACATGTTTAACATACAAGTGTTGACACATCTGGACACCCTATCAAAGCGTATAGTGATTGTTAGTACTAAAAAGACACACAAGCTTGGCAAAAGCACTTTATAAGACTAGTTCTCCACAATTGCTGCAGTTGTTGTTTGTACTTGAGTGGGAGTGAGCCACAAGGTAAGGGTGTAACAGAAGGTGACTATGCATAAATTTCAATTTCATGTGCAACAAAACATTACAACTATGAATTATTGATACCATAATATTAGCACTTTTATCAATATCCTGACATTGGCTGATAATAACTTTCTTCTAGGAACAAAATGATATTAAATTTTTACTGGCACTGATAATGTAAGCTGCTTCAGTGCTGGGCACATTTAGTGGTTGACTTGCAGTCTGATCACTGAAGGTTCCAGGGTTGAGTCCTTGCATGAGCCTTCCATTGTGAATGTCCCTACATCAATTTCATCCAATGATCACTGTTGATATTAGCTGAACATTGCAGGAAAGATACATAGAAATATAAGATGCTAACACGTGGCAATATGAAACATACTAATAACCATCAGTGAACAGACCTGGTAGATAGAAGTAAATATTCAGTACAGATCTTGAATGATATACTTGTTCTATTTTTAAACTTGAACCAAAACCAGTGTGCATTGCTTATTTCTTTTTCTATGAGGCTTTTGTAATTGCTATGATAAATATGATATCACGTTTTAAGCCTTAAAATAGTTATAGAACAAGTATATTCTAATTTAATAACAGAATACTTAATAGCATTTAAACTGTTGAGTAAACTCTAGCATAATTGATACACAGTATGAATACTCACTTAGCACAAAAGCTATCCTTTTCTTCATCTACTGAACAGATAACATAACTATAGTTGTCAGGAAGTAGCACCTAGAAATATGAGAAGAATTCAAAGGAACTTATTCTATGGATGTAAGTGTGTTTATTTTATGCCCTTCAACTTTAAAGAAACTTATAATGAGGTGCATAATTTATACTTTTGTTTTGGGGGTTATACTTTTGAATATACTTGATGTTGTTTTAAAAGCTTCCCAATGATATTTCATTGTTACTTGTCCTTGTACAAAATACATGATTATATTATAGAAATCATTTCTGAATCCAATGGGCTCTCACGTATCCAAGTTGTTCGCACTCTTGCTTTTGGTGCGAGCGATCCTGGGTTTGATTCTCGGTGGGAGCCCCCAAAATGTCGGCGCTGACCCAGCATCGTGAGGACAATTGGGAAGCTACGTGAAAAGAAGTAGCGGACTCCGGTCTCGAAAGCCAGAAAACAGTGGCGATGGGATCCGATGCGCTGACCACGTGTCACCCAATGAAACACCGCTCTGGCAGGCCCTGGCACTTCGAGGACTGTTGTGCTACGGAGTGTAGTGTGTGTGTGTGTATTTCTGTATCCAATTGTAAAATTGAGCTTTACTAAAAACACGCTTCAGGGGTGACTGAACCACGGCTTGTAAGCCACACATGGTTCTGTGACAACCAATGTGCATTAAAATATATTGAATGAGCCACTCTTAGCGTTGTAAACTCAGAATTCACAGGATTAATTTGAATGGAATGGTATTTTTAATATCTCTATTTTATTTAAACTGCTATACTTTGACCAAATATTAATTATGACAAATACTAAAATATCTATGTCAACCCCATTTCCCCTTCTGCACAAGCTTAAGACATATATTTTAATAGTTAGGTTATACCATATTAACCACTTACCTTACACATCAGTTTCCATAGTATGGTCTGAAACTTCTGATTTCTATACCTTTTCTGCATAAAATGGGCAATTCTTGTTACTAACAATACATTTTTCTTGAAAAATAATATTTATTTAACTTTGATTTTATCATCTTCTATTAACTTTGGCTCCATGAAGATGTATAGAAATGTAATGTACTTATCAACGTAATGTACATAAATGTATATATATTTTAAAACAATATTCTGTGCTCCACCTAAATATTTACTGTACTGTCCTTCAAAGATGCTTAACAACTTGATTTGAGATAAGACATAAAATGTGCATATGTAGCTTTCCTGGGTGAACTGTCTGAAGTTTACTCTGGATAGTAAGGGAAGCATTAAACAATTAAAATAAATAAGTCAGGAATTTAAAAACATGTATACTTCAACCTTCTTTTGTTTTTAAAGTTAGTACAAATTAACAGTTTAAAAACTAAATACACAAATAAAAATTATTGTAATGGGCAAAATTTATGCGGCAGGTGTAAATTGACAATAGTAGATACAATTCCCTGACATAAGCAAAAATTTTATTATGCAGATTCTTTGTACATAACAAATTCACAAAGATTTGTGGACTAATTTGTGATACTTCTTCCAGAAAAGATTGAAGGAAAAGATACCAACTCTCTCTCCTTGGTAAATGTCATGGTTTACGAATACAGGATGTGGCCTAGCAATGTGAGTAAATGTGAGTTAATCTGTGATAAAGGGTGACTATAGCTAAAGCCATGAAACTAGTCCAGTCAAGGTCATGCCACCCATATACAATGTTGCCAGTAAGCTACTATTTCATCTTTCAATAATAATTCCGAAAAAAATGTTATAGAATAGTACTTAACATAAAGAACATTACGAGGCATTTTTTAAACAGAAATATTTTCTTGGCTATTCAGAAAAAAATAAAAACATGTTTCCATAAAAATCACAAGGAAAATTATTTTTTTTTACTTGAAGTGTAAAAACTGTAAAAGATAATGGAAGCAACGACACAAGAGGGTTGAAAAAAATAGTGAAACATTCTTAACCCGTAAACAGAAATATCGGTCTGCGAGACCTTTAGTGTTTTCTAGTTCTACAGTGTGGCAACACTGATCCCCCTCCACAGTACCTTATTATCAAACACTTGCCTACACTCTGCACATGTTACTGCTCAGTTTGGGACTGTTTGTTACGAGAGACTTATTGTTGTTTGATAACGTGAAGGTCTAACAGACTGGGTGTTTCGCATTACATATTCAATGCCAAGGTTGGAAGTGATTTACATAATACATTTTATTAGTTTTGTTCCCATGTAATTTTAGTTTTCAATAAGTTTGAGTTACGAATCATGATTTTGCTCTTTTATTGTCTAAAAAACTTTAAAAAAATGTAATAACAAATATTAAAAAATAAGGTCTCTCAGACCGGATGTTTCTAATTATGAAGTATCACATGTGCAATATCAAATGAGTAAAAGTTGGAAGTGATTTACATAATACATTTTCTAAGTTTTGTTCCCACGTAATTTTAGTTATCAATAAATTTGAGTTATTAATCATAATTTTGCCCTTTTATTGTCTAAAAAAACTTTAAAAAAATGTTTTAAAAATATTAAAAAATAAGGTCTCTCAAACCGGATGCTTCTAATTATGAAGTAAAGACCTATGTTTCTGTTCATAAATACCTACAGTACATATTTTACACACAAAATGTGTAAGCATTTGAAGTAAAAAAGTAAAATGTTCCAAGATTTGCAAAACTTTTTGGGATATATAATGTAAAATATCATTGCTGGCTAACTCGCTTTCTATTTGATCACATAAAAACTTTCATCGAGAAAGTGTTCACCTTAATTAACTTCTATCAGTGCTTTACACATTGGTCAGCTGTTCTGTCTTGAGGGGTGAACAAAAAGTTGGCATCCTACCACAAGTTACTTAATTCGTCATTTTGATATTCTGCTTCTATATTTAAAGACCAGTCACTACATCTGAATTAATTATAGTAAAACAAAGGTGAATAGGTAGTCAGACCTCAAAATTTATTCGAGGTACGTTCAATAATTATCAAAAATTTTAACAGCACAATACATAAGTTGCATTCTTCTTGCTTTTGGGACATTTTGATTAAAACTGTTTGTACGTGGTTTTATATTTAATTCAATATGAGTGAGCCTCCAGTTCGGCTCCTAGCATTGTAGGCGAGACTCGCAAAAGACCATGAAAATCAGTTGAAATTCGTCGGAGTTTTTTTTGTGGCTCAGTCGGTAACGCGTCTGACTACCATGCTCAAGGTCCCGGGTTCGATCCCCGGCTGGTTCAAATCCGGGAACTTTTCTAATGATGAAAGCGGCCCTGACGCCCACCCAGAGTCGAATAACATGGGTACCTGGGGGAAACCCTGAGGGGTAAAGGCAGTCAGGGGTGTGATGCTGATCACATCACCCCCTCTCACGACCAGATCAAGAAAGTGTGGGGCTTTACCCCCACATCCCCTATACGCCTTCATGGCATGGTGCTATGCACAGGGGAGCACTTTACTTTTTTTTTTTTTTTTTTGGCGGCATTAGAGTTGGGGTTCTTTGGTGGTGCTAGTGTATAGTAGGGTGACCACATCATCAGCAAACCATCTCAGTGGCACTGTAAGAATTAATAGTGTTTTCGGTTAAACATGGATTTTGAAAAGTGATGCAGAAGTAAGGGGTATGCAATCACCCTGTATCGCTGCACCTGCTCTATAAGAAAATAAATGCGACTAAATACGCAGGAAAATTTAATAAGCAAAAAGCACAAATAGAATAAAAATCGAAGAATGTTCAAATGCGAATGAAATTCAATTCCTTGAGATATTTAATTGAAATATGACTTATATACGCATAAAACGTTGAGAAGCTCATCTAAAGTGGGGCTAGTAGAGTTGTCACATTGAAAAGTAATTTCAAACTTTCAGAAGGCAAAGTACTGAGTTGCTGAACCTGATCAAATAAATTTTACGACAGAGATCAACCTGGATTTTTCTAACTGTAGGGTATTTTCCTCGCCTTTAGTACTCTAGAATGGTCCTGTGGACTACGCTGCCATTAAATTTGTTCAATTCAGTGCTTTTGTGTTCCCGTGTATAACTCTTCCTTGGTGACTCAAAGACAACATTCACACCTCAAGCCTCTGCCAAAGTTAAAGTACTGTTGATACGTTGTACAGACTTTTCACAAATCCCGCAAGCTTCCACCATTGATATTTATACTTGTACAAAGTTGATGTTCTTCCTTGATTTTTCTTTACATGCAAGATTTCTGAGAAACATGTAAACGTTTCCAGTGATTACCTTAATTTGTTTTTTAATGTCTGGTCAGCAGGCACATACACCACAATTATTTCCACCTGCTAATGTACCACACATAGGACACTGCTCTTCAATGTCATTCATAATGAATACAAAACCAACAATCCTCACATAATACACCAGCGAAGATGCAATCAACCCCATACGTACAAAGCACGAAGTGTTGACTGAACACCTTGGAAGAAGTGTGGCAATCCTGGATGGCCAGGGGTGTGAAAAAGGCAAGGGGAAACTCTGAAAACACGTGACCTTAGCTGTACTATTTTTATGGAGAGAGCAATAGGTCAGATAGAGATTACATGGTTTCCTAAGAGACCCAAGGTCTCCACATGCTCATGTGTTCATCCATCTCCTCCACGTGCATGAGATAGTGATCACACTAATAGCTTGGCCTCTGAAGAGCAAGACAAAAGGATATGGACTTAAGCGAGAATGGCCACTGGAACAAAAAGGTTACCTGAGGGTTAGGGCAGGCAAGTACCGAGACACACTGACTCCATGGTATAAAAACCCTCCCTTTTAGTAAACAGCATCCTGTGCTAGGGGAATTGCTGCCCAAGGCTGACGGTGTTGCTTCTGCCAATCATAGGTAAAGAGACTATTATTTTGTTTGTATTGCACTTTAGGTTCTCTCCATGCAGTTACTATAAAAATAACACCTACAAATGAGCACTTAGTACTTTAGAACTTACCATAACTATGAATTATGTGTGATTTAAAACTATAAACTTGTGTGTGAACTTAGAGAGGAATAAACTTTAGTAATGTACATAACCAAGTTGTCAATGAACCATTCTCCATTCTGAGCTACTAACCCCGTGTAGCACCAAAGCTCCCCCTTGTCGTTGCATTTACATCTGCATATATTTCAGAATATTGATATAAACATTTCAAATAAAATATGTATGTGAACTTGACATAAAAACATATGTGATAAACATGTTCTTATCAATCAATTCAATTCACTGAGAAATGCAATATTCTTACCTGAAGGCATGGGTATTTTTCAATAGAAGTATCTTCTACATTGTGTGAGCAGGACTTGCCAGTTCCTGCTACAATTGGAGTACCTATAAAATAAAGTTATTTCAAATTGTGTTGTTGTGACATGATTTCTTGTGTTTTTAAATCGGAGCTATTACGAGTAAAATGTATTGTGCCCAACTTGGAAGCCTACATCAAAGGCAAGACTGAAGTGCTGCACCCAAACGTGACATCGAAGGCATGTAACTGCCTAGTAGCCAATGGTATGTGGAAATATAAAATAAAGTATTCATTGCCAATTCTTGCTCTAAAACTCTTGGGTAAGAACGTGGACGTTTTCAAAACCAGCATTACCATCATGCTGAGCTGATTCCAGAGTTCTTGGAAAAGGGATGACTATCACTGTGAGGAGGGAGGGTTGTGGATTCCTACCCTTCAGTGTAAGTCTTTTGTGTGACTGCTGGCTGTACTTACACTGCAGAGACTTGTTTTTATTGCACATCACAGAAAATAATGGACAGCAGGGCATAAAAGCCAGTCAATTGAGCCTTATTATATTTCTGCATTTGAATATATTTTATGCCATTTCCTCCCTCCCCAGGTTAACCCAAACAACAAGAATCTTGCTTACATTAAATTGAATAATACATAATCAATAATCAAATTAATAATCCATCGATTTTTTTTCGTGTAACTGCAACACTTTATAAAGGCTTGCAACATTTCAAAAACTTCTTCTTCTTCTTTTTGCATCCTCTGGTCTAGAAAGAGATTCACATAAAATGTCGGAAGACATTCTAAAGTGCTATAATGCTACTTGAGAACAATTTGCAAGTTTTTTAATGTCATTCATCTGCTGAGTTGTCGTAACTCAGTAACTAGCATTTGTTATTTTAAACTGGAATTATAGAATTACACAGCCCTGCATTTTGGGGAAAAGAAATTGAATGATTTCAAATCAATAGGTGATTCTGGAAGTATTTTGAATGCTGATCATGGAAATGACATCCATTTTTTTCCATCATGTCATAATTTTTCACTATCAAAATTCTCGTATTTGCCATTACATTACATCTATTACCTAACGCTTCAAAAGAAATTTATGCAAGGGAAATTTAGGTTGTTTTCAAATTAATAAGTGATTCTGAAAGTATTTTGAATGCTGATGAAGAAAATATTATATAAATTTCTTCCTATCATGTGAGGAATTTTCTCCACATCATTAAGTTCAATCAGCCTACTGTATTATAACACTGAGTTTTGAACATTTTGTGAAGGAAATTTTTATGAGTGATTTCGAAAATGGAACATACGTAATAAATGTTTACAATTTTCATGTCAATGTGTCTTATGAAGATAGAAGGTGGGTTAAATGCTTACTATTCTATGTACATTTATACAGTGTGATCGAAAAGTCCCCGAAACCAAACTTCAAAAAAAAATTTCACCGGTCGTTATGATGATAATGTAATAATTTCTGTGGAAGCTGGTTTGCGAGGGTCTTGGCTGTACACGACACAAGAGATGGCACTAGCAGTCGTTATGAGGAAATGAACTACGAGCAGTGCTGGTAACAAAATAATCACGCCAGTTGCAAGGATGAGTTTGTCGGTGGAGAAGCGTGTGTTTTTGTTAGAGGAGTATTTGAAAACGACATCATACAGTGCTGCGAACGAGAAATTTGAGAGGCGTTTTGGCCGTTCTGTGAGTAAATCAACTCTTCATGCATTAATCAAGAGATTTCGTGAACATGGTAGTGTGCACGATAAGCCGCGTAGTGGGCACCCTTTAGTTGTGACGAATGATGTTTTGGAAGACGTCGCCGCACGATTAAAACAATCACCGCAGAAAGGACTGCGGCGGTTATCACAAGAGGTCGGCGTATCTAATGGCTCAGTACACAAGGCAACAAAACAGTTAAAATTACGGCCATACCACGTGAAAGTGGTTCAGGAACTGCGACCAGGTGACAATGGTGATCGAATTAAGTACTGTCGGTGGTTTCAACAATTCACTCACAACAATATTGCTGTCCTTGATAAGGTATACTTCACGGACGAGGCCTGGTTAGATTTGTCAGGTCATGTTAATGCACAGTACACTTGCTACTGGTCCACAGAAAATCCACAAATTTTACACGAGGTCCCCCTCCACTCGCAGAAAATTGGTGTCTGGTGTGCCGTGTCCAGATCACGAATTATTGGACCATTTTTTTTCGAAAACCGAGTGAACTCTATTGTGTACCAGGACATTATACAGCAGTTTATCGCGCTTTTGGACACCGATGAACGAGATGTGTGGTTACAACAAGACGGGGCAACATGCCATACGTCCAATGCCACCATGGCATTTATGCGTGAATTTTTTGATGACCGCCTGATTTCATCAGGGCTTTGGCCGGCAAGATCACCTGATTTAACCTCACCCAATTTTTTCTTGTGGGGTTATTTGAAGGGGAAAGTGTACGAAAATAATCCCCACGATTTAGATACCCTGAAAACCAACATTGCCCAGTGCATTACTGCAATTAATGTGCCTATTCTGCATCGCGTAGCAAGAAACATGTGCCGTCGCTGCAGCATGGGGAACACTTTCAGCATCTCTTGTGATGTGCCTACATCCACCCAGATATCTAATGAGAAAGATCTACACGATCACGCAGGTAAAGTCCACTTGTTCCTTGCTTTCACAGTTTAGGTTAACTGTTGGTTTGGTTTACCTGATTATTTTGTTACCAGCACTGCTCATAGCTCATTTCCTTGCCACGACTGCTAGCGCCACTCCCCAGCACCATCTCTTGTGTCGTGTACAGCCAAGACCCTCGCAAACCAGCTTCCACAGAAATGTTAACATTATCATAATAACGACCGGCGAAAAAAAAATTTGAAGTTTGGGTTCAGGGACTTTTCGATCACTCTTTAGTTCAAAATTGGAGGAATTGTATTGTAGAAAAGTAATATTTTACCACCGTCTAAACAGAGCCATGTATTGAGGTAGTTATGGAACTACACATTTTATTGTGAAATTAAGGTAGTTAATATATTGCTATTTTCTAAAAAAAGCTGGACGTGATGGATAAAAATGGATTTCATTTTTGGAATCAGCATTCTGAAATTATTCAGACAACAGTCATCCAAACCCATGTCAACTGGTGTTATCAGCATCAGTTTAAAACAGTCCGGGTATCTGTATTGGTATCGGCAAAGAGGGATATCGCTTCAGCCCTAAAAATAGTTATATGACAAAATTATAAACAACCATAGTCAAAATAAAAAAAAAAGTATAAAGCAACACTATATATGGGGTCTTTCATATTCACTGCAAAGAAACATATAAACTACATACCACTACCTTCAGGGAGTTCTACCCTACAACCCAAAAGTTAAACCTTAAAGCTGCGGTCACATAGGTCTGGTTTGTCAGCTGCTGGTTGCTTTTGCTTGCAGCAACAGCAGCAAGCAGGATCTGCTCAGAAGTTCACGCACTGCTGGTAGGAAATGGTAGTACAGAAGTTATTGTTAGAAGCTGTCTTCTGTAGGATCGTGAGGAGAGGGTTAGTAGGATTGTTGGGAATGAAAGAAGATAACTTGCAAGCAAACGTTGAAGAAAGGGGCAATTCTATAGATATCTAAGGAAACAATAATGGCATCCCCAGTCAATTTAATCTTTGTAATGGTTCCAGAAAGAAAAATGAATGGAGAACAGATACTCTATGTGATCAAAAGTATCCGGACACACCGCGAAACGTTTGTTTATCATAGAGGGCGACACAGTACTGCCATCTACCGCATGGAACACATAGTCAGGGAACTCAGTAGTCTGCAGACAGTGTGAGACAGCAGTATGGGATGGTCTGAGGAACTTGCAGACTTTCAACGTGGTCAGTTGGTTGGGTACCACTTGTGTAGGAAGTATGTGTGTGAGATTTCCACCCTCCTAAACATTCCTCTGTCCACTGTTTCCCATGTTATAGTGAAGGTATGTGTACAACCCAAAAGCGTGCAGGCCAACCTCCCATGTTGACCTCCAGAGACCATCGAGTGTTGAGGAGGGTCGTACAGCATTATCGTCAATCATCCATCGCCACCATCACACAGGAATTCCGAACTGCATCAGGATCTACTCCAAGCACCATTACTGTTTGGCGCAAGGTGCGGCAACTTGGTTTCCATGGCCGAGCATCTGCCCATAAGTCAAACATCACACAGACAAATTCCAAACGCCGCCTCGTGTGGTGCAAGGAGCGTCGAAACTCGACCATAGAACATTGGAAAACCGCTGTGTGGAGTGATGAATCATAAGTACACAATGTGGCGATCCGATTGTAGGGTGTGGATGAGGCGAATGCCTAGTGAACGACATCTACCAGCCTGTATAGTGCCGACAGTGAAATTCGGAGGTGGCGGGGTTACAGTGTGGTCATGTTTCTTCTGGAGGGCACTTGGGACCCTTGTTGCTTTACATGGCAATGTCACGGCACAAGCCTACGTTGACATTTTAACAGCTTTCATGCTGCCTACCGTCAAAGACCAGTTCGGGGATGATAATTGTGTCTTTCGACACGACCGAGCACCCGTCCATACTGCAGGGTTTGTGGGGGAGTGGTTTGACGACAACAACGTCCCACTAATGGACTGGCCTGCGCAGAGTCCTGATTTGAAATCCATAGAACATCTCTGGCATCTTTTGGAATTCCGACTTCGTGCTAGACCACACCGATCCACATCAATACCTCTTCTCATTTTGGCGCTCTGCGAGGAATGGGCTGCCATTCCTTAGCAAACCTTCTGGCACCTTATTGAAAGTATGCCTGTGAGAGTGAACGCTTTCATCAAGGCTAAGGGTGGGCCAACACTGTATTGACTGCCAGTGTTCCCGATGGAGAGTTGGCCAAACTTGAACTTTATTTTCAGGTGGGTGTCCGGATACTTCTGATCACATAGAGTATATTTTCTGTGGAGTCACATTTCATATATCTCTAAATATTATAGAAACTGTGAGAACATTTCTATATCTAGTTTATATTTTGTTTGTTTAGAGTGTAGAAAGAGGGACTGGACTGACCAGTTGCAAAGACATCTAATCAGCTTTACCATTTTTCTGTCATCATCACTGCAGCACAAGGGAATAAGACCACAATGCCAACCACCTCTGTCGTACTACAGCATTCAGAATGGCTGTTGGCTGTCACCAGTAGGTCCTGTTTCAGCAACGTGTTCAGCTGATGGCTGCTAAAGTTGAACATGGGCTACTTCAAACAGTCAGCAGCTACCAGCAAACAATATAATGTGACTGTGGCATAAGAAGCATCTACTTTCCAAGCAATAGAGCCTGGCTGTGTGTCTGTTGTAAGCAATTCTATTCTACTCTAATAAGGAAGCATTCATCACATAATTTAAATAGCACTACTCTAACAAAAGGTACTATTGCATGAAACTCACTACAATGAGAAACTATATTACAGCTATACCTAAAGTTTGAGACAGCTCATGTATACAAGTGCACATGCAGGTGTGTAAAGCAACTTGAAACATGTACGTGCATTATGCTCAATAAGACACTGAAATTTACACAATGTACTAAAGACATTCATATCAAATGTACATCTTGTACCTAACAAAATATATTATACCAACACCTTCCAAAACACTCAATGTGTAATGAGAAGAAAGTAACACATACCAATAATGTTTCCTCTTTGGAACAGTTCTTCATGTTAAACAAAACATTCTGTTTCTGTTTCATTTATATAAGGGTATATAAAAAAGTAATTGAGTAATTTTTTTACAGCCAAACGGAAATGTATTCACAAAAACGGAAATATACATTTGGAAGTTCTGTATTTTGCCACCTTTCCATGAGGTGTCGGGTGAGTGCACCTCGCGCATGCAGAGAGGCAGTCGTTTCAAAATGGCAGCTACGCTTGAGACGTTCAACAGAGTTGAGCTGCGGAGTGTGATTCGGTTTCTGTGGTCAAAGGGACAGAAACCACCTGAAATCTATCGTGAGTTGTGTGCAGTGTATGGTAACACGTGCATGACATTCAGAAATGTCTGTAACTGGTATGTGCAAAGTTCAACGCAGGGCATGTAAATATCTTCAATAAACCCCGTTCTGGACGGCCTCACACATCCCACAGACAGAGCAATGTTGACACTGTGGAGGCATTGATTCAGGAGGACCCACGGTCAACAAACCAAACAACAGTGGACATTTCATACGGCAGTGCATACTCCATTATCCATGAAGAACTTGGGTATCGCAAAGTGTCAGCGAGATGGGTCCCCAGACAGCTCACACCACAGCATATGGAGGACCATATGGGATAGAGTCTTGATCATTTGCCATAGCGCTGGAAATGCATTCCTTGACCGCATTTTTACCAGGGACGAATTGTGGGTTTTTTGTTACACTCCTGAACAAAAGCGACAGGGTATGGTATGGAAACACACAAACTCGCCCCCATCCAAAAAATTCAGGACAACCCTGTGTGCAGGAAAGGTTTTGCTTGCCTTTTTCTGGGACAGCCAGGGTGTCATTCTTGCTGATTTAGGCGTAAAAGGAGCAACAGTAAATGCTGCTGCATATTGTGCCACACTGGATCGTCTATAAGCTGATCTGTGCCATAAACGTCCAACAAAATCTCTGGAGAAGGTCATCATTCTCCATGACAATGTTCGTCCCCATGTGGCTGCATCAGTGACGCAAAAAGCCAATTCCTGGAATTGGGAAATTCTCAAGCATCCAGCATACAGTCCAGACCTGACCCCATCAGATTTTCACCTGTTTGGCCCACTGAAGGAACACCTTGTCGGCAAACACTTCAGCTGCAACACGGAAGTTGTGACAGTCGTATATTGTTGGTTACGCGTCCAGCTGAAAGATTTCTACCGCATGGGCATTGATATATTGGTGTCACGGTGGGACAACTGTATAAATGTGAATGGATGTTATGTGGAAAAGTAGAGTAATGTTCAACCTTCAAAATGTATATTTCAGTTTTTGTGAATACATTTCCGTTTGGCTGTAAAACATTTACTCAATTACTTTTTGATATCCCCTCGTACATATGTGTATGCATATGTGTGTGTAACTTGCTCTTCAGATTGGCCCTGGAAGAAAGTAGTTTTTGGAAATGTGAAAACATGAAAGAAGTGCAGAGACGATGGCGGGCAGAATTTGATGTACGGACTTCTTGGGGGAACTTGTGAAGTTTGTACCACTGCTTCCATCTCTCTTTCGTCCGATACTGATTTCTTCCTGTCAGTCCATTCCAGATCACACACAGTTCCTTCCCTCTCACACTTGTCGCGTAATTTCGTAATTGTTACACGTGACGGTGGCACAGTATCAAATTCTGCCCGCCATCGTCTCTGCACTTCTTTCATGTTCTCACATTTCCAAAAACACTTTAAAATCCACTTTCGTTGCTCAATGGAAAGGTTCCCAGCCATCTTGTCACTACTGGCAACTGAACTGACATTCAAGAAAAACAAATGAATGGCAACAAGCACTAATCATGACAGACCTAGACACAAAAAGTTCCATCAGGTTATCTGTAGTACTTTCTCTGTTATTAACATTCAAATAGTGTAAACCCCTTTGTGGGACACACTGTATTAACACATACCCTCAAAATTCAGTTGTAATAGCCATATTTACCAATGGTTTGTGGTGGTTGTGCATGACCAACATGGGTATGATAATAAAATACAGTTATGTGGCCAGTTTCTTCATTTATTGTGGCTTCAATTCTTGCTGGACAGTTTACACGTTCGATTGCTGGCTGACAAACGTACCACTGTTTCATGCATCCATCCTGAAGTGTTTTTTGTCCTGATCTGGTGAAGTGGTTGGTTGAATTCAGTTCCTGTTTCCACTTCAAAAATTCTACAAGAATCACACAAAACGTAGCAGTGAATGTAATAATAGTAAATATAATGATGTAAATTATACATGCTTGCACTTGTAAATAATGTAATCAGTGAGTTAAAACGATGCATGGTAATAGAACCACCATCACATCAGATAATAAATACTTGGGAGTAGTGGAGTGTCAATAGAGACAGGGGAGACAGTGTCTATCTCAAACTTTTATAATTACTGAATGCAAATAAAATGATTTTTTAAATGCTATATTTGGCAAAAAGGTATGAGTGTAGTGGAGCTCACAGTAAAAACAGAACACTAATCCAAAACAAACCAAACCATACCTCCTTGGAGGCTGCAGCAGGAATGGGATGAGTACTGATGTATGATTTATGTTTCTTGTATTTAGACAGGTTCTTTTTGCTATGCAGAAGTAAATGAGCTGATTGGAGGAATTTATTTAATTACTACGTGGGTTGCTAGAAAAGTTTCTGCAAACTACCACCATCAGTGGCGCTTGTGTTCCGCTATTATAAAAATCGGAAGAATAGACCTTTTTTTATGTTTAAATTATCTTTGATTGTTTGTTTAAGCCTATTAGTTTATTTTTCACAGCAGTTTGAAATAGTAGTTTCGTGTGAGAAATGGAAATTTCTCGTGAACACTTTCACGCAATGATTTTTTATGATTTGAAATGTAGTTTAACATTGAAACAATGCATCGAGCGACTTCATTTGGCTTTTGGGGATGAAGCACCATCCAATAAGACTGTGTACAATTGGTTTTCCGAATTCCAGCATGGTCGCACATTTCTCAGTGATGAATTTCGTAAAGGTCGTCCATCCACGTCTGTTGTTGGGAGTAATGTTGATGGTGCGTGAAATGATTGAGAGAGAGATTGGCATGTGACATACCGTGAAATACAGGCATCCTTGAACATTGACATGAAAGCAATACATACCATTTTACATGGTTATCTGAACGTACGGAAACTTTCAAGCCATTGGATCCCACACTTGACAGAAGCTCAAAAACAGGCTCGTGTAAATTGGTGTAAAGAAATGGTCAAAAAATTTAAGCGAGGAAAGTAAAATTTGGTGTACTACATTGTTCCAGGGGACGAAACTTGGATCTATTCATACGAACCAGAAACTAAACAGCAATCCACTGTTTGGGGGTTTCAAAGTGAGCCAAAACCGACAAAAGTTGTTCGTTTGAGGAGTGTTGCCAAGCAAGTGATTGCTTGTTTCTTTGGTTATACTGGACATGCGGCAACAAATGCTTTAGAAGATCGAAGGACTGTAAATGCTGAGTCGTATACAACAATTTATTTGCCAGAGGTTGTTATGTACCCGAATGCAAAGATTACTTATACAGCGGACAATAGATGGCAGGGCACAGGAAAAGATCAAAGAACACTGATTGTTGGGATAACGTGCGAGGAAAACATATGAAAGTAATTGTAAATAGTAAAGCTATTTATAAATGTTTAATCTGTGAATGAGTAATAATAATGAATTGTATCGAGGCATCAGAAATAAAGGATTGCCATTAATATCGTATATGGTTTGGCAGGAAAGGTAAAGAAGCCAAATGACAAGTATGATTCTAGGTCTTTATTGTTTAATGGGAACGACCTTTTCCGTTAGACCTTTTGGTCGTTTGTCCTGTGGTGGCACCAAGTCCCGGCAGCCCCCAAGCACTTTCGTGTAGCACATTTATAGCAGCTCCAAGTCGAGGTTGAGTGCGGGATCGGCAGCACCCTTCGATTAGCCCTTTTGGTTGAAGTGGAAATGAAGTCTGGAGCATTTGCTATGAGAGCACGCTCCATTTCTGTGAAAAAGGGGTAAAAACATCAGCCAAAGTGTACCAGCAGACAGTGCTTGTGAGACTAGTCAAGAATGTCAACAACACTCTCTTCCATGGTCAGAACTGGAGCTTCCAGCAGGATTCAGCCCCAACATATGGGGCCCGAATAGCACAGCAGTGGCTGGAGGCAAATGTTCAAGACTTTATTTCCAATTCAGATTGTCCTTCTGCAAGTCCGGACCTATACCCTTTGGACTACAAATTGTGGTCCAAGCTTCAGCAGATGGCTTGCAAGAAGAGACATCCTAATATTGAAAGTTTAAAGCGGTCTCTTCTGAAGGCAGTTGCTCATCTTCCAGTCGATGTGTTGCGTAATTCACTTGATGCGTGGCCACAAAGACTTACGGAATGTGTGCGTGCTAAGCATGGCCATTTTGAATAATGATTTGTGATTTTGATTTGTCATGCATCCATTTCAGTAATGTTATTAGGATATTACAATATCTCTCAGCATTTTGTGTCAATTTACTTAAAACTTTGTGACAGTATTTATGGTAAGACTAGGTAGTAATAAAACTGACACACTGTGTGAGAGATTTGCATCCTTCAAGATTCTTATTTGTTTCTCAGACAGTGTATCCACATGAAGTTATTGTGTTAAAATAATAACATAGCATGAAGATGTTCCATTGGGTTTGTTCTATAGAAGAATACAAGTTTTTTAGAGATCTTAGGGATAATTCACTCCAAAGTGACACCAAAGCAACAAGTGACTGGCGAACTTGTAGCTTGAGGATTTCACCAGTCAAATGCAGGCTTGTACGGCTTGCAATAGTGCTATGGTGTGAATCATTGCTTCTGGGCTCGGTCCCAAGCGGCATGTGTAACACTTTGCTTGGGTCTGAAATCTCCCTCAGTCTTATCTTCATGGACTTAATCACAGTACACCCAATCTGATTAATATATCATTGCACAACAACTATTATCTACAGTTCCAGCCAGTGTTTGCTTCATCTCTACTTCTGGATATTTGCCTTCTGTTATTAAAGGCTTTGTAATTTTTCAAGTGTATGCAAATGTCTATAATTCACATACACACATGCATGCATGAAACAATATTAACTAATACTAAGCACTGTCATTTTAAATGTTCTGTTACATTATAAGAAAGTGATTATGTATTTAAGACTGACTGTAGTTCAAGAATAATATGACATCATGACATCTTGGTTTGAGTATAGATAAATGCTCCATGCATCCTACAATATGTTGTTCCCATAAAACATATCTTCATTTTCTGTTCATGAATCACTCAGTTTTCTGGAAATGTTTATTGCATTCTTTGCATTAACTATCAGCAGTTAATTCCAGCTTAGTGCCCTGGTTTAGATTTTACACTTCTTTGTGAAATGCTAGTTTAGTGCATCGGAATGAGATCCCAGTACTATTACCCATGGCCAACACTTGCGCTACGTTTCCTATTGAAGGAAATGGTGTTCGCTGACCCAGATCCTTACAGAAAATGTGCGAATCTCTCTACCTGCTCGGAAGACACCCAACGACCGCTTGAAGATCTGGTCATAAAAGGCCTTTTTTTTCCAGCTCCCATGTTTACGGCAGGGTTTCTCTGAAGTCATCAGGATTAAAATTTTTCTGAGTGCTATTTCCATCATTGTAAAGCATGCAGTGCAATGATCTAATACACGTAATTAGTGATGTCGTGAGTGAAAAAAAATTAAATAAACCGAAAAATCAGACTTTCTTTCAATTATGTTAGACGAACCATCTAATGTTAACAGTAAGTCCCAATTGTCAACTGTCTTGAGATCTGTGCATAAGGAGGAGGGTTAATTTGTTTTACTCATGTGAGTGCCGATTATATATCTGAGGAGTTATTTGTTCATGTAAAATTTGCTAATAAGTAGAAATGGAAGGATAAATGTATCATTGCTTAAACTCATGATGGGTCAGCAATTATGTCGAGAATTATGTTTGCAAAAGAAGGTCCAGGACGAGTACCTGAAGGCTTTATTTATGCATTGCTAAACTCAAGTATAGATTTAGTGTTGTCCCAGAGAATGAATGAAATACCATGTATTCTTACACCCTGGACTACAGACTAACGAGGCTCTGGCGTCTGGCCCCATGGCCAGTATAATTTTGTTTGTGTTGTCCTGTGTTTTGTCTTTATTCGTGCTGTGTGCTCCTTTACAGCCTCAGCTTTTAACGAAAGTCAGAAAATTTTAATATTTTATGATTTTAGTTATGCAACGTTAGAGTTGTTATGTGTAACGATAAGGGGCTGGACCCCGTATATTGTGACGGATGCAAAATAACCTTAGTGCTGACACACCCAAAATTTTAAATTCAAATCAAATCAAACCATGTATTCTTATCTACTTTGCCTCACAAGAATGTTAAAAGAAAACCATGGCATCCTTTTCACAACCCAGGTGGTGTTATAAATCATGCTTAGTTAACAGTTGAACAGTACAGGGAGCCAATAATTGACATTCTTTTAAATATTTGATGACAACTGAAATGGACCGAGCAGGTGTGCACAGCGTATGGATTTGTACACTTTTTGCAATGCTTTCAAACAATATTTTTACTGAAGACATTTTCTCCTTTGATGAAAAGATTCTCTCGGGTTATCGACCAGGTGAGTTGTGGAGAAGATTCCAAGCTTTCGAGAGCTTATGTCACTCTCATCTTCAGGGTAGAAGTGAGAGTGACGTTAGCATCAAAAGCTTCGAATATTTTTGGCGTTTACTGAGGAGAAATATTGTGGCACCCACCCCTTCAGTCTTTGTGACCATTTTGTATCCTTCTAAGTATACAGGGAAAATCCCCTTATCTAAAAACCCTTACCTTGAAATTAAAAAAAAAATAAAAAGGTGTGTAAACAAACCTTGGAGAAAGGTTAAAAACTCAAGTTGTAAAGGGATTTCCACAGGACAAACATGAATTTTTTTTTTTTTAAAAAAAAAAGATAGCCTAAAACTTCCTCAGAAACAGTGTAAAAGGCCCACTCTTCTCAAAAAAATAAAAACATTTGGTAAAACACTATCATCATCTCCAAACATGAATGGATGATTAATCGTTCGGCAGGTTAAAACTCTGTCTGAGGAAATTAAAATCAGCACATGCGAGAAGAATGTGCCGAACACTTAATACAACGTTAAGATGACTTATTTTCGGCGAGAGCGAGAACAAGAACAAGGTGGACAAGAAGGTCGCCATCTGCATGAGCATTCAGCAGTAGGATAAGCTCCTTCGTTCCCTTTGATGCCTACTTACATGACTGGGGACCCAGCATAAGCAAAATAATTGTTACTCTATTGTTATGGGCATATCTGTGTATCCGTAATATTACTGATGATTTTAGCCATTTTTTATTACTTTCATGTATAAAAAAATACAATTTGTATGTCATGGTTTTGTGAAGTAAATGTCTAAATAAGCAATTCATTATTAAAGTAAATCATATTGAATCACTTGGTTACATACATTAATTGAGGAGGTGAATGAATGTGATGCAAGAATAATTTGCAATTTTGCATTGGCTCAGTTATCGGAATCAGTAAACATTGTATCAGTTCTGAGAAATACTTCATATCAGTTCACTTTCTGAAACCAAACTAGCTAAATGAAGAATCCCTGTGCACATATAATTAAAGACCACGGTTACAGATATTTGTCTGATTTAACACCTTTTCCAACTGTATTGCAGTGCACAAAATAACATTCCAAACATACCACATACAGAGCAAATATTTTTCAAACTTTTGAGAAACAGAAATTTACAAATGGACACAGGTACCAGTTTCATAGATCGGAGACACATTAAAATTGGATATTTTGTGTTTTGCATGGTTCGTACGTACCAATTGTGTATTGCGGAACATAGTTCAAGGTGCCATTATGCTTTTTACACGAAAAAAACACAATTTTTCGCATAGAGAGTAATTGCTTTGACTCCTTTTTTCGCTTCCATAACACAGAATATGGCGGGAAATCTTGACTACCGTAGTGGGCATGCAGGTTTCCAACATCCTTGACCGAAAAATACCTACTATCGTGTTCATCACTTGTGCAAATTGTACATTATGCACGAGTAGCTGACGGATAGCCCCACAAACCATTCACGGATAGCCCCATGAATCATTATGCACGGTAGCTGACCGATAGCCCCACGAACCATTTCTGATAAGGTTAGGTTAGGTTTGGTTACATTAGGCAAGCATAGTAAAAAAAAGGGGGGGTTGAAACACTGACAGGGGCTTATGTCATCAAACGTACGCAGCATCCGGTTGTCGTAGGGCAAGCAAATGAAAGCAATGGCAATTGTGTGTCGGTGGGATATTTCTCTTGAAAAATACATGATTTCCCGGTCAAATATATTCCACGATGAAAGAAAATACCTCGACGAACATTGTAAACCTTGGAGAAACTCATTTCCGTAAGTAGTTTCTTGTGTAAAATTGAAGAAATGTGTCTCTGATGTATGAAACTGTTACCATGGTACCATGGACACAATATCAATTAATCTGTAATGGAAAATAAACATATGCTACAAGCCTACTTCTTCAAAACAGCCTGTGTGAAGAAAATCAACAGATAGGAGCATATTCTAGCCCTTCAGGTGTACTTCAATGTGACTCATTGATCAATTAGGTGACTTTCCCTGAGAATTTTACCTTTTTCAAATTCCCTGAGATTTCCAGGTTTTTCCAGGTGTTTGGGAACCCTGATGTTATACGGCCAGCCCCTTGCACTGCCATCAACTCCCCTGACATTACGCAAAACTATTTTGTATTCTAATTTGTTCTCAGTGTAGAGTGAAAATGTATACAGCAGATATTACTCACATTTTCTCACAACTTAGTGAAAGATAAATTCACAGCAACTACTACATTTGTTAATCTATGAGCAGAAGTCTTAAGTAGTGGCAAGTATTTAAATTCTCTAGATTTCAGAAAGTTCTTTCATAGGGGAGCTACTTTATCTGTGCCTTCACTGCTCCTGTTCCGGCCTCCTGTTTAGACAGAAATCTGTGAATTTGACCTTGACGTCATCATCCACATTCCTTCCACATCTGCAGCAAAGGTCAACAGCTCACAGGTTTTGGGAACGAAGGCATGGAATGTATGGTAGGCACTATGATTGAATATTGTGCATTTTTTCTTGTATTAGGTAAATATCTGTATCATCAAAAGTAGTAACCGATTGTGTAGTAATTAGAGGATGAAAAGTAGTAACTGATTGTGTAGTAATTAGAGGATGATGTCAGTAGCAGTCAATTAACACTTTGAAGAGATGTTTTAGAAGATACAATAGAAAAAAAATAGTATTTGTATGCTATTTCTAAATTTTATATTAATTTAATGACCCCCCCCCCCACACACACACACATGCAATTTACCTTCATTTAAAACTGTTAAATTTTGGAAAAATGTACTTGGTTTACAAAGCCCTTCCTCATAACCCGTGAGCCCCCTGGAGATCAATTCTAGCTATGGGCCTGGTATAGACTGATTTTTCACTCATTACCTTTTCCACTTTATTGTCGCGATTAGCCTCGTTAGGTACAAGTTTTCTAAAATATAGAAAGCAGAATGGGCACACTGCATCTAAAGTAAAAGGAAATATACTAAATGTTGACTCTAAACAAAAACTGAAATTCAACTGAACATTTAAATTTTGACTGATTTTACTCTGTCTTTTTTCCTTCCTGTAGAGGTTAATCGCAACGATGAAGATGAATGACAACGAAATAAAATATAAATGCCAGACTTTTGGCCAACAAGATTGTTAGTGATATAAAAGAACTTGCCTTCCAAAGAATTGAATTCCACCAAATCTCTCTTGCTTGCATGAATATTGTGTATTTCCTCCAAATGATTTCCAAGCGCTTTATATCGGTGCGCTTTGAAGCTACAGAAATCCATTGGACATTTAATACTACCTTAATTTGGTGAACATTCATGAGCTGATTTGGCATGGGCATTTAGTGTCTTTTTATTTTTGTATGTTTTTGCACAAACTTCGCAGAGGAAGAATTCAGGATGCGACATCTTTGCCACCAAGTTTGTATTTGCGCGGGTATTTGCGCCTTTCAGTCACATGGTTGCTAAACTAACAACTCTATTTTTTGTTTAAAGTCATGGCTAATTTGCATACAGGCGTAGCTTCTTTCTTAACCAATTTCTTACTTCGGGTTGGCAACTCTGATATTGTGAGGCCCCAGAATCGGGATTTCATTGGCACTTCCGGTGCGGGTCCTGGGATATGTGGAATAAGAAATTTCGCTTCCCTCTGTGCCCCGTCTCCCTTCATTCAGCGATCTTCTCGATCTTCTCGTCGGCTGCTGGCTGTACGTTGTGTCATGACTCAACCCAGACTCACACTGCGCATGCGCACACTGCATGGCAACAAGCTTAATGAGAATGACAATTCATCTGAACATCACGGCTCTTTTGGAAGATCAGCTTCCAAGATTAGCATATACAATAATTATTATTACCCTTTGCAATATAACATATTACACTTGAATACATAGATTACAATAAACACAAATTTTCTTTCTGCTTAAACATTTACACTTTCTCAATTGGTAGAGGTGCAAGCTTCATAATAGGCCTCTTTAGTCCACCGTCTTTAGTTTTAACAATTTCAACTCTTACAAAACCATCTTGTCCTTTGTGAGTTTCGATAACTCTACCTAATTTCCACTTCAATGTGGGTACGTTATCTTCCTTTATCAACACTAAATCATTGACTTGAAGGTTAGGTAAACTCTTCCGCCACTTCGGTCTACTTTGAAGTCCAGAAATGTACTCCAAATGCCATCTTCTCCAAAAATGCTGCACGATTTGTTGACGCCTTTGCCAACGCGTCAGGCGGTAAATCTTGCTCTTGCTGTAATCATCTTCTGGAATGTTTAGTAGGTTGTCGCCAATCAGAAAATGCCCTGGCGTAAGTGCTGTCAGGTCATTGGGGTCACTTGACATGGCTGTGATTGGACGAGAGTTCAAACAACCCTTCTATCTGCACCAATACTGTGTAAAGCTCTTCAAAATTCAACCCAGCATTGCCCACAGCACGTTTCAAATGATATTCAATGCATTTTATGTTACTTTCCCAAATTCCGCCAAACCAAGGTGAGGAAGGGGGATTAAAATGCCACTTAATTTCTTCATTTGCCAGACAGTTATGCACAGTTTCTCTATGGTTAGGTTCTCTCAAAAAATACATTTTATGCAATAGTTTGTCAGCTCCTACATACTGAGTACCACAATCAGAATACAGGTTAGCAGGTTTTCCTCTATGAAATATGAAACGTCTCAAACATGCAATAAAAGTATTAGTAGTTGCTGAAGATACATCTTCAATGTGAACACACTTAGTAGCAAGACATAGAGACAAAACAATGTAACCCTTGATTGTTTTATGTGATTTCAAAAATCCAGACTTAATTGAAATGGGACCTGCAAAGTCAGTGCCTGTGTTAACAAAAGGTCTTGCTTCGTTTACTCTAGGAGGCGGTAAACTTCCCATCAATTGTTTAGCTGTAATAGCCTTGACACGTCTACAAATAACACATTTGTTCACAATGCTACTAACCATATCTCGAAGCCCAACTATCCAATATGTTTCTGTCACAATAGCTTGTAACAGTTGTGGATTGGCATGGAGATTCTTCACATGTTCATGGCTCAATAACAGTTCAATAAACAGATGATTTTTGGGTAACACTATAGGATGTTTCTTATCTGAAGACACAGACGCCCACCTACTCGTAACACAGAATGTTTGTCAATGAATGGACTCAACGAAAGAAGTTTACTGGATATGGGGAGCTCTTGTTCTGTTTGTAAACAGTTAATCTCGCTCTCATATGCTTCACGTTGGGTGACGTTGACCCAGAACTCAGTTGCAGCTGATAACTCTTCTGTTATCAACGTCTGCTCGTTTCGCTGCATGGAAGGTGTTCTACAGTGGTTTATGAATCTAAACATCCAAGCAGTAACACGTATTAATCTCAAGAATGATGAGAATCTCTGCAATAACTCCTTACAGTCAGAGATTGTAGATAACAACACACGAATCTTTGTTTTTCTTCCCTCCTTTTTCACTTCTTTACTTTCCACTACAGATGATTCATGCATAGGCAACTCAGGCGAGTAAAGAAATGATGGACCATTCCACGATAAATGAGCTTCACACAACTGTGTAGGGAAAGCACCACGACACCCAATGTCTGCAGGGTTTTCTTTCGAACGCACATGAAACCACTGTTGAGGATTCGTCAGTTCGTGAATGAGTGAAACTCTGTTTGAAACAAAGGTACTCCATCTTGATGGATCTGATTTAATCCAACATCAGGTGATCTGTGAATCAGACCAAAGGAAAATATCGTCTATACCCAATGACAATGATAACTGCACAACACTAATCAATTTGGCTAACAACACAGTAGCACATAACTCTGAACGTGGCAATGTTACAGGTTTTATGGGTGCAAGCTTTGTTTTCGAAACTAATAATCTGACTGTAACAGTGTTGTCATCATATACTATTCGTTGATACACAATAGCACATGTACCTTTCTCACTGGCATCACAAAAACCAATCAGTTGACACAAAGTTGGTTCTCTACATTTTAAGCATCGCGGTAACTGTATGCTCTGTAACACATGTAATTCAGCACCATGTCTTTCCCATATTTCTCTTATGTCACTAGGAATAGCTTCATCCCAATTTAACTGTCCCTTCCACAGTGATTGAATCAATATTTTAGCTAACATTGTTACTGGGGCTAGTAATCTGAGTGGATCAAATATGCGAGCTACCTCAGACAACAACAACCTTTTGGTTAATACAGGGTGTTCACTAGGTGGAATAATAATGAAACTCAAATGATCAGTACCCGGGTGCCACACAAGCCCTAGTGTTCTTATGAATTCACTGTTATGGATGGAAGATATTGTAGGTTTCTCTCGCAAATGTTCAGGAATACTGTTCAACACGTCAGAATGATTCGAGGTTCACTTATGCAACTCAAATCCACCTTTTCTCAACAATTGTGTCAATTGTTGCTGCATCTCTATTGCTCCTGGAACACTGTCATCTCCACTGCATACATCGTCAATATAAAACTGTTGCTTTAAGACTTCTGTTGCAATCGGGTAATTTTCACCTTCATCGTCTGCTAACTCACGCACCACACTCGTAGCAAGAAAAGCAGCTGGTGCCATGCCATACGTGAGCGTATTTAAACGATAAACAATCACAGGTTGACTGGGTGACTCTCTCCACAAAATTAATTGGTAGTCTCTGTCCTGAAGATTCACTTTTATCTGGCGATACAACATCCGAACATCACTCGTCAATGCAATAAGATGACCACGAAAACGTAACAAAATGGATAGTAACTCTGGCTGTTGTTTACCTCCATTCATTAACACGTCGTTCAAGGAGACGTTTGAGCTAGTTTTACTCCATGCATTAAAAACTACCCCCATTTTCTTACTTGAGCTTGTCTCTTTTGTTATAGAATGATGCGGAATGAAATAAGAATCAGCGGGGGTGCTTGGTGGTTCACAGTCCGCTACTGGTGTCATATGATTCAAAGCAATATACTCCTGCATGAATAACTTGTATTGTTCTAGTCTCTGGCTATCAACTCGAAGCCTACGCTCTTGACTAAGCAAACATTTCATTGCCTTATCCTATGAATATCCTAACTCGTCGCGGTTGACCTTAAATGGTAAGCGGACGACATACCGACCATCATCCTCGCGATAATGTGTTCGTACGAAATGTTCCTCGCACAATTGTTCTTCTTGACTCGGCACTCGTAAGTTAGGAATCTCCTCCGATTCAAAAAACTTATTCAGAGTTTCGTTCAGATCATTTTCTTGTACAACAATGTGATAAGAAGACAGAGATTGTTGAGGAGCTTTGCCACAAACAACCCATCCCAAGGGGGTATGAATACCCATTCTCCTCTCTCTTCTTCCACTCATTAGTAACAATGGGAAAAGATCAGCCCCGATGAGCAACTGAATAGTGTCAGGTTTGTGATATGAAGGATCGGCAAGTTGAATGTTACGTAAATGTTTAAAACTCAGGGTGTTAGGTAAAAATGCTTGTGGAACTAAGTTGAATATTTTCTTCACAACTAAAGGCGAACAATGATAGGATCTGTCCCCGTTTTTAGAGAGTATGTTCAAATCAACAGTAGAGTGTGAATTGCCAGCGTTTACACCCGAAATTCCAGTAACCGAGACGAAACACTTTTTTACGTTTCAAGCCTAATAATTGGGCTGCGTTCTCGCACAAAAGGGATTTTTCACTAGCACTATCCAAAAGTGCTCGCAGGGAGTGAAGCTGATTTTGTTTATCCTTTACTCTCACAATAGCAGTCGGTAACAAGACACGCGTTGCGTCACACTGCGAATCAGACGTTATGTGCGATACCACTTGTGCGCATTGCCACATTTTTACTTACCTTAGCTCTTTGCGAAGTTTCATGATGAATAGAAGTGTGGTGAAACTTACCACAAGACTTACACGAGCCTGATGTACACTTATTCAAAAAATGGGAATTATCTAGACAGTTGAAACACAAGCCCCTTGATTTCACAAACACTTCCCTCTCTGGGACAGACAAGCTCATGTATTCTTTACATTTACTCACAAAATGCGATTCTCGACACATAGGGCAAGAGGACGACACGTGAAATGAAATAGCACTACTTCTAGCACTGGGTTCACTATGGGGGTTGCGGGGTAGGAAGTTGCTCGGACGACACGCTCAGCTCCCATTGTTGCCTCTAAGTACTGTCCAATTTCTCCACTATTTGAAACACTAGGATAGCGTCCCAATGCTGCACTGTAGTGATGGGTCATGGCAGTTCCTTTTCGGGAAGCAGTTCACCGGAGCTCGCTCACCGAAAGGAAGCGTTCACCGGAAGTCATTCAAAGGAACTACAAAGCCACAGAGCATGCTCTCGGACGAGGCAGTTCCTTTTAGAAAGGCAGTTCACTGGAACTTGCTCGTGAAAGGAGTCGTTTACAGGAGGAGCTACCATACCAACACAGCTCGAAGTTGGTTTCGTTGGGCGGAGGAGGGGATGTGAGAGACTGCTTCTGGAGTGGGTGAAAAGAATTAGAGGGGAGGAATCCGCCTTCGCGTACATATTATACAGCTATAGGAAACAGTGTATCTACTGACCGACCGAGGTTCGGGAGCTGCTTTCAGGGTGGGGGTGAATGAAAATACATTTTAATGGATAATTGAACTTTAGCGGACAAGAAGTCCTCATTGGAAAGCAAAAGTTGAACAAGTTATATTCTCCCCTCTTCCTTTCCAAAAATGAATTCCTACCCCTTGTTGCCGCAGTGCATTACAGCACCTGGTGATAGATGAGGAAAAATAATTGTAAATATTTTAAACATGGACGTCTGCTGTATTTTTTCCAGGGAAGGGCAAACAAGGCATTTTTCCAAGGTGTCAAACGAGGCATATTTTCTTCCAAAATAGTATAATCTCCTAAAAATAACAACAACTTCAGTTTGAAGTTAGCATGCACCTGTAACGCCCTTCTAATAATTAACAAATTGAGATTGAAATGTAATTATACGTATGTGTAAAATGTACAAATTTTAGGTTGAAATTTATTTTCTAGGGTGGCCGTCGCCCCTCCCCACCTTTTCAGACTTTCATGCAATTAAATGGATACACGGTCAAACACCCGTAAGAGAATGGAAGAGAAGATGCTAAACCTTTGACTACGAAGAATAGCATTCGTATTTTTCAAGCTCTGTCCGCCTCCCGGCCCCACTTTTACTTTACGATAACGGAAAAGCATGGAAACGGAACGTTGTCGTAAGTTTGATATGATGATCTTCTATCTGTCAAGTTCCTTCTACAGTTCCTTGCAATGCGAGTTGCGAGGTGAATTACTTGCCCATCCCTCTCTCATTCTTGAGCTTCTGCAGCATTACTGTAAACAGAGTTGCACGCATAGCTACGTGGAAAACCGCCACTATCAACAATCAGCAACAAAAGACGGGACCTCGCGCTCTCTCTCTCTCTCTCTCGATGGTGAGTGAGTCATCGACTGGGATAGTTGGGAACATACAAGCAAAGCTCACGACTTCCGAGGAACTACCACGGGTCATGACAGTTCCTTTTCGGGAAGCACTTCACCGGAGCTCGCTCACTCAAGCAGCCATTCAAAGGAACGAACGACCAACTCCTCCCGATGTTGGTTTCGTGCAGCTGAAGTGAAGGGGGTGGGGGAGGACTTGCTGGAATTAGCTTGAGCGAAAAGGATTAGGGGAGAGGGAACTGTGCTTATTACTCGACTTCCCACAAGAAAACATACACAGCAGTAACAATACACGCAAAGCTCACGGCTCCTGGAACGAGGAACTACCACAGAGGAACTGCTCGTTCACTCCGAAGGAGCGAGCACTTCACAGTTCCCAAGAGGGAGTAGTTCAAAAGGAACGGTTCGTTCACGAACGACCCATCACTACTGCACTGGAATGTCCAACACACGTAAAACTCGAACACATTCTGTCGTCACGTCCACAAGCTTGCGTACGCCGACAGTAGACTCAGTTTGTAATGAGGGTTGAGACACAAGCCTCTTAACCCTTTCAGCCCTGGTGTTGTTCGTGAACAACGAGATGTTTAAAAATGTATTCTTTGTAAAATAAGATTATGCCGCCATTTATTCCGATTTTGTTTTCATAAGAGAAGAATGGAAATTGGTCTCTTGCAAGAAAAACAGCCTGTGTCTTCATTTTGCCAATTTTTTACGCTGTTTCTTGGTTGTGTGTTTCTCGTGTTAAAAATGGCCTTGCAGGTTGACTAAAATTTGTGGCATTGTTGGGTTCACCTTTCCATTTATTGTCGAGAAACATATATTCTTACAAAACAAAGACTCGCTGGACTGTGATGTTGAAGTATGTTTGTCATTGTTTCATTTTTATTTTGCTGTGCGATGTTGCCAAATTTGTTGTTGTTCACAGACAACATTGGGTTATAATGGTTACGTTTCTTTGCGATTCCGAACAGCACAGTTCTTTGTCAGCGAGCAACGTGCAGTGAGTGAATCTCTGCAACTTTGAGAGAATCGTTCCCTATACTGGCAATATAGCAAGATGAAACCTCTTGGATTATCTGTAGAAGATATATGGGTAATTATAGCAGATGGTAACCTGTCGGAAGTGGGTGACATTGGTTCTGACATTGACGACGACGAACTTGATAGATTACTTGAGGAAACGTTTCCAACGGATGAAGTGCAAGGTAATGAAGATTATGGCTGTGACTTGGAAAATATTTCTGGACATATTGTGCCTAGTAGTCCAGATTCTCCTCAACCCAGTACTGAGGCTAGTTCGTTACAAGATTCTCCAATAGTTGGATGTAACCAATCTTCCTCAGACAAAGTACGATCACAAAAAGACTCCAGAATGAACAAGTGGAGGTTCAGGAAGTTGGACTTCGAGTCGCCTGATGTAAGTTGGAAAGGCTGTATGCCTACTCCTTCTGATAATGATTTTACACCATATCAGTATTTTAAGAAATTTATTCCTGACTGTATTTTGAAATAAATATGGGAACAAACAAATCTGTATGCACATCAAAAAGATGGCACCCTGTTGAAATGTTCGAAAGATGAGATCGAACAGTTATTTGGAATATGGTTGTAAACTGGCATAGTAAAGATGTCAAACTTTAGGATGTATTGGTCTTCTCAATGCAGGTACCCACCTGTTGCTGAAGTAATGAGCAGACAAAGATTTGAGCAATTAATGAGGTATTTTCATATTAGTGACAACAGCCAACAGAAACCAGCAAGTGATCCAACCCATGACAAACTTTTCAAAGTCCGTCCCCTTCTGAATGCAATTTTGACTGCCATGCATTCTCTTCCACCTGAAGAATATCAGTCTGTGGATGAACAGATGATACCTTTCAAAGGACGCAGTCACCTAAAGCAATATGTGAAAAACAAACCACACAAGTGGGGTTACAAAGTATTTATGCAAGCAGAAGCTTCTGGAATCATGTACAATTTCAAAATATATACTGGAAAAGGCACTTGCGAGGAGACTGGTCTAGGAATGTCAGGGGACATAGTGATGGCTTTATGCGCTACACTTCCGTCGGGTCAGAATTTCAAAGTTTACTTTGACAACTGGTTTTCATCACTTCAATTGGCAGTGGCTCTCAAGAAAAGACAGATATTTTGCGTTGGAACTGTTCGAGCAGATAGAATTGGAAAATGCCCTTTGGACAGTGAAGAAACTTTGAAGAAGAGGGGCCGTGGAAGTCAAGACTGGAAAGTGGAACTGGAAAACAATATTGCTTTGGTGCGGTGGTATGATAGGAAGGCGATCAACTTTATTTCCACCTATGCAGCTATTGAACCAGAAGGTAAAGCTAAGAGGTGGTGCAAATCTGAAAGAGCACATGTGGAAGTAAGTCAACCGTTTGTCGTCAAAGAGTATAACAAATTTATGGGAGGAGTGGACAAAGTGGATATGTTGCTTGAGCTCTACAGAATTGATCTACGGTCAAGAAAATGGTACATGAGGATTGTGTATTGGTGCATTAGTGTAGCTGTGGTGAATGGTTGGCTCATCTATAGGCAACCACGTGCACAATTAGGTCAAAAGAGCGAATACTCACTGTGTCAATTTCAGTCAGAGATTGCAAGTTTCTTAGTGAAAGTAGGTAAAGCAGAAAGGAAGAGAGGCTGCCCAAGTGAAGAGGAGAATGTCCAGAAGAAAAGAGTGAAGGTAACACAGTCTCCAGTGTCTGAAGTGAGACATGATAACGTTGGTCATTGGCCCGAATATGATGCAAAGCAGGGAAGATGTAAATTCTGTCCAAATGGTTATGCTCACATAATCTGTAGAAAATGTAAAGTTAAATTGTGTTTGACAGTGAAGAAGAACTGCTTTCTCAACTTTCATACGAAATAATTGAATGAAACTAATAAAATATTAAGATTGTGATTATGTTTACCTGTTATGTTAAATGCAACCAAATTGTGAATCATTATTAGTGCCACAATAATATTTATACATGATTTGTACTTCATTTTGTAATAAAGAAACAATTTGCTCAAAACAGAACATAAATCCTGAAGTTGTTTCTGAACAACAAGTAAATTATTGACAAAATGTACCTTAAGGTCCAATGTTGTTCAGGAACAACATTACGCACACCCCCACCTTTTGAGATTTTGGGGGAAAAAATGTTATTTTGCATTAAGGGGACCCAAAGTATAATGAAAATTCAAAAAAATATTTTTTTCACAAATACAATCATTGTTTGGTCCTGAAAGGGTTAATTGTGTCATTCACTAGTGCGTGTTTCTGTTCATATCTGTCAATCAGAATGTCCCATGCTTCTTTGTAATTCGAATCGGTTATCGTTATAGACTGTAACAATAACGCGGGTTCACCACGGACGCTCGGTTTCAAATACTGCAGTTCTTGCGCGAGCGAAAGTGACGCGTTGGTGTGTACTGAAACCACGAACAAGTCTCTAAAAGAAAGCCACTGCTGCAGATTTCCTGTAAAAGTAGGCAAATCTAACCTCGGTAGACGCACATCACTCACTGCCTTTATCTTGGTTGCTGTCGCGGTATTTTGCTGTTTTTTCGCGATGTATAACTTGGCCAATGCTTCGTCGAGCCTGTCCTGCACTGAACCAATTTCTTCATCATATTGATCAAACTGTTCATCGGTGAACTTTTCTGAGATTTCACGGATCAGTTTTTGAGTGTCTTCGGTCAATTGTAAAGCTTTGTCTATCTACACTAAAATATTACCTTCGTTGAGATCATCTGCCACCACTTTCTTCTCCAAACATGTGACGTCACATTTGAGAAGACGTTTGTTTGAAAGTATTTGCTCCATATTTAAGTCTCAAAACACGTAAAGTACACAGACGAAGATCACAGACATACGCGGCAAGGAATACGGTGCACTGAATTGCTGGTAAGCACAAAAACACTGTCTCTCGAAGCTCAAACACAAAGCCGTTAATAAGGCGCACTTTCTTAGCGGGAAGCCAATGGATGACCGGGCCATAACGAATCTAATCAACCATTTATCCGGGCACAGGAGGACCATGAATAGGCTTCCTAGTTCCTGGGTGTGTTTTCGCGTATGTCAGTTCCACTCTGGTACAAATGAAATATATATGGAGACTTAATTATACTTTAATAACCTGAAGCATGTAAAATAACACTAAATATAATGAAGAGTTCCTCACAAATGTACACAAATATGACAAGGCGTACAACACACGTACGTCGTGTCACGACTCAACTCAGACTCACACTGCGCATGCGCACACTGCGCATGCGCACACTGCATGGTATCAAGCTTAATGAGAATGACAATTCGTCTGAACAATCGCAATATCTGCATGACAATCACATATTTCTTTAATTTTTCTATTGGCGAAAATAGTTTGTTCGGCACTTGACAAATAAATAGAAACTGTTTAATTAATGAAATATTTCCTCATTTAGAGTATCAGGTGCAAGCGAATATTCCACTGTTTCCCCTATTGACAATGACGTCACTGGAACCACATTTGTTAAAATAACAGCATTCATATCACTCCATTTACCTGGTAGAGGTTAAATCAACAAATTTTCTTGACAGAAAAGAAAATGAACTAAATGTTTTATAATTACAAGGTTGTGTTCTCAGAGACTATTTTACACAAACATGGTTTCGTACAGGAGATTCCAAAGACTGATTCACTGAAATTGATACTCCAACTTTGAAAGTCAAGATGGCAGATGGTTGACGGAGTACGTTTCTTCGCTCCTCAGGTTTAGCCTGTGTTGTTGTAGTGTTTTTTGCATGGAGGTAAGAAAGGGGAGGAGGAAGCCCCGCGCGATTTTTCTGAAGCCGGGTCACGTGACAGTACCGGAGAAGTCGGACCAAAACATTCGAAGACACCCTAAGAAAGCATGCAATTTTGGGTACTTTTGAATAGGATTTAGGAAGCAATGGTGCCTGCTCAGCACACGGCTGAACAAACAGAAGCTAGTTATAGTTTGTTTTCTAGTATTTAAGTGTAAAGTAAAGCCCGCATCACACGGAACTGGATTGCCAGTAGGTATGCCCTAGTTGGAGCTGGACTGGCTTCAGGGGCGGCGCCAGTTTCGATCGGGTGGGCAGAAGCTCCACATTGATAAATTAGAGTGGGCAGTATAAATGTATGACCATATATAGTATATACGCATGTGTATGTAAGACGTATGTATCTTCTCTCTCTTACACTCCCTATTTTCCTTTCCTTTTCTTGTTTTCCTATTTATTATTTTCTAATCAATTCTCTAATCTTGTTCCATTTCCTTTCGCTTTGTCTCTGATGGACACAATTATTTCAAGGAAGTGTTTACCCATGCGCAGCCATACATTCTAATCACATTCCTTCATGGATGTTAATACAGTGAAATAAACGTGAATCAGGTTTAAGCTTGTGTTGCAAATAGAAGGCACATACTTGATTTTATGTATTCGGCGAAAGTGATAGAAAGTGCGATGATAGATAACCGTGAAGTTTCTCGTAATTTAAATGCATGTTCCGGAGCATAGCATTTTTGTCGTATGAGTTTTTGACTGAAAAAGTTTTCTTACTCCTTGGAGGTCACTTTTCTTAGCATACAAGGTTTGTACAACTGACAAATCTATCTGAATGTTTGTAATAGCGGCGATTGGGTGCCAACATTTGAGGGGCAAGGACAATATACGTTTTCTTGGTAGCATAAAGAGGCCATAGTGCGGGGGCAAAAAAGTGGCAAAATGTGGCTGGGGAACTACATCCCCCACTTCCCTTTCCTCCTAATCGCCGCCACTGAATGTTTGAATTAAAATGAACGTTTTATTAGGAATGATTTAAAACACACACGGAAAACCAATTCTTTGTTCATTGTCCATGAAGTATTCCTAGGCTAATGAAAGGCTATTTTGACAAAATATCACTCATAAGTAATAAACAAGTAAGATTGAAGAACCTGTTCAGAATTGAAGAGATTATTAGCTAAGTTGCTATTCGTTTTCTGAACAGTCATGTTAGTAATGTGGGAGAAACAATACACGTATGGTTACATGAACATATTTTTTGAGGTAACAAAATGATTTAGGAGACAAGGAATTCATCGAAGTTGATCACCGTACCAGTAATAATTCATCTATTTTTCATAGATGTCTTGGGTTGAATGGCATGACCATTTCGAACCCACTAGAATGGCAACCTCTATCCTGTGCAGTATACCCTGGAAACTTTATTCTTTCAGGGCAACGAGTCTGTCAAACTTAAGCTCCACCCACTGGCTTCAAAACGAAAGCAAGGAGTAATGCGAGACTGCAGGCACCTGTTTTTTTGTGCCATTTGTATCTTTCAACGTCATGAAGCTGTGAAGTTACACCCTGGCTCGTCATTGTGGGCTAGGGATCCTGTGATCACCAATTGTGTACTATCGAAGTTACTTTGTTCCAGCTATTCAAATTGTTCCCAAGCTCTCCGCAGCCATGTCTCAGCGGCCGGTACAATGGGACCCGCACCCTCCAGGTAAGTCAACAACCCTCGCCAGCTACCGTCACTTCCTGTGCCTCGCGCTCCTGTGTGGTGGCGTTCATCTGAATCCCGGGCCCCTCTGGCTGAGATAATACGTCACTGCTTGTTATCGCAGACGTTGTATGTGATGTTTCTGTGGAATTTCTGCGATTATATAAAAAAGTTCAAGAGCGTTGCGGGGGTTGCGGGGGTGGCTGCTACGCCACTGGAGCCACTACGTGCCTCCACCGGGTATTGAATCCGGGGTCCCTTGATTACAAGGCGACGACGTCACCACTATGCCATCGGAGAGGCCCTGATAACACAAAGTGTGTAGCTTCTTGTACGAGAACAGTAACAACAGAATCAGAGGGCCCCGGGTTCAATAGCGGGTGAAGGCACGAAAATGGGAATCTCTGAACCACCCTCTTCCATCCTACATTTTCTTCAATTCCCATTATGATGCATAACCTAGATATGTAAAAAAAATCGGAGAGCATCACAGAGTGTCAACGAAGTAACTGGCTTTCTTGTTTTGGATCAGACTTGTAAACCGACGTAATTTGTGTAAACTAAGTGATGGCGATTCACTTCCTCGACTTGCAAGACTGTCTGTCTTGTATTTTGAAAGTAGCCACCCACTGAAGGAATGAATGCACTTCCCTGAGTTTCCAAAGTCTTTGCGCGGACAAAACATAAACCAGATGTCAAAGCAAGACAAGTTTACAAATTGCGGTGTGAAACCCTCCCCTCTCCTTCCCCCCTCCTCCACTCCAAGCGGCACATGACTGGTGCCGCAGATGGGAAAATACACATTCAGAGGGTTGCTTGCCCAGAAGCGACAGCAGCGCCATAAGCGGAAAATCCTCGAACTTTCAGAAGGCGTATTAACTAAATACTTGTCTTTTTTGTAATAAAATTATGTAATTTCTATTGAAGATATTGTGCAAACGCTTGGAATTATCTATATAAATTCACGACACTAAGATGCACAATATTGAACCTAAATGGTAAATTGGTTTAAAACTCTTCAAACGCCCCATTTAAAGCTGCTTTCACATCCAATTAATGCTGCATTTCCAATTTTTTGTACGCCAAAATAGAATCCCAAATCGATTTTGTATTCGGTACATCACTTCGTGTATCCTTCTAGAAAAGCCTTGCAGAGTATCACCGAAATTGGAGGCATATGTTAGGAGATTTTGTCAAAAGAAGGAGAAGCAGTTTTCAGCTGTTGAGAGAAACATCCAGCCGAAGCTTAAGAGACCAAATGTCCGTAAAAACTTGCGTGCCTGCATTCGTAACGGATGTGCCCACTTTGAGCAAGACGTGTAATGTTCTTTAATTGCATTGTTCATTGATTCCATTCACATGAAGATGAATGAAGTATTATTTCTTGTACACAAATGTGAATGTTAGCAACATTTGTGCCTTGTTGGATAGCTGATGACACAAGGAAGAAATTTGTATGCTTCGTGTCATACCATTTATGTTATTAATACATTGCCAAGTAAACTAAGAGTGCATTTTTTATCATCACTTGTAAGTTTAGACCCACCCGTTACTTACATGTGATTGTTATTTGGGAAAAAAACTTTTTTTTTCAACGAACCACTTATTTGTTAGCTATCAGAAAATGCTGATATAAGTTCCATACAATGAGCAGTTTTTTCTCAATTCATCTTTTTATGTGGAAAATTGTCATTTTTTTAAGGAGCAATAGAAATTCGATTATCTCGAAAACTACTAATTTTCGGATGGGGTATCATATGGTCAAATTTATTGCAAATTGTCTCTACTTTAACCCCTTTCAGGGAAAACATCTAATTACCAGTCACCCTGTATATCCAATAAGAACAAAAAGAAACAAGACAAATAATAATAATAGTAAATAAGTAAGAAAGATGAAGAAAACATATGGGTAATTTTAAAACATATAAGAACTGTAAAGATACAATTAATGAGTATATAGCCTATACACATAAAACTACATAAAACTAAATTTTAAATACACTCATTATATACAATATTAAGTATATATACTATATATAGGCACACACACATGTACACGTAAATTCTTATTTGGGCCCGTTCTGAAAGTCGCACGAGTTTAACACCTTAAACGAGTTATGGTAACTTGCTGTTGTCTCATAAGTGCTTTTGTGAGTTTCATTATGCTGTCCCAAAACTCGCATTCTGTGCCTTTCGTGCAAGAACGAGATTCACCAAACGCACTGGCCAGGAGGCTGGTTTGTTCGGTGAGAATAGTCTGCTGCTTCCAGGGAACCGCGCGTGCTGATGGATTCAAACTGCACTAGTTCGGAAAATGTATTATAATTTTAACAGAGAGCGATATGATGCAACATGCACCAGATGAGTATGCCTTAACTATTCTTAGAATGTGATTAAAATGAGTAACAGTGTCCACAGTAGAGTTCATTTCTGCCATAAAGACCTGTGATATGGACATTCTTCCGCTGGACGCAATGTGGAAACTTTCTCCAAACAAAACGTTGCGCCTCCGCTTTTGCCTAGAGTGTACCATAAGTACAGCGCCTTGAATAACGTAGTGTGGAAAACGGCACGGATCTGGGCTCTCTGGCTGGTTCCACTCCAATATGATACCACTAGAGGCGCTAGTGTTGGTCTCGGTGCATGGTATTCGTCTGCTTATAATGGAAGTAAATGGAGTTTTCGCTGCAACATCTGATTCTTTTATATGAAGCATTTCTATGAATGTGATAATTGATATGATATTTAGTACAGTGGTCGCGAAGATATTAACGAACATTCTATACAGTCAACCACGTCCTGTTCTCGTTATACTTTCATTAATAATACGGGAGAAAAAATATGCGTGGAATGCTCTTGGGAACTAAATTTTTGTGTATGAATTAGGTTCATAATTATTACCATCATCATCATTTCTTTTAAAGATATACAGCCTGAAGCATTTATATTTTTTATATTTACTGTCTCTTCTCTTCTGCTTTAAACTAATCGCATCAATGATGATAATGATAATTGCATGAAACGACAAGGGGAAACCCACAAAATGTCCTTAATGCCATCAACATGAGTGTAAGGAAACTTTCAGACCAATGGGACAAGCGACACGGGATGTTTACACTGGTGTGACTAGTGACACAGACACTTCCAGACTGTAAAATAGCATTAATTGTGCATGAGGGTCGAAACAGCAAACGACACGTTCATATGTCGTATTTGCATGGTACTTGTTACTTCGGTCGGAAAGCTCCTTAAAGGAAGGGTGCTCAGACCGAAGCGACATGCTACAGGGGGAGTTCCCAACTAAGTGACAAGCGACAGACTTGGAGCGGAACTTCAGTCTATTAGCAAGCGTTTGCTGCTAATTGTGCGAACAACAGATCTAGGCCACACGATAAGCCACACGTGTCGCTTTGTCGCTTGTGTGTCGCTCAAACTGGGCCATTTCCTCAATAGCTTGCAACGTGTTGCCATGGTTTGTTGTTCGCGCATGCACGATGCAATGAGTGTCTTGCTTTAGGGATATTGCGCACCAAAGCGGCACGCAACACTTATCGCTTGAGGATTTCACCAACCGAACGCTGGCCTATGCTGCCCATCATGCCTTTACAATGTGAAATGTTGTTGTTGATTGGCTTGTTTCCAAGCAACATGTGTGCTTTGGTATGAACTTGCCTTGGACCGAAGGACTCGTGTCGCTTTGGTGTGAAATCCTCGTATTGTTTGTCTCGTGTCGCTTTGGTCTAACATCTCCTTGAGGAAACGGTGCAGTCAGAGCTTGTGTCTGTACGGTTCGAAAGGCTGCATTGATCACCGACTGCTCGCTTTCAAGCGACACTTGTGGTTTGTCGCCTCGGTATGAAATATCTCTCAGGAAACTATTTATATTCTAATAACATAGAAAAATAAACTCTAATACACAGTCCAAGACCTGACGTTCGGAATCACATTGGGATGTATATTCTTGTGTTACGCACGCACACAGAGAACTCAAAATGCATCAAAGCGAATTTGATGCACTTTTAGTGCATCAAATGACACACCTAAACGTGTAATCTTGGATTATTGGAAATTGTCTTCGGATTTGATGCACTTTTACTGCATCAAATCAAATATCGACTGTGGAGTGTGTCTTTTGATGCATCTTAGTGTGTCAATTGCCCATCCGATGGGATTTTATGCATCGAAATGCATATTTCTCAATTTATACACTTGCATGCATAATTCTTACGAAGCAATTGTTCAGTGATTTTACTTAACTTATACAGAAAATAAATTTTGATATTACGATAATGTGAAAGGAATTCTTAATTTATAAGCTCATAAATTGATCGAAGTAAAAAATATAAAGTATCAAGAACAAAAGTAAATTTATTTTTAAGTAACTAAATTATATTTCCTATAATTGAAATATCAAAATTGGTGCCATACTTGCATGTTCAAGCCACTAATAATGTTCTTTTGATGCATTGTTTCTGCACAGTAAGTAATTTAAACTCTTTGATCAAGCACTGCATTGTAAGGGTGTGTGCAGGATTTTTTTTTCTCGGAGGAAAGAGGAGGGGTCACATCTTGCCCTCCAGTCAGAGAAACTTAAAATTTCCGTTTTATTATTGTTAATCTGTGCTTTCTTTCTGGGAGGAAAGTTCCATTACTCTTCAAGTTGGTTTGTTCTTGTGTTCATCATAAAAAATACTCAAAATATTTTGGCATCTTCATGAATAACAAGGTGCCAGAAAAAAGTGTTTGTTATTATTATTATTTTACAAAACATAAAATTGAAATTATATTGAAAATACTTTGGCGTTGTTAACAAGTTCAGACTTGTGTACGCTATTTAGGTAGAAACTAGATTCGCTTTGCTTGTTTCCATAAGCATCTAAGTATATCACTTTCTTCATGAACAGTTCTTTGGCTTTTTTGTACTTTTTCACGATATACACATATGAAAGATCCCTTAATCTGCTCCGCAGTGGAGTGATTATCACAACGTTCTACGATGTCAGGGGTCTCGAATTCGAATCCCGCACTGGGGATTTTTTTGTGTGTCTCTTCATCAATTTTATGATATCATCACTCATCTTCATCGTCGGATTAGCCTAAAGTGTAAGAAAAGCGACCTTAATAACAAAAATCAAATAAAGTCAAAAGATTTTTGGGGTATTCACTACACCCTAACTTGATGTTAGTAACATCCACCTAACATTTTTCGCATAGGCCCAACTTATGGTTATTTTGGCTCTAAATTTAATGTTATTTCAAATCCCCACCATCTTCAACTTGCCCGACACGGAAAGTTCTTTGTAAACAACTCCTGGGTGACTGACTCATCACTGACGGGTGCACACTGACGTTATGCCCTTTCACCACCAGAAGCGACCAGAAGCGTGCATTCCATTCAGTTTCCGTAGTTGGCGTCTTGTGAATTTTGTGGTGATACGTGGTTTGTTGGTGTTTGTGTGTTTTTCAGTTGTTTGCATATTGCACAAGGAGAGAAGATCTACAGATTTTCGGAGTAAGAAAAGTAAGTATGTATGCAGGTTATTTACAATTTTATATTTTGCTTTTTCCATTGAAGTTCTGATTTCAGTACTTAATTCCAAATGTTCGAGTAAAAATGAAACACGTTTTCCGTCCCAACGATTGAATTAAAATGGGAGATCAGCTTCAGGACCCAATATTTAACATAGCACAATAGTTTCAATCTAAGCTTCACTGTAATCTTAAGTTGCAAAATCTACAAGGTGTTAGGTCTGAATTCAATGTTTCTTTGCTTCTATCTGCCTATTTCATAATTTATTATTTTTGCAATTGAGTACAAACCCCAGTGTCATGCAGCGAATACATGCATATAAAATTTGGTTCCGAATTTCTTTCCTCTTTTTCGAACCTCTTCCTTCCTATTTACTTCCTCTCATCTCAAACATTTCTTTTTCTATATTTCTCCTCACATTTTCGGTCTGTGTCTTCATTATTCTTTCTCTCCATTAATCTCTTACTATTCCTCTTCCATCTGTCTCTTTCTGGCTGCCTTGCCTCTATATTTTTCTTTCTCTCTCGCTCCTCTTTATTTCTTTCTCTGTTTTCTATTTTTGTTTGCTCTTTTTCATTTCTTTCTATCTCTCTCGCTTTTCTATCTGTGTCTTTTATTCTCTCCCTCTCTTGTTTCTCTATTTCGTTTGTTTCTCTATTCTTCTCTCTCCTTCACTTTCCTATTTATTTTATTTGCCTCTCGCTTCTCTGTTTCTTTCTCACTCTTTCATGTCCTTCTCTCTCCCCTCTCCCTGCCTAGCTTATGTGTTTCGCCTCCTTTCTTTCTTTCGGCCTCCCGGTGGCGTAGTGGTAACGTCGTCGCCTTGTAATCAAGGGATCTCAGGCTCGATACTCGGTGGAGACGCATTGCATGTTGGTTCGGATCCTACCTTAAATTGTAGGCCCAGTTCCGATCAGGCTATCTGTGCATAAAGTGGATTTAAAAAAAACAATTCTCTTCCCCTCCTGTCTCTCTGAAACGTGTGTGTGTATGTGCGTGCCCGCACCTCACTTCTTTTTTTCTTTATCTTTCTCTCACTTGTGATTCTCTTCTTTCCTTCACTCCGTCTGCCTTTTTAAATCTCTTCCTTTCTCAAAAATCGGACAGAGAGTGAAGTAAAGAGAAGAGAATCATAAGTGAAAGATAAAGCAAAGTAAATAAGCGATACACAGACATACACCGAAGATGTGGGGGGATACAAATCTGGGGAAGAGAGGGAGAGGCCGAAGGGAAATAAAAGACATGGGAGAGAGAGAAATAGGGAAGCAAGAGGGGAGGGGCATACAAAAATAGGGAAACGAGCGAGAGACAGAGAAAGATGTAGAAAAGCAATCTGCGGGTTCCGATTGTCGCTACACCAATCACCAACCACATCGAATTTACACAAACTGAATTTTTGTTTCTTTTTTAAAAATTGAAATTACATACAGTAAAAATCTAGAATATCTTAATCTTATTTACGAAAGTTCAGAAATATTATTTTAATATCCCTGAATGTTAGAGACAAAAGTTCTACCTGTGATTTTTTTAGTAGTCTGTCCTAATTTTGTCATCTTTTTCTGCATCTCACGTTCTTTGTTCTTTTTTTAAGAGCACTGGGGCAAAGGGGGGTTATGACTTCCACAAACCAATTTCCCCTGGGCACGCCACTGGATTCTACTTTAGCATGCAATGTTAATTGGATATTATCAATTGTCTAGTGCTTTAATATGTGTAGTTTCAAGAACTACACAATGTATAATGTCGAACTAGCATATCTCAAACAATAACAAAAATTTTAATATGCTATTTCACTCATCTTAGTAATTAGGAATGAAATGATTGTTCTAGCACTTGTATAAAAAATTACTTTTGAATGATCTACTTGTCTGTTATTCATTAATGTTAACTGTACCATTAAAAATATACTGAACTAGTAATTTGTTTTGATATCACTAAGTTTCGTTTTTCTGCTTATGCCAAGTAGATGTTTTATGCAAGTTTTTTTGTTTATTTTTAAGGTACTTGTTGTTTCCTTCATGAAGACAATACAGAAATATTCAGAAGCTCTTTTGCAGAGAAATGTGAAGCAAATGAACCGACTGAAGAGGGATTATTCTCTGGTTGTTGTTGATACCCACCAACAATGCAAGCAAAAGGTTAGCGTGTGTTACATATTGTTATCCATAACATGAACATGTGCTAAGAAAATCTCACTATCCACAGAAAATTTATCATGGTGCAAGTGTTGAAATTTTGGCTTGCAAGTTAACACATATAAGTAGAATTTTTCCATGTTCAATTAATTTAAAATGTCTTCAGAATATTCTTTTCATTTGATACATTTTAGGTTCATTAAATAAACTGCTTCACATAACATCCAGTGGCGTGCCGAAGGATGGTTTGTTTGGAATCATAACCACCTTTTTGGCCAAGTATTTCTAAAAAAGAGAACACCAAAGACAGGAAAGATGGCAAATTGAGGGATTATTAATAAAAATAAGTATATGTACCCCCTTCTAAAATCCTGATAACTGATAACATCACTCAAAATCCAAACAGCTTCTCATTGGATGACATAATGATCAGCTCTTAAGCCCTTTATCACCTTTGATACCTACTTTTTATATCAGACTGGGGTTAATTTAATATGCTTAATTGTTAATGTTTGTTGCCTCTCTCTCTCTCTCTCAATGTGTGTCTAAATTATTCGGCATGTGTTTCATACTTGTATACAAAATCCAAAGAGTTGATGTTATGTTTGTTTCAGTGGTGGAGTTCTTTTGTGGAAAATGATTTCTATACTTATAGGCATTATAAATAAGAACCTTGTGTCAATTTCATGTTTAATTTTGCTTTTTAACTGCTAATGACATAAGGTCATTTTGGCTCTAAATTTCCCCTACCACCCCTAAATACAAGCTCACACCCACATATGGAAAATTCAGGATACACCCCTGAAAATATTTTCTTTTAATGCAACTGATAAATAATTTTAAGTAACTATATGTACATAATGGTTAACACAAGATTGTCATGTATTTTCTGTTTCATTTTCTTAATTGCTTGAGATACGCAATGAATGGGTTTTAATATTTTTTTTCATTAGCATACATAGTTTTAAGCACATCGAGCTACACATGAAAGGCTTGGAAATCAAACTATTACAATGACATTAAGTCATGGAAAGCGGTAGAGGTGGAGAGAATCTCTTTCTCCCTTAATTTGTTTTTATTTTTCTGTCATTCTATCTTATTTTTCTCCATTTTCTTTCTTTCCACCTTCTTTCTCTATTTTCCCTCTCACTCTTTGTCAGAGAGACATAGACTCCTTCACTCTCTTATTTCTTTCCTTCCTTCTTCCCCCTATATCTCTCTCTCAGTCCATTTCTGTCATTATTCTTCTCTCCAAGATACAAGGGGTGATCAACTACAACCCGTTCGTTCCATGTATTATTGGTATAGTGTGTAGGAGGATATTGTTTGTCCAATAGTGTGTAATGGCTAATGTCCCTGTGTGTTGGGTGTAGGAATGTTGTTTATACGTGTTTCCGTTTTGCAGGTATAATGAGTGAAAGATGGCGTTCAACATCCCCAATCCGTCCAAACAGGACCAGCGTGCTGTCATCCAGTTTCTGAGTGCCGAAGGTTGTCAACCAGCTGAAGTTTACCGGCGTATGAAAGACGTGTATGGTGATGCATGCGTGTCCAAAACAACAGTGGTGGACTGGGCAAGAATGTTTCGGAAGGGGCGTGAACAAACCACTGATTATCCCCGTCCTGGTCAAGCCCATGTTGTTGCCACAGAAGACATGTGTGAAAAGGTGAATGCGGCAATATCTGCAGATCCATAGCAAACGAGTTAAACATGGGTTATGGTACTGCTCACAAAATTGTGAAAGCTCTGGGTTATCATAAAGTGTGCGCGCAGTGGATACCCAGGGTATTGACGGAGGACCAAAAGTTGGAGCGTATGGGATGCTCCATTGAACATTTGTCACGTTACCATTTGGAAGGTAACGACTTCTTGCTGCGCATTGTTGCTGAGGATGAAACTTGGTGCCATCATTTTGAACCGAGTTCAAAGTCTTCCACTATGCAGTGGAAACACCCCTCATCTCCACGTCCCAAAAAGTTCAAGATGCAACCGTTTGCGGGGAAAGTTATGGTGTCTGTGTTCTTTGATTGCCATGGACCATTATTGCTCAACTTCAAGGAACCAGGACAGTCCATCAATGCCGCAGGCTACTGTAAGACCTTGACACAGTTACAGAGAGCCATCAAAAACAAAAGGCCTGGTTTATTGACCGCTGGAGTCATTGTGTTGCATGACAACGCGCGTCCACATGTTGCAAACGAAGTGCATGATTTGTTTCAACGATTCAAGTGGGAAATGTTGCGACACCCACCCTACAGCCCTGACTTTTCACCTTGTGACTTTCACATCTTTGGGCCTCTAAAGAAGGCTTTGAAAGGTCAGAGATTTCAGTCTGACGCTGAAGTTCAGGACGCTGTGCGTGATTGGTTTGAGATTCAGCCTTCGCAATTTTACATGGACGGCATTTGTAAGTTAGTGATACAGTGGGACAAGTGTCTCAACGCTCATGGTGACTTCTTCTGAACAATATTTTTACTGAGCGCTAACCATAGACGCCTCTAGACAGTGTACCAGTTTCAGCTCGAAATAAAATTTATTTCACGAATTATGACCGCTGAACGGGTTTCAGTTGATCCCCCCTTATATATATATATATGAGAGTCTCTCTTTTAGAAAGAGAGATAAATAAATATATGTGCTTGTCATCTCTCTCTCTCCCCTCTCCCTTTTCCTCTCACTGCATTTCTTTCCTTTTTCAGTCTCTCCAAGAGAGAGAGGGAGAGAGATTGCAAGAGAGGAGAGAGAAATATGTATATTTGAGAGAGGATTATCTCTCTCTCCTCTCCCTCTAATCTCTCATGCTTGTTATGTGGGAGAAAGAGAGGTGATGGGAAGATGAAAAGGTGGAGGGAAGAGAGGGATGAATTATAAAGGGTTTCTGATTTTAAATCGTATACAAATTACACCATTTAAAACTATGTAATATTTTCAGTTCTGCTTGATCTCATCTGTTTTAGTCCACATATGTCCCTAATTATTTTATTTTTAAACCTCCAAATCGTTCCTCTGTGATAAAGTAAATTTTTTTCAACCCACTAAGGAATTTGTAAGTCATCAGTGGGTTGGTGAGAGACTTTGATATTTGGAGACATTTACATTATAGGTATGTTTTCAATACATATGTAGACAAATTCTTAGGTTTCCAGGGTTTCAGGTTAGGTTGTATTGGGGTTTGAGATCTGGCTTGGCATCATTCTTCTCAATATTTCATCTTTGAACCACTGCTTGAGCCTTGTCTACTGAAGCCATTGGTTTTCTGTCTTGGGATAGAAAAGAATGACTCACTTCTCATCAGTTTCTCCAACAAAATCCTGTTGCCAGGTGGCATGTGCAGAAATTTCAAAGAAAAGTGTGGCAACTTGCTGAACTTCATCTGAGGTCATGCCAAACCATTCAAGGTCAGCTGATGACAAGGATGTTGCAAGTAGCAAATGATGCATAGCCCTCGTCTGTTGCTAATTGTCATCTGTTGCTTCCAGGGTGCTTTAAATGGGACCTCAGTATTGGTGTAATGGTGGTTACTGCTCGTGGACACCTTGCTTATAGATAAGACTGATATCTTCAGACCAAAAGAGTTAGATTTCTTTTTGCACTATCCCTTCAGATGCTATGCTATAAATTTCCTTCACCATTCAACCCATTTTTTAAGCAGTGGTACACAAACAAAAGGAAACTCCTCAAACATCTTAATTGCTATTGTTAAGCCCATGCGTGTATACAGATGATGACCATTACCCACTTTACTCTAGTACACATGTAACACCTGTTTGGAGGAGTTTCGGCCTCTGTTCCACAAAATGCTACAAATTTATGATTCATCCTGATATATCTATCTTATTTCTATTGGATTTGGATTATTTTACATTACTTTCAGCATGTCTAGGTTAATTGTGATGATGAGGATGAATAATGATGTCATGAAATAACGATAGAACAAATACAATGATAAATCTATGGCTCACCCAAGATTTAAACTTATGACCCCTGGCTTCGAAGAGCATTTCACAAAACCATTCCAACACAGATGTTAGCTTCAATTCACCAATTTCACTTACACATCTTTCATTCATATCATCACAAATTAACTATAGAAGTAGAAGAGCATTATGAGGATGAAGCAATTTCAGAATCAACCACTGATGTAAACGCAAGTGTTGCAAATTTTTCTGTTAATTTTAAGGACAATGTAGACCAGCGACTAGTGGTTTGAGACTATGGGTGTGCATCTCAGTCTCACATCCAGAAGAGGAGATTTCAATCCTAGTTTTGAAGACATATGATGATAATTGTATTAGAAATTCAAGTGTTCCGGACTTAACAGAATCAATTGATTTTCCAGAGTAGGGAAAAGGTTCTGTGATGTTCATTAACTGTTTTAATAGGGATGAAAACATTGTCTCATTTGCTTCAATTTCTTCATAATACACTACAATGTATCAAGCTGTAGCTCCTTTGATGTTTCTCTGAAAAGCAAGTTTTTGTTATAGACAGATAAAGGGGTAGTGTGGGAGGGGCATCCTTCAAGAAATTATAGTATTTTTCTTCAAAATATTGAAAGTATTTTAAATAACACTTTTTTCTATACATAAGTAAATATATATAGTAAATAAAATCTCTATACATACACAGTTAAAATTAAATATGAGTTTTGAACTATTTATGATTATTCGCAAAAGGTTCAATGTTGTAAGTTCATTATGGAAGTTAAATTTTGTTAAAGAAAGCTCGATACAAAAACAAATTCATACTTCCATTAATATTACATCATTTGGTCATTGTAGCTCACTAAACTTTACACTGTCAGAAATTTTAAAAAGGAAATTGAATGGAAGTGTAATGAACATGTGCTTCATTTATTTATACACATTTATTGTACATCTATTTATCATGGATAAAGATGAAAGCAACGAGATTTTCACAGCACTCTTCATTTTACAATGCAGAAACAGGGTAACAATAATGTAAACAGCTGGTTGCTTCATTCACATCCTCGCTGTTTGAGCAGATTTGAAAACTCGATAACAGCAGTAGAGGTTTCTTTTTTCTTGTGGTACAGATTTGCACCATCACCATCGAATTTCCCATTTCTGAGGGAGGAAAAATCTCGATTCACAATGATATCTGAGTTGTAACACTATATGATGAGATAGGAATGTCAGTGCATGACTGGCGATAGTTGCTCACAGCTGGAATATCCACTGAAAGGAATCCTTGGAATTCAGTCACTGCAAGAGATTAACAACAAACAAAATTACTGGTGATATATGGAAACAAATGGAATGCGAAGCGGCTGGCGAATATTTGATATTTCTTTTAAGAAGACTGCTCTCAATGAATCAGTATATTAAAAAATAATAGGTTCATAGCTTTATTTGGGTTAGCATGTATGACTGTGCAAGTATGAAGAAGCTTCCATTGAGGTAGACAATGGTTATTTCTAGTTCACCCAAGCATTTCAACTTTACTTCATATTAATAGGGTTGTGAAAGTTTCATTTTAACAATAACACCAAAAAAACTGAGGAAAGGAGTAAAAAGTGTGTAAATATGTTTTGAAAGGTTAACGAGACAGACTGTTTTGCTTTTGGTCTTTCAAACTACAAAGTAATGTAATTTTTTTGCATTTTCCCAGATTAACATCAAATTTTACATGTTACATTAAAAAACAAAGGAACGTGAAACCCACTCAAGCTTTGTCTTGTCAGGAGGAAGAGAGTTGCATCAAATTGAAGGAGAACATTTTACCATGAAATATGCAAAAATATAGTAATTTTGTGCTACAGTGTATTAATGATGACAAACTTTACTACCCTGTTTTATTTTTAAATATAAAAGAAAAATAAACTCACCGACTGTACTATTCATCTGACGGAGCTGTTAAACTATGATTGCTTGGTGTTTACGGAGACTTGGCTGAACGACACTGTTCCAGACAATGAATTGCCTTTTGCGAGTCACTTCAATATTTTTCGAAATGATCGGCCAGTTGGAAGAGGAGGGGGTGTGATGGTGTGCGTGAATGTGAAGTGGAAAAGCAAAATTCGAAAGGATCTGAACCGTGACTGTGAAATCGTGTGGGTTGAACTTAACATTGAGAAAGGTAGAAAAATTTTAATTGGTTCGTACTATCGACCGAACAGAAACTCTCCCGTGCAAATTCTGGAAGCCTGCAGGGATTCAGTCTTGGCAGCCTTAACGTGTGGTGACGTAATGCTTTTTGGTGATTTTAACCTTTCCATAGATTGGAACACCCCCACGTCTGGTACTCCAAACTGCCCGGCTGATCAATGGTTCATGGACACATTCGTGAATGGTATTGGTCTGAAGCAATTCAACATGCATAAGACACGCGGTAACAGCAACTTAGATTACGTCCTGGCAACCCTGCCTGATCCAGAAATAACCCCGGAAAGAAACATTTTACCATCGGACCACGACTCGCTAGATGTCCTTGTGTACCTGCCCCCCGTGGAGAAGAGAAAGTTTCGACCGCAAAAGCAGCCTTATCGCCTGTGGCGGAATGCACCCTGGGAGGACATTTGCCGAGCTCTTCATTTCTACCCGTGGTGTCTGGTGCAGGATGATGACGTCAACAAATCAGTGGAGATGTTTGTGGACGTACTGCACGCCGTGATTGATGACTTCGTGCCGGCCAGGAGACCGAAATCGACAAAATATCCGTTGTGGTTTGACAATGAAGTTCTCCTGGTGCTAAAAAACAAAAAGGAAGCCTGGAACCTGTGGAAACAAAGCCCCAATGTGCATACACACCAAACGTTCTGTAATATTAGACGTCACTCCAAGTATTTACTTAAGAAAAAATATAAGGACTACGTAGACAACGTAACAGCACAGTGCCTTACCAACCCAAAGAAATTCTTTACTTTGTTAAATTCAAGAAAGCAGAAACCACGCGTCCCCATGGAAATCAAGTACAAATCGGAATCAGCCTGTGGAGATAAAAGAGTGCACTTATTCAACAGTTTCTTTCACGAAAACTTCACCTCGCATGCTTCAACCAACCCACTCCCCGACGTGCAGTCGGTCTGTTCACACTCTCTATCAACTATCAAAACCTCTTCTCATGAAGTTAAATCTCTCCTTGCCTCATTACCCATACACCGCTCTTTAGGACCAGATGAAATTCCCACAATTTTCCTCCGTAACACTGCCGACTTCTTGGCTCATCCTCTCTCTCTCTTGCTAAATAGGTGCTTCTCTGAAGGCGTGTTTCCTCAGATGTTCAAGAAAGCCAACGTTGTACCCATTCACAAATCTGGAGACAAAAATAGTGCTACATCATACAGACCAATATCACTCCTGTCACCTCTGTCTATAATCTGTGAAAAAATCATTAAGGACAGATTATTCAGATTTACATCTCCGCATATCAGTACTGCCCAACACGGGTTTCTTCCAGGTAGCTCTTGCTTGACTAATCTTTCAGTTCTCCTTTCACATGCCACTAGGGCTATTTCCAAAAATTCCCAGCTAGATGTGATATACTTGGATATTTCAAAAGCCTTTGACAAAATAAACCATGCTCTTCTTATTCACAAATTACGAACTAGATTTAACATACATGGCAAATTTCTCTCCTTAATCCAGGATTATTTACACTCACGGACACAGCGTGTCACCCTTTCAGGCGCCTCTTCTGATTTTCTTCCTGTCCTGTCTGGGGTACCACAAGGGAGCGTCTTGGGCCCTCTCTTGTTCATCCTATACATGGACGATCTCCCTCAAAGACTTTCCTCATTTCCTGTCAATTTACTCATGTTTGCTGACGACTGTAAACTTTTCAAAGAAATCTCAACCACGCAAGATGCTGTGATTCTCCAGAATGCTCTTTCCGAACTTGTCACATGGTGTAACCAGTGGAATCTACAACTTAACCCACAGAAATGTTCCTCCCTCACAGTTTCTTTAAAAAGAAAAAAATACATTCTCATTATGTTCTTGAAAACAATTATATTACTACAGTTGCGGCCCAAAAAGATCTAGGTGTTATCATAGATGAAAAGCTGAACTTTAAGGAACACATCGCAGCTGCAACTAAAAGTGCAATGCGCCTCTTAGGCCTCCTGTACAGATTCACTGAAATTGATACTCCAACTTCTCTTAGCCTGTTTTTCAAGTCATTCATTTCTCCGATTCTCGAATACTGTTCTCCAGTCTGGGCCATGGCTTCCAATACAAATCTTTCTAGCATGGATTCCGTCCTCAGCTTCTTTACCGCCATTGTTCGTCATAGAATTCCTTCTTTGCGGCATCTTCAGAAACCTGACATCCTGACTACTTTGAACATTCAGTTACTGCAGACCCGACGCGATATGGCCGATATGAATTTTTTCTATAAAATCATCAATGGGAAATTAAGATCTGAATCTCTTCTTACAGAATTCAACTTCAGAGTTCCCTCTCAATCGACCCGAAACACTGAATTGTTCCACACCTCCACAGCTAGGCTTTCCCTTATACAGCGCGCTCTATTCCACAGGCTGCCCCAGTTCTACAATAATTTACCCATAAACATAGACATTTTTGCCCCTGAAAGCATTTTCCGATCTTCCCGAAAAATGAATATGTAAATCTTTGTTTCCTTGTTTATGCCTTATGTTTATATTTAACTTTTCTTGTTTTTACCTTAAACCACCTTGACTTGTTCTTGTTATTTGTTAGAGTTTTCAGTGTAAAATGGCCTTAAAAGTGCTGTATCTGAAACTTTGAATAAATAAATAAATAAATAAATAAATAAACTGATAAAGTACATAGTTATGATTACAGAACACATCACTCGGATGCTCACCTGTGCAACCTGTTGATCAGGCACAGTGTAGCAGGTATTTGAGCAAATAAGTGTGTCTGCCAGTCACATTGGCACAGTAGCAGCTGGAGTGCACATCGAATATTTGGTTTCACACAGTAGAATGGGGTTCGAAAGAGGGCAAATTGTTGGTGCTCATCTCGACGGTACATTAGTAATGGAGACTGCAAGAATCAAGAGTCATGGCAGCATATCAGAATGAAGGAGTAACCAATCCAGGAGGAGTAACTGTCGGGGGAAGCAGCAGAGTCTGTCTCACAGGGATGTCAGGGTATTGAAGGGGATTGTGTCCAAAAAGCATAAAACCACAGCTGAAAAAGTCACCGCAGAATTGAATACATACTTGACTGAACCTGTTTCTACCAAAACCATCTATCAAGAACTTCATAGGGCCAACATCCATTGCAATGTTGCTATACTGAAACCCTTGAACACTAGCACCAATGCCAAATAGTGGATTGATTGGTTCCAGCAGCACTAATCGTGGACGTTAGCTGACCTCAAACATGTCATGTTCTTGGATGAGCTCACCTTCACTGTTTTTTCTGACATGTGGAAGAGTTTACATGTAGAGAAGTCCATCCAAAGCATACCAACCAGACTGCTTAATCCCCAGAGTGAAACATGCGGTGGATCCATGATGATGTGGTGTGATATATCGTAGCAGTCTTTGGGACCACTGCTTGTTCTAGAGGGACATGTCACTGCCAAGGACTATAAGGCCATTCTGGAGGAGAATCTGCACCCTATGTTGCAAATATTGTTCCAGGATGGTGGAGAAGTACTCCAGGGTGATAACTCACTGATACACACCGCTAAACAGGTCACAGAGTAGTTCGATGAGCATGAACGTGAAGTTGAAAATCTGCCATGGCCTGCCCAGCCTCTAGACCTGAACATTATTGAGCTCTGGTGGGCTCTTTTAGAGGATCAGGTGTGGCAACGTTTCCTCTCCACCAACAACATGTCGTGAAACCATCGGTGTGCTTCAGGAGGAATGGCTGCAAATTTCTCTCACCACTGTGCAAGACCTCTATTGATCCTTCCCCAGACAAGTTCCTGCTGCTCTGGCGAGCCAAAGACTACTCAAAACTATACTAATAAAGGTTAGTGTCTGCTTTCCAGGTGTTGCAGTTGCAATATCCACCACCTGTATATATATATACACGCATAATATGTTTTGTACTTACCTAAAATTAAATATTTATTATACTTTCCTTGGCATAGATTAATTTTCTCCACCACCATATGCATGGAAATGTTTTCTTATAGCCATTGGCAATTTTTATCAATCTTTGTTTTGTTCTGTCTACTTGCCGTTATGCGAGTGCAAGAGTCACGTTTCATAGTTACATAATTGTCATTCATTGTTACAATCATTTTTACCATTATTAAAACTCTAATATAGCAAATTAATTAATTCAATTGCAATGTTCCATGAGTATCATTTTACTCTTCTAAAATTCTGTTCAAAGGACTGCTGATGAGTTATCTTGAATCAGGAATTATAGTGAGGACATTTTTAGACAAGCAGATCACAGAAGAACTGGATTTAGATATATTCTATTGCATATTATGGTACTGACAGAGAATGAAATGGTAATTTCTATGATATGATATGTAAAACTGGAAAAATGCAAGATATTTATTTAAATGGATTTTATTTAAATATTGAACACCCCCTCCCAGACACACACAGACACACACACATACATACACACACAAACATGTATGTTTTTTCATGTTCCGATTTTTTAAACTCTTTATTCTTATAATATTTTCCCCTTTTCCTGAAATCCTGTTGCTGATTTCTGATCCTGACATAGTGGTATATTTAGTTTAATTCAGATTTACAGTTGTAGACATTCCTTCTGATTTGCTCACATATTTCTTGATTGATTTATTGATTTGGTGTTTTAAGTCCACTTTAGCTCATGTATTTCTCTTTTCATAGTACATGTTATCAGTGTATGTGACATGTTTTATTGGGTATTGTGCCTCCTTGATGCATAACGTTTAGTACAATGTGTGAAGGTAGGATTAGTCTGTTGCTAAGCCATCAACTTCTTCCACTCCTCTGTTGATTTATAATTCTTAATTGATATCATTATTGCTTTTGTGGCATTCCTTGAAATAATTAATAATAATCTTACTAGTTTATTGTCTATATTTCCAATAGATTTATTTAACTCTTTGCTGTTTAGGACTTCAAATGTCTGTTTATAGTTGATAAATATAGAAGTTCATGTTCATAGTGTATTTTCTTATCTGTTTGATGACAAATAACTAATCCATTGTTTCTCTAATAGGGTGAAATCTATGCATTTTTGGAAATCACTTGACACTTCTCATTTCTCTTTAGCACTGATTGGCTATTAACTTGCACACATGGAAAATGAGAACAATTCTTCAACTTAGACATTTCAACTATTAATCCCTCTGCTCCATATTCCTTCCTCTGGTTTCATGGAGAGAACCCTTACCATCTTTCTTGAAAATGAAAGTAACATGTTTTGCATAGTGATTTCCACTTGAAAGCATTTTCCGAAAAGTTTGCCTACAACAAACATGAACATAAATGAGAATGATGTCCTCAAACACATTCATTCACATTAACTATCAATCATCTTCAGTATATGCACTTCAACAGGTGCTATTCCATCATCCCAGAAAGGTCATATTTAAACCACAATAATACAAAAACATTTACAATAACCAGAGATTTTTTCATCAACAAACATCTCTGTAAAGGCATGATACAGACTTTCCACAAAACGCAAAATTTCAATTTGTGATCGACCTCCTATTTTTATCTCTCAGCTTCAACAAGTCTATAGAAATCCATGAGAGTCATTCAAGTCAAACCAAGACTATCAATTTTTGACAGAACATATTGACATTTTGTGGCAGTTTATTTCCACTTAATATTTACAGTTGATATTTAATTGATGTTTCATGTTAAACTGTGTTGGGTTGCATATGCACAGGATAAATTTTAAGTGCTTATACCACAGGAACTAAGTGCTTTCGAGGTAAACTTTATAGGGAAAAGTTAGTTGTTTTTATTATATCTACCAGCACATAAGCATTGTTGAAAGAGTTGTGCGACACCCTGTATACATATTTTTACATTCTGCATCATATAGTAGCTCATGAGTGGTGACACTTTTTAATAGATTTTCTTGTCATGTACTTAAATTATTCTTCTACAAAATCATAAGAAAAATGTAAACATAAAATGCAAAGATAGGTTAGGATTTATGTGTCTCGGGAACCACCTAAGCACCCACGTGAGCACCAAATCCTGACACCACTTTGAGAGTCACCAAAATATTTTTTTCTGATTAGATAAGTGTATATTTGTCTTAAACTGATTTTGATCAGTTTGGACAAGATTTATTGAAATTACTGCTGCAAAACTTAATATGTTTCTTGCTAAATCATTTAGCAATTTAAGGTAAGAAATTACTGTTATTTTGTTATCATTCTGTAGGTGTTAAATAAACACATATCTACACTAAATGTGTTCTTTAATAGCAAACATTTTAACCTCTTGAATCTCAGCGTATAGATAGAGAGCAGAATCCCATGACCATTCTATGGAGAGAACATTAGGTGACACCCAGCAATAGTGCAAACAAATCATCTATCACATTGGTTGCTATTTCCATAATTTTTGTATTCAAATTATTAGAATGAACATTATTTTGAATGTGAATTTTTAATTTAAAATTTTGGGTCCATCAACACTTAGGCTATTTTGCATCCGTCATATTATATGAGGTCTAGCCTCTTTCCATATATAAAATAGCATAATTGCAATGTCGTGTTACTAAAACATTAAAATATTTTGACTTTCGGTAAAAACTGAGGCTGTAAACATGCACTCAGCACACAAGGACAAAAAAAAACAGGACAACACAGGCAAAATTTTACTGGCCATAGTGCCAGTCGCCAGAGCCTCATTAGTCTGCAAAATGCAGTCCAGGGTGTACTACACGGAATTACCATGAATTACCAGAATTAACATTATTCAGTGCCCCATCAGACACATGTAAAGGGGTGTTGAAAAACAAGTAAACAAAAAAAAATATTGTAAAAATCCAAAATATATTGAAGAATTGAATACAGTGTGTGGCTAACATGAACATTGTGTTGTCTTTCGGTTCAACAGTCTTCCACATCGAATATATCTGAATATTCAGAGTCACTACAGTCACTCTCCTCTTCTTCCTTAACATAATCCGACAAACTACTATCCTCCTCCATATTTTCCTGCTAAAGAAACGCCTAACTAATAAAATGCCTAAGTAACGCCTGAAACACACAGGTCTCCTCAACAGCACAGTTACATACAATTAGCAACAGATGGAGTAACGAGCATGCTTTGATCATTGCTTGTGATAGTCACGTGCTCAAATGACATCACAGCCACACATAGACTTAGATCCTTCCCAACCAGAGGCATTCGTACGTTTTCTTGGCCATTACCATGCAAGAAAATTTTCTATTCGGCCAATAGTACCCAGCTACATACTGGTAGGACAGCATGCAGGCTCGACTACGTAGTGGTAGTCAAGAGGTTAAGTTTTTTTAATATTTTTTTAAAAAATAAGACTATTATATTTCGTCACTAATCCTCAAAATAACAAACATGGTCATGGGAGAACATGGAAAGTTCCCACAAAATCTACCTTTCTCAGGTGAAAATTTTATCTTGAGTATCTCCTGCAAGAATGGGTCATTTAATAGTGCAATTATTAAAATTTTACTATGAGAAGCCAGGCACAACATAGTGCATGATATTGCTTCTCTCATTTATTCATCAGTTAAACATTGAATATGGTTGTTTTATTGTCCTGAAATTGATAATGTGACAAAATATATTTGCTTGAGTGAAAAATCAAACAAAGTTTAACTTGGTTTCTCTTTAAAGTTGGCATGGAATTCTGATAAAATTTATGTTTATATGAAATGAACAAAGTACAGTATCACTCACATTTAAGTTTAATTGTACACTAGCGTGCAAAAGTCTTTGCCCAAAGGTAATAACTGCCAAAAATGAACCAAATATATCAAAAAATGAGATAAACTTTATTTGAAATGTTATATTATGTCACATTTGAACAAAATAGAAACATAGAGGTTCATTAGTTAACATAAACAACGTAAATAAACCTATATTTTGCTCTCATCAATATGGCCCCTTTAGCACTTATCACAGCTTGACATAACTTGGCATTCGAGGCACTAAATTTTGCAGTGTTTCGTGTCCAATATTTTTCCAGGCATCTTCTAAACAGTGCCACAAACTTTGAAGATTCGTTGGAGCCATCATATTAACCTTTCTGTCCAACTCGTGCCACAGCTTCTCACTCGGGTTGAGATCGGGTGATTGTGGAGGCCACAACATCACTTTGAGAATTTTTTGCCTCCTTTGTTTTTAAATAGTTCGTACACATTTTGGACGTGTGTTTTGGGTCATTGTCCTGTTGAAGTATAAATCCCTTTCCAATAGTCTTCATTCAGGATGGCACTGCATGACGTACTAAGATATTATGGTACATGTTTTTGTCCATAGTTGACTTTATTTGCACCAAATCTTCAACTTTTCCTCCTCCAAAACCAACCCAGACCGTGACATTACCTCCTCCATGTTTAGTAGTGTGACTCAAACAACTGTCAAGCATTTGTTCTCCGACCTTTCTTCGAACGTATAATCGTCTTTTTGTTCCAAACAATTCAAACTTCGATTCATCAGTCCATAACACTTTGTTCCACTGTCTTAATGTCCATGTTTGATGTGTCAGCCCACTTCAGACGTTTCACTTTATTTTGAGGCCACAAGAAAGGTTTTCGAAAGGATATTCGACCATTTAAATTTACGCTACGCAGTCACCTCTTAACTGTATCAAGCGAAATCAGAGTTTTTCTAATTCTGTTTGTGTCTTCTACAATTGCAGTTGCTGGAAGTCTTTGATTTCGCTTGCTCATGACGATAATATGTTTATCTTCCATTCTTGTTGTGCTTTTGGGCCGTCCAGAATGTTTCTTCGTCATATTTGTCCCTGTTGCTTTCAGACGAGCTAACATATATGTAACACTTCTCCTTGGAATATTCAAACGTTTTGCAATTTTCGCATGAGTATAACCTTCTTCTGATAAAATTTGTATTTTAACACGAAATTCAGTTGAATATTCATGTCTTTTCTTCATTTCGTGAATATTATATTATTTCACCTGCAATAAGAAAGATATAATTCCAAATAATCTATTAAAATTACAAAATGTATATTAAATGTAAATTAATGTTAAGTATATCTTTAAAAAATAATAATAGAACATATTCGTCAATATACACACTGAAATTTGATATGAAACAAGGAATAAGTGCAACATTCAGTTTACACATACAGGTTCAACTTGTCGTCGTCACGACGTCTGTCTGTGTTTTCATATAAAATACGGCTGTGTATGCTCCAAATTAAAATGTAGGCTGGTCTAACTTGTTGATATACATCAAAGACATTCCAGAATAGAGTCAAAACTGATATTTATTTGAGTTTCATAACATAAATCACAGATAATGACTTTGGGCAAAGACTTTTGCACGCTAGTGTATTTAATTTTATTTTATTTTACTTAAGCAAGGAAAACCCTAATCCAAGTCATTTATCTTCACTGTCATCATCACATAACATGGGAAACCAATTGTGTCTCGTTCTAATTTCTTCCTGTTACTGTTCTTCTGCACATATTCTATAAACAATTAACATTACATGTACTTATTTATGATTCACTATAACCTTTGATGTGGTAAATGGCTATATTTTCAGAAAGTTTTCAAGTGTCAATCTCTCATTCATGTTGAACACCTGGAAACTGTATTTTTGCAGACTAATGAGACTCTGAGGCCTGAATGTACAAGCAATCCTCTGTGGTGTTTGTAATAGTACCTTTATTGATTTAATCTCATCGTTATTTAAACGTGTCATCACTTTTAACCAAAGTTGGTGGGAAAACAAGGTAAAATAATAAATACAAATGTAACTGCACATCTCCAAAATAATGGAAGTGTTTTCCAGACAGAAACCAAGACTCACTTCTTCTCTAACTCTAATTCAATGTGAACCTTTTTGTCTAGGAGCATTGCGTTCTTTTTCCTCATTGTTCTCATTCATGAGTATTGTGCTGCAAATGTGTAGTTGCAGTAACTTTCCCCAGAATTTATACTAATTCAAGCAATATGCCTTCACTACTTTTTTTTTTTTCATGTAGTCAATTATCTTGTCATTGACCAATCGGTTCCGATAGTGTGCCTAGAAACTCATATTGATTATCAGAACCAATTGCAAAAATGTCATGGCGGGTTTTACTTGCATACATGCATTGTTGCTTCATTTCTATTATATCTATTAATATATAATAAACATTTACAATAAATATGAAATGTTGCGGTAAACGAGACCAAATTTTCAGAACATGCCACAGATATTTCAGACACATAATTTCATTTCAGAAAAAGTAATTTATGTTAATTATTAGAGTGGTGTTGTAGTGATAATGTCTTCACCTCGTAAGCAAGGAGTCCCAGGTTCAATACCTGGTGGAGGCAAATAGTGATTCAGCTCAAACTTTAAACTATAGGTCTTTAGCATTTCTGTGTAAATTAGTATTTAGCTCCACTCCCAGTTAAGTCTCTTTGTCTAAATATCTCCTTCTCGGAAAAACAGATTCCGTGGCATTTAAATTCTATTATGTACAATTGGTTGTATACCTGTATGTAATGCCACCATCCTGACAGATATAGTCTAGACCTAAACTAACTAACCTAGAATACTTCACTGTAGCAGAAATTCAGGTTTTGAGCTCTTGCCGATAATAAATATTAGGACCTAAGCATGGCTTAAAATAAGAAAGTAAAATGGTTTCATTTAGTAAAATACAGTTAATAAAGAAAGTTATTATCAATTTATTTAGCAGTGCTCAAATAAATTTCAAAGCATTCACCTTTTGGGTTATGAGAAAGCTTTGCTTTTTTGTTGTCATTTTTTGTTTTGTCTCCAGACAACTTTCGTGGCAGAGTGATTAGCACATCATGCTACAACACCAGGGGTATCAGGTTAGAATCACAGTCTGGGCATATGTGTTCTTTATGAACTTCCCTTCATCAATTTCATCATATTATCACTCATATGTCATCCTCATTGTCACATTTTGCCAAAGGCGACAAAAAAACGATGCTACATAACAAAAATCAAATCACATCAAATGTGTTGTCCCCAGAAAGTCTTGGGTTCAAATGTCAAATGGATGTTCTGTCTCACTAGTATGAACTTTGATGGGGATTTTGAACACCTCTTTATAGTGCTACCTAGAAGAGTCGTTCTGAGATGTTCATTTTCCAAGTATTTTTTTAGGGGAAAGTCTCTGCTCTGTTAAATCTTCCCCCTTGGCTGGTATCAGGCACGTATCCAGTGGGGGGGCTCAGGGGGCTCGAGCCCCCTCCGAAATTTTTCGATTTACACTAGATAAAATGAGGTTTTTGGCTTGTGTGTGTGAAATAAAATATTGTGATTATAATTTAAGGAGAAATATAATTATCGAGGAAAGGCGGAGAATGTTCTAGAACACTGAAGGATAACCCAGTTATTGATAATATTGTATGTAAACTTTTCTTGCTCTTTCGGTATTGTCACAACGAACTTGAGTATTATTTAAAGATTAGTCAGCATTTGAAAGTTGCACAACAAAGCACTGTTGAACCTAGCGCCATGAGTCGGGCGATTCGTTGCATTACTACAAAAAAAAGTGCGGAACATTCCAGAATATAATATGGATATAAATACGCGGATTCAATTTCACAGTTGGTCTGTACAATAGAATAATTCAATAAGACTTCACGAGTAAGTGTGACAGTCGATTAGTGATCAGTCAGTGTCCATTGACAGTTTCATAAGATGTAGAGATTCGGGGGAGGAGGGGGGAAGAGGACTAGTGACACATTTCCCTGGAACGTGCTGAAGTCTACCACTATTAGTACAAGTTCGGGTCCAAAGCTGAAGACGTTGCCGACAGTGTAGTGCTAGTTTCGGGTCATGAGCCGAAGAGATCGAAGGTCGCTAAAGTAAATATTTCAGCAGTAATGAGCATTGGAGCATCATTTTTTTTTTTAAAAAAAAAAAAAGGAAATAAGCTGCACAGATTGACTGAAAATCTAAGTTTTGAGTGACGATTTATTAGTGACCGGACCAAGTTTCGTGTATGTAGTCAGAGAGTTTCGGGGGTTAGAAAAGGACTTTAAAGTCAACTGTTTTGGAAAAACACTCAAACACTAACTACCACAAAGGGGCAGCCATGAAGGCCGAAAATTTTATGAATGTCGATAAGAGAAAGCAAGTTGGAAATTTTAGCGGAAAAAGCAAGCTCGACCATGACACGAAAACCAGGGTATCTGGCATATACCGTGCCATTCTTTGTTCTACCAAGTGAGCTACCGAGTCACCCTTGGCTTCGCTTGATCTGTAGCTGTCGCTGTAGAGCAATGGCACGGTATGCCTGGTGGAGTCAGCATTTTCCGCTAAAATTTCTGCATAGCACATCTCTTGTGTATGCCCAACCATAAGATGTTGCCTGTATAATTAACAAGCACAGAAAAAGGAGATAGAATAAAACTAAGGGACATTCCCACCGGTTGACAAGATATTTTTCGTCTGTGGTCAACACGAGCTGCCGTTTCAAGGTGACAATGAGATTGACCCACCACGTTTCACATCGAAGCTACAAGCTATACGTGTCGCTTGAGGATTTCACAAATCGAACACAGGCTTGTGCAGCCTGTCGTGCCGCTACGGTGTGAAAAGTTTATGTTGATTGGGTCACTCATTGCAAACGACGTGTGTGTGCGCCTTCGGTCTGAATTCTTCCTAAATCTTGAAGATCCAAGTCACAAGGATGGGAAATTAGGATTTTTGTTAAGGTTACGTTTCGAAGGCAGGCGACAACACCATAAAGGATCATTTCCAAAACTGGGAGAACACATTCGAATGGATTGTCCATTGCATAATAGCTTCGTGAAACGGACACACATACACATACTGAGATCGTTTCGGCACAAACACAACGTTCGTACATTGCAACAGAGGAGTCGAGTGATAAAAAATGTCTCGATATCACGTTCTGAAAGAAGAAAAAAAAAGAATAGAAGAAAAACAGCACCTTAAACAGTGGCAGATTTAGGAGACAGTTGCTCTCCATTTTTTGCCCCGCACTATGGCTTTTTAATGCTAACCTTTGTCTACCAAGAGAAAGTAAACTTTTCTTGCCCCCTCCCCCCCCCCCCACCGTTTTCGAACTGAATCGCCACCATCGACCTTAAACCTTGCGAGGTTCCATCTATACCCCTGTAAAAAAAAAATGTTTAGCCCCCCCCGAAAATAATTTCTGGATACGTGCCTGCTGGTATACATATGATGCTCCTCCTACACAATGGGTTTTGGATATGCTATAGTATTAGGAGCCATTATTTTGAAATTCGAACAAAAAAGGGATATTTGAATAGTTTTTTTTTTTTGATTGGCATCACTTTTTTATATGTTGAAGTAGGTCATGAGAAATGAATATTGTGTAATTTTGAGAGCTTGAAAATTTTTTCCCTCCCCTGTAGAAAATGTCAAAGTTCAAGGTCAGACTGCCCATTTTTCATGAAAAGTGAAACATGGGTAAGTTCGGAGTGCTGTATCTTTGGAAATTAACAACATCCAAAAATTTTGTTTTGATAAACTGTTAATAAAAGACTGGTTGCTTATATACATTCAATTGTTTTGATGGGACATTGTTACTTTCCATTGTTATGCAGCAAGAAAGAGAGTCCAAAGTGCAGGGTTTTTTTTCTGTTTTCGGCCCTTAATATCTTGGTTAAGCAACACTACCCCAAAGATTTGTTTACTGGTCATTGAAGCTCACTATTAGGACAAGCTACGTGATATAGCACATTACTGGGTTATTGATGCTGTTAGCAGATATAATATTTTGAATACTCAAGAAACCGCATCTTTAGAATTAGGCCTATCTCAAAACAGTATCAAGGTATAAATACACTAAGTATGCCAACTTGTAAGTGAATATATGTACTAACACCAGGAAATGAAAAAAACTTTGGAGCCTTGTCCCATTTTCAAGATAATAATTTTTAAAATATTAGGAAATGTCAATGTAAATTAATTATCACACTTCCTCCCCTATGAGAAAGTGGAACCGACCTTTCTCCTACTTTTCTTTGTTCCAAATGGAACAGCCCATGTCTTAACAAGTTGTGGGACAGTTTTCGTTTTTCTTTCTTTGATGGATAGCGTAGTGGTAACGTCACATCCTTGTAATCAAGGGGTCCTGGGTTTAATGCAAGGTTGAGGTAAAAGTTGTTTGGATCCCACTTTAAACTGCAAGTCCCCAGTACCAATTAGCTTTCCTGTGAATAAAGTGGGTTAAAAAAAAGCTCTATATACAGTGGCATACCAAGGATTTTATGCACGCCATAGTCTATATTGCAATAAGAGTTTGTTTGTAAACGATTCTGTATTATTGTACCAAATACTAAAACATAACTTTCTTGTTATACATAACTTGAGATTTCCAGAATAAACCAATTTCAATTCAGGTAGGGCTAAGAGCGGACCTTCGTGATGGAGTGGTTATCACAGGAATCCACGATGCCAGAGGTCCAGGATTCGAATTCCGGTCTGGGGATTATTGATTGTTCTTTGTGAGTGTCACTTCATCGATTTCATAATATCATCACTCACCCTCTTTGCCATGATTAGTAAAAAGTGACAGAAAGGTGACGTAAAATAACCCAATATCAGACAATCAATCTGAAATAGGCTTAGGAAAAGTAGGTTTAGGATATTTGCATCATCTTTAATATTGTTACTCCAAATAACGAAGGTGCTCTTTTATCATCATGGCAATTCTTTTAAAGAAATTTTGAAACATCAGGCACAAATTTATATTTTAAGGTGCTTCACCTTTCAAGCATAATGGTGTATTCCAGATTTTCTTGGCTTTCTTTGAATTATGGTGCGAACAAGCCTTCAAAAAGTGACCAGTTCTCTCGTCTGACAGATAGGGATGAACAATTTCAAATACAGGGCTACTATAAATGATTCATTCTATTTCAGAAGAGAGTACGGAAAAGAACCACCGTGTAAACAGAGCATTTGTTTATGTACTACCACTGCCAAGAACACTGGTAGAGCTCAGGGAATACATCAATGCTTCTCTGATGACCATTGTCAGGGGATTGTTACAAAATATATGGGCGGAAATCGACTTGGTGTTTACAGATATTTTTTGTATCATACATATCTGTTAGCACAATACTTTTGAAAATACAATGTTTTGAGTGAATCATTTATAGTAGCCCTTTGACTTAGAACATGAACTTTTGGGAATAAATGAATACTAGTGCCAAATAAACTGACTAAGAAGGCACATGGTGACAAGAAGTTAATGCTGACAAGGACATTTCCTATTCAATGAAATGTGTCATTATCTTACCTGCACATTTCCTTCCTTTGTCATCTTGATCTAAGTCTGTAGAGCTGTAGAGGGTATGCAGTAGGCATTGTCTAAAACATGGACACTTGACAGTGGTAGCACACAAGATATCACAATGTGACAAGAACAACACATTCTTATTCCTCTCCTATTTCTGACTTCATTGACGAAATGAGAGTAGATTTTGCTACCAGTCCTGTGGTGAAAGTATTAGTAACTAATGTTCACTGATCACCTGTTCCACATTAATTATGTGCACATAATAAGAGTTCCAATCAGTAATGGTGAGGAGTGCAGCACAACAAATAGATCACTTTGAGAACAAAGATGAAGTAGAATCACTCTTATAGCCATGCTAATACAAACAATTACTTCCTAAGGATAAACGTTACAACAATGGCATATGAAGTGAGTCGTTTTTAGTAAGTTTCCTAATAATATACACTGAATATGATGCACATATAATGTAATATCACTACTCTGACATTCCTGTTACTGGTAATGGGCACAAGACCAAAATCTGTAAAATTGACCACTAATGAAGAATATTTTGCTTAAATTTGACCTGACTGTAGAAGTAATGGTAATCTGGAACACGCAATCTTCTCTCGAGGGAGAGGCAGGTTTTGAATTCATAAACTGCATTCTTCCAACTCTCCTCCCCTACGTATCAGATCCATATCGGCAGGGCTGCCAGCCCCCTCTGGCACTGCTGCCAGCCCCCTTGAAATTAGGTAAAACTATTTTGTATTCTAATTTGTTTGAGGTGAAGAGTAAAAATGTAGACAGCAGATATTATTTCGCTCACAACTTTGGTGAGAGATAAATTCACAGAACATGAACAGCTGCTATTACATTCATTCAATCTTCTTTATGAGCCGAAGTCTAAGTAGGAGCAAGTATTTAGAAGATTCTCTACACTAGTGGTCCCCAAAGTGTGCCCCGCACTGCCCTGGGGATCTGTGGTTAGCTTGCAGGGGAATAGCGAAATGTTTCAATATTTTCACAGAAATGATATGATTTTTCTAAATATGTGCTTATTTAGTACTTTATACACATAAGATGTTTCTGAATTGATTGATTGATTTGTTGTTTTAAGTCCACTTTATGCACAGTAAGGCTAATCGGGACTGGACCTACAGTTTAAAGTGGGATCCGAACCACTTGTGCCTCCACCGGGTATCGAACCCGGGACCCCTTGATTACAAGGCAACAACGCTACCACTGCGCTATCAGGGAGGCACAAGATGTTTCTGAATTTGAAACGTGTGTTTATTTTTTAACGTAAGGCAAGCAACCCAACCACACTAACTGAGCATTGCAAATGTTAGATAGGTCGACATTCTGACTTGGGCTCGGTGAAAAAAAAAAATCTTGAAATACTAAAGGCACCGTGAAATGAAAAAGTTTGGGAATCCCAGTCCTAGACTTTAGAAATGTCTTCCAGAGGGGAGCTTCTTTATTTGTACCTTCCCAGCCCCTGTTGCAGCCTCTTGTTTGACAGAAATCTGTGATTTTGACGTTATCATCCACATTCCTTCCACATCTGCATCAAATATCAACAGATCCCAAATTTTGGGAAATAAGGGAAGTTTTATTACATCGGATGGGGCTGGAATGTATGATAGGCACTATGATTGAAGTGAATATTGTTCATTTTTACTTGTATGATATAAATAATTGTATCATGAAAAATAGTATGGAGTGTGCATTAAGAGATGGTGTCAATAGATGTTTTAGAAGATATACAAATACTAGTTCTTTCAGTATCTCTAAATTTTATATTTTACATTAACTTAATGACCCCGACACATATAATTTGCCTTAATTTAATACTGTTAAACTTTAGAAAAAATAACTTTGTATATAAGCCCCCCTGATAACCTGTGAGCCCCCTGGAGACCATTTCTGGCTATGGGCCTGCAGTTGACAGAGAGAGAGAGAGACAGAGAGAGAGAGAGAGAGGAGCAACTTCTTAAATGTCTCATATCTCTACACAAATACAATTTATTTGTAATCACTGAAAGAGGATCCTAAACCAATGTTATTACTTTTTATTATTATTTCTTATTTTTTAATTTTGATCCTTTCATACAAAGCAGTTTTGATTAAATCATTTCAGATAGCAGAGCAGGACTGGCCTACCGGGACACTGGGCATAATCCGGGTGTGCCCTATCGTCTTGGTCCTTTCCGAAAACACATATTCAGTGCCTTTTTATTCCTACTTTTCACAATCGATTACAGATTTAACAGTGGTGAATAAACATTTTCCTTGCAGTTCCCTCATAGACTTACACAGGGGCAGCTTAAGGTCCGAGAGAATGGGACACCACACTCTGTGGAGGGGGTGCAAAACAGGAGTGTCCCCCTGATTAGCAAACATTCAAGATTTTATATTTTAGTTATGATAAATATTACAGTAAGTTCACGATCATTAAATATGTGGAACCAACAATCATTGATCTGATGTTTCTGTAAGTACTACAATGTAAATAGGCAAATCGGGTAAAAATTTTATCTTGAGCCTCCCCTGTACTTAAAGAAAGTAGGACTAAGTGGCCTGGTGTCAACTGAACAGAAACAATGACTCAAAAGGATTAGTAATAATCTAAAAATAACATGTGCATATACAGCAAAAAAAATCCGAAATTCAGCTAGGGGTGTCCGCTCCCTCCCCTGCTCATACCATGGCACCGTCATTAGATTTCCTTTTTAAATTACCCTTGCAGGTCAGAAATAAGGACAGAAATAAGGAAGGGTCGAGTATAGTGGTAACATAAAATCTGCTTTATATGTGGAATTATGTTCATGTTGATTGTTTTTCATTTCACTATATCTTACTATTTGTTTTAATATTTGCAACGGCATAGAACTTCCTGTAAGCAGTGTGGTATTTTTTTTTTTTTTTAAAAAAAAGAATTTCCGGTAGGTGTGGTGCAACCACAGGAGGGCATCAACCCCCCCCCCCCAAACCTTGGACAGTGTCAGATTGACTGCTAAGGCAACTGTGAGGAGGCACAGAGTGGCAATTGCCCCCTGCCCTGCAATATCTACTTACTCCAATTAAGGTCAGAGCCATAGCTAGGGGGAGGAGGGTGTCGTCCCTGGGTGCCGATCGATATGAATTTAAAAAGCTGTAAAAGAAAGATCGTCATGGTGCCCTGTGAAATAATTTGCATTCTATTCTAAACCATTATTTTTTTCCTTTTAAAAAAAATTGGATCTCAAAGTTTTCTTGCTCGCTTCTCACACAACATGGTTGTTTTATGTAATTTATTGCAAATTACCAGAGAGAGAAGTAGGACTTCTCTTCATTTATTTTGTCTTAAATTCTTGAACAATTGTTTGGGCGAAAAGGAGCATGCACATTTGAAAGTCAATTTATTTCATTTTTGCTTTTGTTTATTATGAGGTGGATGAATTGATTATGTAATGTGTTTAAATAATATATGTTGTATACGTATGTATTAAATAAGCTTTGCATACGTACAGAATTTAGTGTTAACAGGTTGCATTTTTTCATCTTACCTTGCTCTATGTTGCATATGTGTAAAACATATGTTGTACATGAAAGTTACAATGTCATAATTATATTCAAATTGCATTTATCGTGCATTTTCTGCCATTCAAAAATAAGTTTTGTGCTTGTTTTCTGATAGAAGTTAAGAAAAAGATAAAATATTGTAGAAAAGATACTGTGAACAAGTCGAGTTGGAGAGATTGTCTTTTGTCTTTGTTGAATGTCTTTCATGTAGTTTATATAACATGAAGTTATAATTTAAATAAATGTTGTTTTGTTCGTTAACATTTTGCCTAATTTAAAGATCATTACAATTGGCGACGAGGATAAAAATGGAACGAAGGTAACAAGAATAATGTGTTTAAGAAGATTAGTCTTATTATGAATAAGAAGCTATGAATAATGGAGGTTAGTAATCATGTACAGTTTTTTGAACAGTTCGATGTGGAACGTGGCAATATTCAAACATACATTGAAAGGTTTGAATACTCTTGTTTGGAAAATAATATTGCAGCAGATAAAAGAGTTTGTACATTAATTTCGGTAGCTGGCGGAAGAGTGTACGATATACTAAGTGATTTAGTAGCACCAGCAAAAGTTCCACACAAGACATATGAAGAATTATGTACTTTGTTACTAACGCATTTTAAGCCTAAAAGAAATGTCATAGCTGAAAGGTATAAGTTTCATTTGTTGAGACAAGAGGAATGGCAAACGTTATCTGAATTTGTAATATGTTTGAAGCATCAAGCAGCTAATTGTTCATTTGGTACGTTTCTTAATGAAATGATGAGAGACCAATTAGTTTTTGGCATACGTAGCGAAGTAACAAGAAAGAAATTATTAGCTGAACCAGAGCTTGATTTTATGAAAGCAGTATCCTTATCATCAACCATGGAAATGGTAGAACAAGATGTAAGGTTATTTTATCAAAAAGATAAGACTGTATCCAGTAATGTACATCATCTACAAAAAGATAGAACAGTTAGTCAGCAAAGTAAGAAAGGTGCTTTTAAATGTTCCAGGTGTAATAATGTACATGAAAAGTACAAATGTCCGGCTTGGAATGTACATTGTTTTAAATGTGGATTAAAAGGTCATTTTCAGCAGTGCTGTAAGAATAAAAATAGCAGTGTTATTAGGAACGAAGCTTCAACTAAGGTGAGACAGGATGTTGATACATCTATGAAGCCTTTGTTGTTAAACGGCGTACATGTGGAAGTTAAACAAACTGTGTACGGTAATAAGAAAAGTAGGTTAGACTTAATGAGTCTTAATGAGAATTCAAGTGAACCTTCACATGAGAATAATGTACAAAAATCGGATGTTGAAATGAGTAGCTCTGGAAGTGAAGCTGATAATTGTTTAGTTAGGTTGATGTGCAATGGCAAACAGGTCCAATTCGAAGTGGATACGGGTGCAGCAGTATCTGTTTGGGATGAGGAATTCCATACAACGAATTTTAGGAACAAATTCAGTTATAAAGAGTGTTCTCACTTTACGGAATGCAGATGGGAGACCACTACCAATAGTAGGGAGAGTTATGCTGGATGTGCAGTTAGAAAATGGAGGATTAAAAATGCCCTTGTACATTTCCCGAAATAAATTGAAAATACCTATTTTAGGAAGGACCTGGTTGGATAAATTATGGCCAGAATGGAAATCTTGGTTTCAATTAACGATTTCTAGGGACAGTTGTTTGTTAACAGTATCTAAGCAACTAAGTTTTACTAATCAGAAAGTTGAATACTTAATAAATAAGTACAAAGAAGTTTTTTCTGGTAATATTTGTGAGCCTATTAAGCAATCTAAAGCTACAATACCAATCAAGGAGGGAGCAGTTCCAATATTCAAGAAAGCATACGAAGTTCCATACAGTTTACAACCGAAAGTAAAGGCTGAATTGGATAATTTAGTTCAATTGGGAGTTTTGTCACCTATTCAATATTCTGATTGGGGTACACCTTTAGTGGTAGTAAAGAAAAATAATGGTGAACTACGGCTGTGTTCTGATTTTAAGGTAACCGTCAATAAAGTGGTAGAAAAAGTAACTTATCCTTTGCCACGAGTGGATGATTTACTTAATTCTTTAGTGAATGCAGACACATATGTAGTGTTGGACCTGACCAAAGCATATCTTCAACTATTACTCGATGAGAGTGCTAAAAAGTTATTGGTGCTCAATACTAAATGGGGATTGTTCACTTATAACAGGTTACCAATGGGTTTAAGCTGCAGTGCACAGATTTTCCAAAGAACAATGGATCAAGTACTGTTAGATTATACATTTGCCAAATGCTACCTGGATGATTTAATTATAACAGGTCGTGGAGAAGAAGAATGCTTCAATAACACACAACTAGTTTTGGATAGATTGACATATTACAATATAAAAGTTAATCTCGATAAATGTCAGTTCTTCAAAAAAGAGGTAGACTATTTAGGTTACAGGATATCTAGTAATGGTTTTCAACCTTTAATCAAGAATAAGACAGCAATATTGAATTGTCCAGAGCCAACAAACGTTAAAGAATTGAAGTCCTATTTAGGAATGATTTCATTTTATCATAGGAGCATGCCTAAGTTCGCTATGAAGATAACACATCTTTATGAATTGCTAAAGAAAGGAGCAGTGTGGTCGTGGACAGATCGACATAAAGCGGAATTTCTTGAATCCAAAGAAGCATTGCGAAAAGCTGAGATATTGACCCCATACAATCCAGATCAAGATATTGTATTGATTGTAGATGGAAGTGGTGTAGGAGTTGGGGCTCAGTTGTGTAATAAGATTGAGGGTGAATTGAAAACAATTGCCTGCACTTCGGCGACACTAGCGACTTCAGAGAGAAATTACAGCCAATTTGAAAGGGAAGCGTTAGCTTTAGTGACGGGCATTAAGAAATTTCATAAATATCTTTATGGAAAACATTTCATAGTTTATAGTGATTCTTTACCTGTAAAATATATTTTTGGAGAAGCAGCAGCAATTCCATCATTAGCTTGTTCACGTTTGCAGAGATGGGCCTTGTTATTATCACAATACTCATACACAATTGTTTACACAAAACGTGTAGATGTAGCAGATTTTTTATCTAGATTGCCAATAGAGGAAGACACAGGGGATGCTGAGGAATCTTTAAATTATATTGACACCTTTGAAATTGAACCTCTATTGTTAGATAACATAGTAAAGAAGACGAAAGAAGATGACATTTTACAAAAAGTTGTACAATGGGTTGATGTTGGGTGGCCTAATTCACTTCCAAAAGAGTTTCAAAATACTGTGATCTTACATTATTACAGAAGGAAGAATGAAATAACAATTAATAAGGGATGCCTTATGTGGGGAAGACGTATAATAATTCCTAAAGAATGCAGGGAAACAGTGTTGAAGCTGTTACATGCAGAACATGTAGGTACACCTAAAATGAAGATGATGGCTAGAGAATTCTACTGGTGGCCTTTAATAGACGAGGATCTTGAAAGGTTGGGAAATCAATGTGTAGAATGCAATAGTTTTCAAAGAAGTACATCCAAAAACAAATATGTCGGATGGAAACAAACAGATATTCCTTTTGAAAGAATACACGTTGATTTTTTTGAATACGGAGGAAGGAAATTTTTGCTATTCATTGATAGTTGCTCTAGATGGACAGAAATATGGCAGGTGCGATCGACAAATGGAGAAGAAACTATAGAATGTTTAAACAGAAATTTCCAGATATTTGGTTATCCTTCTGTTATTGTGTCAGATAATGGACCGCCTTTCAGGAGTAATCAATTTGAGAAATTTTGTGAAAAGCATGGAATAAGATTGCTACATTCACCGCCTTGGAATCCGGAAAGTAATGGTTTAGCGGAAAGGTGGGTGCAGACTGTTAAAGGCTTATTAAGAAAGAAATATTTTCAAAGTAGAAATGAGGGACGTAGAATTGACTGGACAAAAAGTATAGATAGTATTTTATACTATCTAAGATTTTCGAAGTGGCAACGATTAGGAATGTCTCCAGCAGAAAGAATTATGAGTTATCAGCCGAGAAGTATATTCAACTTACCAAATTGCCAAATAGATGAAAAGATAGAAAATAATAAATATGAGGCAGAATCTTGGATGCCAAGATCAGGAGAGATAGTTTGGGTAAAAAATTTTCCATCCTTAGTGCCTAAGTTTATAAAAGCTCAGGTGATTAAGAGAGTAGGAGCAAGGCTTTTAGAAGTGAAACTTAGAAATGGATTTACAAAAAGAGTGCACAGACATCAAGTGGGAAAGCTTAAGAACAACTATAAAGGTCAGAGATTGAATGTTGAGAAGAAAGAAGAGGAGTTGGATGACTTTTGGACGTTTCCAATGTATACAGAGGCAGCACCAGGACATGGGGAACCAGAGGCAGTTGTACCTGCGGAAGCGAGGAACATAGAAAACAGAGAATTTCGAAGATCTTCTAGAAACAAGAAGGAGCCGGATAGACTACAACTTACCTTTGGTAACAAGACCTATGAATGATTTTTTTTGTTAGAGGGGGAGAATTGATAGAAGTTAAGAAAAAGATAAAATATTGTAGAAAAGATACTGTGAACAAGTCGAGTTGGAGAGATTGTCTTTTGTCTTTGTTGAATGTCTTTCATGTAGTTTATATAACATGAAGTTATAATTTAAATAAATGTTGTTTTGTTCGTTAACGTTTTGCCTAATTTAAAGATCATTACATTTTCTATTATGAGTTAATGTGAAATTGAACGTTTTGAAGAAATATTTCAAATCGTTTGTTCCGACACAAATGCTTTAGCACCAACTTCTACCTCCTCTTTGCATAATTTACGAGGATAATAATGTATTTGATACTACTACTATACTAATGATGATGATAATAATAATGTCACTATTATTATTATTATTATTATTATTATTGGTACCTTTATCCTGGTACTCCCCCTCCCCCACCAGACAAAAAATCATGGTAGCACCTCTGCCCCAAAGTACAAAGATTTACAATATATGAGGGGGTGCATTAATGATAGTAAGAAATCAACCATACAAATCCCACTCTGCTTACAAGTCACGGAAGAGCATTTTTTTTTCTCATGAATTGAAAACTTACTGAAATTATTCCAGAACACATCAACACATGGTGCTATGATCCTGTTCTATGTTGGAAACAAACAATCTCTTGATTTGATTTGATTTGATTTAGTTTATTTTACTTCGCGTTTTGTGCCTCTTGGCTAATTTGCGAAGATGGGGATGAGTGATGAAATGATGAAATTGATGAATGGACATTCACAAACAACCAAGCCCGACCGGGATTCGAACCCGGGACCCTTGGCGTCCGAGCGCAATGTGCTAACCACTCGGCCACAGGGTCGGGCAAACAATCTCTTGAATTTCATATGTCTAATTTTAATAGACCCTATATAAATAAATGTATGATTCAATCCAGCCTTTACTGTAATGATAGAGCAATCAGCGATTTTTAGGCGCTGCTGCTTGCAATCGGTAGACTTGACTCATACCTTAATATGCCAGTCATCACTTCTCAAATTGTGGACCATGGGAACTGAAAAAAAAAATAAAGTGTAAATCATTATAGTATGCCCCTCTTATGTAACCAGTGGTGTTATTATTGCATGCAGTACTAAGTAAATAAAATCAATAAATTAAGTCATGATGTATTGCATTTTGTCTAGCATTTTCAAATTTAGTGAGCTTAAGGCAAATATTTTTTTATAAATTTACCAAATGTTGACTATGCTTGAGGAATTTTAGGAAGATATTCAAAGCAATTTTGGGTGGCATTAGATGGTATGGATCATCATGACCAAAGAATTAGGAACTCAAAAATCTTTATTGGGAGCATTTTTTAAAAGAAAAGCTAATAATGCATTACTGTCTTAATAAGATGTAGAGTTTCTAATACAGTGTGGCCATAAAGTATGTACCTAGCTGTGTTATTATTTTCTGATTACAGATGATCTATGCCACTGGCGACAGATGACCAAGTGGAGATAATTTTCCATTGTAAACAAGAGATAGATAGATAGTTTTATTCACCTTTAGAATGAGTACATTCATGGTTTCGTCATGTGTTTCTTTGGATTACATTTCACTACATCTCAATAGAGATTTTTCTTAAGGATTTATATGATGTACAAAGTATGCTAGTTCATGGAATGAATTGGAATTCAGTACATAATAGAACAGAATACATGGAATGAATCATAATATAACACAATGAAAATTGTACAGAACATATTGAAGGAATGCAAAAGAATACATATTTTAACACAGATATGTCAAATTTTGTGAAGAGGGACATATGCTGAGGAAAGTGGTACCAAGTTCAAAAGGAGGAATCCAGAGAGTCGTGCAGTTGAAAAATTGCTAATATAATTTGTGAAAGTGGATCAGTTTACAATTTGCAGTGTTGTAAAACAAACTGCTAGTAAATGAAGAACCAAGACTTCAGTGCTTGCCAAGATTCAGACCCATTCTACCAGGTGTGCCGATTAATAATTCTTAATTTTCCATGGCGTGTCAATCTTTGCCTTACACAAAGTCTCCCTGTCCTGTCACACGGTCGCCAAATGTTAAAAAACGAAACACCAATATAAGTAAATTAAGGTTTAATCTCGCACACAGTCATCCAGTACATGACATTTCTCTTGCTGTTCACAGAATAAGTATCCCACAAAAAAATACACAGAATATTCACATAAAAAATATACACAGAATACTCACATCAAGCAAATACACAGATTACTGCTTTTCTATTTCTAACAGTCCTGGTAACACACTGATGTAACAGTTGAGACTGCACCAACCCTTGCTTCCAGCGCCATCCAGCGATGAAATTAAGAATTATTAACTGGCACACCTGGTATGAGATCAGTGAGATGTATGAACAGGAAAATCAGCCTTTACCAAAGCATTCTGCAGATTTTGAAATTAAAAAATTCCATCCGTACAAGTTGCAGATTCTGTAACATCTAATGGAAGATGAAGTTGACTACAGGGTTCAGATGTGGGAGTGGTTCCTGCACCAAATTCAAACAAAATATGTCATTCCTGGAAGGAGTGATTCAAATAGCTGTTCTCAGGTTAACAACCAGGGTATATCAGCAATAGCATCCAATGTTTCAAGTCCATACATTACTTCATGGTGGTTGCAGTAAACACGGTTTAAAATTACTTACGTGAAATTTAGAAGATTTCGCACTTCCACGTTGCACAATTTAATGGTTCAATCCTATTAATTTCGAAGATCCACTGTCTTCATTCACAAAAGGGTACGGCGTTTGAAGCAGAGATGGTACCGCGTCACTACATTGTTTGTTCCCGGGTGGCATTTTCATCATCTGAAAAGGTTGAGTGGAGACCCACTGTACATTTAGGTATTTATGGATGAGCAGTGGAGCTTAGATTGCATCTTGTGAGGTTCTCAATGGTCATTGTCCAAGAAAGAACAAACCTCAACAGATACATGGAACTCCCCTCAGTCGCTTCTGGAATTCACTTCTATGTAAAAGCATAATCATCCAATGAAAACACTGTGATCTAGAGTGAACAAATCACAGGATACAGTCTAAGCATGGAATAGTCTAAGCTTGTTATGAACCTTTGAGTCTAACATGGAATTATCTGTTCACTCCTCATGTCGTTGGAAAAAGACTCTAGCAATCACAAGGCATGGTAAACAAAATGTACAATTTCACCTTAATAAAAGGTTTATTTTTTTTATGATCTCCTTAACAGCAATTAATAAACTTGAACTTATACATTGGAAATTTTTACTACACTTTTTGTACTACCATTACTTGTTGCTATCATATTTTTTAGTTTGTTGATAAATCTCTAAGCTTGTTACATGTTGCCAGGTTGACACATCAAGGTTAGCCTATTTGTCCATCTGACACTAGTTGCCTGTGACATCATAAATATTTAAAAAGTTAAGAAACGAACAGACACAATATTTCAACTAAATAACAGACAACTACAATGTAATGTCCAGGGCATTACAAGCTCTAACTCTTATGCATGCTTATTTAAACTTACACCTGGTCTGCACTCAACATTTCCTGATGATGAGAGCAATATATGGGGTTGAAATGTTGGAGGTAAGAGCCAGCGTAATTGAAGAACACCTGTTTAAGATCCCAATAGTTGTCTATTCTCACCAAGGATATAGTGGAGCTTTTACAACCATTAAATAATCCTAGACAGTGCTCTCAAGGAAACTAACATCTGTATATTATACAGATCATTGCATCAATATCATTGAATCCCTGAAAAATGGAAACAAATCAAGTGTCTGAAGCATGAAAGTAAAAGCAAATCAGTGGTCAAAAGTCTTAATTCATTACAGTACATTACATGAAGTTCTTTTAAGGAATATGTAACTTGTATATCGATGGTCTGATCACATCAATTTTACTCCTAAATAACTTTCTGATTTTTTTAAACTTTATTGGATGACAATGACGGGATCAAATGAAATCTTTTAGTTTCCTCTGGCCAATATCATTAAGCAAATTTGGTAAGTGCTGATTTTCATTTGCATGTAACAATTGCAGACACCGAAAAATTCCAATTAATCAGAATATTCCTATTTCAATATGTTTGTAAATAAAAATTACTGCACAAACTAAATTCACCATGGTGCCCGATCATCAACTTCCAAATTTGGAGGCAGGAAGCTTCACGTGCCCTGGATTTGATCCTTTCATCACTCACCATCACTGTCGCAAAAACATTTCCTGTTATCACAGTCGAACTCAAAGCCAAGTGAAAAGTCATCATTCATGGATGCTATCTTGGGTTGCAAGTCGCTCCACCATCCTGGCTCTTAGACATCTAGGAAGTAATAAAACATTCTATTTTTCATGATCTACAGACACTGAGACATAGGTACATAAAGATTTAATAGAAAGATTAAAAGTCAAAAAACCCTCAAAATTAAAATTCAATTTCAAAGTCTGGATAGATGACAGTCCCCTTTCAGCAGCTTTGTTTTCTCAACAGCACTAGCCAGAAAGGATTTCTTCCTATCGATGGTGAACGCCGAATGATAGGTTATCTTTCCAGCTGGTTGCCAGCTTTTGCTGAAATTTGCTAACTTCAGGAGAAACACTAATGGTTTGGTATATTATTTTGCAGCTCAGTACTGGACTATGGCCTGGTGGTTCAGAGACACTGGCATAGAGTTCCTACTGTGGTACTCTTTGATATTAGTCTCTACCATTTATAAAAAAAAGAAAAGAAATAAATAAACACATCTTTAATCATAATCAAGAGAATTACATTTGGTTAGCAACTCGTATGCTAAAATTGTATTTTTTTTTATTTGTAGATCCAGTCACTATAATGGCATACACTGGTCAGAGGGGCTACTTGAGTATTCTGACCTGGGGTCGCCATGAGTGTCAATATTATCATTTCATCTCATCCTCATCATTGTGATTAGTCAAATGTGGCAGAAAAATGATGCTAAATAACAAACATTAAATCAACCAAATCAAACAAAAGGGAATATGATAGCAAAGACTAGGTTCACTGCCGTGGTCTACCCTCTTCTTGTCATATTTCAATTTAGCCAATTCATATAATTCAAGAGTACGGCAGCTGGATTACCCTTACAGTATCATCACAAGGAATCACGATGGTGCCTGCCTGTGCTCTCTCGAATAATACGTTTTACAACAGGTAATTGTTTAATGTTGTGCCTCAAATAAGTGATTCAACTGTGTTGTGGCAGACATTTCTTTTCACAGTAAGCTTGCGTTTGAAATTTTGGTTTCCTTCTTCTGTGGTAAATATACAAATGGAGCTGTATTGCTAATATTCCTTTTCTTTTCATTCTTCTATATTAATGTGATTGCTTTGGCATGAGAAATGAATGTGAATAAGAGATTCAATTATATTAAGTAAACATTTTGGAAGTGGAAAGAACTTTGTGATGTCACACGTTGAACAATCCTAACAATGGCACTGAATTAAATTATATCAGTTTAATGTTATTGTTGATCAGAGAAGCTAATTATTACCTGTACTTATGTAGCAAGTTTCATTGTTGTGGTTGGGTACTATGAGTACTATGGTTACACAATTCCCAGAGATTATTCATGAGATCAATGACATGAAGTCATTCAGTGTTCTATCGCTTACAAGTCAGAGAACATAACCTAATTATAATGAAGGAACCCTAAAATGCAATCAGCAGTGGAATGCAGACAACACTTGATAATTTAAAGGTTTGTGCAGCATGTGTATTGAATACTCTGGAGATGGATGCTTTAAAGTAAAAGTACATAATACAATCCTAGTAGTATAATTTGTATGAGAATTGAATTGACTCCAGAACATTTTAATGTATAATGTTATATTTATATTATATTGATTAATTAATTTTTTGTTTTACGTTTGCTTTATGCACATAAATGCTAATCGGGACAGTACCTATAGTTTAAAGTGGTATCCAAACCACTGTGCAATGGTGCCTCCTTTGTGTATCAAACTCCTTGATTATACATTTATATTATTGCATATACTATTAAATCGCATAACATTTGTTTGCTATAAATAGCAGAACATACATATTGCACTGGACAGTTTCCATTACAATGCAGTTGCATGGCTTTTCATGGAAGGATGAATGATCTTCTAGTGTAAATGCTTCGTAACACCAAAAATACAAACAGAAAATTTATATCACACACCAAATCCTCCTTTGAAAGTTACATGATAAAAAAGAACTAGAAAATCTACTTACGATTTGTTGTAAAATATCCTTTTATTTTTTTTTCTAGAATCAATTTATGTGGTGTAAAAGTTAATAAGACTACTCTTACATTATACATAACTAATGAACAAGACTCACCTCTACAAATGGTAAATGAAAATTAACTAATGTATTAATGGATGCTTCTCAATTCACCATTAGTAAAGGTAAAAACATACAAATGAGTCATAACATGATCGTAACTTGGGACTTATTCGAACTTGAGGCTTCATTTTTGGAATAGAATCAAAAGCTTTTCCATCTCATAAAAACATCACACAGAATTTATTCGCTAAATATCAGTTACATTTACAAAATCACAAATATTACTCCTTTATCACTTCAGTTCTCAGGTCCCAAGATGTTAACACTCTTATCTCTTAAATTTAAATTTTAATAAACTGAAAATTTTGCAAGATCAAGTGCCCCTGCTTGCATTTTTCCAGGTTATGCCTATGTATCACAACTGAACCAAAATTTTTACTGCAAAATTTCTGCATTTGAACTTTCCCATACATTACTTAACACAACAAATAAGTTTCTAGAAAAGTTGCAGCACTAAGATAAAACGTGTTAGCTAACAAGATATCGAAAGATTATATAATATGTATTTGGGACATTCCATGAAAATTGGTCCTATTCCACATAAATAACAAAATGAATCAATATTGGTAATATTGCTTCTAATTGCATTAGGGTTTAAATGTTTGTGAACATACATAATTTGTATCTTTCAGTTAAAAAATATTAGTGTATGTATCCCACAAGCTTTACACAACAAAAAGGTTATCAAATAAAGTCAAACTTTGCTACATGAAACACATTTTCGTTAAGGCTTTTCATGCAATCATTTTTATGTTACACAAATGAACTTTCTATTTTTCAATTGTTAGCAGAGGACACATCAGTACATCATAATTGTATGAAATCAGTTCATTATGAATATGTTAATCAATCCCATGTTTAAAACCATAAAGTTTGTATTTGAATGTTATACAGGAAACACTGGAATGCTCCAGAGCAACTTTAGAATGTTTCCTTTCGTTTCTCAATCATGAAGTATGGCAAACTTTGTGTTGAAGTATTACAGTATTTTTCAACCCAATGTTTGTAATTGCAATTTTAATTTTGTTATTTTAATGTCGTTTTTCTGTCACTTTTGGTAAATTGTGATATGAGGATGAGTGATGAGAAGGGACATCCAAAAAGAACTTCCATGCCAGGCCAGAAACTTTGGTTATTAGATCAAAGTTAACCAATTAACATTTGGGTTACAATGCAATGGCCAACCTTTCACTTGTGTTTTTCTTGGTTTCATACTGTCATGAGTTATCAAGTTTTACTTACGAACCACTCAATTGTAATAATATTATCCTTTCATTCATGTAGAATATATTGAATGGAAAGAAAATCTACTCAAGAAATATGTTATTAATATTGCTCCACAAACTGTTGTAATTCATTTTCACATGAATGAGCAAATTCGAAGTGTTTCAATTAAATTAAATAAGAATAAATACACAGATTCCATCAAAAAATGTATACACTCTTTTAACTGATGGTATCTGCAAATTGTTTTTAGAGTTGCATTGAATTAGGCCTCCTCAATGGCGCAGTGGTAGCATCCTCGCCTTGTAATCAAGGGGTCCCGGGTTAGATACCCGGTGGAGGCACATAGTGGTTCGGATTCCACTTTAAACTGTAGGCCCAGTCCCGATTAGCCTTACTGTGCATAAAGTGGACTTAAAACACCAACTCAAGTTGCATTGAATTATCTGTGGAGCATGTAGTATGGTGTTTTCTCAACAGATGTCGGTACCCGTTTAGCTTTCTTGACGAACACGTGACGTATAATAGTGAATCAAAATGGCCACTGCATGCATAACGTTTGAGGAATGGAAGCTAATTTTATAGTGGTGGTTCAAGTTTGAAAATGTTGCTGAAGTTTACTTGCGTGGGGGCGTGAGTTTGCAACACAACCTCCAACATGCTTGACAATTAAATGGCTTTGTGATAAGTTTGATACCATTTGTGATGTGCACAAGGGAAAATCATGAAGACCTTGTACAGCTACAAGTCCTACTTCTCCGGCTATGGTCTTAGAAAAGTTTGCAACATCGCCTCAGAAGCCTGCTACACAATGTGCTCGTGAGACAGGGGTTAGCAGTGCAAGTGTACGAAGCATTCTGAAAGCTGCCAAGTGGAAAGTGTACGTACCAAGATTAATGCACGCATTAAGTGAGGATGATCCTGATCGCCGCATGGAGCTCTGCAAATTGTTAAAGCATATGGCAGATGAGAATGAAGAGTTTGTGATGACGATTGTGTGGTCTGATAAGGCCCAATTCAAACTAAACACACAATGAATCGTCAAAATTGTGGAGGCCCTTCTTGAAGAAATTTCAGCAGCATGTGCAGAAATCCCCATGGACATATTGACCAATGTTGTTCAAGCAACCATTTGCTGTTGTGGTGTGTGTCTGGCCGCTAACGACAGCCATTTTGAAAACTTCAAGTAACTTAACATAAGGTTGCAGGACGATTGTATTAAGCCTGTGAACAGGTCCAGAAAGCTTTAATAATATCTTTATTTAACAACAAATTAACCAATCGAATACTTAGGGTGGGTATAGCTTTTCTTATTCATTTTATTTAAGGGTTGTTTTTTTTGGGGTTTATTTATATCTGAGTTTCGGATTATTGTGGAAAGAGCTATAAAACTTTTTCCGAGTAAATCAGCTTGTATTAAACCTCTGATATGTAATTTAGTTCAGTACTAACACAAAATAAAGAATTAGTGTTTGTTAAATTGTGTATACATTTTTTTGACGGACTCTGTATATACCAGTGTCAAGAGTTCAAACACAAATGTTTTTTAAATGTGAATGAAACTTGAATACAAGATCATTTTTATATCTTTTTGTAGTTACATATCATGAATGGAAGAGTAGTTTCATTTTTCTGCATCTTTCTTGATGGTCCAAAAACATTCATTATTTGTGTAATATTGATGTATTTATTCACTATGTCCCAGAGTCAATGTCTGTTGGGAGTCCCATTGTTTCAGTGTTGATCTGGCATTGTGAAGACAATTACTTGGAAGGAAGAATAAAATGCCAAAAATGAAAACAAAAATAACTTCCACTGATAGCATGAAAGAGTAATAACTTGAACATTGAAACCTAAATCTTTGAGAGCCAGTTTCTCATTGGGTGATGAGTTATCAGCACATCAAGTTCCATCAGCTGTTATTTTGGTTTTCTAGACTGATATCTACTACTTCTTCTTTTCCAGTAGTTTCCCTATCGTCTTCTGAAATACAGTATTGACTGTTCAGTACTTCTGTATACCAATATATTGTAGCTTTTAATGGGAACCTAATGTAGAACAGCTCACATGAAAGGCGAGAGTGCTGACTATTTATCTGCATGGAAGCTCACGAAGATCAAATGCTCTTTAAAATGCTGTCAATACTCTCAATGATGGAGGAGATGTTTGGTGCAATCTGGAAATTATGAAGACAGAAATTCCCTGTTTTTGCATGTTCTTCAGATGTTAGAAATATATGTAGTTTTAAAAAGACTGTTTCAAGTAAATTTTATGCACAGATAATATTGTGGAATATACATAAAGTTTAAAAAGGAATAGAAATCACTCAGAATTGTCCTCACTGAGAATCCATTAATCACCCAAGAAGGTTCTGAAAATTTCAGAGCCAAATAAATTGAAACTGAACTTAATGCATATTAATAACAATGTATTCTACATGAACATCAGCAGTATGATTTGATTTGTGCTCCCATTATGCTCTTACATCATTTCTTACTTGGTTCTAGAGAACCCATTTACATGGCAAGAAGAAGTGGAAGAAACACAGTAACTAAACAGTTACCCTCCATCACTGAGTCAAGATGGGAGAAGAACATGTTGAGGTAAGATATTTCCTATACTCTCTCTCTCTTACTTATTTTTCCCTTTCCTCTTTTTTAGTGGATTTGCTTTCTCCTCTTTTCCTCCATTCTCCTTTGTGGATTTATTTCCTTCTGTTCCTCTGTTTCTCGACTCAGTTCTTCCTATCTCCCCTACCATACGATACTCTTCCTCCAATCCCCTACCATTCTCATTGAAGGACTCAGTACAACAACTGAAATACGAGGTTTGGCTAGAAAAAAACCGGACTGATGCTATGAAATCTTGTATTCAGCATTTTGTACAACAGGAACTTTATCTCCTTCAAAGTACTCCCCTGCACGATCTGTACACTGCTCCATATGAATTTTCCATTGCTGGAAGCAGTGTTGCCAGTCATTTTCGGAGATCATGTTCATTACATCCGTCGCTTTTCTTTGCACAGCTTCTACTGTCTCAAATCTGGTTCCTTTTAGGGCGGACTTCACTCTGGGGAATAAAAAGAAGTCACAGGGAGCAAGGTCCGGCGAATACGGAGGATGTTCTAACACTGGGATGCCATATTTAGCCAAAAATGTCTTCACTGACAGGGCCGTATGGACAGGAGCATTGTCTTGGTGCAGAATCCATGACTTCCGTTGCCACAAATCAGGTCGTCGTCTTCTTACTCGCTCACGAAGGGTTGTCAGTACATTAATGTAATGATGTTGGTTTACAGTTTGACCCTCGGGTACCCAATGAACGTACACAATGCCTCGAATGTCGAAAAAGACAATCACCATGGCTTTGAATTTGGACTTGCTCATGCGAGCTTTCTTGTGACGTGGCGAACTCGGGGTCTTCCAATGCATTGATTGGCGCTTTGTGGCAGGGTCGTACGTGAAAAAACACGATTCATCACAGGTTATCACTCTCTCTAAGAATGCAGGGTCTGTTTCAATGTTCTTCAAAGTGTCCGTACAAATGTTCACTCGAGCTTCCTTCTGTTCCAATGTCAGGTTCCTTGGCACGAGTTTTGAACACACTTTACTCATGTTCAAATTCTCGTGTAAAATTTGTCGAACACTTTCTTTGTCTATTCCTGTGATTTCAGCAACTGCTCTAATGGTCAATCGATGATCTCTTCGAATCACATCACTCACTTTTTGAATGTTTGTTTCTGTTTTCGACGTGCATGGTCGTCCTGAACGTGGGTTGTCTTGGATCATTTCCTGTCCTTATTTAAACCGTTTAAACCACTCAAACACTTGTATGCGTGATAAACACTCATACCCGTACACAGATTTTAACATGTCATACGCTTCTGTTGTGGATTTCCCCAGTTTGTAAAGGAACTTCATATTGACACGCTGTTCCATTTTAATACTCAGCATTTTTCCGACGGAGCACAGACGCACATTCCGCTTTGTCCAAGTGCCACAGCGAAACTTATAGGCCTGCACCCAGGGCAATTAGTCATTCTGTAGGCAGGGTATGGCAGTATAGAATCATGCATTGCTCAACCATCGCGCATTCGTTGTTTGCCAATAGCAACATCAATCCGGTTTTTTTCTAGCCAAACCTCGTAGATAAATAACAACCATCATCAAAATCTCCTCCCTCAGCGAACTCACTTCTTTCCATCAACAGTTCCCTGGATGAGCACATTAAGTGGTAGATTTAAGATTACCATGGAAGTTTCAATGTTCGTTTCAGAGCCAGGGGTAGGATGTTTTTTATGAGTACCCCTTCATCACTCGTCATCACTGTTCCTCAGCAATACCAAAACTGACACAAAATACTATCTAGCAAAAATACATACATTCTGCCTATCTTTGTTTTACCATCTGCTCGGAAGACACAGTTCTTCCTATCTCCTTCGCTTCTCCTTGAAGGGCTCAGTTCTTTCTACCTCATTCTCCTTTCTTTGATGAAGTTCTTTTTATCACATATCACTTACTTATCCTTGGAGGAATCAGTTCTCTCTCACTCCCTTATCCATTCCATTATTAATTCCTTCCATATCTCACCTTTCTCCTTGCAGGACTCAATTCATTTTACCACCATTCACCATTATCATTACATTTATCCTATCATCTTTCTATCACTGTGGAAGATTCAGTTCTTCATATTTTCTACTCTTTTCCCTTGTGGATTCCCTTCCTTCTCCTTCCAGGACTCGGATCTTTCAATTTATTGTTGTCCTCCTGGTGGATTTCCTTACCCCTTTCATCTTTCATTCTCTTTGTAGGACTCTGATTTTCCTATGTTCCTCCCATATCCTTAGTGATTTATATTATGCTATCTCACCTCTGTTCTCCTTGTTGGCCTCAATTTTATTTTTATCCATGTTTTCCAGTGCTATATTCACTTGCGTCAATATCCTTGGAGGACCCAGTCTTTCCTATAACCTCCCCATGCCTTTGGATGCCTTTGGTGGATTTACATCCTACTCTCCCTTCCTTCACTTTGGGAGACTCAGTTCTTCCTGTATCCTTTCTTCCCTGTGGTGAATTCCCTCCCATCTACCTCCTTCCATTTTTCTAGAAGGACTAAGATCTTTCCATCTCTCCTCTTTCATTTGATGGATTCCATTCCTCCTTTCACTGTTCATTCTTCATGGAGAACTAAGTTATTCATATATCCACCCTTTATCTATCGTTCTTTTATTTCATCCTCTCTCTCATGCCCTTAACCTTTGGGGGATTAAAACTTGTTCCATCCTATCACCGCTATTCAACTTGCAGCATCCCTTTCCTCTTCTCCCCTTCCACAGTTCATCGGCGACTCAGTTCTTTCTCTCTCTCCTCTTCCCCTTGGTTGACTTCCTTCCTCCTATCTTCTTCCAGTCCCCTTGGTGAATTCAGTCCTTAATATATCCTTCCTTTGTTCTTGATTAATCATCTGCCTCTTATTTCTCTCCATTCTTCTTGGAGGACTCAGTTCTTTCTATCTTCCCCTTCTGTTTCATGAAATCAATACTCCTACCACCTAACCTTCACATTGAAGGTCTGAGTTCTACCTATGTGTATTCCTTTCACTTTGTGGATTTAATTTCTCCTGTCTCCATTAAGTCTCTTCGCAGGTCACAGTTTATTCTATAGCCTTTCGTTGTCCTTTCACCTATTTCCTTTCTTCTCTTGAGAAGACATAGTATTTATTCTATCCTATTTTATTTGGTAGATTTACTTCCTTCCATCCCTTTAATTGTTCTCAGAGGACTAAGTTCTTCCTAACTTTCCCTCCCCACCAAGTGAAATTGCCTCCTCATATCTCCTACTCAACTCCAAGCAGATATTGTGTTCTTCGTCCTTCGTGACTTTAATTCCTCCTATCACCTTCCTTCTTCCAGAAGCAGTCAGTTTTCATATCTCCTTCCACTTTCCATGGTTGATTTATTAAATCCCATGTCTCCTTGGAGAGTATCATTCCTCCTATCTACACCTCTTCTTCACAGTGGAATTCTTTCTTCATCTTTTCTTCTGTTATCCTCGGTTGACTCAGTTCTTCCTATATCCTTTCCTAGTCCCTCGTGAAACTTTCTATCCCCCTTCCCTCTTCTGCATGGACTTAGTTTTCCTCATGCATTGTTCATTGTGGAATCACTTCAATCATTTCCTTCTATCTTCTTCCATTGTCCTTGGATAACACAGTACTTCATATGTTCTTCCCTTGCCATTGGTGGTTTACTTCTTGCGATTTCCCTCTCGCTTCTCTCTTCCCTTGTTGTATTTCATCTCCTCATATATATATATATCCCTCTTTCTAGTGTTAAATTCACGTCCTTATATCACCTTTTGTTTACTATGGGGTATTCAGCTCCTTCTATATCCTTTGAGCATCCATTGTCAATCTACTTCTTCCTATCTCATTTGTTCTCCTTTTTCTGTCTCTCCTTCCATTATCCTTGGTGCATTTACTTCATTTCATCTCTCCACTTTTCTTGCAGCACTTCATTCTACAGTTTTTACAATTTCTTTCCTTCATGAAATCATTTCCTCCTGTGTCCTACCCCTCTTCTAATTAAAGCATTAAGTTCTTCCAATGTTCCCTGCTTCACCTTTTCCTTTCTTCTTCCCTCCTGTTTGGGGGAGTCTTTTCATTCTATTTCTCCTTCTTCCATTTCCTAGATTTCCATTATTTTATTCTCCATGAAGGATTCAGATCCTTCTATCTCCCCTCTTCCACATGGTGAATATCTTTCCTCAACTCACATTCAAATGTGTATGAAGGACTCAGTTATTCCTAACTCTATCCTTTTGTTTACCAAGCCCATTTTGCCAGGTAAGCTCCTTGCTACCGGGCCAATTTTAAGCAAAATGCAGTTTCATTTAGATGACTGTAGATAGGAGGCTAATTGCCCTAGACAGACGAATGATATATCGTTATAAGTGGAATGAACCATACATTCGGACTACATAGTTACAATGTATGTACATTGAGTGTATATATGGATGCGAGGGGAGGAACCGGAAAATTTCAAAATCTCAGAAAAAAATGCCCCTCCGCCCCTGGACAACAAAGTACAAGACACTGTCAAAATACACATGGAAATGATCGCAGGCATGTTTGGAACAAGAAAAAAATTGCGCTATTATCATTTTTCCTTCTCTCATTTCCAATTCTGCATGGAGGCCTCGGTTACTTCTATATTGTTTCTTCTGCTTAGTGATTTCCTTTCCTCATCTCACCTTCAATTCTACATGTAGGATTCAGTTTTTCCTATTTTCCTTTTCCACATGATGGATTTCTTCTCTTCTATTACTTTTCTTTCTGTTTCGAGGTTTAGTTCTTCCTGTCTCTCCTCTTCAACTTGCTAAATTCTTGTCATCTTACCTTACATTCTCTATGGATAAATTAGTTCCTTCTATGTCCTCTCTTCTACTTGGTGCACTACTTTATTCATCTCATTTTCAATTCTCCATGGATGACTCAGTTATTTCAATCTGGCCTCTACTACTTGGCAGTTTCCATTCAACCTCACAGCTTTCATTCTCCATTTCATCTCCCATAAGCTTGATGTATTCTTCTCCTCTGTTCTTCCATTGTCCATGGAGGACTCAGTTCTTCTGATTCGTTTCCTCTCATATCTTCTCCTTCTCCTTGATGGATTTATTCTTACTATCTCTGTCTTGGTGTAGTTTGAGAATTCAGTTATTGCTATCTCCCCATTATCTCTTGGTGGATTTCCCCCTAGTGGAAGAAAATACTTACAGAAGAACTGTGTCATCATCCAATGGGAATGGGAGATACAAGGAAGAACAGAATACAGAAGGTGCAAGAGGGGAGATAGGAAGAAGTTAATCAATCTTTCATTGAGAATGGAAAGGAACGGAATAATAGAAATCCACTAAATTGAGGAGTGACAATGATTTCTCATAGAAGACAGAAAATCCCCAAGTGGAAGAGGCGGAGACAGGAAGAATTGTGTACTCCATGTAGAGTGGCAGGAAGAGTGAATGGAGTGAGAGGATGTGAGTGGAGTGAGAGGAAGAAAATGGAGGAAATACATGAAGTGAAAGAGAGGAGATAGGAAAAACTTAGTCCTCCAAGGAGGAGAATGGAAGAGGATAGGAAGTGATTCCTTTATAGAGAACAAAGGACAAAATAGGGAAAATCTAGTCCTGCAAAAAGAAAGGGAGAGATGAACTGAAGTAAATCCACCAATCATAATGGAAGAGGAGATAATTAACTGTGTTATACCAGGAGTGTGAATGAGATATGAAGAATAAAAAAGTGAGAATGCATGTGTACACAAAAACTGAGTTCTCCACGGAGAATGAAGAGTGATAGAAGGAAGAAAAACCAGCACATTAAGGAAGGGTTATATCAAGAACTTAAATGACCAAGGAGAGGGGAGATAGAAGGAGTTTAATCGACTTTCGATGAGGAAAGGATATAGAAAGAACAGAATAATTCAAAGAGAATGGAAGAAGATAGGAGGATTGGTATCCTCCAAGAGGAAAAAGAGGAGACAGGAAATGTTGAGTTCTCCAAGGAGATGGAAGAGAGATGAGATGAAGTAAGGGATTACAAATGGAAGATGATGATGAAGAAGACCCAGTTCTTCCTATCTCCCATTTTTCATATAGTGGATTGTATTCTTTCTCTCACCTGCCATTCTTCATGGCTGACTCGGGTTTTATTATCTCTCCTTTTACCTCTTACACTCTTCCTTCTACCACCTTCATTTCTCCTTCGAGGACTAAGAGCTTCCAGCCCCCTTTCATCCACTTAATGGATTACTTTTCTCCTACTTTCCATTGTTGAATAGAGGAGGACTCAATGTTCACAATCTTCAGTCTTTCATTTGTGAATTCCTTTCCATCACTCACCTTCCATTCTCCAAAGAGGACTCATTACCTCCTACATGGCCTCTTCAACTTGGTGAATTTCTTTCCTGAAAGAGAAGGAAATAAGATAGCAGGAAATAAGTGCTACAAGAATAAGGGTTGGCGAAAAAATGGAGTAGTTCATTCTAGGAAGGAAGAAACAGAGGGGGAGATATGATATTCTACAAATAGGCGAAGAAGAAGGGGGTATGGAGAAACATTCTCAAAGGAGAAGGAAGGGAAATATGAAGAGGATGCAAGTCTTCTAAAATTAAAAGAAGCAAATGAGGAGAAATATAAACTTATTAGAATGAAAAGAAAGGATGCAAATTCTCCAATGACAAAGGAAGATGATTAGAGGAGGCAATCATCTAAGTAGTAGACAGAAAAATAAAATCAAACCTGTTAATCATTGAGGGTGGAGAAAATAGTAGATGCCAATCCTGCAGAGAAATAAGAGAGAGAGAGAGAGAGAGAGAGAGAGAGAGAGGAGGAAAAAATTAACAACGATATGGGGTGAAGGTAAGAGGAGACAAAAAAATGTACAGAGGAAGATAGCAACAAGCAAGACTTTGAATGATGTTGGAGGAACATAGGAACAAGTGAACTCAGGCAAGTGTTCCAGGTAGAATGGGAGGGTAAAACAAGGAAAATTTCCTACTAGTAGAAAGGAAGGATATAGAAGGAGGCAATTTTTCCAAGGTAAAGGGGGGAGATATGAGGAGGTAAGTCCTCAAAGGACAAGGAGAGATGATACGAGAAAGAGGAATATAGTAAGTGGCATTTACTTCAAAAATATATGAAGAAACAGCAGAAGTAAAGTTTAAGAAGGAGAATTGATGGAAGTAAAACAATTAAAAGGAAGATAGGAAGAAACATGTATTTGTGGGAGAATGAAAGCTGATATAAAGTAAAGTGTCCTCCAAGAAGGCGGGATGAACATAATGGACTGTAAATTCACAAAGGAGAAGGAGAGAGATAAATGAAATTGAGAGGTAGATAGAGAGGAACAAGCAATAGGAGGAGATAGTTTTTTGCCAATTTTGGCATATTGCAATGAAGACGATGAGTAGTAATTTGACAAAATAAATGAAAACACTCGCTTGGAACTTTGGTGACAACATGGAAAGTCGACTACTAAATACATTCACCCTCTGAAAAGGCTTATTACATAAGACAGAGTAATTAGAAGCATGTTGTCATAAGATAAGAGAAAGAGATTAACTAATTCAAAGGCGATGGAAGGAGACAAAAAGAAGCAAGGTCACTAAGCAGATGGAACACAGAAGGAAATTACTTGCAAAGGAGGAGAAGGGAGATAGAAAGAATGGACTTCTTCAAAGAGAAGTGAGGAAATTTAAAGGATGATAATCCATCAAGGGGAAGAGGGAGATAGAGAGAATAGAGTGCAGCAAGGAGAAGAGACAGCGGCAAGAAAAAAGGAATGTACTTAGGTGAAGGAAGGGAGAAAACAGAAAGGAGAAAATAAAGTCAATCACTTACCATAACAGTATGTTTTTCCACTCTTGGTACAGTTGGAGTAGAGCATCTGTTGAGGCTATTGTGTCTCTCTAAGCTCACTGATTGTCTGTGTTGTGGCAAATAACTTTTTGCTCACTCCCAGATCTGATGCACAGAAAGTTCTCCTCCTTCTCTTTGGGAGGCCCATGAATTTTATATTATGGGTAGATCAGCATGTAAGTTGCTTTTACCCATTATGGAATATTGGGATAATCTCCTTAACTAAAACATAATTTAGGATAGGACTCTAAAAAGAAAATAAATATGTTTGGTCAGAACTTTTTTACTCAATGTCTAAATATATACTCAATACCTCATTACCTAAAAATATAATCAATATCTCAATATATATTTATTACTTAACAAGAACTAAACTACACTATTTCATAGGACCAAAATCTCCTAACCTAATTTTAAAGCTGAGATTGTAAAGATGCACTCAGCATACAAGGGAACAAACACAGGACAACATAACTGCACAAAGGATTATCTTCATCATGGGTCTAGGTGCCAGACGCTTGTTGGCCTGCAAGTAGCAGTTACTGGGGTGTCATACATGGAATTGAGGTTGGCTTTTGGATGCCTTGCAGGAAGGTGTATCCCTGTAAAATTTGAATTAATACAAAAATAGAACAGGAAACATAAAATACAATGTAATCGCCAATCAAGTAGTTTACATTGTTTAAATGTGAGTGGTTACAGTTAATGTATTGTCTCGGTAAACATAAAAGTAGAAATTTTCCCCTGTGTATCGTATCATGCCATGAAGGACACATTAAATATAGTGTTAGATAAAAAATTAGAATCTGTATATGATTGATGTGTGTCCATTAACTCATTTCAAACATTTATCTCCTAAAGTAAGTGAATGAGATTCAGTTTGAGGGACAATAATTCATTAAAATTGATTATTTATGTGGAGCATTATGAGAAAGTACAATTGAATAATTTATTTCTTGATGTTGAAAATCACAAACTATAAAACCAGAGAAACACGACTAGTGTAAAATCTTTGTAAATCATCGTAATAAGTACTTTTTATCCTGTTGTGTGCAAGTATTGCTTGAAATTCTTTTAATTTGCAATTGTTATGATGAAATAACTGCTTTTCTCGGTGTAATGTTTCAATTGATTCCTTTATTATATACTTTAGGAAAGTATGCTAGAATATCAAGTTTTGTTTATGGTTTAGTTGCAGGCCTCTAGAAACAACAAAATACACTCTAGTTTCCACAGCTGAGCTGTTCCTGTCACAGCACTATGTGCCAGTGGTTTTTAATAGGCATCAGAAGCAACCAGTGAGGGAGGTTGTGCCTAAGTGCTAAATGCTACCCTCTGATGGAGGAAGTGACTAACTAGTTTTATTGTCCATTTTTCACCCACATTTTGGATCCAAGAGAGGAGCAAAGACACCCCAATATTTTAGTTGTAGAACCCAATACGTAGTTTTCCAAAGAAAAAGAAATGTGGAATTCAGTGAACTGAAGAGAGAATCATGAGAAGTGTTTAAATAATAAGTTGTGAAACCAGAAGACATTTTGCTTTTGAAAGACATTTTATGGCATCTAAATTACTGTTTTTACAGTGCCCTTCAATATATGTGAGTTAGATAAGGGAAGAAAGTGTGCACAATTTACAACTATTTTGATAAAGTCAAAATCTCTCATGAGTTGTCCCCTCGAAATTGTCATTAATGTCAAATACTGAGAGTTTGCTTAATGATCTTGTCAAAAAAATAAAAAAAATATTTGAAAAAAATTGTCAGAACACCAGAAAATCATCAATGTTGATAAGATTGTATGATTCATATGTTACTTATTTGCTACATATGCTTACAGCCCGAAACCAAGTGTTAGGTACGTAATAATCAAAATTTAACTATTGATAACAACTAACAACTCGTTTGAGATGTCAAGTGAAGAATGCAATATTTTAAATCTGTTTGTAGCAGATCATGCCATTTACTTAAGTTTGAATTTCACAAAGCCTGCATTTTATATTTATTTATACCACAGGACAATTCACCAAACTTCAATGATATTATGTTCCAATATTTACCACACTCTAAGTTGTGTAAATGTTTGGGTACCATTATCAATGAGAATTGATAAAAGCATACGTTCATTATCAGTACAGTCATCATGGGAATTACATTACTGAGATTTTAATTTTGAGTTTTGCCTTATAATATCTCTCACAATTATGAATTTTTGTCCTTGTAGAAAACTTCAGCTGTAAATGGATTACATATAAGTAGAATGAATCTTCACAATTGGAAATACTTTAAATGTAGTATATTTAGTTATTGAAAAGTGCACAGAAATGTAAAGTCATATTCCAAATTACGAGGGGATATCAAAAAGTAATTTGTAAATTTTTTACAGCCAAATAGAAATGTATTCACAAAACCTGAAATATACATTTGGAAGTACATGTTATTTGCCACCTTTCCACAAGATGGAAGGTGTGTGCACCTTGCACACTCCGTGAGGCAGTTGTTTCAAAATGGCAGCTATGCTTGAGAAGTTCAACACAGTTGAGTGGAGTGTGACTCGGTTTCTGTGGTGAAAGGTACAGAAACCACTTGAAATCTATCGTGAGTTGTGTGCAGTATATGGTGACGCATGCATGACATCCACAAATGTCTGTAACTGGTGTGAAAAGTTCAATGCAGGGCATGTAAATGTCTTCAATGAACCCCATTCTGTATGGCCTCACACATCCCACACACAGAGCAACGTTGACGCTGTGTAGCCATTGATTCAGGAGGACTGGCATTCAACAATCCAAACAACAGCAGATGCAGGCAGTTGGCATTTCATATGGCATTTCATACTCCATCATTCATGATGAACTTGGGTATCGCAAAGTGTGAGTGAGATGGTTCACACCACAGCATATGGAGGACCATATGGGATACAGTCTTGAGCATTTGCTCCAGTACCATTGGGCTGGAAATGCATTCCTCCACCACATTGTTACCGGGGACGAATCGTGGGTTTTTCATTACACCCCTGAACGAAAGTATGGTATGGAAACACACACACACAAACTCGCCCCAACACAAAAAAATCAGGGAAGGTTTTGCTTACTATTTTCTGGGACAGCCAGGCTGTCATTCTTGCTGATTTTGGGGTAAAAGGAGCAACTGTAAATGCTGCTACATATTGTGCAAGACTGGATTGTCTACGAGCTGCTCTGCTTCATCAACATCGAACAAAATCTCTGGAGGAGGTCATCATTTTCCATGACAATGCTCGTCCCCATGTGGCTGCATCAGTGACGCAAAAAGTCAATTCCTGGCATTGGGAAATCCTCAAGCATCCAGACCTGACCCCGTCAGACTTTTACCTGTTTGGCCCACTGAAGGAACACCTTGCCGGTAAACACTTCAGCTGTGACACGGAAGTTGTGACAGGCGTTGTAACTAAGCTGTAAAAAAGGGCCCATCTCATTGTAGTCACGCTCAATCTCAACTACTTAAAGCAGGATCTACCGTATACAGAGTGCCAGTGAAAGTAAGCTGTTGTCCCAGTCCATTCTTCTAGGAAATTATTTTTACGAATTCAAACCAGAACTTAGATCTTTTCAATTTTATTTTTACCAATGCCAGAATATATAATTCTAATAGACACCTAGTTTATATTTCCCTTTCTTTTTATATCAAATTCAAATAAATTTATATCCTACAATTTAATTAATTAATAATTGGGGGATAATACGTGAGTAGTGCCCGCGGCCATACGACCGAGAATTATAGATTAAGTTCCTGGATATTGAAACTAATAATAATCTAATTATCAATTGAAAATAACAAACCTAATATTGAACAAATTAATAAATATCTCTCTAAAGAATTAAAAGGAACCCCAATCTACTTACATCCCCCATCGCATAGCCACACTCACCATTCACGTGTACAGTAAGAGTTACTCCACTCTTTCCCCCTTAACGGATGCCTTCAGACTGAGCAGGCTTGATTCTTCCTCATGGCTCTGAGCATGCTAGCCAATCAAAATGAGGCAAGACGTCATACAATGATACCAACTCACTTTGTGGGCAGAGGGTTATAGCATTCATAGTTGGTTACACATCCAGCCGAACGATTTCTACAGCATGGGCATCGAAAAATTTGTGCCACGGTAGGACAAATGTATAAATGTGAATGGATGTTATGTGGAAAAGTAATGTTCAACCATAAAAATGTATATTTCAGTTTTTGTGAATACATTTCCATTTGGCTGTAATAAAATTACTCACTTACTTTTTGATATCCCCTCTTACATCTCAATATGTTAGAAATGTTTCTACACACATATATGTGTTAGTATGTGCGATTGTGAGTGTATATTTCTGTTCTGACATTTGTTCTGAATTTTTTTACTACATTTTGTAGCTCTTAAATCTAATAATGATAATGAGAATGAATGGTGATTAGATAAAGAACACGGATAGACACTAGCAAAGGAGCATGCAAGCCCAGACTGAGGCTAAAACCTGGAACCTGTTAGCATTCTTGCTACTAACAGGTAGCAAAATTGCGGACTGACCACAACAATATACTCAGTCACTAAGTGTTTACTGTCTTGTTTTTAATTTATCTTGTCTTTACTTTTATCTGTTCTTATAGAAGGGCTGTTGAAAAAGAAACCGAAATTTACAAAATTGAGAAAATAATAATATTCACAAGCTATTTTGACCTGTTTCCTTCAAAGTACTCCCCTCCACTGTGCACACACTGCTCCCAGCATTTCTCCCAATCGTGGAATGCCTGCTGGAACTCCAGTTTTGGAATGGTCTGTTTGCCCCTTAGTGATTTCCCCTTGATCTCTTCTATTGTCTGGAATCTGTGACTTTAAGGGGTTGATTTCGACTTTGGGAAGGGGAAGACGTCTGCTGGTGCCAAATCAGTGGAGTAGGCCAATTGAGGGACAACTAGTGTCTGATACCTTGCCAAAAACTCCCACACAACGAGTGAGGAATGAGCACACGCATTATCGTGACAAACCATTAAGGGCTTGATCAACCACATCTGTGGCCTATTGCGCTGCACCTTTTCTTGAAATCGTTGAATGGTGGCTGAATTCACTGTGGAACCATCCGGCACAAACTCCGATCCGCTTTCAGTTGAATAACATGATCAACATCACTTTAACATGTGATCTTCTCATTCGTCGTTCTCGATGGAGATTCAACCTGATCTGAAACATCTGTACCATTCGTAACACTGTTCAACTGAAGCATTCCTCGCCATAGGTTCCATGTAACACACGCCACATGTCTCTGAATGTTTTCTGCAATTTTACACATACTCGTTGCTCTTCCCTTTCAGATACTTCATAGTAGGGTAACTGAAAACCACGGTGGGCACTAAACACATCTGCACTCCAAGCTATCTACTGCAGTACTGCTGTTAGCAACAGGTTGAAACTGGACCAAGTTAATAACTAAGGACACCACTAGGCACCACCACTGTCGGTTTTCTTCAACAAATTTATATAAACACTTTACAAAAGGAGTTCGGTTTCTTTTTGAACAGGCCTTGTATGTATTCTCCTGAACATAGGAAAAGTGCTTTAGAAGTAGATATGTTCAAATTACAAGCTTTTCGCTTTGCTAGGTATGCAAAGTGCTTAACACACATAAAACTAACCTTCAAGAAGCCATGTGATACTTCCAATGGCATTATCGATTCTCTTCATTAGAGCCATCCTTCTTATCCTCATTATACACTGAAAGCTGAGTAAACTCATAGTTTTGTTGAAATCATTTTTCATCCTTAGGGACAGGTGTTTGTGTTTGTCAGTTGTCTCCATAGTACCATTATCTACAACAATGAAACTCATTATTTAAGTAACAATTAACTCATCGAATAATAATAACAACTGAAATTGGTTCTATTTACATAAAGGAAAGCTTAATTCATGAAGACAGAACTCGAAGAGATGTTAAGTGTGAAAAAACTTACACAGCTTAAATATCCTAGTTAAAGAACAATTTTTATTAGTCAGGTGTATTAAATAACCACTCATTTCGTTTAGAACATGCATGTTTAAAGAATAAAATGAACAGAATCTTCCATGTAATATCTGTGTGAAGCCCATATTTTCTAGATATGAGAATGTACTCACTACTGCACCTTAATCCCCTGTGTTGATTTAAGATAGACAAGTTCCTCAGAAAATGAATGAATGAAGAAGATTTTTTTTAATGTATAGGCACAGAGGGGACCACTCCGCGACTTGCAAGTTATTGGCTAGAGCTTGTGACGTCACCAAGCGGACACGAGCGGAAGAAAGCTATGCGTAGAATGTAGCAGATGGCCCATCAAATGCTGTGTTTTCTTGCATCTTTTGATATTATACACCAAAGCTGTTAATTTAATTTGACAACAAGAGATCAAATACGCGATAGAAGAATACACTTATTCCGAAACAATGCATAGTTTATTTTTAATACATTATGTGCGTGATATCTTGTCCCTGTAGGCTGTAGTCCACTGCCAGCTTTTCTTTCCAGCTAACCTATTGCATTTATTTTAAATGTCTAATTCTAAGGAAAGTTCTTGTCCGGGCATATTCTGATATGAACTTTTACTGAATGTCCTGGAATTTCCCTTTAATATTTTTACGCTACTTTTCAGATTCTCCAGTTGATCGCCACGATGAGGATAAATTTGTTTTTGTTATTTAGCGTCTTCTTCCACTTTTGGCTAATCGCGACGAACAGGATGAGTGATGTTTAGTTTAAATTGATGAAGGGACACTCGCAGCAGGCACGTATCCAAGGGGGAGCTTAGGCAGTTCGAGCCCTCCCGAAAGTTTGCGGTTTACAATAGATAAAATGAGGTTTTTTGTTTCTTGTGGTGTGAAATAAAATAACGTGACGATAATTTAAGGACAGAAATAATTATCGAGTCAAGCACGTATGCAAGGTGGGAATCAGGGGGTCCAGCACCCCATTCAGGAAATTACGCTACATAAAATTAGGTTCATGGCTTCTTAAATAATGTGATGCTAATTTGAGATAAATAATTTTCGAGCCAAGACACAGAATGTTCTATAACCCTGTTATTGTTAATAGCGCTCACCCAAGGTGGGATCAGGGGGCTGCAGCCCCCCCTTAATTTTTTTCAGTTTACACTACATAAAATTAGTTTTTTTTCGGATTTGATTTATTTGATTTTACTTCGCGTTTTGTTCCTCTTAGCTAATTTACGAAGATGGGAATGAGTGATGAAATGATGAAAATGATAAATGGACATTCACACACAACCATGGACGAGCGGGATTCGAACCCGGGACCCTTGGCGTCGCAGCGCGATGTGCTAACCACTCAGCCACAGGGTCCTGCAAAATTAGGTTTTTGTTTTCTTGAATAGTGTGCCGATAATATATAAGGAGAGAAATACTTACCAAGGCAACACGGAGAATGTTCTATAACCCTGTTGTTGATAATATTGCATTAAAACTTTTCTTGCGCTTTCGGTGTTGTTGCAACACTATGCAAAGACTTGTCAGCATTTGGAAGCTGCAAACGTAGCGCCACGCGTAATTTTGTAATTGTACACATTGTAATTTTTTAATCTCTGGAAAGCACGAGAGGAAACGTTCTTGAATAAGAGAAGGAGTCAAACTACTGGCAACATTAACGAATCGTTTTATCTGTGGAACGTTCTAGAATATAATGAGGTTAAAATACGCGGCTTCAATTTCCAGGTTGATCTGTACAACAGAATCGGTTAATGAGTATTCGAAGGTAAGTGTGATAGTTCATACAGTCGATTAGTGATCAGTCAGTGTCTATTGGTGGCTTTATAAGATCTAGTGATTCGAAAATGAAAAGGACTAAATACCATAATGTAACGAAGTCTACTACTAGTTCCAGTTTGGGTCCAAAGCAGAAGACATTAACGACAGTGGAATTTCCGGAGCTTCAGTGTAGTTTTAGTTCGGGTCGAGGGCCAAAGAGATCGAAGGTCTCTCTCTAAAGTGAATATTTAAGCAGTAACGGGTATTGGAGTGGTTAATTAAAAAAGAAATAAGCTGCACAGATCAACTGAAAATCAAAGTTTTGAGTGATGAGTTAGTTGTACCCGGACCAAATTTTCCCAGAATTTTAGAAGTGGAGGGTTATGCATACTATTTTTGGTGGTCAGTCCTCATTTTGCCATCTTTTCCTCTCTTTGACGTTCATTTTTTTAAGGAATACTTGGTCAAATTGGGTTATGACCTCACCAACCTTCCCCTGGGCACGTCACTGGAGATAAATGAGTAAGCACTTAATCATATTGGGAGAAGAAACACTAGATGTGTTGGGATCGGAAGGGTTTTCATTGTGAATTAATTGTTTCGAACTGTATTCGAGAAGACCTACTTTGTTTTGTGCCAATATATGACAAGACTGCGGAAGTTGTGACAGACAATTGTGAACACTTGCGAGTGCTTAGGCCTCAATATGAATAATTTGGTGGGTTTCGGCTTTTATAAGAACTGTAAACATGGGAGGACAAGACACAGTAGTGGTGTTCAGGCTCGAATCAGAGAGAAATATTCGAGAAATTTCTGTGTCCAGTTCGCAGCCCACAGTTTGAGTCTCGCGTTGTCGAGTGGATTGTCCATCCCGTGCGTGTGTAACAGCTTCGTAAAAACACTCGAAGACGCCATAGATGTTTTGGTGTCTGATGATAAGAAATGGACAAACACACATACTGAGATGGTTCCGGCACACAATGTTAATGCATGGAAACAGAGGAGTTGAGTGGTAAAAAATGTTCCGATTTCACGTTCTGAATAATTTGGCAGCCTTGAACTGTGGCGACGATTTTGGGGATAGTTGCTCCCCATTTTTTTTGCCTTCACACTATGACCTCTTTATGCTAACCCTTGTATACCAAGGGAAGAGAAAGTAAACTTTTCTTGCACCCCCCACTCCCGTTTTGAACCCAATTGCCACTATTAGCCTTAAACATACAATTGTGAGGTTCTATCTATACCCCTTTAAAATATGGTGTTTAACCCCCCCCCCCCCCACGAAAGGAATTCCTGGATACGTGCCTGACTCGCAGAGAACACCTATGTCCATGCTGGGACTTGAACTGGGAACTTCGGAGGCGAAATCGAAAGTCCACCACTTAACGCCATCGGCTACCAAGCCGGTGAATGAATTAGATAATGGCTATTGTATAAATGGTGTCTTTTCGGGAAACATTCAAATAGCAATATTTCTTCCAGGTAATATATCCTAGGGACTTCAATCTTGCGGGCTTACTAGGTTCTGGCATGCGGGCCAACAATCTGTGTAGTACTCTGTACTGTTTGTGATCCACATGGATTTGTGATCATCCATTTCATCTACTCACCATTCATTTTCATCTTTGCGATTAGCCAAGGGGTAAATTATACTTGAAATAAAACAAAAGCAATACAAATACAAAACAAAAATAATGGAACGATTATGCTGTTATGTTTTCCTGTATTTTAGGCACGTCGCATTTATCAGCCAACAGTCAGCGATTGCTTTTCGGTCGAATGATACTTCTAATAATCGGAGGTAAATGCAAGCTGAGAATTATAATTTGATCTCTTATCCACCTGAGTTGAGGATCTAAATTTTTGGATTTTATTTGCAACAATATTTACTACTGCGAGGAATTAAAAAAGAAACTTACGGCTAATTTCGGCACTGGCTTCCTATTCTGTAATAGTTACATTTGTTGTAAGAACATAATACATTAATTTACTTTGTATAAATATTACATTATCCATCGCTTTTCCTAATCAAATCTCATACCATATCCAACACACACATAAAATGTGTTTTACTAATAATACAGGTAGGTTTGGTTTGAGTTGTTTTTTTAAGTCTACTTTATGCACAGTAAGGCTAATTGGGACTGGACCCACAGTTTAAAGTGGGATCCGAACCACTTTGTGCCTCCACTGGATATCGAACCCGGGACCCCTTGATTTCAAGTCGATGACGCTACCACTGCGCCATCGGGGAGACGTGTTCCTTGCATGTTTCTTCCAGACGGCCAAGAGTACTTGCAAGGGGCACAGAGGGGCAATTGCATCCTTCGATTTAAAATTTTATACAAATAAAAATACATTTCGTAAAATTATCTTGCTCGCTTCGCTCACAATTTCTCCTCTTCTTATAGTCCAAGTTCAGAGCCATAGCTATATGGGGCGGCGGGAGTCGGCCCTGGGAGCCCCTGTAAAATTATTTGCGCCCTATTAAAACAATTTCTTTCTATGAAACTTAATATCAAATATTAATGATGATACTGTAATCCAAGAAGTCATTGGTCAATCAAGGGATTCCTGCCCGACCCTGTGGCCGAGTGGTTAGCACATCGCGCTGCGACGCCAAGGGTCCCGGGTTCGAATCCCGGTCGGGCTTGGTTGTTTGTGAATGTCCATTCATCAATTTCATCATTTCATCACTCATCCCCATCTTCGCAAATTAGCCAAGAGGCACAAAACGCGAAGTAAAATAAACTAAATAAATAAAAAAAAAAACTAAACTAAATCAAGGGATTCCTATTTTTTGTCAGGTGTCGAAACATGTATTTCAACTATAATATAATACAATTCACACAATATTTTGCAAAATGGTCAACGTAACCAGTAGGCAAACATTGTCTGTAGTGATACAAGAGTCTCCCCTTTGAAGGAAATAGAGTCCATGGTGTACTAAGGGACCCATGTTTTAACGTTTTAGGTAGGTCAAAAAAATTATTGCACTTTTTCCACAATTCATCAAACTGCAGATCCTAACCATTATTATGTAATTAATCCGATTTTTCTTGTACAACACAACACAATGGTGTTGTTGGATTCTCGATAGATTCCTTTGTGCGTAAAAAATCTTGCATACTGGAAACTAGATGGAATCATTATGAAGCATGATTTATAAAGGGCTCCCTTAATCAGTTCTGCAGAGAGGCCCAAAGCTGTTGTTAGTCATCAATTAACATTATCGACCTGTAAATATCACGTAGGGTGAAGGCACATAATGGTTCGGATCCCACTTTAAACTGTAGGTCCAGTCCCAATTAGCCTTAGTGTGCATAAAGTGGACTTAAAACACCAAATAAATCAATTACAATATCAAGTAGGTACAGTCCCTATTAGCCTATTTATGTTAAACTTTATATTCTTTGGCAACCTGGAAAGGTCATTATCGAAATATTGCTATTTGATGTTGCTCGAGGTTGTTTTTTTTTTTTTTTTTTTTTTTTGTTCGTTGCAGTTTCAAGATACCATCCCTTTTCTGTTACTTATAGCTTTGGGGGAGGAGGACAAGTGCCTCTGTGTACCCTACCATAATATGTGCCAATGCGACACAATATATTAAAAATTTGCCCCCTCTAGGATTGACTTCGCCCCCCCCCCCCCCACCTACAAAGAATTCCTGGCTATGGGCCTGATTGAATAGCTTCTTTGGTAACTATTTACATGACAGCTCTTCTCATTGATTGACGAGAAGATTGAAAGGATGTGCAGGGGAGAAACGCCTGTCCTGTAAGTCGTACATTATATTTTCAGCACAATTTCTCAACAAACGCACATAAAGTAAAGTAACAGTGCAATTGTTAATTAGTGTTCGCTACCTACGAGATGTTCAAAGTATTATTTTCGCGGACGATGTTTCAACTTCAAAGCTAATAAATCTTATCTTGCACTCAATATTCAATGAAGCAATACTTAGAAACTGAGTTCCGATTGTGTAAAGGTTTTTGAAAGTTGCATACGTGATGATACGGAAGACGAGTGTGGAAGATAAGGCCGGAGACGCAACCACAAATTTTTATCTGGAGGGAGAAAGTACCAGGATAAACGTACCAATAATAATAACAGTAATAATAATAACATTAATAATGGCATTATTATTACTAGTGGTAGTAGTAGTAGTATCAAAGATGTTATTATCCTCATAAATTACGCAAAAGGGAGGTAGATGTCTATACTAAAGCATTTATTTGGAACAAACGATTTGAAATATTTTTTCAACACCAGAAATTTTACATTAGCTAATAATTGAAAACAAGCACACAAACTGTATTTTTGAATGGCAGAAAATGAATGATAAATGCATGGCGAAGATATTTTTTTGTACATATAACATGTATAGCTTTCATAATGTTTTACACATATGCAACATGGAGCGACATAAAATAAGAAAATACGTATGCAAGATGCTAACACTAAATTATGTACGTATTCAAAGTTTTTTTCATTACATATATACAAAACATATTATTTAAATACATCACATTACAAAAAACAATTATATTGCGAGCGAAGCAAGAAAGAAAATTTTTTGATCCAATTTTTGCAATTTAAAACAATATTTATTTAATAAGGAACAAATAATATCACATGGCGCCAAGGCATTCTCTCTTTCACATTTTTTTTAAAATTAGATTATTTGGCACCCATGGCCGACTCCCGACGTTCCCTAGCTACGTCTCTGAACTTGACGAGACTGAGAAAAGCTGGCACTGCAAGCGAAGCGAGCAAGAACATTTTAAGAAATGTATTTTTATTTGTATAAAATTTGAAATAGAAGGGGGAATTTCTCCTCTGTGCCCCCTGCAGGTGCCTTTGGCCATCAATGTTTGCCCCCCCCCCCCCCCGTAGAATTGACTTCCGTCGAAGATTGGGGGACAATGCCCCTGCCCTCCCCTGTGGTTGCACCACTGAGTAAGTCCGAAATTTGGAGGAACAAATTGAATCAATCCTGCTACAGCAACTTTTTGGGAAGCGATGATCACTTTATTCCAGGCGATTTTCTTCTATTATTATTGCACGTGGCAAGATCACAAACAGGGTGATTTGTTCTCATTCTACCGGCATTCAAGAAAAAGTGTGTATAAGTAAATAATCGACCCATTTATCTCAAGCTTTCGTATACGATAACGAAGTAAGTTCCATTCTGTCCTCTTAATGATGTCATCGCGCGCACAGAATCATGGGAGAAAATCTCGGAACCTCGGGAATGGCATACCTTATAAAGGTACCTTGGTATAGGCATATATGGCTATTTTACAACCTTCAATGAATAAGGGAGAATATCCCTTTATCTAAAATGTTTATATGAGCTTTATAATAGGGGTGTAAAAAGCACCTTGAGGAAGGTTAAATGCTTTGGTTGTAAACGATCCTCCACAGGATATACGAACATATTAAAAAAGAAAGAACACACTAGAAACTTACTCAGAGACATTGGAAAAGACCTGTTGTTCTCATAAAGCTAAAAACATTTGTTATAGCATTGCCATTATCTCCCAACATGGATGATAAACATGATAAATATGTTAACTGAAAGTTAACTGAGGAAATAAAAATTGGCACATTCAAGAAGAATATGCCAATCATTTAGAATGACATTAGGGACATGGTGCAGTGGATGGTCTACCCTTTGCAGCAAATGACAATGTGTGAGACAGCTGTGAAAATTTCAACCATCCTAGGTAATATCTTTGGATTCATAAAAAAAGTTGTAGAGTTCAGAATATCATTAGACATTAAGAAAGAATTTGAAATTCCTTCCCTATAGATTATTTCTACCAATTAAGATATTCCTGAGTCATCACTATGTCTTAAATACACATGCAAACAAATTTTTAGTTTCAAATGTTTCAGCTTAGGTTATATTACGATTCTCACGCATACTAGATCACACAAGTTCTGGCTTGGCAGAATGTCTAGGGCGAATTATAAGTCTATGGTTACCATGTTCATTCATGCACCAGATAAAGAGTACAGTTGACTCTTCTGGAAAATACAGTGCACTGGAGCCTGCAATACTTCTCCAATGACATTTCTTGGGAATACCATGCAACAGGTTTCAATGCAAAATGAACTCAGTGGTTGATGCCTCTTTTCACATCTACTAAGGAATTTAAATATCTGTCCCTCAGTTGAACAATTGAGTTATTTTTAAGTCCATTTTTATGCACAGATAGGCTAATAGGGACTGGACCGATAATTTAAAATGGAATCCGAACCACCGTGTGTCTTCACTGGGTATCGAACCTATGACCCCTTGATTACAAGATAACAACAATACCACTATATGATCAGGGATGCCCCTCAAGAAGCATGCAATGGAACAAAACAGTGATAATCGGATGGCACAAGGTCAAGGCTATAGGCTGGGTGTGGTAGTATTTCCAGGCTATCAGAGTCCTGAATTTTCTTTCAGACTAAGCATGCTCTTTAGCATGGGATATTGTCACACTATATGATGACTTTCTATCGGTTCACCATTGCATGATAAATCTAGAGCAGAACATTTTACACTTGCTGCAGCTGGTTTGCATATGGGTTCCCATTGAATTCTGAACCATGTGGTAAAAGCTTCCTGTGGAGAGGACCTTCGAAGTTCTAACATATAAAATTCCATATTTAAACCAACATTTGAACCACATCCACTGGTTTCCAGTCTTTGGATACCACAAAAGACTCACTTGTCATAATTTGTTACGAGTCTCCACCAAAACGTGTTGTAGTGTGGAATGTGGAACAACTTATAAAGGAAGGGTGACAAGTTGTTCAGCTTGACATGATGTTACAGCTTATCATTCAAAGTCACCTGATGACCAAGCTGGTGCAGCTAGCAAATGACACATACAACTCTTCTGTTCCTAATTGTCAGCCACTGCTTCCAGGGTGCTTGGAGTAGAATTTTAGTAATGGAGGTAACTGCTCATGCACACCTTGACTTATAGATAAGACTGTTGTTTTCGGACTAAAATAGTTGGAATTATTTTTTTTTTCAGTAGGGTGCACTATACAGATTTTCTTCACTACAGCAGTAGTATTCACCCCTTATCAGCAGTGGCACACAAACGAGTTTCTTCTCAAACATCCTCATCTCGATTGTTAAGCCCAAGGGTTTGACAAGATGGCCAATACCCACTCCACTCTACTACACATTTAACATCTGTTTGGAGGACCATTGGCTCTGTTCTGCAAAATGGTACAAATTAATGAACCTTCTTGGTATTTCTCTTTGTATTCTGTATCCATTTTGATTATTTTACTCTGCTTTTCTGCATGTCTAGGTTATTTCTGATGATTATGATGAATGACAAAATGTCTTAACCAAGATACACACATAAAACCTCTTGGCTTCAAGCTGCATTACACAAAACCACTACAACACATGTTCATCACTTGACCAATTGCATTTACCCATCTTTCATCCATATCATCACAATTAAACTATAGAAGTACATATAAGAGACTCAGGTAAACAGAAGTTTTTCAAATTGTCCTCCTATTACTTTTGAAGACCATGTAGATCAGTGGCGACTAGTGGTCTGAGTTTATGAGTGTGTATGTCAGCCTTGCATTCAGATGAAGAGCTTCTATTCTTCAATAACTCACACCTGTTTCTGCATACATGTGATGGTATTTGTATTGGGAGTTCAAGTGTTCAAGGCTTAACAGTAACAATATGATTTTAGACAGCAGGAGAGGTATCCTTGTTGTTCATTTACTCTTTAACCAGGAAACATTATATCTTCTTTCATCTACTATATGTATCATTAAATAATGAAAACATATTTGGATTCAATTGTTTTCATTTCTTTGGGATACGCTACAAGCAACCACTATAATACATCATTCTGAATCTCCTTCAATATTTCGAGAACTAAATTTTGGTCATGAGAAACTAAAAGAGTAGTGCAAAGGGACAGTCTCCAAGTTGTTGTTTTTTTTCAAATACTAAAATAAATTAAGTAACACTTTCTTCTATGTATAAGGAAATATATGTACAATCAAATCACGCTATTTCTTAACAAAAACAAAATTATCAACACTTTTTAACACCAATTTTGTAGAGGGAAATCAACTGTATCAGCTGTACTCCAATGCCTAGCATACGTGAGCAGTGGTGTCACATGCTGAAATCCAGATGTGCTCCTTTTCACTGGCAAATACATTTTTTCAGTTGAAAAAACAGTTCAATTCATTTTCAGCAATTAACACCCTTTCAATTACATTATTTATAATTAGTATGATACTTCAAAACAAATAAAGATATTAATTAGTGTATCATGCAATCTCAGGTATGTATCACACTTTGCAATCTACTTTAATTATTATGTTTGTTGCTAGTCATACAGATCGGATTATTGGGCGAATTAAATGTCAACCTTCCAATCCACATGGAAACAATTAAAACCTGCAAAGCTCTCAAGAAAGAACTATACAAATACTTACTGGTACATTTCTTTTACTCAATTGATGAACATCTAAGCATGCAATAATATAATTTTATATTTCTTAAGTAATTTCTTTCACAACAATCACTAACTCAGGTCCTATTAAAAATAAAAATGAAATAGGTATTGTGCAATATAAACTACATTATACTATAATGTAGTTTATACTATATTATACTAATGTGTAGAGTTTAATATTGTCTATTAAAATGGACACACTGCTAAAACAATGAACAAAATGCAGCATACAAATACAAACAAACGATTCATTAGTCAAATTAGAATTAGTGCATTCACACAAACTACACCACAGCAGTTTCTCCAACCATGGTGCGATAACTGGTATAAGGTGACATTTCTAATTGCAGTGTTTCATTACATTATGTATGTTTCATTCCATGATATTTAATTATTATCCACTGTAAACCTGCATTGTATTATTGAATTGTAATATCAAGGTATTGAAAACACAAATTGGTAACATTTCCCATGCAATATTCCTTCGCATTATACTATACTTCACTGTATTTTACTATATATCACTGTCTCCATATATTGCATTTCATTGAATTGTTATATTGTAATATTTATGATATTGTAAACACAAATTGCCATGTCTGATATCACAGAGTATGCAAGAGCAAAGAACTGTTTCATGGATGAAATAAATCTATATATTTTACGTAACATCTAATCTCTAAAAATGTTTTATAGTAGACCAGCCAAGAATCAAAAAAGCTTTCAACAAACTTTCACCTGCATGGAATGTTAATAACAGGCATCCATACTAAATCAATAAGTCCTAGGTCTGAAAGAAATAAAAGGGTGGATGCCACTAAAAATTTTGACCTTAAAGGTTATTTCAAGGACGTATTGTGATCCAAAAAGGTCAAATCTCAATGTCATGCAAATATAGTTGTGGATTACATCAATTGAAAAATGTGGACGAGACAAACTGTTTGGTGCTATTTTTAAGTTTGAATATTGATCTCAGAAGTAACTCATCTAGCTCAAATTTAATCAGGTTAAATTTGCATATAGTGACAGAATGATTAGTGGATAAAAAAGTACAATTTCATAACACACTTCCCAAAATTTGTTCCAAAGCATTTGCAAATATCTACATAGCAGTGGCATCTCGTGGCCTCAAATTTGGCTGGGGCTTATTTTTTAAAGAATTTAAAATATAATGACAATTCACATGAATTACAAAAAATAGGTATTTTTTTCTTCTAGACTACAAAACTGGACTTACTTTTTTGAAAGAATTTAAAATGTAATGACAAATTACATGAATTACAAAAAAATGGGTATTTATCTTCTTCTAAACTACAAAACTGGACTTATTTTTTTAAAGAATTTAAAATATAATGACAATTCACATTATTACAAAAGAAACAGGTATTGTTGTGAAACATACCTTTCTACGAACGTTGACTCCTGTCTTCTGCTCAGCAAATTTGTTATTACTTTTTCGTTGAAGCCCTCTATGTTTGAAATGTATTCTATCACTATTGTAAGCAAGTGCCAAGGCATTTGGTCTGTCTTATCCCATTGCATTTCTTAAGCAGGTTTTAATATGCTTCAATGTGCTGAAACATCGTTCAGATTTAGCTGTTGCCACTGGAGTTATTGGTTGGTTGGTTGATTTGTTGTTTTAAGTCCACTATATGCACAGTAAGGCTAATCGGGACTGGACCTACAGTTTAGTGTGGGATCCGAACCACTTGTGCCTCCACCGGGTATCGAACCCGGGACCCCTTGATTACAAGGTGAAGACGCTACCACTGCGCCATCAGGGAGGCTTCACTGGAGTTATTAAAACTATGTTTGTCATTTTTACTGTTTCTGAAAAGGTATCCTCTAAATAATTTTAAATAAAAAATGAATGCAATCTACTGATAGAGTTAATGTTTTTCAACTCTTCACGACAATAAAGAACACAAAGTTCCCTCTTTAGTTTTCCCTCTTCTATGAAGGGATAATAAATCTGGGAAGATGCCTCTGTTTAAAGATCGCTCTCTTTCATTATGTCCTCGTAGAGCAAGTTCATGTCAACCACAGAACTTTAAGCAACCGATAATTCTATTTAATATATGCCTATTTTTCCGGACAAATTCATTGTGTCTTGTAATTGACAGCCTATGTCCTTCATCAATTTGTGTTCGAACATCAACCCTGCCAAACTCACTCAAACATAGCTAATGAAAGCCACCAAAACACTACAGAACAACATGCGAGATCGAACGCAACGCAATGGAACTAGCCCCGAATCAGCACTCCAATCTATTGCACTCTTCCCTCCTCTCTCTGCTAGCATGTGATCTTCACTGTAGCGTAGGTGGGTGTAGGCCACGCCTTCCTTTGCGACGAGCCCCGGAAACGGTAATTGACATCAATGCCGCTAGGAGTGCTGTCGTATCCATTGCAACAGACGATGAATTTACGTGGGTAAAAATCGCCTTTTAAAAGACTGTGTGATAGTTAGGTGTTATGGTGATTGATAATTACATGAATACGTCTGTTTTTCTTTAGGGGCTAAGTCCCGGAAGCCCCAAGGGACGAGATCTCACTGCTACATAGCAAGAAATGTAATTAAGCAAAAGCAAGAGACTATTAAGACAGATGGAAATTTTTTCAATGTATTTGAATACAGTGAGTGGGAGTAGAACAGTGGAAGTGATAAACATGAAATATCACCAATCCCACTGTCCTTGGCAAACTCTGGAGGAGAGATGAATTCATCAAATAAAGCAGAACTGATGCTGTTTTGATTAACAAAATTCAAACTATTTCACTACCTACATAATATTTCTGGCACGAAGACTTGTTTTCTCATTGAGGTCATGCACTCATCCAAGCCATGGGCAAGCCTCTTGGATGTAAGACATTTGGAGATTATGCTGCTGCTTTTATTTGTTCAATGACATTACTTTGGAGATAAAACAACATGAGTTGGCATTTTATTTAATCACTATCTGACTAAAACTCAATCAAATTGGTGTCAGATCAAAACTAGTGAACAAGAAGAAGTCTATTCCAAAGCTGATAGATGGACCACACATTTCACTACCTCAGGTTTGGAGCAAATTTGTTGTTATGGATAGAAACAAGGCAGACCTAGCACATTTCCTCTGAAATGATCATTGAGAAAACCAAAGATCTTCCAGAAGAATTCGAAGTAGTGACTGGAGGCGGATTCATGGACCACAGTGGGGCAAAATCAATATGGTCTTTCAACACATTCTTGTGATGTGATGTTATGCTGAGTCTTGTACACTTCACCGCTTCCAAAGCAAGTGAAGTGTGGATGATTTATGGGACTGCAAAGGAGCAGAAGTACATTCCCATTCATCAAATAGCAAAAAATCTTCCTGATGCTGTGAAAAATAACCTATTGAATTTCCACACACTCACAGGTTGCCATGCAACCTATTCGTTCAGGATATTAAACTTAAACAAAAAAAGAAAAAAACAACCTGGTAGAAGGATTGGTCATGATGGTGAGCTTGGCCCATTTAAAGAGTTTGTTTTCAACCTCTATGGAAGTCCAGGGCAGCAAACAGTTAACACTGCAAGATTGAACATGTTCTGGAAAAGGCCAAGACAGCCCTGGAAGTGCTTCTCTAACACATGACGCTCTGGAGCTTCATGTGCAACGTGCCGTATCATGCCGAAGGCATGACTTGAATCCGGGACCTTGGGTGCCATAGTCCGATAGCCAAATCATTTCATAAAAAGGGCCCGGGTATGAAAGAAGCTGGAAAGAGTTCTTTCAAGCAAATGCCACCTGCGATCTTCAGCGGATGTAAAAATCTGCTGATACGAATTCTTCCGGAATCGCAGGAAAGATACTGCAAACACAGCTTTATGCTGAAAGCACCGTTATAGAGAGACGTATTCTCTCAATGGCCGAAGTTCGAATTTCGTTTAAATAGCTCAGGAGAATATTTCTTCAAACAGTCGGTATCTGAAATCTATCGCGTGCACAGTCAGTGCCTCGGAATTATACAAGTTGTTGAAATAAGAAAGTTATGGCGTGAATAGTTGTTACCGAACGTTACAAAAGGAGTTACAGAGAGGAGTAGTACAATATCGGAAAGGAGTTTTATTTCAGAAGAGTTTCATCAGTGTTCATCTACGAACCAGCGAGTCGATCGTCACTTCGAGATCTACAGGTAACAAACATTCCCCTATCCTTGTCTTTCATTCTCTCACACCCCTGCCAGACCAGTCAATTGTAGTGTTTAAAGTTAATCGTGAGTGTAGTTCTTATTTCACGGGGCTAGCCCCCCTTGCTTGGTTAAGTGTAGACATAGCTCTTCAGAGCAATACCCCCCCTCTTACGATACACCTCTCGCAGCCAAATAACTTCGAATATCAGGCTTCACATAGCCTATCTACGAATACAAACAATCAGGACTTTGTATGGTGCCAATTACCAGTTAAAGATTTGGCTTCAAGCAGAGATGGAAACTGTGGTTGTGACATTGCCTGCGGATGCTTGGAAAAGGAAGTCAGGCTATCTCATACCTCACTGAACCAGGCTACCAGTGGCGGTCCCTCCATGGAACAGAGGGAACAGGCTGTTCCCTCCTACTTACTGCACTTTTGGGCTATTTTAAATTATTTATATTAACATAATAAGAACACTTCTTTCTCCCGAAATCAATGTTTCCAAAAGTAACACTGAAGAAAATCTTTCACCGTGGCTGGACGTTTGTTGACGTCACCTACCCCCAACGCATCATGGTTCTCAGCCCATCCTCTACCATGGTCTCGCAGTATCATGCCCTCTACTGTCTGACGCCGAGTATTTCCGACCACGCGCGAAGGTAAACAATCCCCACGGTACCACGGAAGCTGAACAATCTAGCTGTTCCCTGAGAGAGATATTGCGGATTCGCTTTTCTTCCAGTGTTTGCTATGTGCTGAAGTTTAATCGCGTCATAAGTGATACTTTTGAGTGTAGAAAGACCATAACTTCCTAATCTCGTTGAGAACTTGCGTCTGACATTCATAACGAACTAAGCGTCTGCTAAATGCCTTGGCTAAACGCTGCGAAATAGCTTCCGAGGGAACAGCTCACATCCACCTGTTCCACCAACCCCAAGACCAAAGTTTCAAGGCATGCAGCGGCAGGACAAGAAAGCAAATGTTGCGAGTGTTGTATGATCAACCGGCTGAGTACGAAAGCCTGTAGTTCATTGAACTTTGCAGAAAATACAACAAACCAACACACATCCTAATTGAATTAAAAACTAAAACGAAATCATACACAAGGCATTTTCAAATGAGTTACTACAACTCTGTAAAATGATTAACTGGATATTCTTCCAGTGGCAAATTATATTGTTGTCCATTGTTGTCCTTGTTTAATCCTGAGAAGGGAGTCTGGAACAGGTCGGGTTTTGTCACATTAACAACTTCTACTAACAGGGTGGCTACTCCCCGGGAATTCCTTGAATTCCGGGAATTATGCGTGAATTATTGGCTCCGGGAATTGTGCATGAATTCTGCTTGAAATTTGCTCCGTAGACGTGAAAAATTGCAACTTTTTAAAATCCCAATTCTATTGAATTTATACATATTTATTAATGACCTGAAACAAGTTTTTCACAGTTTAGATTCTATTTTTATCAAGGAAGGAAAAGAAAGCTGTGTGGAAAATAAAACAGAATTCTCTCAATCCGTTTGCTTTGTTAGCATGGACGTCCGCAGGATTTTGTCCAGGGAGGGGCAAGGAAGGTATTTTTTTTCCAGGGGGGGCAAACAAGGCACATTTTCTCCAAAAATATTGTTGTTCCCTAAAAAAAACATTGCTTAAATTTGAATTTATGGTGTTCATGCAATAATTAACACATATTATTGTGGCTAAAATGAAATTATATGTGTGAAATACATAATTTTTTGTTGACTTTCGTTTTCCAGGGGGAACCACGGCCCCCCTTGTCCCCCCTTTCAGACGCACATGTTTGTTTGTGTTCTTTGCGGAACAATCCATCTGATGGATGGAAGATTATTGCAAGATAAAATATCTTGAAGTTGATTAGGTAAATTTAAAATTCTTATAGAATTAACAAATTTTTGTAGATTACTATTTCCCGTATCATTTGTGACTTGTGTTTGTAGACTATAGTCCCGAGTAGCAGTAGCGTGCCCAGGACTATACTTTTTCTTGGTAGTCCGCCCTCATTTTGTCATATTTTCCTACCATTGACATTTTTTTTTAGGAATACTGGCCCAAAGGGGGGGGGTATAACCCCTACTACCCCCTCCTTGGACACGTCACTGCCGAGTAGCTATGTGAAATGACAAATGTAAACTCCGCACCTTAAATTATATATATGTACCGTCCAAATGAATTAGAATTATTGGATTCATTGGAATTGCACAAACCATATATTGTTAATATAAGTATTTGTTTGTGTGTATGTGTGAGGGTGGTGAGAGATGGTAAAACCTTAGTTTGAAATAGAGAAAACATCTGCTTGAATTTTTGTAAAGTTCGCCTTGAAAACCGGGAATTATAATTGAATTTTATTATGGTCCTACAGTAGCCACCCTCATGAAAAAACTCAACCATCTGTGTGCCATTATTGCATTGAGGACGTTTGAATTACAAGAATACTAACTCTATGAAAAAACGTCAACTTAATCTACGAATAAAGAGATGAAATAGGTCACGACAAAATATTTTTTTTCTCTGATGACTCATAAATTTATATTATCAAATTTTTCTTTGTTGCGCATAAACAATTTTATTTTTAATGTTTTCTTTATATTATATCACATTTGCTTTAAAATTATTATTGTCATATAATTTTAACGTGCCTCATGTTTGCCACTTCTGACAATTTGTAATACAGTATATGTATCGTATATTTATTTGGTTCATTTCAATAAGGGTTGAATTTTATTTGATCTATTGTATTATATTAAGACACCCATGCGAGGGGGAGCAAGTGCAGGTGACCTGTTCCCCTGCCTGATTTATCACCGCACGCCACTGCAGGCTACCTCCTCCAACATTGCCCTGCCTCGAACTTGTGACCTGCACTTGCAAAATTAAGTGCAAAACTGGAAAATGCGCCTGCTTCAAAATCAATATGAAATGTGTACTGCGATTCTAGAGAGATTGTTGTAATCCATCCAAACAAAGACTATTTGTGTAAATTATAGATTGCATGCACAAACGTTTCTTTAAAATATATTATATTACTTGAAATTATGCATTAGTATATTAATTCTTGGGATTATAAACAAACACTACATTAAAATAGAGGTATTTCTCTGACTAGACTAAAAAAAATACCTGAATGGAATGCTAGTCAATGTGTAATAGGTCTGACAAGGCAAGTTTGCCCTATATGAGCTACTTTCAAGATCAATATTCTGATTTAAAAATAGCACCAAACAGTTTGTCTCCTCCATACCTTACGTTTGATATATTCCACTACTATATTTGGATGACCTTGAGATTTGATCTTTTTGGGCCACTGTATGACTTTGAAGTGACCTTCAAGGTCAATTTATTTTAGTGGCACTCATCCTAATATTTCTGTCAGATTTATGATTGATTCATTTAGCATGGTGCCCATTATTAACATCCATGCAGTTATTTTGATGCGAAGTATGGAATCAGTCGTGACTCATACTCAGAAATGTATTGAAGCTGAAGGCCATCATTTTGAACATTTACTTTAACGACCATTTGGAACATTCAGTTTGACCAGAAAGTACACTCATTTTTCAAATTGGACTGTAGCCTTTCTTTTCCCAGAAATTTAACCTTGTAGGTTGGAAAATAAATTTTCTACGACAGTTCAAATTGTGTATACATTTTTTTGACGCACCCGGCAGTTTGTTCATCATAACTCACTGAATTTTACGCTGTCACACAGATCTATAGGTACATGAAATAGGTTTCACATCTGACAAAGTTTTCACAATGGCCATCGTATTTCTCCTTTTTTGGAACTTTTTCATCATATACTGGTTGTTTCTTCTCTCACTTGACTTTCACCAAGGTGCACAGTAAATTTTGAACCCCGGTTTGACTGTCAGTTACTCTCTACTGGCAATGTCCTTATATTTTACATTCAAACAAAACACCAACAGTTTTTCTCTTTGTTATAGAGATTTGTACCATCTAATTTCTCTTATCTGAGAGGAGGAAAAATCAATATGTAAGTTGCAACACTATGATGAAGAGACAGGTGTCAGTGCATGCCTGGGTAGTTGCTCACAAATTTTGTGTGCTGAGAGAGCCCTTGGAAAACACACTTAAAGGAGTCAGGTCTCAGTCTCTGCAAGAGACTAACAGCAGACACTGTGAAGTAAGGAAGCAAATGGAATGTGAAGTGGCATGGTAATATTTGATATTTTGAAGTTAGATGGCTCTCAATGAATAAGAACATTAAAATTTAATTGGTTCGTAGCTTTATTTGGGTGTGCATGTATGACTGTGCAAGTAGGCAGAAGCGTTCATTGATGTAGGCAATGATTATTGCTAGTCCACACACACATTTCAACTTTACTTCATAGTTATGGGGTTGTGAAGTTTTCATTTTAACAATAACACCATAAAAGCTAAGGAAAGCAGCATAAGGTGTGTAAATATGTTTGGCAAGTTACGGAGACAGACTTCTTTGCTTTCAAGCTTTCAAACTACAAAGTATGTAATTTTGGTATTTTCCCAGATTACAACTAAATTTTACATGTTTTGTACTTGCCCAAATTCATTACACATACCTTGGCATAGATGAATTTTGCATAGATGAATTTTCTCCATCATCAATGTGCATGGAAATGTTTTCTTACAGCCATTGGCATTTTCTATCAATATTTGTTTTGTTTTTTCTACTTGCCTTTAGCAGTTTTCTTAGTGCAAGAGTCATGTTTCATAGTTACAAAATTGTGACTCAATGTTTCATTCATTGTTACCATTGTTAGAACTCTATCAATAGCAAATTAATTTAATCAATTTAATGTTCCATAAATATAATCTTACTCTTTTAATACCTGTGTGTTTTATGATTTTCACACATAGTAATACCATTGACATATTGAATTCTGTTCCTTGGTCTGACGATGCATCAGGAATTATAGTGAGGACATTTTTTTAGAAAATAGATAATATGACAAATGTGTGGAGATATATTCTATTGCAGATATGTAGTTAATTATGGTGCTGGCAGATAATGAAATAATTTTTCCATGATATGAATAATATGTAAAACTGGAAAATTTAAAAAATATATTTAATTGAATTATATTTTAGTATTGAACCCCTCTTTGCACACACACATATATTTATTCAAATATCACAGATTTTAAAACTGTTTACCCTTTAAAGGTTTTCCCGCCTTCTTGAAATCCTGTGGCTGGTTTCTGATACTGACATTGACATATGTTTACATTTCTGTTCATTTACAGTTATATACATTCCTACACTTATGTGACATTTCTTATTGAAAATTCTGCTTCCTTGAAGCATTGATGGGGAACTTTTAGTACAATGTGTGAAGCTAGGATATTACAAGTGATAATCCACCATCTTGTTCCACTTCTCTGTTGAATTCAAATTCTTATGCCCCATCATTATCAAGTTCCCTTTTGCTTTTTTGGCATTTCTTGTCATCACTAATATTCTCACTAGTTCCTGCTTGTTGTCTGTATTTCGAATAGTTTTATTTAACTCTTTCCTGTCTTGAATTTCAAATGCCTGTTTATAGTTAATAAATATCGATGTCCAGTTCATGTTCATAGTAATTTTCCTTATCCGTATGATGACAAATAACAAATCTGTGGTTGTTTTTCTAATTTGTGAAATCCATACATTTTGAGTAATCGTTTGCTGCTTGGAACTATTTTCTGGATCAACACCCCTAACCCCAAAAATCAATAACTTCTGTCAACATCAATCTGAGTTACATAGTTTTTACATCTAACAATCTGAGGTTTCAAGTATAACACTTCCATACCATCCACAAGATAGTAATGTGGCTAGTAATCTAGTTGCAGGTCATGGAAACATGCAACAACTACTGAGGATTTTCACATCACCCTGTAACTAATTGGATGATCTCCCATCTCAGGTGGAAGTGATTGATTGAGTTTATTTTACTTCGTGTTTTGTGCCTCTTGGCTAATTCGCGAAGATGGGGATGAGTGATGAAATGATATATTGATGAATTGACATTCACAAACAACCAAGCCCGAGCAGGATTCGAACCCGGGACTCTTGCAGGTGGGAATGAGGCCAGCAGTCAGTAGTTTTATTTATTGTTATATAGTAATGGGAGACAGAACAGCAACTCTTCCACTCAACCATTACAACTATTAATCACTCTCTGCCTTATAAATAACATAACGTTTCCCCTGGTTACATGAAGAGAACATTTCCACCCAGTGGCGGTGATTGTGTGCCAAAACTGAGGGGGTGGGGCAAGGTGCCAAAGCTGAGGGGGCAAGGTGTCAAAACTGGGGCGCAAAGACAGTATATTTATCTTTGTAGATAAGGTTTAGCATAGTGCGAGGGCAAAAGTAGCATAAAGTGGGGGGCAACAGTCCCCCTTCGCCTCCACTGTTTCCACCTTAATGAACTTAACAAGTTTTGCATAGTCAATTTAACTTGAAAGAATTTTCTGGAGAGTTCACCTTCAACAAAGATTAACATAAAGGAGAATGGTCACTGCCAATGCTTTATTGACAGGTTTTTTGTAAGTATCAGGACCATTGTGCCCTTGACTTACTATCATGTTCTTACAAAGTAGTGTATGTTACAAAGTAGTGTATGTACAACATTTCTCTTGCAATAACCCGGGTTGACTGTCGGCCGGGATTTGGACAATAGTTCATCTGTATTATTTCACTAATTTGAAATTGCTGAGGTCCTTGTTATAATTTTGCATTGACAGAGGAAGGAAATAATCACTATTATTTTTCAAACCATACAATAGTTCGGTGCACTGATGAAAAGTTCTAATCACAAACTACATTTTGCACATCACTTTAAAGACACAAAACATAAAATATCCCCAAGCTGGTGTTGCATACAGGAGTGTGGGACGTACCATCATCTTATACACATGCAAACGAGTCATCAGTCCCAATGTAGGATTTCAGAAAACTGGATACAATTGTCCAACTCGAGAGTTTGTGCTTTTCTGTCACAGTTGAGATGTGTTTATGGAAATTTAGTCTTTGGTCCAAAACCACTCCTAGATATGTGGTAAAAGGTTTGTCCGGTATAGAAGATCCCTGGAGTCGTAGAATCTTTGGTAGTTGTCTATGTCGATGTGTAAATAAAACCGCAGCACTCTTCAGTGAATTATACTTCATGCACCAGCGAGTAGACCAATCTTCCACTCTAATAGTTGTTGTCTCATCCTGCTGTAGCATAGTTCTTCTAAAGGGCTATTTGTAAAGATGGCAACATCATCTGCATAGGTAGCTAACATGCATTTATGTGTAGCAGGGATATCACTGGTATATTAAGCAAACAGAAGTGGAGATAAAACAGCTCCCTTAGGGACACCAGCATGTATGATCTTAACGGTAGATTGAGCACTTAAAAATTGCACCTGAAATTGTCTATTTTGTAAATACTGATCCAATAATTGAACCAAATAAATAGGAACTCCTAATTCCGATAGTTTCACAATTAATCCAGAATGTAAAATGCGATCAAAGGCTTTGTCGGAGTCGAGAAATACTCCTAGAGTATGTCAACTGAGATTAAAGTTTCCTGTAACATACTCCACTACTCTGACCAGTTGCATAGTAGTACTGTGCTGTTTACGAAATCCGAATTGATGATATGGTAGCAAGCCTTTTTTATCCACAACAGCTTGTAATCGTCTGAGGAGTAAATGTTCAAAGATTTTGCTAACATGGCTCAGAAGACTTATAGGTCTATAATTCTGTGGTAGAAGAATGTTCTTTCCTGGTTTTGGCAAGAGGATTATTTTTGCTAGTTTCCAATTGATGGATAATAGCCGGTAAGGAATATAGCATTGAAGACTTTTGCTAGAAAAACTAGCAATTTTCTGGGGCCGTTCTTCAGTTGTAATGTAGTAATAGTATCAAAGCCAGGTGCCTTACCAGGTCGAAGAAGATTTATATCACCTTTGGCCTCTTGAGGGGTTGTGAGAAGTGGATAAGCTGTGAGTGGTTCATGACGTAATCCTTCCAGTCGATGTTGAATCTTCTGGATATAATTGCCATTATGCGGTTGATCTGGTGTGTGGAATTGGTCCTCCAGATGTGTGGAGAACACTTCAGCCTTCTCCTCTGGTGTGTACACCATGCCATTTGGACCCTGGAGAGGGTAGTCAGCAGATTGTGGATTCTTTCGCAGATAATTTCTTAATAATTGCCAGAATCTACTATCCTGCATTGATATCCCGGAGAATTCGGTGTCCCAATCTGATGATATTATATAATAAGTCATGTGGGTTCGATTTTATACAAAATAATCATTTAATCCATAACTAAGAATATACAACATGGCTAACTCCATGCTTGACAATCCAAATCAACAAAACAATTGAACATCTATATTCAAAGATATAACAACATCGGAACCATCAAAGATCCAAATGTTATCTTCTCCACTGTCTGTATCCGACCTGTTAGATTTAAACTTCACTTGATGCAGGTGTACGAGGGTCACTATTTATATTTTGAGCCTAACAATGACAGGAATTTGGCATTGAAAACTGCTTTATTGTTTTTCGAAGTATTCTCCTTTATGGTCAATACACTTTTGCATTCGTTCGAACCATTTGTCAAAGCAGTTTTTCCAATCTTCTTGAGGCACCTCCATAATATGGTTTTTGAACGCATCAATGGCATCTTCCGCCGACGAAAATTGTTGTCCACGCAATTTATTCTTGACATTCGGGAACAAGAAGAAGTCACTGGGTGCCAAATCAGGACTGTACGGCGGATGACCCATCAATTCGATTTTTTGACTGTTCATAAAGTCTGTTGTTAAACGAGATGTGTGACAGCTGGCATTGTCTTGATGAAGAATGATCCGACGACATTTGTTTGTTTTCCGTATTTGACTGAAGACCTCTGGCAAACAAATTGTTGTGTACCATTCAGAGTTGACCGTTCTACGTTCCTCTAAAGGCACAGTTGCCACATGGCCAGTTTTCCCGAAAAAACAGGCCACCATTTGTTTCGATGTGCTTCGAGCGCGAACAACTTTTGTTGGATTGGGTTCATCTTGAAACACCCATACAGTCGACTGCTGTTTACGTTCCGGCTCATATGCATATATCCATGATTCGTCACCTGTTACAATCTTATATACGTCTTTTGAAGCACCATGATTGTATTTATTGAGCATTTGTTTGCAACAATTGACGCTAGCGTTTTTGTCAAATTGTGTGGGATCCAACGAGAACATACCTTTCTCACAGCTAAATGATCATGTAATATTTTATATATGCTGGTGGAACTAATGCCTATGGTTGCCTCAATCTCACAGTATGTCACATGACGATCTTGCAGTATTAGGTTTTGCACAGCATCAATGGTTTCTTGAACAATAACTGATTTTGGATGACCTTCGCGAATCTCGTCGGTGAGCGAATGGCGGCCACGATTAAATTCATTATACCAGCGTTTCACAGTGGCAAAGGATGGGGCTTCATCGCCAAATGTGGAAGTAAGTTGATCGATGAACTCTTGTCTTGATAATCCATGTCGAAAATCGTAAAAAAATCATCGCACGAAAATGTTCACGAGTTAATTCCATTTTATTGTTGTCGCGCAATCTCCAAGGCAACATAAACAACACAAATCAAGCTATTGACAAAACACTTGAAGTACGTTATGGTCAATAATGCCAGACAATTCCGTGCAAACGTCAAATCGCGCCTAACTTCAATCAGTGTTGCCAAGGCTCAAAATATAAATAGTGACCCTCGTACCCTTCTCGTTGTTCCACCGACATTGACCAATAACAAGCATCTTCCTAAATGACCCGTAACTGTAGCTCCTACGTATTTTGGAAATCTGGATGTATAATTTCTTGTCCACACTGTACTTCCGATTGATGGTAATTCTTCGTTCTTATTGGTCTCACTTCTCACCACTTCCTTCTCCATTATTTGCAACCAGGACCAATTATAGATATTACGAGGTTGATTTGACAACAACTCTGCAGGAGTCTTCCTCCTAACATGGCTACTCTTAATGCACCTTCCACCGCTTCTCTGAAATCGAAACTCCTTCCTAGATGGCAATCTTCTAACCACCTCTTCTTCAGAGTACTTTTTACGTTTTGGACCCACTTTTCGGCAAAACCATTACTGGTGGATGATATGGTGGTGAATGAATAATTCGTATTCCTAACTTAGTGCAAAATTCTTTAAGCTTCCTTCCCGAAAATGGAGGTCCATTATCACATGCTATTACACTAGGATGTCCATATCTTTCAAAACATTCTTTGAGACAATTTATCGTTTCTTCACTAGATGTGAACTTAACTTTCCAAACCTCTATTAATCATGTGCATGAATCAACTAACAATAAACATGTGCAACCAGCAAAATAAAAGAAATCCAGATGAACTCTTTGAAATGGCTTATCTGTTTGCTCCCAAGGTACATATTTATTTTGCGGAACATTGTTCTGAAGTGCTTGACACTGTGGACAGTTAATAACTTCTCTTTCTAAGTCAATATCAATTTGCGGCCACCAATACATAGATCTCGCTAATTATTGTAACTTCCAGAAGCCTAGATGATTAGCGTGCAGTTTTTTCAAGACTGCATTATGCAACGATCTTGGAATAATTAACCTGTTGCCCCATATCAAACATTCTTTTACAATCACTATTTCATGTCTTCTCCGGAAAAAATGTGCAAATGGTGAAGCTTTTTGATCTTTATTTAACATTGCTGGCCATCCTTCCGTAACATACAACTTTATCTGCTGCAATAACAAGTCTTTGGCTGTTTCTTCTTTAATACATTGTAACAAGACTGGTTCACATTCTAAGTGAAATACATACTCATCGCTAGGAACATCATCTTCAGGTACTTTCATTAGATACTTCCACATGTTTAGTGTACTCAATTTTAAAATCAAAGGTTGATAAAAGCAAGGTCCATGTTTGAGATCTACTGTTACCCGTAGAAGGAATTTTAGCTTTTTCTCCAAAAATATATTTCACAGGCAGAGAATCGCTATTTACAGTAAAAGTTTTTCCATACAAGTATTTGTGAAATTTCTTCACACCATGTATAAGAGCTGAAGCTTCCCATTCACACTGACAATAGTTCTTCTGAGCGTCAGTTAACGTTGCTGATGAACAAGCTACTGTGCGTAAATTACTTTTGTACACATTACACAATTGACAACCTATTGTTGCATCTGTAATTAGTACAACTTCCAAATTCTGATCGAAAGGAAAAATGACATCTGCTCTCTTCACAATTCCTTTACTAATTCATATTCCTGTTGGTGAACATCAGTCCATTCCCATTTATGTCCTTTCTTCAGCAATTCATGCAAATGAGGTATATGCATTGACAAGTTGGGTATATGCCTATGGTAAAATGAAATACCTCCCAAAAATGGCTTTAGTTGACTGACATTACTACGTACAGCACATTTTAATATTGCTTCTAGGTTCTTTACAGATGGTCTAATTCCTTCACCAGAAATGCAAAATCCTAAATACTCAACTTCCGTAGCAAAGAATTGATACTTCTTAGCATTTACCTTCACATTATATTTCTGAAGACGATCTAGTACATTCCTCACATTATTATAACACTGTTCCAGTCCTTTACCACAGATAATTATGTCATATATGTAACATTTAGCGAATGGAATTCCTGTTAATATCTGATCCATTACATGTTGAAATATCAAAGGACTACACTGCAAACCAAAAGGGAATCTGTTGTAACCAAATAAACCAAAATTAGTATTTATTACCAAATATTTCTTCGAATCTTCATCTACTTCCAACTGTAGAAATGTATTCTTCATGTCAAGAACCACACATGTATCAGAATCACCTAATGTGTTCAAAATATCATCTATTTTTGGTAATGGATAAGTTACTTTCTCAAGTAAAGTATTCAGTCCTGTCTTAAAATCAGCACATAACCTAAGATCATTTGACTTCTTGACAACTACTACCAGTGGTGATGCCCAGTTACAATAAGTTACTTCTGACAGTATACCATCGGAAACCAATTTACTTATATCCTTTTTAACCTGTTCACTTAAACTATAAGGTACTTTATAAGCTTTCCTAAAAATTGGTGTACTGTTAGGTTTAACCGGAATCACAGCTTTAAAACATTTAATAGGCTCCCTAAGATCATCTGAAAATACTGCCTTGTACTCGAGACAACAAATCATTCATCAGTACTTCCTTACTAGAACAACTCTGAACTTCTATCTGCTGTAACATAAAATTTTGCCTCCAGTTAGGCCATAAAATATCCAGCCAAGTTCTTCCTACAATTGGTTGTGGCAAATTTTGCTTACAAACAAAAACATTCATATTATATTTCTTATCTTCCCACAATACATCCAACATAATCTGATCTTCTAATGCTAATGGTCTTCCGTCAGCATTTTTCAAATTTATATTTGCAGGTTGAATCTTTAAATACGGAAAAGATTGATCGAGAAATCTTTTATCAAACACACTTACAGAAGCTCCAGTATCGATCTCATAATTAACTAATTTACCATCACAATTCAAATCAATTGTACATTTATCAGCATTATGCAAATTTCAAACTACAGAGTTAAATTCAAATTGCCTTTCTTTAGCAGAATCATACTTGTAGGCTGGTAACGGAAAAGTGTGCAAGGGCTCGTGTGAAATTAACAATTCTTGATGTTCCTTTTCTGCATTAGACTCAATATAATCTTTACATTCTTTCCAAATTACACCAAGAGATACATTACGTAAGCAACTGTTAGATTCAGTGGACTTAAATTGTAAACTTGATAAGTTTTTATCTGCAGGTTTATTACGAAACCTACAAAATTTCAACGCCTTTTTCAAGCAAATTTATTTTAGCCTGTGCGACCTTTAGTTTATTCTGTGTTCTAATTAAATTGCGTTTCTGATTCTTAAGTTTTTTCTTTAGCAATGCTATTGTATTGCTAGCATCCGCAGTGTGAAGCAAATCATCCTCTACTGATAAGCTTAATGATACATTGCAACGAGTACTTACTTCATTATCATCTGTCCACAAGGATTGCCTTTTCATGGGAGATTTTCGCTTCTTAAATGTCTTAGAGAGGTATTTGGGCAGATTAGGAAATATATGAGGAACTGCTTCTGGTTTTAATTTCCACCTTTGTCGTGGAATTTCTACTGTTTCGCCATTCACTAAAAGGTCAGTGAAAAAATGAATATCACACACATAGCAATTATGACATACTTTTTATCTTTTCTAGGGATGGCACTCTCCCATTTTGAGAAACTATTACCATCTTTAGGTGGCCTAAAAAAATGTCTACTACCTGAAGAACAGTGGTCATATCCAGATCTACAGCCAGGTACGAAACACATAGGCATCTTGTAGTTTTCGCTCGCTGCTGTCTCAAACACAATAATAACGCATTGAGCACAACACAAACTAGTCACAATGGATCAATCACAAATCTAACGACACTAAACTGAATAACGTAACAACATTGTCATTAATAAAAGCACACAATGTTATTCTAGCACAACAAAACACAATGCTCTACATAAAGTGTGGCCGCACTGCAAGCAGAAGACGCTCGTCGCAAGCGAAGTTGCTGCCAGTGTTTCGGTGGGGCACTGCTCTATTCACTTGGCTTACGGCAAGAAACCGAAGTGTACACACTTTCTCTTCTATATGCTCTGGTCATGGTTTGCTGGGGGGTGAGCTATGAGAGTTCCACCAGGCCTCATTTTTGAGAAAAGGGTAAGGATTTGCCGAAGCCGATTACAAATGTATGAAAATTGGCAGAAATTGACATATCAGCATCGGTATCGGCAAAAATCCGATATTTAAACCAGTACAGATTATACTAGAGTTTTACCTTCTAACAAGTTTTATATTCTAGTTTTGTAAGATTTAATGAAAATTTGGTTATGATTCGTCATTATTGTAGAGTTTTTGTAATAAAATTATTGCAAACTCTCATTCAGAGGATCAACCTAACAATACATCGGAAATAAAACAGTACATTGCTGTTGTATTGGAAATTCAAAAATGAGTATTCAAACCTGAAGCAAGTGCTGAGAAAATACTTGGGCACATCTGCTACATCAGAATTCAGTGACTGAGTGTTCAGTGTTGCTGCACAGATTTGCGATAAGAGAAGAAGTAGGTTACTTCCTGAAGTGCTTCCAAATCTCGTATTTCTGAAGTTGAATCTGGCAGAACAGGAATTCATTTTGCATTTCAAAGAACTGCTTGTGCTTGTGTACTAATGTTAAATCTCTAGGTTCACATAACCTTTTGTAGATGCAACTGTACATTCGCATCTCTTGAGAATATATATGTATATACATATAATATGCAATAGAAATGTACATAGCAAATCTATTTTTGTCATGCAGAAAATAAATCCCATTTCTGTTTAATAATCTTATGTATCGGAATCGGTTAAATATCGGCATCGGTTCCAAAAATTATCGGTGAGTACATCGGCATCGGTAAATTTTAAGCTTCATCACATCCCTAGAAAAGGGCTTAAAAGCCGTGCGAAAGTGTATGTGGAAAGTGTCATGGACTCTCTCGTGACACTGTTGAACCAAACAATGTTTCACAATGAATCGTGTATGTTCCAAGAAATGTTCTGTCCCAGCTCATAAGGCAAGGATGACGCGACAGTGTACTCGATTTCATCTCCACTTTTGATTGGCCATCTGATAGCCATGATCTCATCAGTACCTTGGACTATAAACTGTGCCCAGAGCTAGAGGGGACTGTCTGCAAGAAGAGGCACCCTATAATTGAAAGTTAAAAACACTCCTTGATAGCAGGAAGGGCGGGACTTTCCCATCAAGACAATCCGTGCTGTAATAGATGCCTGGCCAGGGAGACTTCGAGGCTGTGTGAGGGCGAAAAGTGTACATTTTGAAAACTGATTGGTGCTATTTGTGTGTAATATATGTAAGTATAACATACTAAAATAACATTTAAAAATTTGAAACCATATTCAATTTATTCACAAAACAGTGTGTAACAGTATTTATGGCCAGACTAGGTATTTTATCGTAAATGCAACTGACATTATCAACAATGTGCACATTTTGCAGTGTGTTAAGTGAGGAACAAAACTGTTTTATTCATGTAGTATTCAATTTTTAAGATATTTTGAACACCTGTAAAAAAAATAACAGCCAGGTGTTTTAAACGTGACCCACGGGTATTCATCACAATATGGCCAAGGGGGAACCACAATGACGCCACCCACACGGTCGGCGGCCATCTTGATGTCCGCCATCTTGAATTCAACTTCAGAATTTTAAATGGGAAGGGGGTCGTGCGACATATCAAAATGGGTTAGAATTTCACGAGAAATGCAATGGTGAAGGTTTTTTCGACGTATCTTTAACCAGTAAAAAGTTATGACTGAATTCTTGTACCAATTTTCTCCTTTTCGGTGTTAGAAAAATGCCTTAAAATTTGTTTAGCACATCGGTAATGCATCGAGATCAAAGTGACGTCTAGGGAGAGAAGTTCGCATGCCATTGCACACGATTTTAATCGGATACATCCATGAAGAGCTGCGCATTATAAATGGTTGTCGCGAACAATTTACAGTGTGACGCTTCCATTGAATTAAAAGTCCTTCGCAGTGACAAGGCTACTGTTTATGTTCATAAGGAAGTTCATAAACAGAATATTCGATGATTTTTATCTGATAACTAACTTTGGACAAAAACAGGTTCATAACGTTCCCATAAGTGTTCTGGTGTTCTTCCCTATTGAAAGAAACTCTGTAAAAAGTACCTTCTTCCATAAGCAAGGATGAAAAAAACTGTTTATTTAACAAATCCAAGTAGCCATAAGCATTTAAGGTTCCGTTGATGGAAAATTGACTAACCAACCGTGTTCCACACAGCACGCCACACCATTAACTTACCAACACTAACCATTCAGCTTTGATCTGTCGAAAATGGGTTATCAGATAAAAATCATCGAATATTCTGTTTATAAACTTCCTTATGAACATAAACATTAGCCTTGTCTCAACAAAGCCATGTGTTTTCAACATTTAAAACAAGTTGTTTAAAACACTTTTGTTTTAAACATGCCAACTTGCTCTTCGGTGTGAAAATCTCGTCTCGTGTTGTGTGTCTCTTTGGTGTGAAACTCTCGTGTCGCATGTCTCTTCGGTGTGAATTCTCCCTAACACATGCAACCTGGTTGAGGCTGGTGTGTTAACATAGCATTTCGTTGGAAGTTCGTGTTGATAATTTTATATTGTAATGTACATGGCCTAGTAGGTTCTGCCAGTTTTTAAATTCAGTTGTCGGATTATTGTGTCTCGACATAGTGGTGTAACTAAAGTTATGCAACTATGTATTTCAAATAATACTAAAATTAAAATTATTAATCACTGCTAGAGATCCACCATCACATTTGAAAGCCTGGCATGGATGTAGTGGAGCTAGTGTCACTAATTTAAGTCAAGAGAAAGCCTGCAGTTTGCATATTTTCCAAGGTTTCAGAAATCTTGGTGCTAGTATACTAATGGGCTTTGAGTGATGGAGAACACCTTTAGCAATCCTTTGGTACCAATAGCTCAATTTTGCCCAAAATACAAGGGATGCGTCATTGCCATATGATCAACAATTTGTTTCTTTACACTACTTTCATCATGATGTAGCACAGCAATGTCTCAGATTTTCTATGTAAAGAACCAAACTGTTTCATTTTCAGAGGTACATGATTACAAATAATGAACAAATGGCACAATACAACACACAGAATTTAGACCACACACGTTTAAATTATAACAAAAATATTTCATGTAGAGCGTTTTATTTTCTATAATATGCTTGAGTGTAACACACAAAATATTTAACAATTTAATATTTACCCAAATTTTAACATTTTTAAAAAAATGTAACTACAATGAAATTTTTAATGTGTATTTTTTTAAAAAACAAATCAGCATTACAACTTGGTCAGAAAATAAAATCAAGCATATTTGACAAGGATGTATCCTTTGTTATCTCATTAACATGAACCCCCCTCCTGAAAATACTGAGAGATACTAATCACAGGTAATTTCTAATATAAAATATATATAGTTTTCAACATCAGTAAATAACATTTATACATGAACATGTGCATATATATATGTGAATCATTTAAGTAAAGTCTCAAAAAATAAAATACAAATTGTAACTTCATCAAGTATATAGATATATAAATAGATCTTTAACAAATTTTAATAACATGTAACCTTTGAGTAGTAAATATTATGCATCATAGATATTGACTTAAAACTGATTTCAGCCACATTAAAACTGCTACTTTCAGTGTATGATTTGAATGTCTTTAAGAAGGGAAGGTACGAGTTTAACTTGAACAACTTATTTTAAGTGAACAAGCCCACTTTGGCGGAGGCTTTGCGTATCCTCTTTCCTCTGCCTTCTCTTGTATTTCAAATGGCTTTAGCATAACCTCAAGGAGAAACTTCACATCACTGAAATCATTCTTTTCTGCCTTCTCTATGGCCTCCTGAAGCATCCAATTTCTCAGGACATACCGTGGATTAACAGCCTTCATGGTCGCCTTCCTATCATTCTCGCTAATGCCCAGGTTGTCAAGCAAAGTTTTGTAGTCCTCGGCGAACAAATAGAAATTCGTATGGTTGGACAGCTTTTCTAGAGACCAGTACTTCTCAAGAACGCTTGGTTTCATTAAATCCTCAACATCTACTTCTCCCAGCTGATAAAAAGTCATGGTAAAATCGGCACCTGATTCGTCCATCATCTTCATTAAATTAGAAATGATGCTGGGTTCGTAGCAGTCTTCAATTCCTAGTTTCAGCATCATACCTTGAATAAACTTTTCCCTAGCAAAAAGTTCCAGTTTTTGGAAAAACTCCCTGCAAAAACTTTGCTGTTCCTCTGTCAGGAGTGGTTCAAATGCATCATAAAACCTTGCCAAATTCCACATCATCACTCTCAACTGACAACCGAAACTATACCGTTCATTACCATCCGACAAGTTGGACACCAAATTTAAATCAGTCTCATCCATGAAACGATATGGGCCGTAATCAATGGTTAAACCAAGCAAGCTAATATTATCCGTATTGAGAACACCGTGGGTGAATCCAAAACATTGCCAAATAATCACAAGGTTGACTGTTTGGTAGCACACATTTTTGAAAAACTCCAAATATCTCTCAGAGTCAGTTTGTTCATTTATTTTTGGATAGTGCTCATCTATTATGAACTGCACCAGTTGTTCCAAAGCATCATATTCTTCATTTCTTGAGAGCACTTCGATGGAACCAATCCTAAACCACGATTCTGCTACACGCAGCACTATTGCAGCACGTTCCTGAACCACCGTCCCATCTCTAAGAGGATCTCTTTCAACAAGGTCATCGCTAACAACCAATGCAGCTGCTCGACACGTTGGCACACCTGTAGAAGATTTATATTAGTTTATTACGATGAGATTTTTAAAAATATGAATATATGCAAATTAACACTATATGAGGTAACTATGTTGCTAAAGTAACCATAAATTTGGAGACTGTAGCATAATAGGCTGAAACTTTTGGGCTGTACCCATAAAGTCAAACAAATTACTGTATAATTGCTACATGTCCCATGGCAGGGAAGCAAGATTTCCAGATGTGCAAAGGAGGTCATTTTACACAACAGAATTTTTAGGTGCATCCACACAGCATCATGTTTCAAACATGCAAAACAACAAAAAAGAGAGTATGATTTGGCAACTACTGACGAAATACCTCCCTGAAGAAGACAAGGGAACTTCGCAAAATATGACGTGCCCAAGTGCGTATGCCAGGGATTCCCAATTTTTTTTGTTTCACGACACCCTTAGTGTTTCAAGATTTTTCCGCATTAGTTAGCGGCGCACAAGGCATATTTAACATTTGCATGTTCTGTTAGTGTGGTTAGGTTGCTTGACCCAAGTTAAAAAATAAACACACATTTGGAAATATTGGAACATTTTGTTGAACCCCTTTAAGCCAGCCACGATGACCCAGGGCACCAAGGTGCATACATTGGGAACCACTCGCATATGCTCTATTACAGCACCTTATTGATTGCTGACAATTTTACCTATCTGATATCAGATAATCTGCAATTTAGTACAAATGTTTTGCTATTTTGTTGTTATTGTTATACCCGTAAACTGTTACACGCGTAAATATAAATGTATAATTTACATATCCTGGTTCTGTAGATGAAAAGTCTAAATTTGCAGTTTCTTTTTCAAAGGCAAAACCTGTTGCAGACACAATAATTAAAGAGGTGATTAAGCCATGGAACATTTGCAATTTTATATTGAATCGATAGAATAGCAGCTATTAGTATCGGTAGAATTTCGTATCAGTAATTCCCTACTAATAAAAGAATGTGATGTTCAGCCCCTGTAACGTTTGCATTATTTTTGCTTTACAAACATTACACATTCAAAAAAAAAAGTGAAGAAAAAGCGACGTTCCCTTTTTTTTAGCCATCGAAGCTCGTTTTACCTCACGATGACTTCTTGTGCTGCCTCTAGCGGCGATTTCTGAAACCACTGGTCAGCTCGTAAAATACGCTGCTTCAGTCAGTCGGCGTGTGCGTTTCGCCTCTCGCAGCTACTTCCTACTACTGCTCCGAACGGCAGGTGCCTGTTCTTGGGCACGACGTCGAATTCTTTGTCGGCAAGAGATACAACTCCACCAGAGCTTCCTGAAGTGAAACCTGCCATTCCAACCGTTAATAAGCAGAAGCCTGTTGAATGAGTATAGCGGAAGGAAGGCGTGGACCTTTGTGTGTATTGAACGTTAGTGGAGGTATGTACAAAAACTATCTTTTGACCGTGATATGGAAATGGTGATTACATCTTGCGATCCTGCCGTTCGCTGCCAACATTTTGATAATTTACTTTGACCTTTACGGAACTTTGAGTAACGAATTCTAGAAAACAAACAGTGCTTCTACTTCGGTCGTCCCCCCCCCCTCCCTTTTTTGGCTTTGTGCGTTACTCTCGATGAACTTTTGATAAGTGTTTGAAACCAACGTATGTATTGGTGAGTGGGCGTTAAACAAAAAAAAAAAGGGGAGTAAAGGAAAGAAGGCGAGCGTATGCACGCATGAACTTGTCCTATATTGCCGACGCGTTTAATAATCTGATATTTTCAAAAAAAAGCCTTACACTAAACGTGACTAGCTGCATAATTGAACTAATTAACAAAGTCTATCCGCGCATGGCCAGCGTTTGAAGATTGACAGTGAAGTGTTCCCTTTTTGATTGCCCTAAGTTGCTGTCGGAGGAGTCGAATGCACGCATGTGCGCTTTTGATTAGAAAACAACGACTCTTACTGTCTTATCCCAATTCACTATCTCGTAGTTAATAACCTACCTGCCCGCCTTTCGGTAGCACTAATTGATTAAGTATAAAAGAGAGGCATTTGATTAAGTATAAAAGAGAGGCATTTGATTAAGCTTAAAAGAGAGGCATTTGATTAAGTATAAAAGAGAGGCATTTGATTAAGCTTAAAAGAGAGGCATTTGATTAAGTATAAAAGAGAGGCATTTGATTAAGCATAAAAGAGAGGCATTTGATTAAGCATAAAAGAGAGGCATTTGATTAAGCATAAAAGAGAGGTATTTTTTTGGGTTCAAACAAAAGAAATGGCGGTACGCTATATTTTGCAAATTGTACCTTCAAGGTAATTTAGAGACACAAATCGATACACGCCAACTGTTCATGGTGTCTCGCCCCATCAAAGAATAAGGTTGTGATTTAAACTGTATTTTAGGTGCATACTCGTGGTTTGTTAACAAAAAAAAAAAAATATAGAAAGTTACGCGAGAAGATTAAAATAGCACGCAGGACGCGCAGGTTATTGTTAATGTCACATTGATTGTTAAAATTGCTCCCAACTCTAGTCTTTTTGGAGATTGTGTATACTCGCAAAGTGTATTGTTTTGGAACTTTGAATATACATATATTTGTTAAATTGAATTGTGGAGATCATTTAATTTATCTTGGTTACGTGCACTAAATAGTAAGATTTACAAAAAAGGTGGGACTGGTTGAAAGCCCGATTTGAAGTTAACCTTAAAGAACAACTATTGGATTACACGTTTGGCAACGTTGGAAAAGGAGAAAGGATATTACGTCGGGAGAACGTAACCATAAAATCTAGATTACAGCGGAGAAGGCAAGCATTGCTATCCACTGGCGAATCCCTTCGAAACTATTGCATAAGTGTGCATAATTCATAAGTTTCTTTATTCCAGGGTCCCTTTTTTGTCTCGTGCTTCTTGTGCTTGCTGCCCGTAAACTCTCGCAGTACGGTGCAGGAAGTACGACACAAGAAGATAAAAGCTTGTAGCGTGAAGTGTGGACGTTAAGATTATTTTTTACCTTGCATGCGATCGCAGCCCAGTCGTTTCCAATTGATCAATTTGTGCGATTGCGTTTGACCACACATGTCACGCTATAAATTTTGGTACCAGAGCATGGTTCCTTGATTCATTGCGGCATCATTATTGTTGATATTACTTAACCTGACAATTTTTTTCCCCCCCCGATTGTTTTTGGCCCCCCCCTTTTTTTTGGGTAATTGATTTTTTTTCTTTTCCCTTTTCAGGTCTCCTTTTTCCTACATATATATTGTTTTACTACATTATCTTTTGTGCAATTGTAACTGGATTCAGTTCAGACTTAGCAGCACTGTCCTTTTTTTTGATCTAAGCAACCAACATTGTTCCTTTTCGTTACAATTGTAACGTACCTTTTTACCTTCTTCGGTCGTCCCCCCCCTTTTTTTTCTTGGATCTTACCTCGTCTGTTTGTTTTTTTTTTCTCCATTTTGCCTTTTTTACAGATATTTTTGGGGATTTTTCCTCTGTGTGTTTACATATTTCCCTGCCTTTTTCTGAGATCGCGAGATGACATTTGATATTCCGCCTCCCTATGCACCGTCCCCTTTACCTCCACCCTCACCTTCAACTTTGGATTTTGTTAGTAGTTTATTGTTACCCCAGCACCATACTCCCGTGCGTGACTTTGTCCGCTTTAATACCTTCAAATTCCTTTTTACGGATTTGCCTTTGTTACATGGACGGGATATCCACCTTTTGTTCACTTTCATGTTTAGACTCCATAAGATTGTTAATTTGGAATTGCTCGATGTGGAGTCTGTTTTGTTATGGGCCCTACAGTATACCTTACCCCCACTTACAGAGATTTGGATGGAGGGTCTCTTACAAAAGTTGCCCTGGCATTTATTTAAGTTAATGGTTTGGAATCGTTTGGTTCCATACTCCTTATTGTTGCCCTTTCAGAACGAGGTTTTACATCGGGTGCAGCAACCCGGAGAAAGCTTATATTCTTTCGTTCGCGACATTTTTGATGCTTGTCAAACCCTCCCGGTGGAATGGTCTGAAGCTCAGTTGTTACGCACGATAATTGAGGGTATCAATTTCCCAGCTCGTGCGTTACTTTTGGGCCATTCTTGTCCTCAAACTGTTGCGGATCTACTCCTTTTGGCACAAAACATCTGGCAGTCGGAATTGAAATGGAATCTCCAGCAACAACCTGACACTGCGGCCATTCCGGCTCATTCGCCTTTGGCGGACGATTCCGCGGATTGCAATCTTTCGCCCCATGATCCCCCTTCAGTTCAATCATGTATGCCCGCGGTAGCGTCTTTAACGCAGCCAGATTCTGGTTACGATTCACATTTGCCTTCTAGCACAACGCAGGTGGCCACACCTCCTGTTTCGTTACATGCCGAATATCCATTTTTGTTTGAAGGTCACTCAACACCCACCATGCGGGTGCTCCTTAATCAACAGCCTGTTTTGGCGTTACTAGACACAGCTGCGTCGGTATCTATAATTTCTTCTTCCTTACTCAATACACTTAACGGTTCTTTTCCTATTTTTTCTGATCATTCCATCGAATTGAGAGATGTTACTAACCATTCATTTTCTTTATCTTCTTTTTGTTACCTACCTTTGCGACTCGATCGACTTACTTGGCAATGGCGCTTTTGGGTGTCGGACGCTCTCCCCTTTTCAGTGATTTTGGGCACGGATTTTTTGGTCCATACCAAGGCGACCATTTCTTTTGAGACGCAACTTTTATCCTTTCCTTTTCATCAGGAGGGTGTACCTATGACTTTCCCTGACCTTGCTCAGATCTCTATCTCTGAGGCCCCTTTGGGTTCCTCTTCGAGTTCACCGGACACTTCTCAGGTGTCTGCCATTACCGATCCTCTTCCTGTTCACTTAGATAACCAATCCTTACAATCATTGTTACTTCAATTTCAGGATGTGGTTACGGAAAAGGTTGGTACTTGCACTTTGGATCCGGTTTCGATACCTGTTATTTCAGATATCCCCTTTCGATCGAAACCCTTCCAGCTAAATCCTGTTCAAACTGACATCATGCGGACCCAGATAGCAGAGTTGCAGGCTCAGCACATCATAGAACCCTGCCGGTCATCTTACTCCAGCCCGGCCTTTCTGGTTCCAAAAAAGAACGGTACTTACCGTCTAGTATGCTCATATAAGAACCTTAATCGTCTGATAGCGTATGATCAATTTCCACAACCGCGCATAGACTTATTGTTTCAACATCTCCAATCAGCGGCGGTATTCTCTTGTTTGGATCTCTGCCAGTCGTTCCATCAGATACGGTTAGATGATAGAAGTAAAGACTTGACAGCATTTGTCACTTCCTTTGGCCAGTATCGGTATACTCGCGTTCCGTTTGGCATCAATCTTGGAACTCAGATCTTGTCAAGAGTTCTTGATGAGGTGTTGGGGAAGTTTAAATACAAGTTCCTTTTGACCTATGCAGATGATTTATTGATATATTCACCGGACGAATCGTCTCATATGGAACACCTTAGAGTGGTCCTTCAGGCTTTGCGATCGGCTGGTCTTACTGTTAACCCGGATAAATCTATTTGGAAGGTGTCAGAAATTAAGTATCTCGGTTATATTGTTCGTAAGGGCCAGATGGTTATGGATCCGGATCGGATTTCAGCCATCCAAGATATTCCGGCTCCTAAAAGCCAGAAGGGTGTTTCTCAGGTCATGGGTTTACTCTCATATTATTCCCGGTTTCTTCCCCAATTCGCTGATCGTACGTCTTTTCTGACAGATAAGCGGAAGAAAGATACTACCTTTGTGTGGACTGCCGAGGATCAAATTCGGTTTGACAATTTGAAAGCCGCATTTATTGAACATACGGTTCTCGCTTTGCCCGACTTTACAAAGGAGTTTGTTCTTCAAACAGATGCTTCAAGTTTGGCACTGGGTGCTACCTTAAACCAACGTGAAGCGGATGGCTCCTTGCGTCCCATTGCATTCGCATCGCGAAAGCGTACGACCTTAGAACGTAAACAATCTATATATGAAGCGGAGTGTTGTGCTGTGGTCTTTGGCTTCAAGAAATTTGAAACATATTTAACTTCTAAACACTTTGTTCTCCAAACAGATAATCAGGCTTTGTCTTGGTTGTTAAAACACCCTGAACAATTTGGTAAGTTTGGTCGATGGCTTTTGTATTTGTCTCGTTTCTCTTACCATGTAGAACATATTGCTTCTGCTAAAAATCCGGTGGCCGACTGTCTTTCACGCATGCATTCTTCTGATGATTTTATGGTAACATCTCCGTCTTTTACTAGTTTGGCTTGCGCGGCTCCCAAATTTAATATCATTCCCTTTAATAGGTCAGACATTGTGGTTCTGCAAAGTCAGGATCCAGACTTGTCTCCCATTATTACGCAGTTGAAGGATAATCAACAGGTTAAGCATTATCATTTGCATCAGGATCTGTTGGTTTGGCAGCCGCCTCGTTCTACATCTTCTCTAGTTGTTGTTCCTCACGTTCTTCGACACTTATTATGTCGTTATTATCATGACACCCCTGTTGGTGGTGCGCATTTAGGCGTCAATAAAACCATCAAGAAAATAGCGACGCTTTTCTGGTGGCCTACTTATTTCTCTGATATCCGCAAATATGTCCGTTCTTGTGACATTTGTCAGAGGGCCAAACTAGCTGTACGTAAACCTCCTGGCCTTTTATCTTCTGAGGTTATACGACACCCTTGGCGTCGATTATATATCGATTTGGTTGGTCCTCTTGTTCGTTCCACTAAGGGTAATGTGTACATTTTGGTGGTGGTGGATGCCTTTTCCAAGTGGGTGTCCCTATTTCCGCTCAGGTCGGCTACATCCCATCACATTATTGATAAGCTCCGCACCTTGTTTCTGTTGTTTGGTGCTCCATGTGAGTTGGTCTCGGATAATGCTTCTTATTTTCGTTCTAACTTCTTTAATAATTTTCTATTCGAGTCAAATATTCGTCATATTTACACTAGTGCTTATTACCCCAATCCTTCCTTAGCGGAGAGATTCATACGGAACCTGAAGGCTTCATTAATTTGTTACCATTCTAAGGATCATTCCAAATGGGACTCTCATCTGGAAAGCATAGCTTTTGCCTTCAATACCGCCCAACATGATAGCACTCATACATCTCCATCTAAAATTATTTTGGGTCGAGACATAGACGGTCCGATGAATTTTTTTTGGGAGTTACAAACTGATTCCGAATTGGCAGCTCCTCCTTCGCCGGAGCGGGCACAGCGCTGGGGAGAGGCTTACCAACATCTGTTAAAGTCTTGGCGTTCTCGCCAACTTAAATATGATCCTTCCCGATCCCAGGTTTCCGTGAAACCAGGCGATATGGTACTTTACCGTACCTTTCCCCATAGCAATGCATTGCTTCACATATCTTCGAAGCTTCAAGAGCGTTGGTTGGGTCCGGCCCAGGTGTTTAAAATGCTGGGTCCGGTTACCGTCATGCTGGTCGACCCTGACACTCAGCAAATCGTCCGAAAGGTTCATGTCTCCCATATCAAGCCATATGTCATTCGTGACGAGGAAGTTGATCCTCAATCTGTCGATTTAGCGGATTCAGATGTTGCTGCTACTCTCCAGTCTTCACCTGTCCCTTCCGGTTCATAATGGGCTTTGATATTTTTTTTATGGGGTAGTGCTTGGTTCATCCGATATATATCCTAGCTCCCTTTCTTAAATCGCTCTTGTGTTTATATATATGATGTAAATTTTTCCAAGGTTTATTGTCATGCACACAGGTATTATTCTTATAATTAAGGCTTTATGTGTATTTATGAATGATTTTCTTCATTCTTTGCAAAGGTGTTTGTTAATACTGTTCATTATGTTCTCTTGAATATTGACTCTGTATATGTTCTGTATCCTATTGTTATTCCTGCTTCTTGCATCTTTTGTAATAGTGCTACCTTCCTTTTCCCAGTTGTAGTAATTTCCCTCCTCTTCTTTTCTATTTCTTACGTCTTCCTTCTCTCTTTTCTAGTTTTTGATTCCTGGTTTTTTTTTCTTTTCTATGTTTTTACTCCTCCGAGGATGTGATTTACTACTGGTGCTCTTTGGGAAATGGTTCAGTGTTACTACTCTCTGTACAACTCGGCGTAGCCATTTCATGCATGCCTAGGAATGACAACGTTGCAGATATGTTTCAGTCCGGAGAGAGTTGGAATTTTGTCAGACATCGAGGTGTTTCGACCGGGAGGCGTGCACGATGTTCTGCAAATTGGAGGATCGACATCAGAATTGATTTTCAAAATCTTGAACTTTACGTGTTAATTATGAAAATTGTCAGAGTTGAACTCTGATTGGTGATTCCGATTTAGTGTGCTTCATATGTGTTTTGTTAATTTTTTGGAATTTTTTTTTACTAGTATTACTTGCTTTACCATTCTTATGTGGTTGGTTCATAATGGGTATATATTTGTATTGCCTTCTCTATATCAGTGGGTTTTTCCTTTCTCTTTTCTAGTGGGGGGTATTTGTAACGTTTGCATTATTTTTGCTTTACAAACATTACACATTCAAAAAAAAAAGTGAAGAAAAAGCGACGTTCCCTTTTTTTTAGCCATCGGAGCTCGTTTTACCTCACGATGACTTCTTGTGCTGCCTCTAGCGGCGATTTCTGAAACCACTGGTCAGCTCGTAAAATACGCTGCTTCAGTCAGTCGGCGTGTGCGTTTCGCCTCTCGCAGCTACTTCCTACTACTGCTCCGAACGGCAGGTGCCTGTCCTTGGGCACGACGTCGAATTCTTCGTCGGCAAGAGATACAACTCCACCAGAGCTTCCTGAAGTGAAACCTGCCATTCCAACCGTTAATAAGCAGAAGCCTGTTGAATGAGTATAGCGGAAGGAAGGCGTGGACCTTTGTGTGTATTGAACGTTAGTGGAGGTATGTACAAAAACTATCTTTTGACCGTGATATGGAAATGGTGATTACATCTTGCGATCCTGCCGTTCGCTGCCAACATTTTGATAATTTACTTTGACCTTTACGGAACTTTGAGTAACGAATTCTAGAAAACAAACAGTGCTTCTACTTCGGTCGTCCCCCCCCCCTCCCTTTTTTTGGCTTTGTGCGTTACTCTCGATGAACTTTTGATAAGTGTTTGAAACCAACGTATGTATTGGTGAGTGGGCGTTAAACAAAAAAAAAAAGGGGAGTAAAGGAAAGAAGGCGAGCGTATGCACGCATGAACTTGTCCTATATTGCCGACGCGTTTAATAATCTGATATTTTCAAAAAAAAGCCTTACACTAAACGTGACTAGCTGCATAATTGAACTAATTAACAAAGTCTATCCGCGCATGGCCAGCGTTTGAAGATTGACAGTGAAGTGTTCCCTTTTTGATTGCCCTAAGTTGCTGTCGGAGGAGTCGAATGCACGCATGTGCGCTTTTGATTAGAAAACAACGACTCTTACTGTCTTATCCCAATTCACTATCTCGTAGTTAATAACCTACCTGCCCGCCTTTCGGTAGCACTAATTGATTAAGTATAAAAGAGAGGCATTTGATTAAGTATAAAAGAGAGGCATTTGATTAAGCTTAAAAGAGAGGCATTTGATTAAGTATAAAAGAGAGGCATTTGATTAAGCTTAAAAGAGAGGCATTTGATTAAGTATAAAAGAGAGGCATTTGATTAAGCATAAAAGAGAGGCATTTGATTAAGCATAAAAGAGAGGCATTTGATTAAGCATAAAAGAGAGGTATTTTTTTGGGTTCAAACAAAAGAAATGGCGGTACGCTATATTTTGCAAATTGTACCTTCAAGGTAATTTAGAGACACAAATCGATACACGCCAACTGTTCATGGTGTCTCGCCCCATCAAAGAATAAGGTTGTGATTTAAACTGTATTTTAGGTGCATACTCGTGGTTTGTTAACAAAAAAAAAAAAAATATAGAAAGTTACGCGAGAATATTAAAATAGCACGCAGGACGCGCAGGTTATTGTTAATGTCACATTGATTGTTAAAATTGCTCCCAACTCTAGTCTTTTTGGAGATTGTGTATACTCGCAAAGTGTATTGTTTTGGAACTTTGAATATACATATATTTGTTAAATTGAATTGTGGAGATCATTTAATTTATCTTGGTTACGTGCACTAAATAGTAAGATTTACAAAAAAGGTGGGACTGGTTGAAAGCCCGATTTGAAGTTAACCTTAAAGAACAACTATTGGATTACACGTTTGGCAACGTTGGAAAAGGAGAAAGGATATTACGTCGGGAGAACGTAACCATAAAATCTAGATTACAGCGGAGAAGGCAAGCATTGCTATCCACTGGCGAATCCCTTCGAAACTATTGCATAAGTGTGCATAATTCATAAGTTTCTTTATTCCAGGGTCCCTTTTTTGTCTCGTGCTTCTTGTGCTTGCTGCCCGTAAACTCTCGCAGTACGGTGCAGGAAGTACGACACAAGAAGATAAAAGCTTGTAGCGTGAAGTGTGGACGTTAAGATTATTTTTTACCTTGCACGCGATCGCAGCCCAGTCGTTTCCAATTGATCAATTTGTGCGATTGCGTTTGACCACACATGTCACGCTATACCCCTGAGGGCCAGGGGCTTCGGCAGGAAGGGAAGGGGGGGTTAAATGGCTCGGTGGACCCCCCTGGAAATTGACATCGTTCATTTAAAGATACAAGAAAGTTGAAAGTTTGTTACTCTTATTACATTGGATTGAAAACATTGAGCGAAAAATACTGGGACAAGGTTATATTTTCCCATTTCATCCAAAGAACAAATCGTTGCACAGTTTTCAAAATTCTAATAATTACAGTTGTAGGTGAAAGGTCACACAACAAACTTTATGAAAAAAGAAAAGTATATACAAAAGAAATAATGGAAAATAGTTGTGCTGGTATTCACTCGTTTGGTGGATCGAGTCTCGCCATTTATATAATAATAATTATTATTATTATTTCGAATAAAATTTATTTTGGTTAGTTTATAATATTTATTGTTGTATAACAACATTTGTAACCGTAGTAATAATACTTATCATTATTCTACTATTCAACTTTTTATCACTTGTCCAACCACCCTGAAAAAATTTCTGGTGACGCCCATGCTACCGACTACCAGCCTAACTTCCACATGCCTCCGCAGAGCTCGGCTATCATCCAGCCAGTTACGGGCTGACGTGTGGTCACCACAACAAAACCCCGTTCATTGTTGGGGGCTTCCATGATCAGGTGATGCTACTCATTTGTAGCTCCCCAACTTTCTCACAGTGGTGAATGGGCACCGTTCCCATACACTGGCTTAAATCTCAGGAAAAAAGTTGTTACACTCCACCCTTAGGAGACTCAAACCACCACGCATTCCAAGCCCAAAGCCTGATGCCTTAGACGGCACAGCCACGGTGGGGGGCATTCCTATTAATAAAGGTTAATGCATGCTATTTATCACATAAGCAAAAATGTTCTGTCATATTTTCTGTGTTAAACTGCAAGCAATAAGCAAATTGTTAAACATGCAACAAACTTGGATAAAGGTATAGTAAGTTATTCTGGGAGTCTACATGTGCAGTCCTGTCAGTCTAATATGTACATCACGAGAAGTGTAGTCAAGCACGGACAACCAAAGAGCATTATATGTGTGTGTATACTGGTGCTTGCATAACAGCCTCAAGTATAGGGTGACCAGACATCCTGATTTTTCGCAGGACAGTTTTTTTTTTAGAGTCATGTCCTGCGGTTTGCGATGCTCCTCGAAGAACCAAATATGTCCTATTTTTCGACAGCATCATGTAAAATGTCTTGCAAAACATCCAGATGAATTGTTTGCCTCCGTGAAACCATGAGTGCCTTAATAGTATTGTTACTTTGCAAACAAATACTTCTAGATCTAAAAAATTTTGCACTCGCTTCTCTTGCAACCTTGGTCTTACTGTAAAGCTCATATTAATTGCTTAGAAGCAGATATTGCATGCAATCTGTTCATGATATCATATGCAAGGTACTGAGTGATTACTAAAACTATATGCAGGAGGTGCTTTGAAAACTGAAAATAGACCAATTCTGGGGATTTGCACATTTGATGCATTGATGAGATGATTACTACAACTGCGGCAAGAGACAAATACACTGGTCAACAACTGCATGGTATGGGGGCATAATGAAAAATGGGGAAACACCACTGCACATCTTCGCCGCAGGATCCGTTACTGGAGCACGGTATTCTACCAAGATCCTGGAAGGTTATGTTCGTTTTTTTCGGGGTGCAGTGGGCCCTGACTTTCTTTACATTGATGATAATGTGCGTCCACACAGAACTGTCCACGTGACAGAGACACTGGAAAGAGAAAACATCACCTGCATGGACTGGCCTTCATATTCACCGGATCTCAATCCCATCGAACATGCGTGGCATGCTCTCGGAAGGCAGGTTGCACAAAGGAATCCCCCACCCCGGACCATGCAGGAGCTGAAAACTACACTTCAGGAAGAATGGGACAATATACTAGGGATGGGCAAATGGATCCGGATCCAAAAAATCCAAATCCGGGATTTTCGGATCTGGATCCAGATCTGGATCTGGATCCAAAAATCCCGGATCCAGATCCAAAAGTTCCGGATCTGGGTCCAAAAGTTTCAGGTCTGGATCCGGATCCAAAAGTTCTGGATTTTAGAGTTTCGTATCTCAATCCCATTATAATATTACCACACCTTAAAAGGTATTATGATCTTCGATTACAAAGAAATTTTTCATTAGTTAGTCCTTCAAGATTTTTTTTCTAGTGTTGTTCCTAAAATACTTTGCTACGCATCGGCTAACACACTTGTGCACAAAAATAATCTTACTTGTTTAACATAAAATGTTAGAGGTGATTTTGTAAATGCCACTGAAACGAATATGTATTCATTCGAATGTATTGGAAATGGAAAAACATATAAATGTGAGACATTCCATTCCAGGATTAAACCTTTAACACATTTAAGAAGATAGAAATGTAAAAAAATATATACAATTGTTCTACAGTTAGAGTTTTAAAAATTAAAATAAAACATTATAATATATGCAGTGTTATATAATTACAAAGTGTAAGACTAACAAGGGAGGTTATCTAAGTGTCCCCCTCCGATTTCCATGAAACTTCGCAGGTGTATAGAGGAGCCCAAAGGAAGAAATACGTGTTTTTTCTTTCGGCTAAAAAAACTGTTCTAAGGGGCATTCCCCCCTCAAACAAAAAAAAACACGTATTTCTTTGGGCCGCTCTATATACCTGCCAAGTTTCATGGAAATCGGAGGGGGAGACTTAGACCTCCCTTGTAAGTGTATTAATTACACAGGGCCGCCATGGGTTCTGTTGTTTTTATAATTTTGGGTGTTTTACATGTATTTGAACTTGCTGATGCTGAAACTGGCATTAGTTTTCTCACATCAGGCAATAATTTTTTACAATTCACGATTTATATATGTGGGTTGTGGTATGCACGTATCAGTGTAATTGAAGTGATTGTCACTAGATGTCACTAGTACGTTTCAAAGTTATTCAACAAATAATAAAGACGAATAAGCTTTAAATACAGAGAAGGTTTGTTTTATTTAAATTAATTAATATGTTTCTTGCCTAAATGCTGAAAAATAATACTATGTGAAACATTGATATATCATTTGAAATTAATTTTATATGTAACTGTCAAAAGTCCTAATTTGCTTCCATGGTATGTAAGATATGTTTGATCTCCTACATTAACATTTGGTTGTTCAGTGTGGTACATTACTGTGGTGTGGCTATGGCATCTCATGGTTGTCTGAATAGCTACATCTGCGGTGAATTTGTTCCCCGGATACAGAGACAGGGAAATTACAGATTTTGTAAGAAGAGCATATTGCGCATACTTTAAAATGAAACTAGGAGATCAAGATAAATCGTGGGCCCCACACAAGGTATGTAGAGCATGTGTGGAATCTTTACGAAACTGGAGCACGGGAAAGCGGCCATCTATGCCATTTGCAATACCCATGGTGTGGAGGGAGCCTCAGGATCACAACAATGATTGTTACTTCTGTTCCTGTAAAATTATAGGTCGAAATATTAGAAACAAGAAGAGGATAGTGTATCCCAATATTCCCTCTGCAATGAGACCTGTTTTGCATGGTCCAGACTTGCCTGTACCGACACCTCCATCAAGTCTTGAGTGTGTAAGTGATCCTGGTTCACTAAGTGATTCAGTGGAAGGAAATGAAATCGAAGATGACATTTATGACCACCCTAACGGATCTCGTGACCCTATACCGTTCACTCAAAGCGAACTCAATGATTTAGTTAGATACCTAAATTTATCTAAAGAATCAGCTGAGATTCTTGGTTCCAGACTTAAAGAAAAGAACTTGCTGGCTTGTGGAACAACATTTTCCTGGTACAGACACCGAGAAAAAGAGTTTGTGCCTTATTTCTCGAAACAAGATTCTCTCGTGTTTTGTTGTGATGTGTCCGGTTTGCTGACTAAGTTAAATTTTCCTTGTCTTTCAACTGATTGGAGGATATTCATTGACTCGAATAAAATAAGTTTAAATTTTTTTCTGTTACATAATGGAAATAAGTTCCCCTCCATTCCTATTGCTCATTCTGTGTCACTAAAATAAACCTACAGCAATATGCAACTTGTTCTTAATAAAATTAAATATGAGGACCATGGTTGGTTGGTGTGTGGTAATCTTAAAGTTTTGAGCATTTTACTTGGACTACAATGTGGATATACGAAAATGTCATGTTACATCTGTGAGTGGGATAGTAGGGCACGAAATTACCACTGGGAAAGAAAAGAATGGCTAATACGGAAAATGTTGAACCCGGGTTCAAAGAACATCGTACAAGAACATTTAGTCAGTCCTGAGAAAGTTGTACTTTCCCCTCTTCATATCAAATTAGGGCTGATTAAACAATTTGTGAAGGCACTTAACAAGGAAGGACAATGCTTTCAGTTTATATGCAACAAATTTCCATCCTTGTTGTACGGCAAAGTGAAAGAAGGTATTTTTGTTGGACCAGACATTAGGAAATTAATGAATGATAAAGACTTCGAGGAAACAATGACTGTAGCTGAAAGAGATGCTTGGATATCATTTAAAAGTGTAGTGTTGAACTTCTAGATAATATTATTATATTATTAGAATAATTAAATCAAGAAGACTTAGGTGGGCAGGCCATGTGGCACGAATGGGAGAGGAAAGAGGAGTTTACAGGATTCTTGTTGGGAAACCTGATGGTAAGAGACCTGTAGAAAGGCCAAGACGAAGATGGAGGGACAACGTTGAGATGGACCTAAGGGAAATTGGTAGGGATGGAAAAGAGTATATAGAACTTGCTCAAGATAGGGAAAGATGGAAGGCCTGTGTTGCTGCAGCCATGAACCTTCGGGTTTAAGAAGGCTAGGGAGTTAGTTAGTTAGTTAGTGTTAAACTTCTTTGGGAACCACAAAAGTCCTGATTACAGAGAAGTTGTTGAGAATATGTTACTTAAATTTCAAGAGCTGGGTTGTAACATGAATCTCAAATTACATTTTTTGCATTCACACCTTGATAACTTTCCACAAAATCTCGGTGAATTAAGTGAGGAACAAGGCGAACGGTTCCATCAGGACATGAGGGATATGGAGAAAAGGTATCAAGGACATTGGAGTGTTAGCATGATGGCTGACTACTGTTGGGCATTGTACAGAGAAACGTCAGAAGAAAATCACAAGAAAGTTAGGAAAGCTTACAGAAGAAAGCGTGCTAAACAGAACTGAAAAATATGTATTGTGTAATGATTTTCTTGTGTGTGTATTATATACTGCTATATGTCGTTTTCTATATTATATAGGTCCTTTGTGTTTGTCTATATTGATTTTAAAATAAACATGTTGATGCGTTTAGTGTGATAAGTAGAGCCCGGAAGTTTGGCAAAATGCCTCTTTTTATCTACTGCATATATTGATAAAATTTTTCCGGATATACGTTTTTCATGTTGTTTTGAATGTTTTAGAAGCCTTTTCATTTTGCCTATTTGGGACCTCACTGCCTATTTTTAATTATAATGCCTTTTTTTTGCCTTTTTCAATGAAATTTGACCATTTTTTTAAAAAAAAATGTGTATATAAATTATTTTTCTCTAAAAAAAAGTTGTTGGCATTTATTTTTCTTCCGTTTATTATGTGAATAATTTTCGCCTTATTTAAGTAATATTGAACTCACTCATGTTTCAACATTGCTGAAGGAGAAAAGTGTAAGAAAAAAGTATTTCATGCTGAGTTAGGATATTGCCTTTCGGTTAACATTTCCTTGTGCATGACTGACTGCTGAAAACCTGTTGCAGAACACCTGCACAATTACGTCCAGCGTCCGTGTCAGGAGGCTATTGACAAGAAACAGCACTAATGCCCAAGGGCCTTTGCATGGATTCCAAAATCAAGTTCTCTATCTTTAGTTTAGTTCTACACTTTGGAGGGAAAGGATCGTGTTGTTGTCATCATGCCGAAATTTAGTGTGCCATTAAGTGGTAAGTTACATGGTTACGTGCGTGAATTTGGTGAAAGCACATTTTCAACAGACGGTACAATTCTTCTCTGCAAGATATGTGAAAAAACAATCAACCATGAGAAAAAATACTTTATATCTCAGCATGTGTCCAACAGCAAAACATAAATCTGCAGCTGCTAAAATGATCGGGCAGAAGAAGATATCCCTAATTTCAACAGTGGGCACTTCATCCAACAGGCAATCTCAGTTTTCTCTTGAACTGTGTAAAGCCTTCATGGAAGCAGGAATGAATGCCTTTCTAGAAAGTGAAAAACAAGTCACTGAGGAAATTCCTGGAGAGATACACTAAAGAAACGGTGCCGTCGGAATCTATGCTGCGGAAAACATATTTAAGCATCTGCTAGGAAGAAGCTCTGCAAAGAACTGGTGCTGAAGTTGTTTTGAAAGAAGATCTGGATATCAATAGATGAAAGTACTGACGCTATGGGACGCTACATAGACAACGTCATCTTAGGAACTATGGAACCAACATGCAGAGAATCCTCGTCATTTCTTCTCATGTCAGAACAACTAGAGAGAGCCAATGGTTCGTCAATAGCTCAGTTATTCTCAAATTCCCTACTTCTGCTCTGGCCAGATGGTGTACATCATGATGACGTGTTACTTTTTATCAGTGATGCAGCTTCCTATATGAAGAAGGCTGCCATAGCATTGAAAATTCTCTTCCCGAACATGCTTCATATCACATGTGTAGCCCACGCAATGCACAGAATCGCCGAAGAAGTTAGAGTGTTGCACCCAGAAATGAACAGGTTGATTTCGAACACAAAGAAGATATTTCTGAAATCTCCCTCTCGAACCCGAAAATTTCAGGAAGTTGCGCCTGAACTTAGTTTACCTCCGCAACCAGTCTTGACGAGATGGGGAACCTGGATAGCAGCAGCTATATATTATGCTAACAACCTTGAAAAAATCAGTGAGGTGATCGATGATCTTCCAGAAAATGAAGCTGCTTCAATTCGTGAAGTGAAAAAACGCCTGTGCTATTCAGAACTGAAGAATGAACTGTCGTTTATTTTTGCACATTATGGTGCATTGCCAGAGACAATTACAAAGCTAGAAAAAAGAGGTGAGACTCTTATAGCATCTATGAAAATCTTCGAGGAATCTATGCAGCAGATGAAGGATGTGCCAGGAGAAAAGGGGTCAGCTGTTGCGGAAAAGTGCAAACGGGTAGTGAGTGCAAATGAGAACTTGAAACAATTGAAAACAATTTGTGATATTCTAAAAGGTGAAAATGCTGTTAGCGAAATGAGTCCAGCTACATTAGCTTGTTTTATGTAGTTATGTGCAATCAAGACGGAGAAAACTGAGATGCTCTTCCCAATGTAGATTTTAACATTGTACCAAAAATTAAAGATAAAAGTAAGTGACTTCCAAATGTGCCTTTTTCGGATATTTTGCCTTTTTTTTCATTTTTAGTGCCTATTTTCCACATTATAAATGCCTTTTTGCCTGCCTATTTTAACGAAAATAAATGCCTGAACTTCCGGGCTCTAGTGATAAGCTACTTATTCTGATTGAAGAAAAGAAAAATTATAATAAAACAGTATGCAATATTGGACAAAGCCCAAATTTTGAAATTTGATTTGTAAGAAAACCTTGCGTGATAGAGAAAAACGGATTTCATATTCGTGATCAGCATGGCACAAATAATAAAGTTCACCTATTAAACAAAAAACAACATTAAATTGAATTTAATTTGCGGCCCTGTGTTACAAATCGCGCACGCACACACACACACACACACTATATATACAGGGTTAGTCAAAATTATGTTAACATTAAATGGGACAAACCAATCCATTAGTGTTAACATAATTTTGACTAACCCTGTATATATACACTACCAACAAAAAGTTTAAGACCACTAGGAAAAAGTGCCAAAAATCAGTAGAAATGAATATATTTCGTAATTAATATACAAGAAATAGATGTAAGAATCTGCTTGGCAATGTACAGTACAAACATACCGTAGGTACATCCACTATACATACTAACGTCACCTCATATTTTGCTTTCATCTATATGTCCACCATGGGCCTTAATGACAGCAGCGCAAACACGTGGCATGCACTCCAATAGTTTGTCCAGATAGGATGGTTGAATGTTACACCAGGCATCGTTGATGAATTCCCGTAGCTGTTGAGTGTTGCTGGGTAACTTCTTCCTGATGTCCCTATTGATTTGGTCCCATAGCAGTTCAGTTGGTGAAAGATCAGCAGACTGTGGTGGCCACGTCATGAGAACTAATGCCCCTGCTGTTGCTTTGCGTTCCAAATACTGCATGCACAGTTTGGATGTATGTTTGGGATCATTATCTTGTTGAAAAATAAACCCATTACCAACAAGACGACGACCAGAGGGGATGGCATGGTGCACCAATATCTGATGATGCCCTTCTTTTACCAATGTTCCCTGAATTTTATGAAGGTCCCCCATCTGGTTTCCGGCAAAACATCCCCACACCATTACACTTCCACCCCCATGTTTCACTGTGGGAACAAGACACTCTTCTTTCATTCTCTCGCCGACCTTTCGACGCACAAAGGTTCGCCTATTGCTGCCAAGTAATTCATATTTGGATTCGTCGGTCCAGAGTACCCGTTTCCAGTTATCCACAGTCCAACCATGGTGCGCTTTAGCCCAGGTCAATCGTTATGTCTTGTTCAAACGTCGTAACAATGGCTTTCTAGCAGCTACTCTGCAACGCACCCCTTCTTCATGCAACCTATTCTTCACTGTTGACACAGACACAGGCGTCACTCTGCTGTTATTCAGGGAAGCAGCGATGCCTGTTGCTGTTAGGCGCCTCTTCTGTTTGCTAGTTACTGTAATATATCTCTCGTCAGCTGCAGACGTTACACGAGCTCTTCCACTACGTGCACGGTCAGCATGACTGTTGGTTTTACGGTATCTGTCCAATGCACAATGAACACCAGTCTTGGAAATATTCAGTTTTCTTGCTATTTCGCGTTCCGAATAACCTTCATTTTTCAGTGCACATATCACAGCATGCTTTTCAACCGAAATTGCCTGTTCCCCACCATGACGGGCCATTTCACACAGCTCCACTTACCTTGCACACCTCACACAATAATGGGCTCGCAATGTCGCCTGCAAGAACAGCAACTGACCGTGAGCCACTGATAAAGATGCACATGAGGCTGGCTACCGTACTGACCGGTTTCACGCACACAGCTGCAATGTTGCCAGCTTCAGCAACGTTTTTGTCACTTTCCATTTTGCCAACCACATGCTGCACATTCGGAAAAAAGTTGGTTTCGCATCTTGTGAGGTTCAAACTAGACTACATTGCATTTTCCATATGTATCATCATCACGTCTTTCTTGGACAGTAACCGTTGGTTCTATACAACACTCCATACTGATTTTTAGGCCATGTTTCATGGTGGTCTTAAACTTTTTGTCGGTAGTGTATATATATATATGTATGTATGTGTGTGTGTGTGTGTGTGTGTGTGTGTGTGTGTGTGTGTGTGTGTGTGTGTGTGTGTGTGTGTGTGTGTGTGGGGGGGTACGCAAATATATTCTTCTTAGGACCGGCGTATCTTTAAACACCTTTCTTAATGGGACCAAAAAAAATGTTGGGACTTTTTGCCGGTCCCAATAAGGAAAAGGCATTTCGAGACTCCTGAGAGCCCTTGCGACCTGTACGCGAAGTATTTCGAAGGTACCAAAAAGTTCATATTTGTTGGATTAGTGTTTATGTCGCTGTGTTACACTCTGCCACCTGCTGGTGAAAGCTGGTACCTTCAAGGCTGTGTAAAACTGTGGTGTTTAATCGCATCCCTTGGTACCGTGAAGTGTGGGTGTGTAAAATCTTGGATCTATTTCGCATGTATTGGTACCGAACATCCCAGGGGGATGAGAGGCGAAGAAAGGTACGTGCAAATGCCGACGGGGTTCCCCTCTCCCCTGGCCGTCTTGTTGCTTCCGAGCTGTCAATGTTGCCAACTTAAAACTTTGGAACCAGATCTGTTTTTCTATTATCTTCTAACCCTCCAAGTGTAATTGTAATTGATTTGTTTTGTTTTACTTCGCTTTTTGTACCACTGTTGGCTAATTTGCCAAGATGGGGATGAGTGATGATATCATGAAATTGATGAATCGACTCCCACAACATCCATGCCCAGACCGGGATTCGAACTCGGGAACCCTGGTGTCGTAGCGCGATGTGTTAACCACTCCACCACGGGGGTCGGCTTTAAATCTGCAATCAAACAAAATGCTACAATAGAATTTATTCCTCCAAATGTGACCGTTCTATATGTGCCTATAACAAATTATTAGTTGGGTTTTACTATAATACTGGTAAACAGAAATCCATTTGTAAAGCTCATTTTCTTCCATTACCAGGAAACAAAGAGTAGAGTTATCAGATGTTATCAGTAGAAACTCGTTACTTGTCTCCTTTCGGCCATGATGAGGATAAGAATGGAGATTTCTGACCAAGGCGACAAGCGATCCGGCAAAAAGGGGGGGGGGGGGTTCATATCGAAGTGACAAGTGACACGATACCTCTGTCTACAAGCAAGCGTTCTTCTCAAATGCTCTAACAGACCAAGGCGACACGCTGCATGACATCCATGACTTTCAGAAGCGGAAGCCGAGAAGCGAAACGTTTCGAAACGAAGAAGCAAGTCTCGCCTGTTACTTCCGTTTGTCAATATCCTGAATTGGGTCGCCTAGGTCTGGTGTTCGGGCTTTAACAGTGAATGCTTACTTGAAGACTGAAGTGGCTTGTCTTTCTTTTCGCTTGTCACTTCGGTATGAACTTCAGTGTCATTTGCAGCCGTCGTTTGCTACTTGTTGCCTGTCGTTTCGGTTTAAAATCTCTCGGCAAGAAAGCATTCAATGCGTAGGCATGACCACCAGACCGAAGCAACACGATAACGTCCCTAGTGCGTGAAACATGCAAGTGGCACGTGTAGTTTGTCATATCACATTTGTTAGAAAGTTTTATTTATTTAAGAATTTTTGTTTCCAAAGCCATTTATCGCTTCGGTACGAAAGTTCCATTGGGACGAAGCGACGAGCAACGAGGGGTTTCTCACTGAAGTAACACTACCCGTGCAGCATAGCATATATTATTGAGTGTTTGTTTCCAAGTGACACGTGTCGCGTCTCACTTCGGTCTGAAAGCATCCCAAGACTCGTACGGTATTCGAACATAGGATCCCTATTCGTAGAACACGAACACAAACGTTTATACTTCTCAAAGTTAACGGCTTGATTGCAATCCTTAACTACATTTAATTTCAATGCAGTTCTTTTTTTAACAGTCGTGTTTGGCAACACTGATAAGTGAAGCGAAGTTTTCACTCTCGCCTCTGCAGCCGCGCCGAAACCGTGGACAGAGAGCTGTGGATGTCTTTTTGCGACGTTGCATGCTACACGTATTTGACGTCTTCTGTACTCGCTCGCTCTGTTTAACGTGCGACTAAACGAGAGGGGAAAGTCTTCACCCGACAACGTCGGAGGGGCAAAACAATCGCTTCCTTGCTTGTAGTAAGTTAACCGCGCATTTTCCCCCTGTGTCTGTTGTCACGGTATCTTCGGCTTGATCTCTCTATTGCGTTATTTTCACAAAGTAGGAACTGTGTCCTGCTCGTCACTTCGGTTTGCGTGTGTTTCTTCATAGTTCAAATGTAAAAAGATAACATACAAATGCTTACGCAGAGATATTCGCATTATTATATGCGTATAACGCATTTGCTTATACATAATTGATTGATTGATTTGGTGTTTTAAGTCCACTTTATGCACAATAAGGCTAATCGGGACTTGACCTACAGTTTAAAGTGGGATCCGAACCACTATGAGCTTCCACCGGTTATCGAACCCGGGATCCCTTGATTACAAGGCAACGACGCTACCACTGCGCCATCTTATGCATAAAACAACCGAGAGAACAATGACATGTACATTTGATAATGTTCCCCACCAGAAAACTTTAAGGGAAAAAGCTCGAGTTGAAGACATCGATTCAATTTTTTATATAATGCCTGGAAACAACATATTTGCCTTCTATGACCTTAACGAAAATATTAAATCCACTGTAGTAAACATTACTTTCTAGATGGCAAAATAAAATGTAAACGACATAAATACTCTTCCCGTTTCTAAACCTGACAATTTATAGCCGTGTATTTGATTGCACTTTATAATTAATAATGAAATTAAGTAAATGGTCACAAAGTATTCAGGTTTAGTGAACGATAGCGTATTCCTTCCCTCAGTGTGGTCTTTATATAACAATATTTACAAAGTTACAGAAGCAAATGTACTTGAAGGGACAGCAAAGATTTTATGCCATCAAAATATATGTGGCGACTGCCTGTGTTCTCCCCTGTGTATGGCAGCGTGCCGTGACACCATTCGAGCAAATGATATGGCTCCACACATTCTCGATCTCTGCCGTAGTGAAAGAGACATGAATGATCAACACCACACTCTGATGTAATCTAGGGGTGGCGGGTTCGACACGCGGTGGAGGCACATGGCACAGTGGTTCGGATCCCACTTTAAACTGTAGGCCCAGTCCCGATTAGCCTTACTGTGCATAAAGTGGACTTAAAATTCCAATCAATCAATCGATCAAAAACCACGCTCTGATGAAGCATTATAAAGGGAAGTCTCCTTAAAACGAACATATTCAGTAGATTCGACTCTATTGCAGCTCACCTGCGTGAAGGAAAGGTTAACACAGTGCGTTACGACGATACGTGGTTTCAGGTTCGAATCCCGGCCTGCTCATGGGTGTTCCTTTGACGGTGCCCTTCATCAATTTCATCATATTCTTACTCATCCTCGTCGTTTGGATTAGCCAAAAATGAAAAAAACCGACGCTAAAAATAATCTAATCCAATGTATTCATTTGTTACCTTCTGGCCTCCATGAAGAAGTAGCTACGAAGCCAGAAGCCCTACTTTTGAATCCTGGGTGAGGAATGGATATATCATCGTGTTCGTTCTAATTCCACCATTAATTCTTATTAACGATTAACCTACGACGTAGAAAAACGCTTAAAATTAACGTAAATATACGTCGCATTCTTCTGTCGCTACATTGATGTGGATCATTTCTCTATCCTAGGGGGAAAATGTTAGTTTAGCAACGCGAAGAATATTCGCTTTCGAGGCAACCCAAGGCATTAAGAGGCAGTGGTGTAACAAGGGGTGAGGGAAGTGCCCGACCGCATGGCTCCTCGCGCGTAAAGGTGCCTCGCGTCGAATGAGCTTGAAACGAAAAATGTTATAAACAGAAGTGGGGGGACATGGAAAATGCTATTTTTGCGGGAAATAATATTAAAACATTTATTTATTATTTATCTGGTTTTAAATTCTAATTAAACGTTATAATTTGAATGAATACGTCAAATCAGAAGCATAACATACAGGCAGGCAGGTCTTAAGCCTAAGGGGCACGAAAGAAGTAAAAAATGATCGTCGTATTTCTCACGTGAAACAGTTAGCAAAAATTCACGATAACTTGCTTAGACATTTTTACCCATTTATTCTTTCATTGAATAAAAAGCCCGTTGTCTTGTATTCTCTTCTTTCTCTTTATCTTTCACTCCCGAATTTAATAAGTTAACAACAAACACCTCCAACTGCCACGAAGCAAGCGTGAGGCATTTAAATGCTCGCGTTTTTTCATTCCTTCCTAGAACAGGCCTGTACCCAGGATATTTTTGAAGTGGTTGGAGACAAATCCGAAAATGTGGAACAAAAGAGAACATCCGAAATGCTGTTGGATTTGTTGAATTAGGCTATTTTACGTCGATTTTCTGACACTTTTGGCTGATCGCGATGATGAGGATGAGTAACGATATGATGAAATTGATCAAGGAACACTCGCAAAGAACATCCATGCTCAAACCTGGATTCGAACCCGTAACCCACGGCTTCGTAGTGTGCTGTGCTAACCACTCCGTCCAGTTGGTCGACCCTGGTCGGCGAAATGCTGTTGGGAGTATAGGATGTGACCACCAATGTTATGGTAGTATTATTGTACGAGCTAGTGCTAGCTCGTAGATACAATGCTAAGTGTACACTCAACGGTTAAAGCAATATGTCCATCTCCTTTGAACTGTCATTCAGTCTGTTTTCCACAGTGTCATGATAATGGGTTGAAATAGAAACGCAGATGTCAACATAAACTTCGCATGAAAAGAATTAATGACCCCGTAGAACAACACAAGTTGTAGAGTAAAGAGAGAATGAAAATGGTGGTGAACAAATTGCCTACTATTATCTTTCCTAGTTGTAGAATTGTAGAGTTGCAATGTTACGGTCCAAAGTATCGGGAAAAATCAACTCACTGATAACCCCCTCCCCCCTATCCGACAATCAGCATTCAGCAACGCAATCGCTTACAGACTAAAGTTGTCACAAGGCGTACAGCTTGGTGCTTATTGTTTACGTTCAATTCTCAGAAGTATTCGAATATTTCTGTCTTCCGCAAACTAACAATATTTTATTTTTTTAGAAATGTTCTTGTACCAGCACCATTGAACAGCCGTGAAAATTCTATGGTTAGAAAATAATACATTTGTAAATGAAATGATATACATTAGCAATCATTATTAAAATGAAGAACATGTCTAAATGTGGGTTAACCCCCCACCCCCACAAATAAAACTCGAAACATTTTGGTAAATACGACTTAAGTTTGAAATAAATTGGGACAGGGATTTGGAAGAATGGACTGTCTCGACTAAATTAAATGTCTTGTAAACAGGCATCAATGATTATAAAACAAAAATTACAAGGACAGTTTACTTTTCCTTGGTAGATAAGGTTTAGCATAGTGCTGGTGCAAAGGTGGAAAAAAAGAGGGGAGAGACTACTCGCCCCCCATTTCCCCTTAATTTCCGCCACTGGATGGGGGCCTCGCATTCTAATCTCTTCCAGGGCGTCGCTATATGTTGCTACGCCACTGTTGAGAGAGGATTACTAAATTCAAAATTCCATCTTTAGAAGCGTCATACATGTTTTGTGCACTAGTTTTTATACAAGTACTTATTGTTAGTTGATTTAATTTATTTGACGTCGCATTTCTACCACTTCTGGCTAATTGCGAGGATGCAAACGAATGTCAGAAATTAATGAAGGGACAATCACAGATTTAAGGTTCTTATCAATAGCAACCAATTTTCGCGACGTGTGCAAGTCGCAACTGGACGTGTTCATTGTCAAAATAGGGGTGACGGAACTATGTTCAGGAAGTGAGTTTCGTGAAAATTGTCTGCTGTGGAAACAACAATGAAATTTCAAACGTAGTAACATCACCATCAAAATACGTAGAGATGTTTACGAATTATGTAAGGGTACAGAATGAAAAAAAAATAACCATCCATATACTACTATATACGCAAACGGAACATATCAGGAAAGTATTCATTACGTCACATTAGTAGATAAACTTGTTTGTAAACCAGGAACTTTATTTTGGATCATTCACTTAAATTGGTCTCCTTAGTAAATCGTATAATCAGCACAAATGCACACAGCAGTAATCAGGATAATATTCACTAGTAATAGTGTTCACAATAAAGAAAATGTAGTAACTGAATGTTTTTTGGCATTCTGTATTGTATCGAGGGCGTTTGTAGAATGTGCAACAGGGACCAAAGCGTCACAGTTTTATTTGTTCCACTTCGAAACGGTTTGTTACGAATTGTAAGAGATATCACAAACACAACACAGAAAGCAGTAATAAACACAGCAAGCGAACCTTAGCAAGCAAAAGGCACAGGGTGGTTTGGTGAGTGTTCTACCTGCTTCCCCTCTCGCGTTTGGAATCGTACTTTCCAGCTAGTTTCGTTTCCCTTGAACGGACTTTACCAGTCAAATAATTTAGAACTCCAAGTTACTTGGTGACAAATAAAAAAAATACTACACTAATCCGAAAAAAAATTTACCTTACTTCACAGAATATAATACTAATATGATCCTTTCTTTAACATGGAATTATCATTACCCGCAGACTATATGAGTGTTTCCAAAGATCTGCTGCATATACCCTTTCCCTCATAACAAACATCAACTAAAAAGTAAAACACGAGCGTTTCTCTATTTGCAGTCCGTCATTGTTTACGTGTAGCACGCAAGGTTAAAGTTTCAGGGTTTGAATCCCAGAAAAGCATGTTTTTGCACTTGTCCTTTCTTGCATCATGATAAGATGTACAAATGTCTCAGCTCGACAAAATTCGACGGCAGAACTGTTCTGCTGCTTGCAGGAGTGTATGTTATCTGCTTCAGTAATCTATACTCCCGTGTTCCACCTGCCAGGCTGCGAGAGTAGTGCTTTCAATTATTTTGACTGGTATGCAATTTTCGCTGCTGGCTACAAGCAAGGTGTAACAAAATCATACCTCGTGTGATATTGAATTTGAATTTAAAAATTTTGGGTGCGTCAGCACTTAGGCTATTTTGCACCCGTCACAATATACGGGGTCCAGCTCCTTACCGTAACTAAAATAGCATTATTGCACTGTCTTGTTACTAAATTACAAAAATTTTCTGGCTTTCGTTAAAAGCTGAGGCTGCAAAGTGGAACTCAGCACACACAAGGACAAAAAACAGGACAAGACACACAAAATTATACTAGCCATAGTGCCAGTCGCCAGAGCCTCGTTCGTCTGCAAAATGTAGTGTAGGGTGTACTACTTGACAATTGGGTGTACTACGTTGAAGGCCACCCCTTACACCCCACCTCAAGTGGGGATTGTTACAGATTAATTATTCGTTAAAATTAACATCAACAAGATAGCAAACAATGAACTATGAATCAACGAAATTAATAACAGCGTTTGCTTTTCTTTGACGGTTTACTCAGGAAACTGACCAGTGATCCAATATTTTGTTCCCAGTTATTTAAATTCATTATTTTATTATTATTATTATTATTATTATTATTATTTAAATCTTGTATCTACAAAGAAAATTAAAAAAAAAGAAACATAAGGACGTCTTATTTGAAATTCTTAACCCGTAGCGTGAAACAAAGGATGGGAGGGACTTCGAAATACAACAGTTAACTTTCGTACTTGGTTCTTGGAGAGAACGTGCGTAATATTAATTTAACGAATGGTTTGTCCAATGAATGATTAATAATTGTGACAGACAGGCGGAGCAAGGGGCGAAAATCCCGTGGATAGAACGAAATTACTATTTACATTGGGAACCATCAAACGTGATGTAGTTACCTAACAACCACTGCATAGCCAACCTAAATCTCGACAAATTAAAAGTAAAAGCGAGCAAATGTAGAAATATTATGCAATAGATATTGGTCCATCATTCCCAGCTGAATTGTATCCCCAGACATCTCTCACAAGTGACTTATCAAAAGTTTCATCTCCACATGATTTTGCAAAACTCTACCTCTCCAATTCTACTTCCCTCTCCAGAGGTATACCATGTTCGATTCCCGGTGGAGGCACATAGTGGTTCGGATCTCACTTTAAAACTATAGGTCGTGTCCCATTTAACCGATCTGTGCATAAAAGTGAACTTAAAACTATACATTAAAAAAAACTCGAGAGATATTCCGATCTCCGCACGGAGTGCTTAGCAGAGAGGTTACGAAGCCAATGGTTACGGTTCGCATCAACCCCTGGACGTGGGTGTTCTTTGTAAGTGTTCCTGCATCAACTTCCTAATTTCTTCCTATCATCACTCATCCTCATCGTCGCGATTAGCCAGAGTGATAGAAAAGCGACGCTAAATAACAAAATCGAATAATTCCAGACACACACACACACACAAACAACATACATACACTGAAGAGACTGAATAGTAGGAAATGTTTTGACATTTTTTATCACAAGTATGTGTGTTTTACATTGAAGGTAACTTCAATAATGCTTTGGGATGGGCCCAAGATATGTAGATCCGTCAATGACAGTCATTTGTTTTCTCCTCTCTCTTCCTCCGCATTGCTTTTACCCGAGAACCGCCGTGTTGCCAGTTTCCTTCAGTGCTTCGTTGTCAAAAGCTTCAAAAACGATAAATATTACATCTCTACTTTCGATGTCTAAGGTTCATGATGATACAAATGCTTAGCATTGAATAAAGGCGACGACCATCTGTTCAAGAATGCTTAACATTTTGACAACGCAAGGAAAGGATTCTATTGTAAAGAGCTGCTTGCGTCACCCACGCTCCGACCGCTCCCTTACTGTTGGACTTATGCACGTTGTGGTTCGCATACCACTTTTAATTATAGGTCAGCACCGATTAGCCCATCTTTGCATAAAGTAGACTTAGAACTCAATTTAGCGTGATCACAGGTTCCATTACCGAACATTTCGGTTTCTTGAAGGCAATTGGGGAGCTACGTGAAGTAGAGGATAAAGATTACAGGGGCAAAGGGATTCGATGTGCTGACCACGTGTCAACTTATAAGAAAGCCACTTAACAGGCCTTTGTTATTCAAGGCCGTTTCGCCACGGAGTTTTTTCATCGTAACTGTTATGGAGATGATTAATTTTATATAAGATTGGCGAGAAAATATTAACAAAACATCCTATTATTGTGTTTCACGCTAATCGGAGGTGAATTATGTTACTGGGTGATAGATGGGTGTTATGATATGTCAGCTGTAAAGTTAAGAACAGTGGCGTATTTAGAAGGAGTTTTAGAGCTAGGTAGTCTTATTTTTGCTCAACTTTCCTAAAAAAAAACGTCAAATTTAGGAAAAGATGGCATGATCTAGGAGTGGTAAGAAGTAACTCATAATCCCTTTACTGCATTTGTGAGTACGCCACTGGAAGCGTGGGGAATACTGCTGCAAATGGAGAGGGTTCCTTACATAACGATAACAGGAGCGAGGTGTAATGAATGGCTTTCCTGCAAGAGCCTAAATGTCAACCTCTCTTCCACGTCCTGGACTCAGGGGGGGGGGGGGGAAGGTTGCCATTAGGTTATCCTAGGCTATAACCTAGGGCCACACAAAAATGAGACACTGAAGGGACAGAAGTGAAGACCATGGACTATTAACATTTCTTAATGTTGTGATAATGGCAAATTAAAACATGCCAAATCCTATTACTTGCTTATTTCGTGAACGAAGGACTATCTAGCGCTTAAATAAGTTCTTACACAATGACCTATTTTCAAACGTCACCTAGATCATACAAACAATATGTACCGATATTGTATCAATGTTTTAAACTTTACAAGTTTTATTAGTACAGAGCATGCAGTTAGTGAAAATAAAGTACCATGATATCAAAATTATTAATAAAAATATCTACAGTGCCCGAAAGAAAAGATAGCCTAGGGGCCCAAATTCTATTACTATCCCGCTCTGCATTGGCTGCATTTTGCAGACAATTTGGGCATTGACGTCTAGACTCACATTCAGTCTGTTTGTTGCGTACTGTCCAAACATTTTTGTCATTGCCCTCACATCAATTCCATCCTAATCTTAGCGATTGACCAAATGAATCAGAAGCGAGAAGTGAAATTAGTTAAATCAATCTGTAGATAACAGCAGAAAATGGCTGTGCCTTCCTCAAATTGAAGATTCCTATCGCAAATATATAATATAACATGAAGGATAGTATGAATGATGAAACAGATTGTTGGAACAAACACAATTTCATGTCAAGGTTTTCCAGAATGCGAACCTAGGACCCCGAGTTTTGTAACACGGTACGCCAACCATTCAGCCACAGAGCCGACCTGAAATACTTTTTTTATTATTATCTAAACCTCAAAATAATATGTTAATATTGAATCAATGCTTTTTCTTGTTCACATCACATCACCTACAAATTATCAGTGATTGAAGGGTGTGTGAGGCCCTACACATCGTTTTATATATTCTGTTAGATAGTCTGGTCATTGTTAAGAGACTAAACAAAATGCAGGACTACATTTAGAATATAATCGTTATATTTGCACCTTCAATAACTGCCACAATCACTGTAGATGTAATGCCTATAAAGTGTGTTTACAACACGCTCCGAAACGTTTGCCGGAATCATTGCAATGGGTGTGATTTCGCGCAAACAATTGTGGGGGAAGTTGTTGGCTGAATATCATCCAATGGTAACAGCCGCTGAGGCTCTAATGGTGTACAGCAAACTTGAACCATATTGGGAGTACTGCATTCCCAACTAGTTGCCCCCATGCAGACGCCACTGTTGCTTGTGTATATAAGTGTTCACTCACTTACAAGCGAAACCGAAACTCGAGCTCTCAGCGAGACAACTCCAGGCGCCGTGAAACAGATAACGGTTGAGCCACTGACGTTCGTTGGAACATGCATTTATACAGTCGTGGCGCCCCACTGCTTTGGTTGCGTTGAAGTATTTTGACAGGTGTCCGTATTTCGTTGCAGGATACATGCAAGACTTAACAGAAGAATGTTAATGATATACATATGATATAAAATGGTGATTAATTATTATTCGGAAATTAATAGACGATTTCTCTTCTGCAGAGTGTAAGAATGTTTTCTTCCGATAAAATTAACGACGAAATAGTAAAAAAAATATTTAACCAGAAATCAAAAAAGTGAATAACAGCCCTTGCTTTTATTTACCTTTTGATATATTACCAAAGTAATTACTGACCTTTTTTTAATACTGTCGATACTGTGCGTAAATGCAGTCAGTACCCCTGCCCCCAAAATGATATGTTTACTGTCTCCTTATATATATATCTCTGCCTCTAATTAATTATATATTTGCCACGTAAGACAGATGAAACTGACATAGGAATTCGAACCTAGAATTTATTGTGTTCAGATAATGAGTCGACCGACATTTAGCAATCGTGACGTCCTTTAACTTCTCCAGGCACAAATAGCCTAGATATATAAATTTACTTTCTTTTGGTCTATAAAACACCCGATATTAACACAATTTCAAAAAACATCTTTTACATATGAAGCAAATTAAAACTGATTTGTGAGGGCATAGGAGTGCGCACGTGGGTTGCCAGTGGTGCATGAACACCTCCAAATGCGTCCTCAAAAAATTAAGAATGTAGAGACAACCATTATAATAATGAAAATAATGTCTCCCCTGCTGTCTCGAAATTTTAATGGTCAGATCTTTCTAAAGTTAAAGCCAGAAGAGTGAAACGACTTGCAGCCAAAGATATCCTCTTCTCTAAATTTAAGCTGCTCTTGCCTATCCTCTTCTCTACTCTGCTTCATAAATTACAAACGTGTCGTGAGGCTAACGCTCTCTTCATTTTCGTCAGTTAATTTTTGAACAGCCTGTGTAATTTTACTTTTCCTCCTTGATATTTTGCTTTTCTGACAGTGCGCAGCATATCTTCAAGGAAAAAATTCTTCTAAATGCAACTCAAATTTCGTAAATTCTTCTTCGCTCATTCCCGTGCAAGATTTATGGTACAATCAACAGCAAATGAATTAGGAGAAAAAAGATTTTCTCGACGAAAAATGAGTTGGCAATGCTGCGAACACCGAGGCATTTGCGATAAGACGCTTGAGGAGCTTCAAGCAAAGTTTTCTCAACGCACAACTTCAGTACCGAAGGTCATGTCGATTGGCAACTTTCGGGAGTATGTTGTCTGTCTACCTCTACACAGTTCTCCCCAAATGCCTGTTTGAAAATGATCTGGTGTTCACTTTTTTTGCCAACGTAGTTCTGACATTGCAGTAATGTTACAATATTTTTTTCCTTATTTTGCTTTGTTTTTACCATGACACATTTATAATTTGTCGCAACTATGAGGATGGATGATAATTACATTAAATTGATAAGGAAACACTGCAGAGATAGAACTCCATGCTGAGACCAGGAAATGACAATTTTTCCATCCCATGAATAAGGTATAGCGTCCCTGGGCTAGTGTGCTTCATAATTTCTACATTTAATTTGAGAAATCATTTTAAAAGATCTATAGTTTTGTTCCTCAGGTTCCAGGAGCTTAATAAAAATATCCTTAACTAGTAAATGTTAACAAACCTGAAACTTTTGGGGCCAAGTGTCCCTCTTTCAGATGCCAGAATTTGAACCCTAAAATAATAATTCTGAATTTATGAATAGTAGCGTGTTGAATGGCAGTGGGTAATTAGAGGTGCTGTGCGTATTATTGCTTTACGAATTCATTTTCGTTCTGAAGAAAGTTGCCATTCCGATACAGACAGAATATTTCGAAAAGTCTTTAATCATTCTGAGTCTGAGTTTTATGCACAAATAGGCAAACCGGGACGAGATCTACAGTTTAAACTAGAATCCGAATCACTATGTGCCTCCACCGGGCATCGAACCGAGAACTCCTTGATTACAATGCGGCGACGATTTCCTTGCGCCATCGTGGAGGCTCTCTTAATCAGTTGCATATGAATAAATTAGTATAAATTAAAGTATATTTCTCATACTACATAGAATTCATTATAACCTCAGTCGGGGAAAATAGTTTTAGAGAAAATTGAAAATAGAGGAATATCTATCGCTCTTCCCGTTTTACTATTTCTTATAAAATCAGAAGCATTTCACATCACTGTCACAATCTAGAGCCGCTATTGAATGCAGAAACAGCAATACTTCAAACTTTGAAATCGACACCGAGGGTGATATTTTTGTTATTTCACGTCACTGTTCTACCAGTCTCGGATAATCGCAATGATGAAGGTTGAAGATGTGATAGATGGAAGTGGGATGCAGACAATGACACATCTTCACCTTACTTCGAAGCGCGTGCGCTAACCAATTAGCCACGGGGTTGGCTTTTTTGTGTTTATCAGTTCACCAAATTAATTTATTCGTCATTCAAGATCCAGAGGTAGAAAAGCAACGTAAAATAACGAAAACAGAAAAAATACCATTCACTTATCATCGCCCAACAATTTCATGCTGACCAAATCCACACACGAACCTCTTTTGGCATTCGTTTTGCAGAATGGCCTTGGGGATTAAAAATCGCCCATTTACTGGTTCAGCTCGAGACAATCCAGGTGACCATGTGATCGAAGCTTATCTTCAATCCTTCACACAACTTCGCTATTTGCTTCTTACAGGTTTGACATCTTAACAGAACTTCTATCGAACATCGCTCATAGAGTATGTTTTACCTATCAGCTCTTAATTAACCTTCTAATTTTCACATATTTTTTATTTTTATTTAGCGTCGCTTTTCTTCCACTTTCGGGCAATCGCGACGATGAAGATGAGTGAAGATAAAATAAATAGAACATTCAGAAACAACACCAATGCCCAGACCGGTATTCGAACCTAGGATCTTTGACGTAAAACCGTCTAGTGCTACCACTCAGTCAATTTTCACATAGAAACTTACACTTACACACCTCTTCCTTACATACGTAAGTGTTTTGTTTTACCTGCTGCACTTCTCTTATGGTGAATTCTAACCCCTCATTTCAGGTTTATCTCATGTTTATAGCTATTGCTTTGTAGTGAATGATAATCCTATTACGCCATGTGAATCTTACTCCAACAAAAACCCTGTTAGAGGATGGAAACGTTACGTGTGTAATGTTGTTAAAAGTCTGCTTTGGTTAGCTTTTTTAGTGTATTGAATGAATATTGCATTTTCATTTCGTGTTGAGGCATATTTTCGTCACCTAGATTTTGCATTTAAAATATGTAGGTCCAGTATATATTAGTCATTGTGAATTCGAGTCAATTAAAACATTTTGCGTTGTTGCGAGATTATCTATGAGGCATAACGAATAAGTAGAGAAAATGCAACTTGTATATCAAAATTGCTATGTCCAACTGATCTCCGAAAGTATTGTTTAGCACGTCACATTTCAAGTATAGTCCATGATTGTATCTAGTATATGAACGAGATGTGTCCCTCCTCTCAAACAATACGTGGCTTGTCCCCACCGAACGAAGTGTGTCACTTATAAATAAAGTGTCCGAAAGCAGGTATTAGTCATGAACAGAACAAAAAATACTCCTGAGAAATTACAAATTTTATACTCCAGTTCATGGCCGGAAGTTGTTGACGGTCACCCCACCTTATCCGCTTTAGGTTTCGGGTTCGAGTCCTGGTCTGGCAATATCTTTTTTAAGCGTCTCTTCATCAATTTAATCTCATTATCATCCATCTTCATAGTTTCGATTAATTGTAAAGGTGACATAAAAGCAAAGCAAAATAAGAACAAATACAAATAATTGTAAAACGACTACAACGTCAGAACTACATTTGAAAAATAAAATGCGAGGAGAAGGCATTTGGGGAGAATTGTGTAGACAGACAGCATGCTCCCGAAAGTTGCCAATCCACGTGTAGCATGACCTTCGATACTGGAGTTGAGTTGTGCTTTTCAGGAAAGTTTGCTCGACGCTCCTCAAGCGTCTTATCAAGAATGCCTCGGTGTTCGTAGCATTGCCAACTCATTTTTCGTCGAGAAAATCTTTTTTCTCCTAATTCATTTGCTGTTGATTGTACCACTTTTTACAAAAACTACATTCTATTGCCCCCTCATAACAAAGTTCCTTGACGCAGCATTCAAGTATTTTATTCCAGCCTATTTCGGCTGCTTCGTCCTGAGACTGAGAGATCGACGTTCGAAACATGTTTGTACCACTGACCTACTTATCGCTAGCTCCCTAATCCCTTAATCCTGTACAGCTGCAACGAAAGAGCCTGCTCACCCGATCAAACTGTACAGCTTTTTTTCACTTTCTTACGCAGGACACAAATATCTTACACACAAATAATCCTATCTCAACTTATTATTAACAAGATTTCTTAAGTTAAATGTATTATCTCAAAAAATAATCAGAAGGAACTCCCGGTACAAGGCACCATGTAGCGTTATACAAAATTGATTCGAAGATGAATTTTTTGTGGACTGACGTCAAAAGCAAAACAGTAAATAAAACCAACAGTGGATTTATATATATATATATATATATATATATATAATTAATAGAACTGTGCTTTATAGGTGAGGTTTCAACATACAATATTTATACATCCAGGCCCAGGTATCTGACATCAACGGTTTATAAACGTTTTCCGGAATACGTTGAGGGCCAGCTTCCAGAATAGATTTGTTGAGATACAATACGATTTTTTTCAATAACTCTTTGTACCGTACAGAAATTTATTTTTTCTTGTTGTAACCAATGTTGCCTACTACACATGGCAAGAAACTACCTACCCTGTCGTTATTTATTTATTATTTTATTGTTACTATATATTTTTAATTTCATCACTCCAGGCGTTAACTTCCTTAGCGCGCTTAGTAAATATACTCAACACTAAACACACTAATCAATGAACACACTGAAGCACTAAACACATGGAGGGAGTTGGGGGGAATATAAACCTGGATGGTGACTAAAATCCAGTTGTATGTCTTCCATCTTCCTTAGTTCCGCTGTCTAGGGGTCCCGGGTTCGAATCCCGCTCGGGCTTGGTTGTTTGTAAATGCCCATTCATCAATTTCATCATTTCATCCCTCATCTCCATCTTCGCAAATTAGCCAAGAGGCACAAAACGCGAAGTAAAATAAACTAAATCAATCAATCAATCATTCAGTAAATTCGACTTTATTGCTAACGGCCCCCATGGCTGAGTGGTTAGCACATCGTGCTACGTCGGCAGGGGTTCAGGGTTCGAATCTCGGCCTGAGCATAGATGTTTGTGAGTGTCCAGTCATCAATTTTATCATATCATCATCATTCCCATTGTCGAAAATTAGCCAAAGTGACACACAAAGTGAAGTAAAATAAAGTAAATCAATCCGTCAATCTATTGCAGCTAACCTTCGTGGCGGAAAGGTTAGCACATCGCATTACGACGCTACTTCGGTGTTCCTTTGTGGATGCTTTTCATAAATTTCATCGTATCATTACTCATCCCCATAGTTTCGACTAGCCAAAATGGGTAAGAAAAGCGAAGCTACATAATAATAATCTAATCAAATCCACTTTATTTTGTTCATTTTTTTACCTTGCTGCATTCAGGAAGGAGTGGCTACGAAGCCAGAAGTTCTAATTTAGAATCATGAGTAAGGTATGCCATTGTGTTCCTTCTATCATTTATATCTGCATTCCAGCATTAATGGTCATTAACGATTAACTAAAGAAAAGGACTCAGATTAACATTAATAGGCTATACGTTTAATTTTTACTGTCGCTTCATTAATGTGGATCATTTCACTATCCTAGGGGAAAATGTTACTTGAGCAACGTAAGGAATACTTGCATTCGAGGCAATGCAAGACATGGGAGGGGGATTACTAAATTTAAACTACCACCTTTCGAAGCGTCACATATATTTTATGCAGTTTATGCTACACTGAGAGCATTTTATTGTTAGTTCATTTAGTTTATTTAGCGTCGGATTTCTACCATTTCTGGCTAATTGCGAGGATGCAAATGAATGTTAGAAGTGGAGAAGGGACGATCAGAAACATATAACGCAAACCCCACAGAGGATGATTATGTATGGCAGTTGGCAGTGGCTGAAAACAAAAATAAAGTATTTAAATTTTTCCTTCCGAATTTTTATGTGCTGTTTTATGTGCATGCATTACATTTCAAGCTCTTCTTGGTGATTTTGTTTTTCTACCGACTTGAATTTCTTTGGCCGTTATCTCTTTGTATCGATGTCACGGACCCAAACAGCACAGGTGACGTCACAGAAAGTACAGTAGTGCGTCCCAAATGGCGCAACGTTACCGTAATACGTCAACATATTATGCGCCGCTCAGTGTTCTGTTTTTTACGCCGAACAACCGATTGGGAATTTTAGGTTTGAAAATGAAAGCCTTAACCTCCAAAAGTATCATATTAATATGAAAGATTAATCTTAGAAAATGAAAGAAACTCTTCAACAAAGTTTTAAACTATATACGAATTGTAGTTATAAAAACCTACCGATTAAATTATATTCTTACACCAATATCCATATTTTGAAACATATTTTTATAGAAATAAATTACGGCTTTTCAACAACACTTTTAATGTCAGTTAAAATATATTCATATTTTCAATCATTGATTGACGCATAGTCGTAACGTAATTTCCTGAGAAATATGGTGTGAAAAGATTAATTTCCCCACTTCTAAAGGTTCGACTCTGTGGACGAGTGCGTTGAGTGACCGTACACTCCGAGTTCGAGTCCCGTCAGCCTGGACGAGGCTGTTTTGTGAGTGTCTCTTCATCCATTTAGCATAATCATGATCCATCGTCGTGAATAGTCAAAAGTGGAAGAAAAGCGACATAAAATAAATATGAAATACAAATGGCTTCTAAACAACACTGACCTGGAAGACGACAAAGCTTCGTATTGTCCATAAACTCCACAAATGAATTTCGCAGTCCATCACCCTCCCCCCCCCCCCACTTCCCTTTTAAACAGGGGATCATTTCGTGGGCTTATAACTGTACAAATATAAGACATAAAATAGAACAAAGTAGGTTTCACCGGTGACCAGTAGCATAGAAGCAGCTCCCTCACTGCAGGGAAGGGGGAGGCTAGAGAGCTGGAAATGTTGTCTATGCCTTCAAATATTGGATAATTTCACGTACATATTTTTTTACACTAATAAACCGGTCTAAATTGTCCATTTTAACCCTAAATTGAGTAAAGAAAATTTCCTCGCTCGGCTCACAATGAGAGCTTTTCTTCATATAGAGTATATATGTTCTAAAATAATACTTTCGACAGAAGCAAAAGTTTAATGATGTGTAAAGGGTGTGTCGAATTGTGTTGTTCTCTTTGGCATACAATTCTCAACCTACGGCTCTCTGAATGCACAAATTTTAAACAATATTCACTGTACAACTTCTCTAACTGAATGTAATGTATTCGCTATATGTTATACGTCTAATAATAATAATAATAATAAATGCATGTTAACTGAATCAAGTCTTTTTCGGTGTAATGGGCTTTCGATCCCCTAGAAATCTTAAATATCGATCTTTATGTGTGAGACGAGACTTTTTGCCCCTGGAGGAAATCTGTCGACGCTAACTAAACAGATTGGTGAAACTTCAACTGCCCTGGGAAAGCCAAGGTTTGCCAAGCAGTTTTTCAATGAATAACACCATGTCAGTGTATGGAGTCCAATTAATTTTGAAAGAAAAGCAGAATGAAACGATACCAAAATTAATGAACAACCATGAGTAGAAAAATTGCGAAAATAATTAAACACGAACACTTTCAGCACGAATAGAGGTTACATGGAAAGAACCCCTGCAACAATTCTATGCTGTCTTCAGCCGAAAAATATACGCAATGTTAGTGGTATAGGTGACTTCGCACACACCACACTGCGAGAGGAGGGGCCCGTGCCCCAAGACTCCATTCCGAGACCGGAAAGTGAAAGAAAGAAAATAATTATGATGATAGATTGAATTCTTGAAGTGCATCCGATTTGGAACACCTTTTATTAAATAATTCTGAATTTTGCGTACGTATTATGTGTGCCCATATTTCTATTATTCATTTAAATTATGAAACTAATTAGTATATTAATACTTGCTATTTAATCAAGTTAAAACATCATGACACTTTGCTGAATGAGTTGAAAGGTGCTTAGACTTAAAATGTGCTAAGGTGACAAGAGAACAGGCGATTGGTTTACATGCTGTTAACGAACAGCGATATCTCTTTATATGTAATCATCACGATCTCTCGCACAAACACTGCGTTATAAAGGAAGCAATAAAGAAAGATTCTGCCGAACTACTCTCCAATTAAAAATTATGGCTACTGGAGTTTGCACTCAAATTAAAAATTAACCACTTAACTTATTGAATTCTGATTTAAGCTAAAAAAAAAACTATTTTTTTTTCAAGTATGCTCTCAATTTCTTATCGTCGTGAGAACAAAAAAATGCAGCTTTTTTGTTGTTTTTCAAACTATGCTCTCTTTGAGATTCTGTAATTAAAAAACTTGTGGTCCAATCGGGACGAAATTTAAATACGTAGCTCTACTGGTTAATTTTTAATTGGAGTTCAAACTCGAGTCTCCATAATGTTTAATCCGACTGTAGACAATCATTCGCTCTCAGGCCATAAAGCAGAGAAAACAGGAATGGCATAGTCTCACTTCTGTCCGTACTTTCAAGCGGCAACCCTCGAATCAGCCACGAACGGCGTCACCAACCCCCTCCCCTCCCTTAACGTCCCCTCGCACTCAAGCAAGAAGCACAGCGTCGAAGATCCAATTGCTTACATGGGCCAATCTTGAAGGTCTCAAACAATTATTAAAATTCTGGTTTGAAAGATTGCGTTAATACTTTTTCACAATTTTCCGCAAAGTTTAGCTAAATCTAAAGAATAAACGCGATAATATGGAGTCATGGACATCGTGTTTGTACCTTCATAATTTTGTCATTCCACCTCATTGTCTCGATTTATCCACGAAATAGACCAGCGGCGAAAAATAAACAAAATAGAAATAGCTATGTAGGGAACATTTTAATTGAATAGGTCGCTAATTCTTTCTAAATAATGTGACGTGTAGAAACGTTTATATTACAATCGAAGCAAGCAAGAAATATTATTTTGCAAAATTGAGGGGAAAACCGGCAATTTTGACCAAATATTTAGTCTAAAATTTCTACTAAAGTAAAAAGTTGTTAACCGTAAGTGGCTGCTGGGAGATCAGAATGTAATCTTGATTTATTTGGGAGATGTAGGAAATGTCTCGTCTGACCACCCACTTCCCCCAAGAACAAAGTGTGCCTGTATAAAATGAGTAGGCATAATAGTCCTTCCATTAATACTGGCCATGGTTTGATTGCATTATCTTTCAGACATCTGTATTTCAACTGACTTGCAAAAGCGTTTTAGCATGATTTTTCTTTTACATTTGTTGAACAAAGAAAACTGGGAAACATTGTTAACTGTTCGACCATTTCTTACATTAATAATACGCAAATGCGCGTAGGCGTGGAACTAAACGTACTTGCAATCACACGTGTAGGTACTTTAACTTTGTTTCGGGCGGGGTATAATACTAGGAAACTCATTAACATACAAATACGTATTGCATTCTCCGTACCTTGTCCGGTACCCCTAGTGTCGTAGCGCCATGTGCTAACCAGTCCTCCACGGGGGCCTGCCGCGACGATATATCGCCTTCATGATAAATATCGCCAAATGTCGTGACTATATATCGCTGACACCTTATATGTCGCCAATTATCGTGACGTTATATCGCTGACACGATAGATGTTTTAAAATTTATTGACGATATGTTGCGCAACACTAGTAAGAACTAATAACCTGGAAGTTAAATTGGAAGTTTAATTCGAAAATAAACGAAAGAAGGCAAGGAGAGGAAATTTAAAATTACAAACAGATTTAATAAATGATTCAAATGTTTGTAGATAAGCGAAGATTTGTGGCCACCGAGAAAAGTGAGTTTACACTGGATATAAAGCAAAACAAACAGCCCGACTATTTCTTAAAAGTTCTTGAAAGAAATGGGCCGGAAAAATCAGACCATCCCATTGGCTGGTCGCAAATCTGAGTTAACCATTTTTCAGGACCAAACTTGAAACCAAAGCTGAAGAAAAGAAAACAGGCAGTTTCTGGATCCACGCATCTTTCAAATCTCCATTGCCGAAGTTGAAATTAAAAGATTGTCGAAGGGAATGTAAGGACACTTTATGTTTTGAAACATAAAAATGAACAAAACAAATTTTGCACTTTCATTTAGCGTATCGAACCGTACTCTTGGTTATTTGTTAGTTTGATTTTACAAGTAATCCTCTGCTCCAACACACCACACAAACACGTGGGGCCTCTCCGATGGCGTAGTGGCAACGTTGTCGTTTTGCCAAGAGGTCCTGGCACACAGTACAGTGGTTCGGATCACACTATAAACTGTAGGTCCAGTTCCGATTAGCCTATCTGTGCATAAAGTGCACTTTATTAACAATTCAAATCAACCACACATTCATATATACACATATTTGTGTGAAGTCAGGTAGAAGTCGTAGAAATAGTATAAACATATGTTTAAACGTTTTGGTATTATATTATCAAAGCTCAATTATTGTTTTCCCCTCCAATAATTCCCATCAAGCATCGTGTCACAACCCCCTCCCTCCGGACACCCCTGCCTCCAGTTTGTTTCACGACTGAGTTCACTGAAAACCTTGTCCGGTCAACTTAAGTAGCTGTTTTGTAGGGATATAAGAAAACAAATGCAGAAGTTATTAACTTTGAGCATCTCAAGAATTCTCAGAATTCAAGATTAAAGAATTTTTACTTAGAAATGCAGAAAGTGATTAAAAACAAATTCTCACGATAACTTATGACATGTGTTTACAAATTATTTATCTCGGTCAATAAGACTTACGAGCGAAAAATATGTGCGACTTCCAGAAAAAGATAATAATGATTTGAGATTTCCCCGCAACACAGTGGCGACAAGCGATAAAATAGTAAAAATGTACACATTTTTGTAAGTACTGTATACTGGTTGTATACATTCTGAAACAATAACGTCTAAGATTACATCAACTTCATACATTCTCTCTTTCCTTTTCCCTCTACTAGAAAGAACTTTTCGTTAAGCACTTTGGTTAGCGTAATTTGCATTGGATACCAAACTCTAGATTGAATTATTCTTGTAATAAATTGTTGACTATCAGCCAAGACATCAGAAAAGCGTCTTTGTCGTATTAGAACTTTCCTAATTTTACGCCTCCTCTCTGACAATTTTGATTGATTCCGACGATGAGAACGAATGATGAAGACAAGAAATGACAAAAAAAAAAAAAAAATTAAAAAATTTGTTTTAAGTCAACCTCTTGCAAAGATCGGACTCCAAAATGTGCCTCCGCAGGGAATAGAACCTAGAACCCCTTGATTACAAGGCAACTGTGTTACCCACTGCACGATACACTACACAAAAATAAAACAGTCATTCCCAAACAAGGGGTGTATGCTTTATGTGAATAAAGTGGCCTTAAAATTAAAACAAAAACTAAAAAAAGAAAGATAGAAAGCAGAAATAAACTCAAGGGGTTCAACCTTGAACCGTTGGTGATGATATCTACATTCTGTCATTTGACATCTGAAACCTTTAGTCGATTTCCGTTGCGGAGTAAACGGCGTAACACGCTGTGAAGCCTCAGGTTCCTACGTACCTGGTCAGGCGTGGATGTATCATTGTGTGATCCATCACCATTTCATCGGTTCGTCATTTATCCTCTTCGTCGCGATTAACCAGATAGGTAGAAAATGGGCGTAAAATAGAAATACACTGGAACCCTTAGTTTAGTGTTGTATTGGCGATGCATGGCAACTGTAACCACAAACATTCGTTCGTGTATTAGACGACCAAGATTTGAAATGTGTGCTCCTTTTCGAAGAATTCAATTGCTACTTTTTGCACAGAAAGGCTATTCGAGACTGAACCTACAGTCTAAAGTGGAATCCGAAACACTGTACCACGTGTCCCCACCGGTATCAAACCCGTGACGCGACCCCTTGATTACAAGGCGACGCTATCGTTTTCCAAGACCACAGCAAAACGTCCTTTTGCTGTATACAGTCAACGGCAAAAATTATAGCAGGCAAGATATCAATAGTTTTTTTCAATTATTTACTTTCCCAGACAGGGCTTTTTTTTAAGAAGCTGTATGACGATTCCGATCCTTGAAAATCACATTGAGGAACACAGACTTAATTAACATAATGATGAGCAATTTGTCTATTATTACATTTGCCTTCGATTGTGCGCACAACACAGGAATTCTGCATTTATCGCAAGTTACACAGGAAGAGCGAGAGAAACCTGGGAAGTGCTTTTACATATAACATCTAAAAGCAACACCGAGTTGTTTCCCCCCCCCCCCCATCCCTTGTCTGCGAGGGGCTTAGTGGGCATGGTTGCCACTGCTTCAGAAACACATTCAGGCCGTGTGGGAAGAGAGAGAACTAATAACGCTCACTCCCGTGTTCTCTCAGCATTGCTTCACGAAACGTATAACAGAAATATTTTCAATTTAAACTTTGTAAACCAACTTTATGCTTTAATGTTGAAAAAATAACGTTATTTAAAAGCAGCGAAGTTAATCATAAAAGATGAGTGTCTGGCAACCTTAGATACCGATAGAAGAGAAACAAGATCGCCTGCTTGACAGTAAGGTTGTCCTGTCTCCTGGTTGCAACGTTGCAAACGCAAGCTGCAGAAAATGCAAGCTCTTCGAAAAAAAGTTTAGAAAACACCTTTTTTTATAATCAATCGGTCTACAAACCGAAGGCAATAGCAATTGAATAGAATGGCCATATTTTCACGCAACAACTTTACTTTTTACTCTACTTTTTTTTGTCTGAGAGCGTACCGGGGGTGGGGTCTGTAGACTCCCCTAATACATTAGCAATATTCAAAGAAATTTAAATGCAGTATTTATTCATTCATTCAGTATAGGTTATATACGCGTGACTTACAAAGTACGAAATTACCTTACATATAATTTTGTTGTGGATTTGTCACATTTTACATTGTTATAACAATTTTCTTCTGCGATAAACAAGTGCTTAGCTTTCCTTAATTTGTCATTGAATATAAGTCAACTAAGGGGAAAACAGAAATCCTCAGCATTGTACGTACCAACATGTGACACTGACGACACCACACAAAATTAGATAAACTTCATAATACAACGACCTCGTACTCTAAACCAAACCAATGCAATGCTCAGGTTATAATACCAATAATATGGCTACCGTTCCAAGTATTTTTTTTTGTGAAAGTATTGTGGATTGTGTGGATTAGTACGAGGTGAAGGTAACTAATTTGTACCGTCTGGTTAACCACGACGCGGATATGAGAGGACGTGCAGAACGGAAGAAACGGAATGTTTCCTGCAAGTTATCTAAGGTTCTGGTCAAATAATCGTCTGCAATAAGTGAGAAATAATTCCAAAGGGCGGAATCACAGCCTGATTAACTGAAATTGCTGTTCTCTGCTTGCTTTCCTACTCAATAACATGCAACTCGCTATCACTACAATTCACGAATGTTGACGAAAAGAAGATTTAAATAAGATAAGGCATTTTGCCACCGCAAACTCGTTCACCCCAAGGTCCGGGCTGAGACGTTAAGGCAAAATAAATTCATTAAATGAAGGGCTCGAGTGTAAAACATGGTAAGTGACATCTTACCATGTACATCTTATACGTACCATCTTACAAAAATGATCAAAATGTCACAAACAGTTCAATCTGTTCTTTATACTTAATTTTTTGCGATTTTCTTGTCACTTGAAGTGAAGCGAAGGAAGGTTTTTCACCGTAACACTGGATTGCTCAATATCCCTCGAAACGATCTCCTCTCAGCGGATGATAGTGCATGAGAACTATTGGGAGCGAAGAGGTCCAAGGGCAAGGTGCAACGGTGGCATTTCCACAACAATCTCTCTTTCAAAAGATCATTAACAGATCTACAGCAATAGCAACGTATTCACAATTAAAGTGAAACAAGAAAGGACAATAAATATAAGAATGAAACCTAATTGATTTATATTAATAGCAAAACTAAACACAATGTTTCAAGTGTTACGCCGACATCCGTGGAGGAGTGGTGCTACGACGCCTGAGGTCCCGGGTTCGAATCCCGGCCTGGGCATGGTTATTTGTGAGTGTCCCTTCATCGGTTTCATTGTACATCAGCCATTTCCATCTTCGCGATTCGCCAAAAGTGGCAGAAAAGCGAAGTAAAATAAACCAATTCAATCAATCAATCTTTCAGCTGTACCATAATAAAACAATTTCATCAATTTTGAAATTAATTGACATCTTTAACCACTTAGTAAAGAAATCAGTTTGCTACTTTATGCAAATCTGATATTTATGAAAGTAAAAAATAATTCTTTAAATGTATTTAATAATGTTATTTCTAAATATTTAGTTATTTAGTAATTAGTAATGTTGTATTTAATTACGTATACATATTAGCGCGCACGTACGTGTAGATTAAGATCTTTGTAAACCTCAACCAGTGATTTCACACCATGTACACGAAGCAAAAAGAAGAAGAGTCAGTATTGATTGATTGAGTTGATGTTTTAAGTCCACTTTATGCACAGTAAGGCTAATCAGAACTGGACCTACAGTTTAAGGTGGGATACGAACCACTATGTGTCTCCACCGGGCATCGAACCCGGGACCCCTTGATTACAAGGCAACGACGAAGAGTCAATATGATGATGTTACACCCATATTCTGCCTTCCGTTCCAAAGATATGGGCCTTCCTGATTGTTTCATGCCCAACGCTGTCGCTTTGTAATGAAGGGATTCCGAGATCGAACTTTCATGCCTGCTTGGGGTAGATTGATCAGAGGCTCGAATCCCACTTTAAACTGTAGGTCCTTCCCGATTAGCCTATCATGCAAAACGTGGACTCAAAACAAAGTTAAACCACAGATGAATGTGGTTTGACCAAAGTTTTGCTTTGACACGTACGCCATATTAAACGATGAAACAACATTGACCCCCCACCCTTCACTCATCCGTTTTGCTTTGTATTTCGCATGTATTGACTTCAATTATATCCTACTTAAGTGGATGATGAACCAAGTTTGATGTACAGATATTACCAACGATGGCAAAAACGAAGTACGTAGTGACTAGCAGCTAATGCAAACGCAATTTTGAGTCTGTAACTTTTCCGAACGCGGGATGAGACTTCCTGGCGCCATTCTTTACTCCGCAGACGCTGCCAGCAAGGGAGGCCACGAAGCAAGTTGCACAGAATTATAAAAAAAACCGCGTTTGGTAGAACCTGTCCCGCTTCCCGCGCTAGGGAGCGCTCGACAGTTTCGGTGCCAATGAGAAACGAGGAAAAAATCGTCTGCTGGGCAGCGAGGAGCGAATGGAAGCCAGAAGAGAGGCGCTTACGTAGACGCTGTTGCGACGTTGCGTATTTTAATTGGCTGCCTGGCTTTGACTTTCCCCAGCACCGAGAAAAGCCAGGGAGCATCTAGCGCGGGAAGCGGGACAGGTTCTACCAAACGCGGTATAGTTATTGCTTGTGGCGTTCTGAAAGACCACTGTGGAAAGTAAAGGAACCCACCACAGAGTGTTTTCTTTTTACTTTGTACAGTCAACAGCAAAGAATTGGTAGGAAAATTGTCCATTGCTATCTTCATTACTTTTTATTCTATATCCTGTGCTGTTTTAAGGAATGACACTATGTTGGTTCGAAGCAGGCATTGCCCTCTTCATATTGACGTCATTATTTCAATTCAGTACCATCACATTGTGTAATACAGACTTAATGAAAATGGTGGTGGACAATTCGCCTACTGTTTCTTTCGCCGCTGAGTGTACAGCAGAACTATTAAATACATTTATAAAATGATCAGAAAATACTATAACTTTAGATCAATTCGTATTTTCTTTAAAAAAAAATCAGCCTGAGGCTATCCAACTACTCTTCTTTAGCCAACATATTTAAAGACGCTAAAAGCATGAAGCTTGTACAAAATTATGTAACGAGATTGCTAATTTGAAGCAAGTATATATGATAAAATATTTTGAGACTCATTTTAATCAACGCAAAGCAATGTTCATTTTCTGCAGCGACCAATTTATTCGTCCAACAAACTTATGTAAGTTATTTAGATAACTATCCACTTCTACTCGTTCCTCTGGACCGGCACCAGAAGGCAGAGTAGTTAGCACATCGCGGTACGACGCCAGGGGTCCCGGGTTCGAATCCTGACCTGGGAACGGAAGTTTGTGAGTGTGCATTCATCAATTTCATCATATGATCACTCATCCTCATCTTCGAAAATTAGCCAAAAGTGGCACAAAAAGGGAAGTAAAGTAAAGCAAATTAATCAATCAATCGTTCCTTTGGGGCAGGTAGGAGATTCAGTTCAGACGCGATTGAGTAATGTGCAACGGTTTCACCCCTAAATAGAACCGAGACGTAGTGCGATAATATTTTCTTTCGCCCATCTTTTTGTTAGATGTTTGACTATGCATTATGGCAATTGCCAGTGAGTCACTGATAAAATAAAAACATTTAAATATGAAGGATAATAGCAGGTTGACGTGTGAATATACAAAATTATTAATTTGGAGTACCTAAATGTAAAATCGTCGCGATTAACAAAACAGGAAGAAAAGCCACGTAAAATATACAGTGCATTCAATTTAAAATTGAACCCACCGGAAAAGCATCATGAGAGTAAGTATTTATTTCCTTTTCAATTTCCTTGCCTCTAAGTTCCACACCAAGCTACGTGACTATGCAGCCGTAGTGTTACCATTACAAACATATAAATGCATTGCGTTAGGTATTCGTAAATGGGCGGACTGCGGTACAATTTTAAATTAAACGCGCTGTAAATAACCGAGTATAAATAGTTGTTTATTAACTTCGGATTTTCCTTTTGTGTTGCTTACGAATTTAGAAACAGTACCTGAATACTTTCTTCCGAAAGAAGCACTGCACAGGCACACAACCTCCACATGTGTACATAAGTATAAGTGTGTGATTTGAAATTAAATATGAATGATAAGAAACGTTATACTTTTTAAAGATGGTGGAGTTATTGATTTACCGTTACTTGAAAATTCCGGAATATCAGGTATTGGCAACGACGAAATATCGATATATCGAAAAGGTACCTTCGTTATTTTCCGGTACTTTCTGCATCTTTGATGTAACCGGTAGTTCGAGATATTGAATCAGGGTATCTAAAACTCACTCTATTCTCGTAATATTCTGAGACTGACTCTTGCAAGGTATAAGTTTACTCTCCAGCACTTGAAATGAGAAGAGAAAGGAAAGGGGGGGGGGGGGATTTCTCGCGCCCATAAGCAAAGATGAAGACATGGGACTGGATCGCAATTCTGCCATTGATGGCAACAACTAGGGTGATGTTCTAGCCCCTTTTAGCCCTAGTAATGAGCATCACCTCACGTCACGAAGTCTCCGGGGTGTCACTTCGCGAGGTTTTCTTTCTCCTGATAGGAGAGGGAGCTACTTTTTTAGTTTTACCGTCGGGGCAAAACGAGCCGACATCTGGACAAAGCCTCGGGTTCGAATCTCGAACGTCCCCCAACCTTTACGTTGCAGAGAAAGCAATGGCAAATGGGCGCGGTAGGAAGAGAACCAACGAAACGCACGCATTCATGTAATATAAAGATTTTCATATAAAACGTTGTTAAATGTTTAAAAACTCATACTTGACTGATCGAAATCAAATTATTTCAAGGATGGGGTCGACTTCTCAACTGATCACTCTTTTGGTTTGCCTCTAATTATGGTCATCCATTCTTAACTTACTTATTTCTTTTTTCCATTGCTTTTGAAGTGGAGATGAGTGAAGTGTCAGGAAATTTCGTTAGAGGACGCAGTTGAGGGGACAAGAAGTGCCAAAATTTGAGGAGAGGCAACTACCCCCACGCCCCCATAATCGCCGCCACTGTGTATAATCCTATTCTAGTTAATATTATTAATAATAATATGTTAATGTAATTGCCCTTGTTCACCAAGAAGTGATTCCATGGCTGATGGTTACTGTGGCACGATATTTAGGGAGTGGCCTCGGCTGGAATCTACGATGGAATTATTTTTTATGTAATCCGCTTCGAGTTAATTACTTCATTTCCTTGTTTTTAACTTGCTGGTGTATATAGTGCACCGTAAAGCAGGCAAAATTAAAAAAAATATCCTGAAATGGTCACATAAAGGGGATATATTTTGTGCTGTTAAAACTATTGATTTATTTGGTTTATTTTACTTCGCTTTCTGCCACCTACGGTTAATTGAGTTGAGGACGAGTGATCATATAACCTAATGAAATTGATCAAGAGACTCGCACAAACAGCCAATTTCTGGCCAGGGTTCGAACCAGGGACCCCTGGCTTCGTAGCGCGCTGTGCTAGCCACTCCGCCACGGAGGCCGGTTGCTGAAACCATCGATATCCGTTATCTGTACTCGAAAATATGACCTCTAAATATCGATATACTGAGAACCTACATTTTCGGTATCTTCGGTAACCAACATAAGGTACTCTCTTTAATGGTGACATTCATTTATATCTTGTAAGGTTGAAGAGTAGAGGCACTAACGTTAGGCCCTACGAGAATATTTGTGCGCGTCTGAATTTATTTGCTCTCATCTACCAACCACTTCGACTCATTGTTATATTTATGATAGAAACGGATGATTTGATTTGAGTTGATTTAGTTTATTTTACTTCGCGTTTTGTGCCTCTTGGCTAATTTGCGAAGATGGAGGATGAGTGATGAAATGATGAAATTGATGAATGGACATTCACAAACAACCAAGCCCGACCGGGATTCGAACCCGGGACCCTTGGCGTCGCAGCGCGATGTGCTAACCACTCGGCCACAGGGTCGGGCTAGAAACGGATGAAAAACGCCCGCTCTAGTAAAGACGATTTTATTATTATCACTATTAATATTATTATGGTTTGTATATATTCTTTGCCCCAACAGGCAGCGAGTAGCAGAAGGGCGATTGAGTTGTGTAGAAAGAGCCACAACTGATGACCGAGACGCACTGGGAAAACATCCCCCACCCCCCTTTTTTTCAGAAGCGTGCGGTAAAGGAAACTGAGCAAGCACCACTTGCGTTTTGTTTTTTTTTAACATTTTTGTTCATGTCTTTCAATGCCTTTAACACCTTAGAATGGAATTAATTTCTACAACATATTTACATGTGCAGACCTTTCAGTTCTCCTATTTGCAGTGGTATTGCCTGCAAACATAAACCGGCTCGCTCAGCCACGCGGGTTAGCTGATCGCGTTACAAGGAAGAGACTGAAGCTTGACGCCCAATGAGACGCGGCGAAACATGGAAATTTCCGGCAACAGATCTGCTGTCTGCTTCTACTTAAATCAAATGGTGTAACGCCCACTACAGTGAAACGCGCGAAACCGAAGCACGAAAATTTTGGCAGGCTATGTTACAGATTATCGCCCACTGAGACGCCGGAAACGGGTCTGTCGTGTTCATTTGCTGAGTTTCTCCGCGTCTCAGTGGACGTCATGCTTTATGCAGTACTTACATGGTCACTGTCCGTCCCCCTTCACGTTAAATAAAAAGCGATTCCAGGCCCGTGTTTGTTATAATAAGCCGAAATGGAAAATTGACCCGTCGTTTGCCTATCACGAAAAGTCACGCCCCTTTCCCCCTTCCTATGGTTTAGCTGTTTGACTGTGCATTCTGGCGAATGTCAGTGAGAGAAGGATACGCTTAAACTAATATATTTGTAAAACATTACTCACATTATTCACAGTTTAGAAGTATATAAGATCGTCACGGTTAACCCAATACAAACAAAAGTGCCATAAAATTACTTAGTATAAATAGAAGTAATACTTAATTTGTCTAAAGTTGCATTATTTTCATAAAGCTTATCCCTTTTGCGTTGATTCCCAATTTAGTAAAAAAAAAAAAAACGAACGCACGTTCACCCCCCATATATTTTTAGTTTTGAGTTTGTATTTTAAGGCCACTTTATGCATAGATAAGCTAATCGGAACTGGACCCACAGAAGTGCAGAAATGCAGGACGTTGTCTGATTGCAATATAAATACAACTTGTAAGAAACGTGATACTTATTACGGCTGCTGGAAATATCAATATAGCAGACCCCCAAGTATTGGCATCAAACAAATATGTTCTGCATCTTCGATGTGACCTGTATTTCGATACACCGAAACCTGGTATCTAAAATCCATAACTGGCTGTCCTACGCATTTTATTCTGGGATTGACACTTCCAAGGCACAGTCAACGGCAAACAAAATGGTAGGAAAATTGCCCAACGCTATTTTCATTACATTTTCATTCTATTGTACATCCTATGTTGTTTTTAGGAGTAAACTACGTTAGTTCGAAGCGGGCAATGGCCTCTGCTTATTGATGTCATTATTTCAATTTATTATTATCACACTGTGTAATACAGACTGAATGAAAATGGTGATGGATAGTGGCGGCAATTGGGCGCCAAAACTGCGGTGCAAGGTGCCAAAACGGGGGGAAAGATGCCAAAACTGGGGGGAAGGTGGCAAGGACAGTTTAGTTTCCCTTCGTATATAAGGTTTAGCATAAAAGTTGCAAAAAAAGGGAGGAAGTGCCCCCCTTGGCACCTCTGGCGATGGACAATTCGTCGTTACCAGGATTTCTGAATAATAGAGCTGTCCTATGTTTTCTTGATGTTTTGTGCATAATAGGTTAGACGAACCAGGTGATTTAAATTGACTTGAGCTTTTATTATAAATCAACTTTGTGTAGAAATAGGCTAGTCATGGTGGATCTACAGTTTAAAGTTGAATCATAACACTATGTGTCTCCATCGAACACAGGACATCTTTATTACAAGACAACGAAGTTGCCACTACACCATCGGGGAGAGCCTCTAAAGACACACCAGCCAAATTATAATCGAGAACTCCAAATTACTTAGGGACAAATAAAAAAAAATAGTACACTAACCCGAAAATGTAATACTAGTATGTTCCTTTCTTTAACACGAAATTAGCATGACCTGCAGACTACATGAGTGTTTCCAAAGACCAAAGATATGTTGCTTATACTCTCTCCTTCACAACAAACTTCAACTAAGAATTAAAACACGAGTGTTTCTCTTCGTCATATTCTGGTGAACCTGATTAACAAAAATGTCAGATCTAAATTTTACTTCCAGTCCGTCTTTATTTACGTGCAGCGCGCAAGGGTAACGTTTCAGGTTTCGAATCCCAGAAAAACATGCTTTGTACTTGTCCTTTCTTGCATCATGACAGCTGTACAGTCACGAACAGTTCTGGGTTGTAACGATTTCATTGACTTTCAATAGGACAATTACAAACCAGTAGTGTCAGTGACTGTACTAACGTCCCAATTCGATATTTCAACGGCAGAGTGTTTCTACTGCTTGCGCAAGTGGGTGTTATCTGCTGCCGTAATCTACAGTCCTTCCCCTTCTCCCACTGGTTTGGCTGCGAGAGTAGTGCGTAAGAATTATTTTGACTGGTATCTAATTTTCGCTTCGGGCTACAAGCAAGGTGTAACATGATTGATTGATTTAGTTTATTTTACTTCGCGTAAAAATTGCCTCTTGGCTAATTTGCGAAGATGGGGATGAGTGATGAAATGATGAAATTGATGAATGGACATTTACAAACAACCAAACCTGACCGGGATTCGAACCCGGGACCCTTGGCGTCGCAGCGCGATGTGCTAACCACTCGGCCACAGGGTCGGGCAACATAATTATACCTAATGCCACATATAACATGACGATTATTATTAGAGATTAATTATGATTGCCCTTTTGCGGAGTGAAATACTTTTCTCTTTCGCAATAACTAACAACAACGGGATAGCAAAGTTATGAACTATGAATTAACGTAGTGAATAACAGCGTTGGTTTTTCTGTGACAGTTTACTTAGGAAACTCACCTGTGGTCGAACGTTTCATTCCCAGTTTTTCTAAATGTAATATAATTATTTTATTATTTTTCTAAATCTTGTATTTACAACGACAATCAAAGAAAAGTAAGAATACCTTATTTGAAATTGTAAATCCCCCGAGACAAAGGGAGACTGAGTTCGGAATGCAAAAGTTAACCTTCGTACTTGGTTCTTGGAGAGAACCTGCATAGTATTAATATTACGAATGGTTTGTAAAATGAATGAGTAATAATTGCAACAGACAGGCGGATCAAGGGACGAAAATCCCGTGGATAGAAAGAAATTACTATTTACGTTGGGAACCATCAAACATGATTTGCTTACCTAAACACTACTGCATACCCAGCCCAAAGCTTGACAAATTAAAAGAAATAACGAGCAAATGTAGAATGAAATGTATTAAGAAACAGTTATTGGTCCATCATTCCCAGCTGAGTTTTATCTTTAGACATCTCTCATAAGTGACTTATCAAAAGTTTCATCTGTCCATGATTTTGCAAAACTCTACCTTTCCAATTCCACCTTCCTCTTCAGAGGTATACCTTGTTCGATACCCGGTGGAGGCACATAGTGGTTCGGATCTCATTTTAAAACGTTAGGTCCAGTCTCATTTAGCCTACCTGTGCATAAAAATGGACTTAAAACTATCCGTAAAAAATCCAGAGATATACCGACCTCCGTGCGAAGTGGTTAGCACAGAGTTTACGACGCCAGTGGTAACGGGTTCGCATCTCTGCTGGGCATGGCTGTTCTTTGCGAGTGTTGCTGCATCCACTCCGTAATTTCATCCTATCATCACTCATCCTCATCGTCGCGATTAGACACACTCTGTAGGCGACGCTAAATAACAAAATCAAATTTTTCCATGGGCCCGCACGCACGAACAATATATACATACATTGAAGAAACGGAATAGCAGAAAGGTTTTGACATTTCCTTTCACATACTTCTGTATTTTACATTGAAGGGGCCTTAAGTGATGCTTGCCATGGGCCCAAAATATGTAGATCCGTCACTGGCAGTCATTTGTTTTCTCCTCTCTCTTCCGCATTTACCCGAGTACCGCCGTGTTGCCAGTTTCCTTCACTCCTTCGTTATCAAAAGCTTCAACAACGATAAATATTACATCTTGACTTTCGGTGTGTGACGTTCATAATGATAATGCTTAGCACTGAATAAAGGTGACGACCATCTGTTGAAGAATGCTGAACATTTTGGCAACGCAGGGGCAGGATCACATGGTAAAGAGCTCATTGCGTCACCACTCTCCGACCGCTCCCTTATTGTTGAAAATTAAATAACAGGGCCAGTGGATTTTTCTCATCTTGGTCAAGCTTAAACATCAAATTCATTCTCTCTATTTTTCTTAGCTGAAGTTCGACTTTCAATCATTCTTCGGCTAATTCCGTCCTTTGCAGCTGATACGTTTTCACCTTTCAAGTAAATGCAGGATTGATTGATTTGGTGTTTGAATAGCACTTTCTGCTAATCGGGACTGGACCTACAGTTTAAAGTAGGATCCAAACCACTGTGTGCCTCCACCGGGTATCGAACCCGGGACCTCTCATTACAAGGCGACGACGCTACAACTGCGCCATGGGGGAGACCCAAGTAAATGCAGGAAAAATCATGCCTTGTGTAAGAAATAAGAAGCTAAGAGGATGAAAAACGTTTCTGCTCTGTCACTTTGCCTTCCTGCAAGAAAGCGATAAGAACTGCGTGCTTTTTTTTCCTTTCGCCAAACTACATTGTACATGCAGTACAAGAAGACCTGTGTCAGGTGGTGCGGACGGAATAGATAGTCAAAATGCTACAAAAGAAACGTTTGACCCATCTTTCAGTGCTGACGGAGTATCTTTGCGAAACTTTTCTTTGGTTTGTTCAAAAGATTTACTGGTAATTCATTACTGCAAAGATTAGGTACTGTAACTGTGTTTGCTTTATCAATATTATTTCCGTAATCAACCCACGATTTTCAAAGTGCTTTGAAGCAGTCGAACGGTTATTGCCTAACATATACGGCCAACCCTATGTAGTTGTGGTAATTTCTTCGGCCTGTAATCAAGGAGATCCGGGTTCGATACCCGGGGGAGACACACAGTGGTTCGGATACAACTTTAAACTGTAGGTCCGGTCTTGATTAGCCCATCTTAGCATAAAGTAAACTAAGAAATCAAGTTAGCGTGATAACAGATTTATTTACCGGTGGGAGCTCGAACATTTCTGGCTCTTGAAGCCAGTTGGGAAGCTACGTGAATTAGTGGGATCCGATCGAGAAAACCAGATAACAGCGGCAATGCGATTCGATGTTCTGATCACGTGTCAACCAATCAACAGGCGTTTGTTATTCAAGGGCAGTTTCGCCACGGAGTTTATTCATCGTGACTGTTATATAGATGATTAATTGATAAGATGAGCGGGAAAATATTGAAGAATCAGTCTGTTATCCTAACCACTACGTCAGCTTGTATTGTGTTTCACGCTAAACAGAGCCGAATTCTGTCACTTGGTTATGATATGCCAGCTGGAAAGTTATGGAACAGCTGCCTATCTACTCGTACAAGGGGTTTTAGAGCAACTTTCCTTTTAAGAAAACGTCAAATTTAGGAAAACAATGCATGATCTAGGAGTGGTAAGAAATAACTCATAATCTCCTTATGCTCACATCCCTTTACTACATTTATAGGCACGCCACTGAAAGGGTGGGAATATTACCCACAAACAGGAGCGGGGTGTAAGGGATGACTTTCCTTCAAGCGCCTAAATGACAACGTCTCTTTTAGGTATGACACGATGGACTCAAGGAAGGGGGGCGGGGGGTTGGTACTAGATACCTAGGGCCGCACAAAAATGAGAAGCTGAAGGAGCAGAAGTGAAGAAGACCATGGACTATTAAAATGTCTTAACGTTGTTATAATAGCAGAATAGAACATGTCAAATCCTTTTTCTTGCTAATTTCATGAACGAAGGAGTATCTAGCGCTTAAATAAGTTCTTACATCATGACCATATTTTCAAAGGTCACGTGATACAAACAATATGTACAATTTTATTGCTCGAATATAAACAATTGTTCCTCGAAATAAGAATGTAAACATTTTGAATGCCAACAATTAAAAGTCAAGTGGAGAGATATTGAAGGCTGAAATCAACATCCTTGTTTCTTGGTTCGCGTCCAGTGTGGCTATTGTTTTCCTTTAGTGCGTTTGCGGTATTTGTGTTATATGGCGAAATATATATTGAAAGTGGCAGTTTTAAAGGACAACGAAGTTTAATGAATATTTTTAATCAGATGTATCGATATTTTAAACTATACAAGTGCTATTAGTACAGAGTGTGCATTTTGCAGACAAACGGGGCTTTGGCGTCTAGACTCACACTCAGTCTGTGTGTCGCTAACCGCCCATGCGTGTTCGTCATTGCCTGGCTTCAATTTCACCCTAATCTTCGCGTGACCAAAAGAGACAGAAGCGAGATGTAAACTAATCAAATCAATAAGTAGATAACAGCAGCAAATGTTGTGTCTTCATGCAAATGTCGCATATAATGTGAAGGCTAGGATGAATGATGAAACAGGCTGTTGGAACAAACACAACTTCATGTCCAGGTTTTTTAACCGGGATGCGAACCTAGGACGCCGTGTGTTTTGTGGCACGCTACGCTAACAATTCAGCCACAGAGCCGGCTTGCGGGAGTGATTTCCGATACGTAAACGATATAACTGGGAAGATGAAAAGAGACTGTTGCATTGGCGTCTTCAAGTCTGCACGGAGCGTTCACCACATCAGTTGCAAAACCTTAACTTGATTTTGCTGTTTCATGGGTGATAGATATTATTTATTCCCATATTTTCGGTCATTGTGTTTCTGTATAATCAAGGGGTCTCGGGTTCGATACCCGGTGGAGGCACTAGTGGTTCGGATCCCAATTTTAACTGTAGGTCCAGTCCCGATTAACCTGACTGTGAATAAAGTGGACTTAAAACACCAAGTCAATCAATTGTGTTTCTGTAGTCGACCTTTGAGATATGCATGCGAAAAGAAATGTTAATTCCACGATGGTGGATTAAGGGTGTATGCTTTGTTAACTGACTAGCAATTACAATTATGGAAAATTAAATCTTTGTAGGTAGGCTCACCTAAAGAATACTGGTAAAATGTTTTACTTTTATGTAGGAGTGCTGAATTCACCGCATTATTCCTACAAGGGAAGGGAAACTATGCCTTCAAAATGTAAATACTTTTATCCAAAACCCGATTAGCCTTCCTGTGCATAAAGTGGACTTGAAACAAAAAAATAATCAATCAATCTTATCCAAAACGCTAGTAAAAAAAGTAAAAAAAGAGGGTGGGAAAAGTTGTTTTCAGCACTCTGTCGCTGTCCTCAATATTTCGGCATCCATGTCTTACTTCAGAAGCACGGACTTGAACTTTCCTACAGTATAAACGAAATATTACGTGCAACCCTCCCCCACTCCATCCGCCAAAAAATCTGCTGCTACCAGGGGGCTCTGGGTTCTACTCTAACTCCGCGCTTTTAATCCGAGGAGACGGGGTTCTTCACACATTGACTCACATGTTAGCCTTTCATGAAAATTCGCGCTTTTAGTAGGTCATTCCCAGTGAATAGAACTGCGGAGGTGTAGCTCGCGCACATTGAAACAATGTTTGTTAAAAAGAACTTACGAAGCTTGTTTCACGTCAAAATAGAGGCCTAGCAGTCTTTGTCGAATTGTATGACTCGTTCCCGTGTGTCTCCATATCGATGGCGGGGCAATCGTTTCACGGTTAAGCTCTCGAAATTAGTAATATTTTATCATTACTGCAAGAATTGTGCGTTACTCTTCCTTTCCTTTATGCTTACTTGAGAAATGTAGATTTATTTCAATTTCACTGGTTTTTATAGTTTTCACTTTGTTCTACAATACGTATATCCTATCAACATACGTATTTTGTATTTTTACCTGCTCAAATGATATAACTTGGTTCTCTAATATCTAGAGTTGAACAACGGCCAATTTGTAGCCATTTTTATACCTTACTTAAAACTGTTATTCCGACGAAAATTATTTGTGTTATTGAAGTCGTGACTTTACAATTTTATGATCTGTAGGAATCGAAGATGAAAGAGTTTCAAATTACATCACCTAGCCTATACCTTTTTTCGACTACATTTGAATTGTATTCTAGCTCAGGAGTAAAATACAGAATAGGAAAGGTGGCAGCCAAATTGTTGATTGAATGGGAATCTGACCAAAGCGAAGAACCCTTGCAGCAATACCATATAGGGTAACTTCGGTGAATAACGCCACCAATTGGTCATTTCGTTCTAGAACTCGTACATTTTTATTGTTAGGAACATGAAACTTACATGTATAGGAGAATGAACTTTCCTCTATTGTGTAACAATAAAACATTGATTGCACTGTTATAATGAAAGCAATAAAATACTAAATTCTGTGTTAATGCAAAATGTCGTTATTTCCAGACCTGTCGGGTAATAACGCCATGTTCTTAATTACAAGTAAAACATTCACATTTTCTTTACTAAACTGTACTAGGAAAAATAATTACTGTAGTAAGTTATTAGAAAAAGCATGTCTTTTTTTGTCTTTTCGCGATACCCAGTCCCTCAAAGTTCTGCGAGGAATTTGGAACAAATGTACAGCACATGCTATCTTCATCCCTTGTTTGATGGCCGCCATAGCTTGCCTCAAGTCATCTACTGGCCATTTGGCCCGTATATTTCTACATTTCCTCGCCATCTGAAAGAGGAAATTAACCGAGAATAAATATCTGTACGCCTCGAAGGTAACTGAGCAAGGATAAACCTATTTTCGAAATCAACATTTCCTTAAATTTGAGTTTAAATTGAGTGGCGTTATTCCCCGACACGATGATGGCGTTATTTCCCGAAACAACAGATTGCAGTTTAACCAACTGTTCTAAACTTACGACACCGACCCTGAAAACCGTACACACATCATTCTCTTACGTAATAAACGTATTGTGTACGTACAGCATTGTTATCATTAAAAATCTAATCATACAATAGAAAAACGCTCATCTTTGTCGGCGCGATGAAAATGTGGACCCTTTTTCCTCGAAACGCAACTCAAACGTCTACACTGTTCAAAGTGTTTCTCTTAAATGAAGGCTCGACAATGGCAACCGTTCTTATCAGCAATGCTACCAGGCACCATTGTTTATCGCACAACGGTGAGTCACCCCTTAACTTTACATGCATCCATGCTTTCAGAGTTGAAACTTTGAAATGGCGTTGTTTCCCGCCTGGCGTTATTCACCGAAGTTACCCTAATACATGATTGCAAGCATAAAACCATTGTTTTACAAAAGAACTACAGTTAAGACTGGAATAAGTTTGGTTTTTCTTATCCCTAGCTTCCCCTGGCGTACAAGAAATTAACATACCTGAGGGGGCCTCAGAGGCCCAGACATTTTTTTCCTTTTTAACATTAAAATTAAAATTCATGGAACAATTTTTTAATGAATCATTTCTTCTTTTGTTTTTCATATAACTTATATAACAAATATAATAATTGCAAAATGACCATCATGTGAACCAATTATTACACGAGTCTCACACACATTTTATCATTCACTAGATCTCAAAATTACATGTTAATGTTGAATCAATGGTATTTCTTGTTTTCGTATGTGCTGTTCTCAAGTAATTATAATAACTACATTAATTACCATAATTATCAACCAATTGTACACTGTTACAGGCACAAGTTTCATGGCGGAACATACTGATAGGCCCACAGCGTGAATTTTCCTCCTATGTACGTTACCTTCATCATTGTATGAGCAAAAGTAATTCAGAAATATTGGTAGGGACCATTGCAACGTATTTCAATTTATTTTCATTTTTTAAATACAAATGTCCACAGTTGAGAATTTGGTTGGCCTGGAATCCCCCCCCCCCGGGTAAGCTAGTGCTAACAATATATCATTTTAATTAAGGGCGCGGGGGAGGGGCTGATTCCAAATAAATAATGGTTATGCACAATATAATGTAATCTAGTCAGTAGGGCGCCTGTCTGCCACACGGGAGTCCCTTGGATGATCTAAGGTCGAAATGTTTCCGTCGTTGTCCCCGCGTAAAGCGACTGGAGCTCATCCAGCCTCAAATAAATGGTGGGTAACTAGAGGTAAAACTCTGGGGTGTAAAGGCGACAGGAACGTAGTGCTGATCACATCACCTCCAAATTGGCCGGGATCGAAGAGTGTGTGAGGCCTTACACATCTTTTTAGATAGTCTGATAGATAGTCTGTTAATCTTTACGAGGCTAAAACAAAATGAAGAAGAACTGCATTTAGAATGTAATCGTTATATGCGTACCTTCAGTCACTGCCACAAATACTGTAGGCGCAATGCCTATCAAGTGTGTTAAAAAAACACCCCGAAATGTTTGCCGAAATCGTGGCCATGACGGTGGGTGTGATTTCGCGCAATGAATATCATCCAGTGGAAACTGAACCACTGAGGCTCGAACGCCGGACCGCCGCATCGTTACATGTGATACCGTTACCACTACGTGACTTGCGATAGTGGACAGCAGTCATACTATTTCCCCATCTTTCTTTGCAGTTCACGTTAATTGTGCAGCGAACTTGAATCAATTGGGGGTATTGCGTTCCCAACCATAACTATCCCCCTGCACACGCCACTGATGCTTGGGTGTATACATTACTCTCGTTCACTTGGAAGTGAACCCGAAACTCGAGCTCTCACAGCAGATCCAGCACACATGTCTGGGCGAAACAACTCCAGAGTCCAGACTCTTAGGCGCCAGTAAAAGTTAGCGGTGGAGTCGTGCGAGTTTCGTTGAAAGGAACGTTCATTTTTACACACGTGGCCAAAGTCCTTTGTTACACTGGTTTTGTTGCGTTTTTACTGTTGTCAATATTTAGCTGCAGGATACATGCAAGGCGTGACAAAATTACGATTTATCTTTTGCAGAGTAAAAAAAAATCTCTTTCGATAAAGTTAACAACAACGAGATAGGAAAATACTTAACCAGACATCAACAAAGTGAATAACAGCATTTGCTTTTCTTCACCTTTTGATGTATTACCAACGCAAATAGATGCCATTGTTTTTTTTAAAACTGCCGATACTGTGCGTAGATGCAGTGAGGACTTCTGCCACCAAAATGGCACGTTTGCTGTCTCTTCCAATTCTCTCTATACTCTGTCCCGGGTATATATGGAGCAAGGCTGCGCAAGAAAGGGGAAGAGTGAGTAAGCGGAGCGCTGCTGGAAAGGGTGGTCGTTGTTCACCTTTACCACAATCCCGTTCCCTCGCACGCGTTCGTTAGTCAGTCCTCCATATTGACTGATTGCGCAGAGACTTGCTTTCGTTCGGCCGCTGCAGAGAAACCTGGGGCAGAGCATATTTCCAAATTATTTCCTATTTGCCTCATTAGAGATACGAAACTGACATAGGAATTCCAACCCAGAATTTTTGGTGCTAAGATAATGAGTCCACCGAGATTTTACAATCCTAACGTCCTTTAACTTTTCCAAGCAATCATAGCTGAAAGATATAAAAAGGTTCGATTATAATTCTGTTAAAGTAGAAGCATTTTTCGTAAGTAACGAAAGCGCTTTGCTCATATTCGAATAGCATCGTTCAGTAAACAAACGATTCATTGATTGACTTTGTGTTTTAAGTACACTTTATGCACAGTGTGGCTAATCGGGACTAGACCTACAGTTGAAGGTGGAACCCGAAACACTATATTCCTATGCCTTCATCCGCTATCGAACCTGGGACCCCTTGATTACAAGGCGACGACGTTACCACTACACCAACGGGGAGGTCCCAGTTAACAAACGAAACACAATACGAGTGCAAGGAAGAGTAACAGTGTAAATAATGCTTTCTTTTCTTCTACAACACACCCGATATTAACACACTTTCAAACAACATCGCTAATTTTGGTTACCGTCAATACTTTCTTCTACAGATGAAGCAAATGAAAATTGATATGTGAGGGCATAGTCTTGAGCACGGGGGGTGCCAATGGTACCTGACCACCCTCGAATGTGTCCTCAAAATATAAAATATGTAGAAACAACCACTACAATAATGAAAGTTATATTTCCCGTAATGCCTCCAAATTTGAATTTTAACAGTTTGGTCTTTCTCGAGTTCTAGCGAGATGGGAGAAGCGATTTGCAGCCAAAGCTGGAAACATCTGGAAACATCTCCCTTTCTCTCATTCTCATTCTACCTTTACTAACCAGATATTGTTGAGAAGCATCGACATGGAGAAAAAGTATACAAAATTGATTTATGTACGAGAGGTGGTCAGAATTGCTACAGCGTAGAGCTAGAATTTATGTTTGCATTCATTAATATTTACATCGCTTTTCAGCCACTATTGGCGACGACGAAGATGAATTATGAGTTACACTTACAAAGGTAGACTCATGCAGGCCGGAACTTAAAAATACTTGATTGATTTATTTAAATTATGGACACGTCAGCACATTTAACACTCACTCTGGTCCCCCATTTCCCAGTTCTTCACTGCCTTCATTTGAAAATGTTGGTTTTCTTAAAATTTCGGAGTGGACCGTAGCCCCTTCAACCATCCCCCCCTCGGCCTACGCCAGTGATTACGTACAGTCGAGGCAAATACTAGAACTGCCGTCGTCTGAAGACTCAAGTCTGTACACCCTAGTTAAAAACAGATGTTGCGAAGGGCAACTTAGCATGCAGGGCGCCAACACGCAACCGCAGAGGATTATACTGTCCGTGCATCTGGGCTCCAGATCCTCATTATTCTGCAGAATGCGGTCCAGGGTTTTACTGCGTGGAATTCGTACTCTTCACAAACGTCACGCCTTACACCTCACACAGGGAATCGAACCCGGATCCATTGGCACCTAGGTCGCCAGTTTACCACTGAACACGCTCGACCACCGAGCTATCTACGTATGACCCATACAATGCAATGAAAAATGCTGCACGCCAGGCTGATAAAAATCAGAAGGACTGATAATAGCCTAATTGTCAAAATACTTTTTACTCCAAGGTGTGAGTTTAACGACTAACTAAAGTAAACCGTGCTCTAGAGAAATATTTTAGTGCTAAATTTTGAACTTTAGAAGATGTTGACTTTCTTAAATGTTCCCTCCTAATATTCTAAAGCTCATGAAATATTGTTGTTTTGCAAACACCAATTCACTTCTTCTCTGCCTACAGAGGAACGGGACCCGCCTCTGCAACTCATATGACGTCATGCTTCAGAAGGGAGAGTTTCCATGACCGCGTTGCATTCACCTTGTGGTCTTTCAACGGTGGGAGAGCTCCACCTTTGACCCCTGTGTACCTTCACAGCATGATTCAATGCACGTAGATTATATTTACCTTTTACCTTTAGAATAAGTATCACTGAAGATTTCAACGACGAATTTAAAATTCCTTTTTCTCCCATTTTCCCTGTTCCCTCTCACGCGTTAATTGGTCGAGCACTCTCGAGTCACTCTCGGAACAGAGTATACAAACAGAGCTACAATGTGCCTAGCTCGTAACTTCACTCAAAGTTTCAGAAAATTGTACATGAAAGGCCGAGTTATCCAATATATATAAAGCCCCAATCCCACCACTGACTAACTCACTGACACAAATGTTCTCCATGAAGGAACCCCCGGAGGCGAGAAATGCCCAACTACGACACCCCATGAAATCGTCACAAAAGGCCGAGAAAATTCAAAAATAGCTCAAATAGCCCTTCTTTTTTCACGTCCTTAGCAACCGTTGCCACGGACATTTTTTGCAGCACACACTGTTTCCTTCAATTCTTAATTGTGGAGATACATTATATTTCTCACAGATCTACAACACACAGCTGAATCAACTCCTGGCTTTGAAAAGGTGGATCAAACGAGGGTGACATCTACATAATAAGGAGTTTCAGCCCAGATACAATTACGTACATATATTGGTAAACTCAATGCAAAAATATTATCTACATCGTGGTTGCTTTAACTAAATGTTTAGAGGTATAATAACAAACAATTATTTAGAGAGTTTGCCGTGCTTGTTGTTCACCATGGAAACGGACGTTTCCCGTTTTGAACGAGACAGTCCTGTTTGAGAGGCGTGTCGCGGTCGTCCCTTCGATATTATTTAAAAACACTATTTGTACCGTTTTAGAAAAGCCTAGGGGTTAGCTTGAAAACCAAGTATAAAGTTGAGACATTTCATGCTAAAAAAAAAAAAAAAAAAAGTTGTATTGTTTTGCGTGTGTTCCGTTATTTGTAGAGAGTGCATAAGTATGCCCAAGAAACGTATATGCAGTTTCAATATGAACTTGGGACAAACCACAAACTGAAGTGGGAAATCTCGCGTCAGATGTGTGGGGTAAGGTTTTTGAGGAGATTTACAAACGGTTGGTGAAAAATAAAGCCGCTCTCAAGAAGATTGATTGTTCTGATACATACTTCTGGCACTCCCCAACTTCTGCGTAGGGCTAACATCAAAGGTTGATCAGAAGGAACCAGAAATACTGTGTAAGTCACACCGAGATTATAATAAATAATAGCTTTTGACAACGAGAGATCATATTTCAAATAATAAAATAATAATAATACTTTAATTATAACAATAAATTTATAATTAGGCCTAACTGATTTTTCAGGAGGGGAGGAGGTACACTGATCTCCTTGGGATGTCCCGTTTTGGGGTCAAAATATTATGGGCACCCTACTACTAGGGTGCCAAATATCTAGCCCCTGGGTTCTCATTCCATTGTAATTATCATACTCTTACCATGAAAAGGTCTCCTGCGTATTATCTGCGGTCCCGGGTTCGAACTTAGATGAGAGCTCCAAAATTTGGGTGATGACACAACACAATTAATATAATTCAAAGACTTAATAAGGTTCTCCAGGCGGGGGAGAACCGGAAATTTTTCCACCTGTTCAGGCAGCTCCGGCGTCCACCCATCGTCGTATAAAGTGGGTACCTGGAGGAAACTCTGGGGGTAAAGGCGGCAAGGGACGTGGTGCTGATCACATCACCCCCACCTTCGGCCGTAATCAAGAAAGTGTGAGGCCCTAACCCCACGCTCCCTATACGCCTTCATGGCGTGGTGCATTGCACAGGGGAGCACTTTCCCTTCACTTTTTTTTTTTTTTTTTTTAAATAAGGACGATCTGGCTCCTATTGAGAAAGTCTGATAACAGCGTCGATGGGACTGAATGCGATCAACGAAGAACCCATTTGATAAGCTCTGGTCTTCAAAAGGCTGTTGGACTATAGAGTTACTAAATACATGGTAAAAACAGATAACTTGGTCCAAATTTAACAATGTATATCTTGTCCCAACCCTCCATCCCCGGTCACGTTCCTGGTCTTGTGTGTATATATATATATAAGTGTCACTTCACCAGAAACCGAATTCATTGCCTGTGTGCTCACTGCAGGTCGGTCTGCTTGAGACGATTCCAGACACTTTGGCGCCAGCGGCCAGCTGGGTCGCTCGGAACTTGCTTTTGGCGCGCCACGATTCGGATGGAAACAGACAACTCTGCTAGTGATTCTTGCAGTCTAATTCTCGAATGAATATTTCACTTGCTCTCGTTGCCTTCACTAATTCTATTTAAACCAGCCCAATAATCAAAGAACAAAATAGCTATATTGGGAACCTTTCCAACAACTCCCACATTCGCAAAATAGTACATATTTTGCTTGGTTAAGTCCGCTTTATGCACAGTAAGGCTTATTGGGAATGGATCTACAGTTTAAAGTGGAATCCAACCCACAAAGTGCCTCCACCGGGTATCGAACCCGGGACCCTTTGATTACAAGGCGACGAAGCAACCAATACGCCATTTTTTTTTAAGGAATACCCCTAACCGGAAGTATCCCCCGTTTTTCACTATATTATCAAGATTTTCATTTCTCGGTTATTCTCAATTTTCAGTTTTTCTCATTTGGACAAACAAATACCCGTGCCTTACCCGGGACTCGCACCCGGAACCCCTGACGTCGTAGCGCTCTGTGATAACCACACCGTCACGGAGGTCGACAGGGCCATCGGGGAGGCTTTAAGTGGAACTCGTACCCCTCCTACTTGACTGCGAGAAGAACTACCGAAATAAGAAAGGACCGGGCGTCCGGTAAAAAAGGCGCGAAAACGAAATGCTTGTGGTCTAGGTGCTAGGACGCAAAGAAGCACCAGCAGGCTTCATGGGTGACGTGGAAGTAGAGGTCAGGTGATCAACAGTTACTGTGATTGGGTGGTTGCAAGGAATGAGATTTATAAAACATTTTCTTGTTCGCTCCATTCGCGAAACAAACATTTCTCTACGATTCACATCAAGTTTATACGTCAATCATTCTTTATTACAATTATGCCCTATTTCAGGGGATCCCAAACTTTGTAGTTTCAAAAGTTTTCTGCGGCGCCCAAGTCAGAATATAGGCATAGGCCTATCTAAAACTTGCAACGCTAAGTTAGTGTTGTTAGGTTGCTTGCCTTATGTTAAAAAATAAGCACATATTTCAAATTCAGAAACATTGTTTATGTAAATAGTACTAAATAAGCACATGTTTGGAACAAGCATATCTAAAACCCTGTGTAGATTAACAAGTAAGTGGCATTTCAGTTAAAATTCCGGAACATTTCGCGGCACCCCAGGGCGCCGCGGCGCACCCTTAGGGAACCACTACCCTATTCAATATTGAATCAGTTTGTTAAGAAAGGTTTAATTAAAATGTCCATTAAGACTCACACCATTATAAACTTGGATAGTTTCGCTGTACTGGACTTCTGGTAAATTAACACTTAATTCATTTTACAAAGAAATTAAATAAGTTACTTTTCCTTTGCTCCTTTTGTTCAAATCTACAGTCTACATGGAACAGCCATCTGAAGCACCACCCTCCTCCCCAAATCTAATAACTCCAACAGAAATAACTTTTTTGTCGACTATAGTCTCCAAATTCTGTTCTCAACCAGAGAGATAAAATCGTAACAATTCTATTGCGAGTGACCCTTCACAACGATGAGGAAAGTGAGATCCAAGTTCCAGCGAATAATTTGTTAGGGCCGCTTCAGTTGATTATAGTGCACGCTGAGTTTCAAATATAATGAGTGGCTTCGCAAATGATCTACGGAGACTGTATTTGTATAAGCATTCTCTTCCTTTCCTGAGGAGAATTCAATAAAACAATGGCTTGGTGTAGCTTTCAGAGGGGAGCGGCACGTGACACGCTTAACTTGCAAACCAGCATTCAGAAATAAATGCAACCTTTCGTATCAAGACAGGTCAAGCTGCACGTGTAGCTCAATACCGTGCATCCTGTCACCTAGTGCTCTTGTTAGCTCATGCGCGGTGAATGTTTGGATTTAGACTAACTGTGCTAGTGTCGCTTGCCGCTTGCAGCTTCTGTGTGAATTCTCCGTGTCGCTTGTCGCCTGTCACTTGTCGTCTGTCGTTTGCAGCTTTCTTGCCTTGTAAGGGAGAGAAAGCGCCAACCAACACATGTCCCTTGGAAGCGAACCAGCAGTAATGAATTGAACCTTTCGAACAGAAGCGACACGACAAGATGCAGGTGTCGCTTGTAGCTTGCGTGGCGCTCTGATTGGCCAGTTTTGTTAATACCGTGCATCATGTCGCTTCGTACTTTTGTTCGCGCATGCGCGGTGAATGCTTTGCCTTATATTGAATGGTCTAATGTCGCTTGTCGCTTTGGTATAAAATCTCCATGTCGCTAGTCGCCTGTCGTTTATGCCGTTTAAGCAGATTCCAGACCGAAGCGTAACGCGACAAGCGACAAGCCTCGGTAATCATTGCAACGTTTCGAACTGATACAGCACGGTAAGCTGCAAATATTGCATGTCGCTTGGTTGTGTCACTCAAACTGGCTACTTTATCAATGTTGTGCATCGTGATGCCTCCACTTGTCGTGCACGGGCGGTGAATGTTTTATTCTACAAGACAAAAGGGAACCGTGTCTCTTGTCGATGTGGAAGCACACTGTCGCTTGTCGCATCCGTCAGAATTCTTCCCCTGACCCCTTCAAGGAGACTTCAGATCGAAGCGACAAGTGGCAGGCGACAATCGACAGACAACACTGGCATGGACGTCAGCAGGGTTTTTTCCAGGGAAGGGCAAGGAAGGTATTTTTTTTTACAGGGGGAGCAAATAAGCCACATTTTACCCAATGTTCCTTCAAAAAAACATTGCTTACATTTGAATTTATTATGTTCGTGCATTAATTAACACATATTATTGTGGCTGAAATGGAATTATATGTGTGAAATATATAATTTTTGGTTGACTTTGATTTTCCAAAGGGGGCACGGGTCCCCCTTGCCCCCCCCTTACGGACTCCCATGAACACTGGCGACTTCGATCTAAAGCAAGAAATTCACCGCTCATGCGCGAAAAACCTAATGCACCGAGCCGAAAGCGACATGTGCAGCTTGCCCTGTCGCATCAATGCGAAAGGTCGAATTGATTACTGAGGGTTCAATTCCAAGCGATACGTATCTCTTGTCGCTTGTTACCTATTGCGTTTCGCTTGGTAGCGTTCCAATAAAGAGCTTCGTTTCACACAGTTGCGGCATGATAGGCCACACAAGCCTGCTTTGATTTCTGAAATCTTCAAACAACACATAAAAGTATGCAAAGTAAAAATTAAGAGTCAGCGATTAGGGTAAATGTGATTATTTTCTCAATTCCACAGTGGGGCAAAAACCCCTTAAGTACGGCACTGACTGCACAACAGTTAACCCCTTCCTAACTCCGCCGCGAGAGGAACTCTTCTTTTTCCCCTCCCCTTCCGACCGCCGCGAGAGGAACTCTTTCCCCCTCCCCTTCCGAATGCTCTGCGCCGAGACAGAAACGTCCAAGTTACGCGCTCTCAATTGACGCCGTAAAGCGCATTTCACAACTATTTGCTCAATTCGGTATGGTACGTAGCTGCTTACACACAGGAAGAAATCATGTGACCTACAAGAATTGTGATTGGTTGGACGGTTTGTGCAATATTGATCGGTACCCACAACGGATGCAATTGTATTAAAAATTACAACACGTAAATTAGACAGGTGATATTGGTACCAGGTTCCAACAAGAATAGTAACCATTTTTTCGTGAGGAAAACTGCATAAATGATAATTTTCAAAAACCACGGTGGTATTTGTAATCACATGCATGGTCTCGACATTTTAAAATGAATTTTATTTTGCTAATTTATCAAATTATAGTGGTTCCAACAACATATGTACACTCACTCGGGCCTTATAAGACCACGTTTACACGTATGTGTGTGTGTGTGTGTGTATGTATGTATGTATGTATGTATGTATGTATGTATGTATGTATATTATATATATACTATATATATGTATATTAGCAGGTAACAATATGTTATAAACACATTCTTACTTTCCAAAAAAGCGCTCATGTGGGATGGCAAAACGGATCCGGATCCGAAAAATCCGGACCCGAAAGTTCCAGATCCGGATCTGGATCCTAAGGATCCGGAACCAACCGGATCCGGATTTTGGATCCGTGAGGATCCGGATCTGGCCATCCCTACAATATACCCCTCGCGCTCAGGAACGCTCTCATCGACAGCATGCCAATCAGGTGTGCAGTTTGCTGTGCAGTCCGCGGTGGCCACACCCCATACTGATTTCCTCTGGACTCACTCTACACATGCCCAATTGTGATTAATGTGCTTTCTTCACTTTGTTTTGCTTATGCTGGTTTTGCTTTATCACGTCTTGTTTCTTTGGTTGATGAGGATTCCCAGTCATCTTTTCTCAATAAACCTTAACTGATATCTGTACTTATATATTGTTCACTTGTTGCACCCTGATCACGTAGTCAAAAGTTATTGGTCAAAACGTGTTTGTTCGTTAGCAATTGTCGACCAGTGTATATTCTCAGTATTGAATAAAATGTATTATTATTTCACAATGTATGGATGCTATATGGTAAAAAAGTAAGGAAAAACACACACACAAAAAACAGTAAGAACAAGAGAGATAGGAGAGTTAAAAAAAGAAAAAAGGAGGGACGAAAAAGATAGAAATGAAAAGGAAAGACTGCTAGGAGTGGTTGAATGCTAGGATGCCAGGCCAGGGGTCCTGGGGTCGAATCCTGGCCTGGGCATGGATGTTCTTTGTGAATTTCCATTCATATCATCACTGGTATTCATTGTTGTAATTAGCCAAAAGTGACAGAAAGGTGACGTTAAATAACAAAAATCAAATCAAGAAGAAAAGAGATTACAGAGAGTTGTGTAATACAGTCAGGAGACATGTAGGCAGCGTGACTTTTTCTTTGCCAAAGAAGGGTGTGTGTGTGTGGGAGGGGGGAGGAGGTGCACTTGGCCGTGCTCTTTTAGTTGTGGCTGCAATCCCCTACATACACATCCATGGATGTCCTGCTTTTCATTTCAGAAAATCTCGTCACCCTACTCACGTAACATGGAAAGTTAGCCAGGCCTTCAGTATTTATGTTCTCAGTGATCAGACATGCCAATGTGCTCTATGTTTGGTGGACTGTGAAATACAGCGTGTCCATAAATATACTGTCTTACTTTAAAGTGGTATTACGTCGCTTTGGATAATCATATTTAAATGAAATTGGTGACATTTGAAAGAAAAACTCAAATATTTTATTTTACAACTCATAGACATTGAATGTGGCCCCCACGAATGGCCCTGCAGACATCAAGGCGATATTCCCATTCATGCCACACAAGCTCCAACATATCCACAGGGATGGACTGGATTGCAGAAGTGATGCGAATTTGAAGTTCTTGCAGGTTTTGAGGCAATGGGGGTACATAGACACAATCTTTTATGTAACCCCATAAAAAAAAGTCACAGACCGTCAAGTCAGGTGACCTCGACTTCAATCTGCACGCTGAACCTTCACCAAACTCTCCGTGGAATGATAAAACACACCAACACATTCACCAAACTCTACGTGTAATGATATTCTAAAACACACCATCTACGTTCCTAAATCTTCTGTAATAACAACACAATTTTAAAGGAAAACATTCACATGTAACCTGCCTGCCTGCTAAATATCCATTGTTGTCAGGAGTGAATTTATTTCAGTTTCTATGTTTGATCTCGTTCATTGTTGTCCATTGCTGATATTGGTGTCCATTGTTGACATGCACAAAAATATTTGAGATTTTCTTTCAAATGTCACCAATTTAATTTAAATACGATTATCCAAAGCGACGTAATACCACTTTAAAGTATCACAGTATATTTATGGACATGGTGTATATTGTGCATCATGTGAACTAGTCTCAGTTTGCTGAATGATCAATGCCAGTGATTACATTGGTCCTCTGGAATCATGTTCACTCACGAACTCACCCTCTCTCTATCACTCACACACACACTGTGGAATCTCCTCCTCACTTATGAATTGCACTGTGTTGGTTTTATGCATAATAATGCGAGATCACATGTGATTCAGATGATTTGTGTAAGCATAATCTGCCTTCGCTGATAATAGTCACACAAGGCAGGTTCCCGACATATAGCAGACTAGCACATGTCTGAATCGTGACCTCTGGGGAGGAAAGTTCCCAACCCTTGACATTGTGGAAACTGCACCACACGGATTCTTTGCTTCCCATTCTAAGGAATTTTATCACAATGGAATCCATGGTCTTGCGTCACTTTGGCACAGTATTCTTCACGACTATTTTTGTGGCTACATATATTTTCATCCTGCCATACTGTAAACCTCATTTACATTCTAACCTGCATTATCTGTGATGAGCTGATGACCGTGTGAAGGTGAGTCAAATAAAAAGCCTCTAAGGTGCAACAAATATTTTAGGACAGATTGTATACAGCTCAAATTTAGGTTAGGTATTTGCTGTTATTTGCCAACATCCCCAAGGTTGAAACATTGACCAAATGAGCTATAAAATGCCATTGTACCTTGAACTATGGCAAGCGTAAAACCTGTCGAAATTCTCCAGGATGTGAATATTCAATATCTCTATGCAAGCTTACCACAGCAGTAAGTTTACAAAGAGATAATAAAGAGATAAATTTGCATCACTTCACATGGAGATAGATGGAGAGAGTGGCATATAAGTAGATGACTGCGTGTGTTTCCTGAAGATATATTTTCCACAGGTTACCCAGCACTTTTTGGACACTTGAAAATATGTGTTGATCAACAAAGAGTCTATGTTGAAATGTGGCAAAATTTTGCAATCATTTTGTAGTTCATACAAAAAGTTATTACATATGAAAACAAAATCAAATTATGGTTTTCATTGGACTTATCCTGATATATTACAGTGATTAAAATGTTCAGGGCACTTATAACCAAACCTTTGTGAAGACAATACATACAAACAAACAAATGTTCACTATTGGAAATAAAGGTAGGCTATGATTTTACAATACCGGACAATTCCCCGATTTCGTTCATATTTTGCATATTCAATAATTTAGGGCTCCTAATCATGAATCTGAAGTTAATATTTGGCGCTCACGTGTGGAATTCCCCCCCCCCCAAAAAAAAGGGCGTTCATGATCACAACCGACAATGTACGATTGCTCATTATTTACTGGAAGATTTTGTGTTTCTAATACTACGACACTGCTGTAATTTCTATCCTACTTCTTATACTCACAAAATATGTAGTCCCGATGAAGTATCTGAGGTTAACATGTGGGGGTAACGTGTTGAAATTGTTAATTGACGTGCAGAAGTTGTAAAATAAGCATTTCAATGACCGCATCGTTTTCCGTATCTAGCATGGAGACCATGTTTGTTGATATGAATACGTGACATTGCGAATCACTTGTTCAGTAATCTGTGTGGTCTGAGGAAGATGGTGACTTTGAAGGGGAAAAAAAGTTATTTCTTTCGTAAGTTCTTTTTAGTAACTTTTAGTTGGGTACATACGGGTGACAATTAATGAACTATATGAAATTAAACCGTCATAATTTCTGAACGGTTCCCGTGATGACGTCCAAACTGCGTGGCTGGCTACAGGGCATGATGGGAATTCGTATGCGCATGTGCACGCAACGTGTTGATGTCGGCCATTTGCAAGTGAAAATGTCACGATACAGTGTGCAGGCACTTGTGAAGGCCTATTATGTGAGCAATAACAGTCCGACTGCGGCGCAAAGGAAGTTTGCGACCGAGTACAAGTTAAAGACAACCGGTCCAAGTGTGCTAACAATCAAGAATTTGATTCGCAAGTTTGAGAGAACAGGTAGTGTTTGTGATGACAGTGTTGGCAATGTCAGTCGACAAACAAGTGTGAAAACGGCTGTTCGTCTACGCCACATCATCACCAGAGATGGCAGACATATCGAACATGTCATAACCTAAATCCGAATGTCTGTAGTGCCGTTTACATGTGCAATACAGTTTGTGTACTACGTGGTTTGTCACTAATTTCCATTTTATTTCATATAGTTCATTAATTGTAATGTAATTCATAATACAGGGCATTCGTTCATATTTTGCATAGTCAATAATTTAGGACACTTGATGTCAATTGTGTAGTTAAAATTTGTCGCTCAAGTGCTACAAAACTTACATTTTCTTACGGTGCCCCACACACCATTCACACATAGCCCCACAAACCACTCACAAATAGCCCCACAAACCATTCACGGTAAGGTTAGGTTAGGTTAGGTTAGGTTAGGTTAGGCAAACACTTAAAATTTTGGGTTCATAGTAATATCAGGAATGTATACTTCGTTTTTTTCAGTATGAGAAACACAAAATCTTCGGTAAATAATGAGCAATTGTGCATTGTCGGTTGCGATCACGGACCCCCTTTTTTGGAAATTCCACATGTGGGTGCCAAATATTAACTGCAGATTCGTGATTAGGAGCCCTAAATTATTGAGTATGCGAAATATGAACGAAATCGGGGAATTGTCCGGTATTGTAAACTCGCTCCAAAATAAATGTCATCACTAGAGCCTGGAAGTTTGGCAAAATGCCAATTTCTTCCTACTGCATTTATTGATAAATGTTTTATTGTTGCTAATGTACTCTTTATAGGGAGTATTTATGGATTAAGTTCTAAATGTATGCAAAATAAGAACAGCAAGAACAAAAGTGGATAATTGGAATATGAGACCTATACATTGACAAGCATTAGTATATGCAGATGACATAATACTAATAGCAGATACAGAGAACAAGCTACAGGAAGTGGTTACCAAATGGGTAGAAATGCTAAAGGCTAAGAGAATGACGTTAAATGCAAATAAGAGCAAAGTGATGCAAATAGGAAGAAGGGAAGAGGTAGTAGAAAGAATTCACATAATATGCGATGGAATAGAACTGGAGCACACAGAAAGATCCGAGTATCTGGGTACAATCAAAAACCAGAAAGGAAGGATAGAAGAGGAAGTTATGAATAGAGTAAGGACATCTAACAGTCCACACTACCAACTAAGCCAGACCATTTTCGGAAAAAGGGAAATACACACCAAAACTAAACTACAAGTGTATAAGTCAGTAGTGGAACAAATTTTACTATACGGAAGCGAAACGTTGCCAGTCAGAGGAAAAGAAATAAGACAAATAACGACAGTAGAGATGAAATGCTTCAGTACAATAGTTGGTAAAACAAGAAGAGATAGAATTAAATCAAAAGTCAATAGAAGAGAAACTGACACAAAGACAATCGAAATGGTTCGGGCATGTGGTAAGAATGGATGAAGCTAGCAAAACAATTAATGGAAGCTAGAACAGAGGGAATGAGAACAAGAGGTAGACCCCGGAAGACATTCAAAAAAGGAACAGAAGAAATAGGACAAAGGGAAAGAAAAAGAATAAGAGAAATGAAGAGGATGGCAAAGGAATGGGAGAGATGTAAGGAGTGGATAGATGCAACCCTGACCCTATGATGCAAAAGGGGAAAGAGGAAGAAGAAGATGATAATGTTTTAGAAGCTTTTCAATTTTAGCTATTTTTAATTTTAATGCTTTTTATTTAAAAAATCAATAAAATTTTTGAGAATTTTATAGAGGTTTGTATTTATTTATTTATTTATTATTATTTTTTTGTTGCTAAAACACCATTAGCATTTATTTTTATGTGGTTTATTATGTGAATAATTTTTGCCTTATTTAAGTAAGGGGACTGCTGAAGGAGGAAAGCTTGAGAAGAGAGTGATTCATGCATAGTTAGGGTTGCTGTTTAATATGCAAAAAATATGAAAAAGAAAAAAAAAACAGCGATGTTCTACCAGAAAATGAAGCACCTTCAATTTGTGAAGTCAAATAATTCCTGCTTTATTCAGAACTGAAGAATGAACTTTCATACATATCGGTACATTATGGAACGTTGTCAGAGACAATTACCAAACTGAAAAAAGGAATGAAACCCTTGTAGCATCCATGGAAGTCTTCGAGCAAATTGGTGCAGCAGCTGATGGAAGTACCAGTGGGAAAAGATGCTAGCTGTTGCAGAAAAGTGCAAACGTGTAATGAGTGCAAATGTGGACTTGGATTGAAAACAATTTATGATATTCTTAAAGGTGGAAATTCTTTTCTTGACGATATGAATCCAGCTAGAATATTCTGTTTCATGAATGCTCTAATTACTTCCGTTGAAGTAGAGAGAAATATTCTTTCTAACAGACGTTTTCAATTAAGACGGCCTCTGTGGTGAAGTGGTTAGCAGAGAATGCTATGGCACCAAGGGTCTCAGGTTTGAATTCCAACCTGGGCTGGAGTGTTCTTTGTGAGTGTGACTTCATCAATTTCATCATCACCACCACTCATCCTCATATTCGCGATTAGCCAAATGTGGCAGAAAAGTGAAGTAAAATAAACCAATTCAATTTATTGAATCCAAATCTATAAAAAAAAAAACAAAAAAAAAACAGCTAGTTTAGTTATGTGCAATCAAGACAACATGTTACTTTTATGTAGATTTTAATGTTTTGAATTAAATTGTAAATATAGTAATTGTAATATACTTGCAATTTGACACTTTTTCATTTTTTTTTTCACATTATAAATGCCTCCTTGCCTGGCCATTTTAACCAAAATAAATGCCTGAACTTCCAGGCTGTAGTCAACACTAGTTATGGCCATGGCCTGTATTTCAGCCAATTGTTGATTCTGTGGATCTCCGGCCCAGGAAGAATTTGAAAAATATCATGAATGTCCTACATTTAGCATCACATAATATTAATTAGGAAAATACATGCTTCAGTTGAACAAAGAAATCATGCAAGTTGCAAGTCTATTGACTGCACTCTCAAACTCAATAGAGAAATTTATTTTGATTCAATCATTGCCCAATATGACAATAAAAGTTTGTCCTGCTAGAACAAAAACGGAAGCAATTTATGAACGAAGTTTTGGGGGTCAGATTCTGATGATGTCACTGTTCAGTGACTGAGTGAAATTCCTTGCCTTCGGATTTATACTGATAGAACAAGGTGTTTCCTAACCTTATTCAATATTTTGAATGTAAATCATGTGGCATAGAGAACAAAGTTATTGAACTAAAAACTACCCAAAGTGGAACCATTTCAAGTTACGGTAATTGCTGAATATTTGCCATTTAATTCCAAGCCATAATGATTTTTTTTTCATTAGTCTGCAGTGGCGGACCTTTCCAATAGTGTAAGCCTATCATGATGAAGGCTATTTCCTGTTGTGCTTATTTTTGGGCTGACATGGTTAGTGATTTATCCACACACATCAATCCCCACCCCCATTTTTTCATAACACTTCCCTGGAATTTTTCACAAAATTAAAAATTTTGGATATATCCCTGGGATTGGTGTTTTCTTTGCTAGGCTGTATATCTCCTACATTTCAACAGATAATTAAGTCAGTGTTATTCCTATCGTAACATAACAATAAAAAATATGCAAAGTTAGATAAAATGAATAATAATAATAATAATAATAATAATAATAATAATAATAATAAAGAAACGAAAACAGTAGGAAACAGAAAAGTGCTGAATACTTTTTACAACCACATAACCAAGTATCAGCTTCGTACCATGAATCACAAAATCGGCGTACTTTATTTTCGTTTCTGTTACTATGTCTGCTAGAGAAGGAAGGGGTGGGCCTACCTACATCCACAAGTTTCTTCTTGGCAACATAATCCTTGCTGGACAACGGCATCTTCAACAAGTTCTACACCCCACCGCACAATCACACTCATTTTATTCCATAATGCACTTCACTATCACACCACAGCACAGGGACGACAGTCTGCTTTTCAATAGATGGAATTTGCAAAAGCAATACCTCGAGACTTTAACAAACACACAACAAGAAGGTGGAAACAAAAATAAACCAGATATAAAATCAGTCACTGCTTTTAGCAGTGACCTTTCGGACTGTGAGAGGAATATCCCATTCGGATATAAATAAATTCCCTCTCTTGCCTTAAAATTCCATATATTTAGTAAAAAAAATACCAATATAAAATAACTGCTCACTAATTGTAGGGACATATCCAGAAATTTCTATCAAAGGACATGTGCTTTCTTAGGATAGTGTAAAAGCAAATCTAGTACCTAAAATATCATAAACAGGTTTTTCGTACGTTGTTCGAAGAGCGTTTGAATAACGGACTATGTAATTAATAATATATTTGGTTCATATTTGACATGAGGTTTGTAAAATTGGTTCAATCTTCAGCTTTCATTAACATTTATTATTTATTTATTTATTTTCTTTTTTTGCGCTTTTTAACTCAATTATTACCAGCTGAGTTCATACATAAATGGAAAACAGAGATCTTAATATTTCTGATGTTCATGCTCTCCTACAAGCGAAAAACAGGAACAAGAATTTAGCACATCAATGTGTATCTAATTTTCCCATATCCCGCTCATTTTTAGGTTTCCCTTTTTCCCCTTCCTGTTAGATTTTTGCTTCAGAATTCCTTGTTCCTGGGGGAAAAAACCTCCTTGAAGCACCGCCGGCTCAAATTTCCTTTGCAGTCAACCATTCATACCCAAACAACGCTGGAGCCCCTCCTCTTGCAGGGCCTGTGTCTCGCTGGCACATATTCAGTGAAGCCAACCCAAGCATAATGGTGCTAAATCTCGCACAAGTTTAAAAAGTCGTTTGTAAGTTGGGGATATAAATAAAACAAGAGGGCCACTTTTCGTTGTGGTTGAATTTTCTCAAACTTTTCACGTATAAGGTCGAACCCATGCCGTTGATTGAACCATTCGAATTTATATTTATGTTTTTGTTATAAATTAATATTAATAATGAAAATCACAGAACAATTTAGTAGTATGTAGCATAATTTCGGACTTTAAACGACACCATAGATGTCCAGAAGGGGCCAGGCGAGGAGACACTTCCTGAAAAATGAATGTCAACCATTTTCACACATACAATTTCATTTCAGTCACATCAAATTGTTAATTATTGTAAGGGCGTTTCGCGTTGCAGAAAAATGTTAACTTCAAATTGAATTAGTATATTTTGAGAAGGGATATATACCTACTTTACCCCAACCCCTGAAAAAAAAATACTTTGCTTAATCCTCCCTGGTGGAAAGAAATACTGCGGACGTCCATGAACAACACTTTTTCTAAACAAGAGGTTTGCAATGCTGCTGTAAGCTTTGGGCTGTAGGTTTACAAACGTACGGTTCTGGCCCTCTCTTCTCCCTATATTCCTTGCTCTTCTCCATCAACATACGGTAGGCGACAGTAGGCACTAATCCTTTGCGGTCAGAAATTTGTAAGGCAACATTCAGACGGCTTACAACTTTCCGCAAGCAGAAGGCGGGAGTTCGCATGTGCCGCCTGGTGCTGAAGTGTTGCAATCTAACAAACAGGATCTAGAAGACTGGTATCGGGTTGAGTCGAACTTTGAAGTTTTTACTATATAATTACATACATTTTACTAGAACTAATAAAGTGTAAGCCCGGCTTACAAAGCTTACATGGACGCTCCACGACTGTTAGTCTGTAAAAAGTTTTTACTGGTTCAGTGTATTTTCAACGAATTTGTTGTTCAATTTCTTACACCGCACGGCCATGGCGCAGGACAATCAAAGGCCTTCCGGACCACTGTGTGTTTGAGGACACATAGTGGTCCGGAAGGCCTTCAATATCGCAAATTTTCATGGTTGCCACCCTTGCACTGAAACATTGTTTCTAAAATTGTCTTAAATCATAATCTGTTCATCAAACATACTAAAATTCCTGAAAAGTACAACACAAAAGTTGTGGTAAACTAATCTAGAAACTTGTAACAGAATAACCCAGTGGTGTGCCTCCCTGAGGAGGCGCCGGAGTTTCGCAGGGGAGGGACGAGAACTTGCGTAAAAATATTTCCTTTTCTGAAAATTTAAAAGGCGTTAATTAAAAAATACCAATTTCTTCTTATGTATCATTGCAACTGATTTTGGTTGTCCATCGAACTAACACAGGAACTGCATTCGAATCATGTATAACTAAACCATGCCAATGCTGAAAAATTCATTTATAGTGTCTTTGTACGAAAATTGGCATCCTTTCTGATATTTTCCACAAACTGAATTTTCTGAATGTACCTCTACAAGGTGAACCATTCGGACAAGTTGGCAGCCTTCAAAAGGAAGTTACTGGTTTGTAAGAGAAAGATTAAAGATGAAAGTATTGGTGGCTGCTTCCTCACATTAAGCAAGCTGTTAGAAGAAACAGCCATGCCTGTTCTTAACATCTATTATTTAGCTTTTCTTACTGTCTGTATTATCCTGTTATCTCATGAATATCGTATTGCTGAATGAATTGACACAAGGTTATAAATATTAAATATCACCTGTATTAATCAGACATTATATTTTCATTACTTGTATGTGTACCAATAATAGATAAAGTCATGTAGAGATCTTGTGTTGGTCTGCCATGGTCCTTATCTATTATGATTGATTGATTTGATGTTTTAAGTCCATTTTATGCACAGTAAGGCTAATCGGGACTGGACCTACAGTTTAAAGTGGAATCTGAACCACTATGTGCCTCCACCGGGTATCGAACCCAGCACGTCTTGATGACAAGGCAACAACACTACCACTGCACCATTGAGGAGGCATGTATTAGGTACCTATTATTATTATTGAGTGGAATCGCGACCAGATTTTTGAAGCTGAGGGAAGCTATGATAGTAAAAAGTTTAAAAACCCCTGGTATAACCAATAAGAAATTCATGTACTATTGTCATGACACAAGAGTATAAGAGTGAAGCATAATCTTGTAAGTTTACAAGAACTTATGAATCACTCTGGTACTCAAAATGTTTGGATTTAGGTGGAGGGATATTTGAAGAATCTGTTAGATAGTCTATTTGCTCCTGAACAATAGAATTACTGAAAGGTTAGTTGTATAGCTATGATCTTACCCAAGTTAGCCATGGCCTCGCATGCTAAGAACTCTCTAATGCATGAACGCAGAACAGCCCTTCCATCATCCATGCGGGAATATGGTGTTTTTCCTGCTCCTTTCAGTTGCAACTCCCATCGTTCACCATGCCTGCAAAAAGTGCATGAAAAGAAATGCATATCATATCCATAGGGAAAAACAAATTATGTACAATTGTCTAGACTGAAAGAATTCTTCTTGTGAACGTGCCTTTTCTTTAAAACTACACATGATATTTCAGTCCCGTCTTTTTTTCATTAGTATACTTATGAAGGTATGACATATACGAAATCTTACAAAACAATATATCTATTGTTACTATTATTAACAAGTGCAAATTGAAAATGTATTTTTCCCCCCTCCGAGTATTATGTAGTATATTTGTATTATGGGATATATCTTATAAAACAGGCTATAACACCTCAACCATGGCAATTTGCTGATATATTTCACTCTTACATGCAATAATGAGAACAAAAGAATGTGTTCATAACTTGCAATTACTAGTCCAGGGAGAAATGGCCAATTTTTAAGATTTAAGCAAATTATGACTTTAAAAAAAATGTGTGATTTCCGGTTTTTTCCTGGGGCCGGGCATTACATGTCCTCAAGGTTACACAAATGGGAAAAATGCAAAATTTTGTCAAAAAGTTGAAAATGAGAGTGGTGTTTTGTCATGGTTCCCTGCAAATTTGGTCCATCCAGCATTCATAGTATTGACGCTAGAAGTGAAATGCTGTATTTTTTCCAGTATGTCTGCAACACTGTCTCTCTTATACATTGTTATTATTCTTCCACCCAAGTAATATCAGCCTATTTTCAATGCAACTTTACATGGTTGTAGAAATGTACCACTGCTACACACTACATTTTCATTCACTTTGGTCTATTGTGATGGCCATAGGAATGAGCTGATTACCAATTTATTTTTTAAATTTTAATTTTCTTCTTCCTCCTTTATATTACTTGGAGGTTAAGGTAAAAGGTAAATTTTCTGTATACCATGGCATAAAGCAGGGTTGGCATGTTTAAAACAACTTGTTTTAAATGTTTAACACACAGCTTTGTTCGTTTCACAAATGTTTAAAACATTTAAAACAAAGTGTTTAAAACATGTGTTTATTAGATTTTGATACTTGATGTTTGATAGTCTGTGGTTATTTGCGGGTTTTGTAACTTTGTCTATTCATTCATTCTGTGTCATTTTGTTTACTGTGCACAGAAATCTGTTCAATGGCTGAAAATATATATACAATTAACAAAGAAACATATCGTGATGAATACCTGTTAGTCCCCTCTAAAATTCCTGCCTGTTCTTTTTATACAAGTGTTTCAAACATTTTTAAAATTGAATTCCATATGGATGAAACAGTTTTGTTCCTCACTTGATACACTGAACATAGTTGTTAATGGTTGCATTCAAGAGAAAATTTTGTATTTCGAAAAACGAGTAGCCATGTGAGAGTAGCTACCACGTGGACTGAGTGGGGCCTGGCAACTGTGCATTAATTGAAGCTTCTTGAATGGCCTACATGCGGGATTTTAAGAAGTTAGTCAAGCGTTTATTTCATAATTAGGAACATAGTTCTTCCTTGGATTTAACATATTCCTTATTAATCATTATTCTTAGAAAATAAGTCTTCTTGGCATTATGTTTTAAACGTTTTGTTTAAAACATGTCTTATTCGGTTCATGTTTAAAACATGTTTTATTCGATTCTTGTTTCAAACACTGTTTAAAATATTTAAAACAAAAAAAAATTGTTTGTTTAGTTTTTTCGAAGGAAAAAAAATGCCAATAAAGGCACATTTAGGAAATGTAGGGTTAGGGCCACCCATCCCGGAAAACTTACTAGGATGCACAATGTATAAATTTGACCTCTGCTAACAACCCTGCCATTCCGAAAAAAAAAATCATCCCTCTACAAGAATTGGTTCTTGAGCTAGGATTTTTTATTCATACAGTATCATCCGTTTGAGATGTCAGAAAAGTACAAGAGGTTACATACATATCTCTGTTTTGTAATATAAGCAGAAAGGATGTAAGATTTAAGTGAGTGGACGATTAGAGAATTCCGCTGTGTGGCAGTGCTGGCGGGCATGCATGGTAGACAAAGTTGGTGGTCACGCCGCAAAAGTGTCAGATGGTATGCAAAATTTTTCAGTGTTACACGGACCCAGCGAGCTTTTACACAACAATACAACTGGCACCATGCCCCTTCACATAGGGACATTGTTAATTGGTACATGTTCCTGGACAATGCTATAGCTATGCCTCATGTATAGGGTGACCATACGTCCCATTTCCTGTCCAGATCGTCCTTTCGATATTACTTAAATAATGCTGTTTTTCACATTATTGGTTCTTCTGACAAATAATTCTAGTATTCTTGAACTTTAGCGTAGGACTAACATCAAAGATTCTTCAGAAGGAAACAGAAAGACCACGTAAGTCACACCCAGATTATTATCATTATCATCTTTTGACAATGGGAGATCATATTTCATTTATTGTTTATGATGTATCATTTGTGATCCATACTTTAATAACTAAAATTTCATAATTAGGCCTAACCGATTTTTCAGAAGGGGGAACACTGACATCCTTGGGATGTCCCATTTGGGGTTAAAATATTATGGTCACCCTACTCATGTCCACACGTTATCTGTGCCATGTCTACAACGACTGTCATGTTGAATGCTAATGTACTAGGACACGAAACTTTTGATTCTCCTACATATGTATGTACCATAAACAGGCAACGCATTCAAATATTTTCTAGTATACAACGGTTTACTTTTCTGGCAACTCAAACAGATCACCCTGTACAGGTCAGTACCCAGGATTTTTTTGAGGGAGGGGGCCAGATCCAAAAAATATGCATAAGAGATGATTGTAAAGAGATTACAATAGTTGAAATGTTACTATTAGGTCTTAGATTTATATTCAGTTCTTGCTTTCTATTAATAATGATCAATAAGATTTCATACTTAGTCTTGTATTCGTGTTTTTTCTTTATTTTGTACATGTTTCTATGAGGTCCGTACCCATGATCATTTTAAAGGTGAGGGGGTAGATCTGAAAATGTGGAGCAAAGAGAAGATCTGAAATATTGCGAGGTTGATTAAATTAGGTTATTTTGCTTAGCTTTTCTGCCAAATTTGTCTAATCGCGACAATGAGGATAAGTGAAGATATTGTGAAATTGATGAAGGAATATATTAACAAAGAACACCTATGCTTATGCTGTGATTTCGGAGCTGGAATCCCTGGCGTCGTGTCATAGCACACCGTGCTAACCACTCTGCCACTGTGGTGAGTGAAATGCTGTTGGAGTATTAGATGTGACCAACAATGCTGTGGTAAAATCACTGCTACAGCTAAACGTACAATTGTAGTTTCAACATTATGGTCCAAAGTAAGGGAAAAAATTCAACTCACAGATAACTCCTCCTCCCTCCCATCAACAAACAGCCACACAGTCATTTACAGACAAAGGGTGTCATATAGCATACAGCTTAGTGCTTATTAATTACATTCAATTCTCAGAAGTATTCAAATAGTTCTGTGTTTTCCGAAAATTAACAGTGTTTTCAAATTACATTTAATTTTCTTATAGCAGCTCCATTAAATAGCCATGATAACTCTATGTTTTAAAAAATATATATATATAATGATGATTATGATTAGATATAATGATTAGGTGAATTTCATGAGAGAACACCCAAGCTAAGGATGGGATTCATAAAGAAAACCAGTCAACATACTTGACCAACAAGGAGTTGGCCCAAGCTCCTTTTGTTTAATTGTGATTTCATGTAACACATGCATTTCTTACATGGTTCGATTTTGTTTTGTGTGTGTGAAAGCTAATTTGGAGAAATGTACATTAATTTCTCAGCATGTTGAATATTAGGGACATTTAATAAGTGATAAAGGAATCAGTCTGTCTCCTAAGTACATAGAAGCTTTAGTATGCTGTCTAGAATCAAAAGATGTGACCCAAGTTAGATCATTTATGGGTATGGTAAACTTTCATCGAAGGTTCATTTCAAACTTAGCCTCCAAATTATTTAACATTACTAATTTGCTGAAGAAGAATGTCACATTTAACTGGCCAAAGGATAGTTCAGATAAATTCCACAATATAATTTCAGAAATAAAGAAAATTGTCAAATCGTTCCATTTTATCTGAATAAACAGATTGTTCTTATTTGCGATGGTTCACCATATGGATGAGGAGAGGAGCTCATCTATGCCATCGGATTAATGGCAAACTGCATACTGTTGCATGCGCATCTTCTATTTTTAATGAAATTGAGAAGAAATACGCTCAAGTTGAACGTGAGGTAATGAGTGTGCTATTTGGTATCAAGAAGTTTATAAATTTCTACTAGGTCAGAAGTTTGACATAATATCTGATGTCACTGCAATAAAATACATATTTTCTTCTGACAAAGCTGTGTCGAATCACACATCCAATAGACTTGTTCGTTGGTCTTTACTGTTATCAGCATTCAGGTATAACATCATTTCCTCTTCTAAAGTTCCGGTAGCGGGTATGTTAAGTAGACTACCATTACTAGAAGACTCTTCAATTGATGTTAACCTTTAAACAGCTGAGCAGGTTTTCGAAAGTAAGCCTTTGTGTGCGATTTTTAAATTTTTACACTTATTTCAGAAAAACGTTATATATCTGAGACTATTTGAGCAATCTACTTCGGATAACTTTTGTTTGAAAGAAAAAACATCGGAGCACGCGACCGTGTACAATTCAGAAAGGCCAAGTGAGAAAAACGGGGTTGGGAGGGGCCAAGTTCCCAAATTTCAATGAAAAAAAATCTGGCGTTCGCTTCCTCTTCTCCCGTTATTTTGGAAAAAGAGTGCAAACTTTTTGCTTTGTTTTCAAAGAATAGAACTTTTGCAACATAGTGAAACTTGTTTCAAGTCTCTAGTCCTCATACAGGCTGAAATATGATGCAATATGTACAATCCTGCATTTTGCAAAAAATAGCTAATTTGCATATTAGAGAATAAATTAGTATATCTCGGAGACTATTTGAGCAATCTACTTCGGATAACTTTTGTTTGAAAGCAAAAAATCGGAGCACGCGATGGTGTACAATTCAGAAAGCCCAAGTGAGAAAAACGAGGTTGGGAGGGGAAAAGTCCCCAAATTTCAATGAAAAAAAATCTGGCGTTCGCCCCCTCTTCTCCTGTTATTTTGGAAAAAGGGCACAAACTTTTGCATTGCTTTCAAAGAGTAGACCTTTTGCAAGAAAGTGAAACTTGTTCTCATAGACGTAGAGACAGGGGGAGGGGGGGGGGGTTTCTTCTACATGACATTTCAAAGTCTTATCTCAACATCTGTCAGCGTTTACAACCTCACATACAAGTATGAAGGTCCTAAAAGCACGTGAATGTTGTAATTGGCACCATGGGTCATATATGACCTATTGGCTGTTTAAAGGTTAATGCTGTTCATGTTGCCAAATAGACGAGAGAAGAGGACCAATCTCAGTAAAGGAAATCGCAAAACACACGGGTAAAGATCCTCTACTCAACGAAGTAATTACATTTATTCAGAATGGATGGCCTCAACGCTTAATGTTAGGACTGATGCAGGATGGTTTGGCATCCTTTTTCTTTTTTTTGAAAGAAGACAGTTTCTTTCCTATGAATCGAATTGTGTGATGTGGATGGTCGAACCAGTAATTCTGTATTCTCTTAGAAGTACTGTATTACAGCTCTTCCACAAACATCATCCTGGAGTAAATGCAATTAAAGAGATGCTCACATCAAAATTTTGGTCGCCAAAAATGTCCAAAGATTTATTTATTTTCATCCAGAAATGTGATATATGCCAGGCTTGCAAACCTAAAGTTTGGAAAGGACCGAACAATAAATAGAAAAGTGCATCTTCTGTTGGAGAAAGACTACACGTAGATAATTTCTTCTTAGCTGCTTTCAGTCGTTAGTTGGATGTTTGGCCCCTGCATTCTCTCGATACTTCGGAAACTATAAGGTGGATTCTACAGTCTTGTTCGGTGATTGGCTTACCTAAAACATTGACGTCTGACAATGGACCTGCATTTAATAGTCTTAAGTTCGAGACTTTCTGTCAACAGATTGGAATACAACATTTCACTATTCGCCCATACCACAGGGGTTGGCAGAGAGATATGTTCAAACGGTCAAAGATCAACTTTAAAATATTCTTCAGCAACACCCTCACTTGACACCTTAGCAGCTTGACATAAAAATTTCAGGTGTAATACAAGATTAGGTGAAGAAAATACTATCTTCAGCTACAGTATTAGCATTTATTCCTAGAACTTGGTGATCACTAGAGGATAGTCATGGTGATGATAGCCTATAGGAAGTGATAAAGCTCCATTTCTAAAGGCTCGGAAGCCAGGAAGGCAACCAGAGGAAGATTATGGAGAAGGTGATTTAGTCTGGGTACAATCTCCTAATTTTGTGAGAACTGCTTTTCGCCGGGAGTGGTTCATCGAAAAATAGGTTCCACTTGTCTCTATGAAGTTCAGATGTTGGATGGCACTCATAAAATTGTGCACATTCGATGGATGCGATAACTCTTGCAAAGAAGATATAAGCAGAGTGATGGTTTGTCTTCCCCAGAAGTTCAGCAACACACTCTGCCTATTCCCCAGGCAGAAGGAAGGAACATTACTTCGGCTCCGTCGAACGATGGTATGGCTACACCTAGAGTACTTAGAAGGTCTACTCGAAACAAGAAACCTCCAGATAGATATCAATGTAATTAAATTTGTCCAAAGTGTGTTCAGATTTTTTTTCTTCTTTTAGTCCAGGAGAAAGATGATAGGTTCAGTTTATAAAGCAAAGGTAACCGAATATGTATTCTGTGTTGGTTATGATGACTACAAGATGTTGTTATATGAATGGATGAACATGAATAAATGTATACATGAATACGTTATTATTGTGATACATTATGTGTAAGTTTTACACAATTAAACCGGTGTTGTTCCTAATGACTTTTATTCATCATGAAATAAGTCTAAGCAACGAGGAGCGAGACGATATCAATCATCGGCCATTTGTTTACTAAACATCTCCTTGGTCAAGAGTCGTAGTTCATCTTCTGACGCAAGCATGGAATGCTTTCATAGTTAGGTTAGGCATGTTAGGTTTAAATCTCTTTGCATAAAAACACTACATTTAGCCTAACAACAAAAGTATTTAACCTGACGTTAGAAGATGAAATATGGCACTTGACCAAGAAGGTGTTTGACTTACGAGCAATAAGTGAGAGCTGCTCCCCTCCCCCCAAACAGTAAGAAGTAAATAACGGTAGTAGTCTGTGCATTTTGTTTTGATTTTGAGACTTAAGTCCACTATATGCACAGAAGGTTAATCCCTACTGGACCTACAGTTGAAAGTGGATTCGAACGACAATGTGCCTCCACTGGGTATCAAACCTCTGACCCGTTGATTACAAGGAGACGATGTTACCACTATGCCATCAGGGAGCCTCATCAGTGCGAAACTGGGATGTATGCTTAAGGTACCTCTTAGATCATATTTTTGCCTATAAAGTGGACTTTTTTGAACAGCAAACTGTGTTAATTACTTTCAGGGAACTTCCAAATTTACTTCCACAATCATTCCTACTTATCTACGATCCTTCCTTTTTTTCTGTGAATGGAGAATTGGGGAATGCTTGAACAAGAATAATTCTTTAAAGTTTTTTTTCAAACATAAATACCAGTTTCCTGTAATCCAGACAGTGCTAATTACTTTCAGAAAGTTTCAAATTTAGCCTGACAGTCATTGACACAATTTTGCAATAATTAGTCTTTATCCTACAAGACTTTGAAAAAATCATTAAAGAATTGGAATCATTACGAAGTCAAAGTTGCCAAAGTTTCTTTGAAAACAACCCATGTATTTTGTTTTCTGAAAAAAAAATATATATATATATTACATTTTTATAAAGCATTTTCTGTTATTTTGTTGTCCATTAAACTCCTAGCCCTACTGATAACCGAAGTGTTAACACACGAATTATTTTAATACGGTATGCACCAAAATATACAGTACTGAAATGAAAAGATGAACACACGTTTCAGTACTGTATATTTTGGCGCATACTGTATTATAAGATTTGGGTAACAGTTCCATATAGAGGAGACTGATTTCTTACTTTTTACAGAAGAAAGTACTTACGGAAATCATTTTCTGTAGCCTTGTCGAGGTTCTGGAATATAGTTTTTATCCTTTTCAACGCCAATTCAAGTTTTCTTCTGGGAAAATATCTCTCCGACACAGAATTGCTGTTGCGGCCATTTCCTTTCTGCACGTGAACACGATGTTCCGTGTTTTAGATGACGTAACCCCCAATAAGTGTTGCAAACCACGCAGTGTTATTGCAAGAAGATGACGTTTCTAGGATGCATCGTGAAGTTTTTTAACTATGTTTCCCTAACATAACCAAACCTAACCTAACCTTACCGGAAATGGTTTGTGGGGCTAATGTTGATTGGGGCTAACGATGATGGTTTGTGGGGCTAATGAGGTACTAGCATAATTTCCAATCCGGCCATGAAATTAGGTACTTTTCGGTGAATAAGGTTGAAACAATGCATTCACACTCCAAATCGACAAAACAATGCCAGATTGCACGATGAACCAGTACGCTATCACCATATTGCATGTTACAGAACCGAGAAAAGGAAGAACAGTAAGTACTCGTAAATGTAAGAAATATACATTATTTCAGTTAGAAATTCATTATTACACCTAAAGAAATATTCCGCAATGCAGAATTGTACATTAGCAATGTAAAAGGTAACAGTTTCATACATTGGAGACGCATTTCTTAATTTTTACAGAAGAAACTAGTTACAGAAATGAGTTTCTCTAAGGTTTCCAACGTTAGTCGAGGTATTTTCTTTCATCGTGGTATCTATTTGACCGGGAAATCATGTCAGTGTTTCCAATACCTTCTTTTAACTATGCTTGCCTAACCTAACATTATTGGAAATGGTTCGTGGGGCTATTCGTCAGCTACCTGTGCATAATGTACAATTTGCACACGTGACGAACACGATAGTAGGTATTTTTCAGTGAAGAAGGTTGGAAACAATGATATTCGAAAACAAAAGAAGCGATATCATTCGCAAAGTATGCAATATCGCACCGTTATGTGCGTTCGGTAGCACTTAGAAAAATGCGTTATTTTAGTAGAAAAAGTGTTTGTTTTCGTGTAAAAAGCATAATGGCACCTTGAACTATGTTCCGCAATACACAATTGGTAAGTACGAACCATGCGATACACAAAATATCCAATTTTAATGTGTCTCCGATCTATGAAACTGTTACCATGTAGGTAAAAAAGTGTGAAATAACTAATTAAACTTAATTTAACAATACATATCATTAATACTTGGAACGTGTATTGACCAAAAAATCAGGCCATTTCCATGTCCTGACTGCAGTGAGAGGGCATGGATTATGACACTTATATGTACACTGATGTATGTGCATCAAGATTCATTATCATACCTGCTAACATATTCGCCCAGCAGAATAACTCTTCCATCTCCCAGTTGATTTTTCCAGTTTCCAAATTGATGCCCGGCGTACCTGTGAGCAAGAGGTGTTGAACTCGGATCAAGAATTTTTCCAGATACAAAATCTAGAAATTCACTAGATGAGGCTACGGCAAGATTCAGGTCGAGGAAATTTTCAAGTACATCATCAGACGTTGCAACTAACCTGACCTCAGAAATAAAAGGGGTGGGCATTACATAAGAAAACACAGCTCCTTTGACATTTTCTCTAATGTAATTTTCCCGTTCTTCGTCAATAGGAAGTTCAAGCAACTTGCAAGGTGAAAAATGCCAATCCATCAAGTTATCAATTTTAGACATGGTGAGAAAATGTTGATTTTCCTAATGTGACAGGGACTACAGTGGTTTATGAATGCCAGTTGACATAACGTTATGTAAGTTTATAACACTACACTTTTCGTCAACTTATTTCTTCAACTTTTTTTGACGCGAAGTACGAAGCAGTTTCATAAATTGCAATCTTCCATCATACGCATTTTACTTAAGTGTTGTAACGATTTATCCAATGGCGCAACTAGCAAGGTAGACAGATTTATATATATGGTATGTTCTTTTGATTATATTAAAATTATGTAGTTATGCTCTTTAGCTTCGCATAAGTTTTTGAAATTTTACTCGGATGAGTCAGTTATGTTCAGACTCCCTCGTGTAAGATTGTAATAATTTTTCTGTTGCTTTCTGAACAGCATGGGACAATTAACTAAATCCTACCTTTCTTAAAAATAAATTATACAGGTCCTACTAATTGTTCTATACCATAGAACTATGCGGGACAGAATTTTTTTTGGCAGTGTCTGCTGCCACGTTCTTTTTCTGCTGGAATCTCAAAAAAGATGCGCGTGGCAGTAGACTCGGTCTTTGATTTCCTCATGCTATGTATGCAATTTCGTCTCTGACACATACTGTGAAGTTGTAGCGATTACTTTCACAAAAATGTTTTAAGATTAGGTCCCTCAGCATTCTTCTAATAATAAACCTAAATGCTCTCGTAGTTAGGTTAGGTTCTGTTAGCATTAAAATAATATCGCTAAATGCTTTCCAAAGAAAAAGGTTCTAAATTGCCTGTACATTCATTCCCACTAATCATAAACTTGCATTTCTATCGTCTTAATCAGTTCTTAAGATTTGTAACATACTCTTAGCAGACGAATTACGTGTCAGGAGCAAATTTGACTCTTATTCTTACTGGTGACACGCAGGGGCTGCTCGTTCGGCGGCGCAGATCGTATGGGCAGTTGTCCGTGGATGCATTACGTCATCGTCGAAACTCTTGGCACGGAAAAGGCTGGTTCCTTATGCAAATATTGAGATATTTGACAACGAATATCTTCTAAAATATAGTAGCAGGGGAAAAGTTACAACTTTTACTGTTAAAATTCATCCTTTCTAATCAATTTATCACAAAGTTGATTCAAATGTGTAAAATGATTTTCAAGAAATCGTGTTACGAAGGAACCCCTGTTTTGTTCTCTCCAGGCTTCCAATGCAAGGGAGTTTTAACTTAAGCGCGTTGGATTTATTTTTGCTCTATGTTTTGAATAAGATTATTTTGTTCTTGTCAACTGAAATCATGCCTAAATGCTATGGAAAGCTGTGAAAACTATTATCAGAAAACTAACGGAAGAAATCTAAAATATCACAGCTTGATTGATATAAAAAATACGGGAGTGCCCATTTTTGTGAAAAATTCATTGTGCGAGATCTAAAAGCAGAACTTTTTAATGTATGTAAATGTAAGGGTGTAATAAACGTGACTGCTTCCCGTAAAATATCACTGCACTCTCCACGTTTCTCTTCTGTCTTTTCTTTGGCGCCGTCAATAGCTTCAACACGTTGTTTCGTTTTATATATATTTGTCACTTGTTTTAATTAGTATTCTGCTCGTTCTGCCACCTGAACACAGCAGCTAGAGCTCAAAGGGCAGTGCAGTTACACCGAAAGAAGGCTCGGAAATGGCAGGCTTCAGAAGTTAACTCATCCAAATTAAATTAAACAGGTATATGATCTCTCTAAATTTAAATCATAGTTCACAAATAATTTGATTAAAAGTTTTAAAAGTATCTGTTTTATTTAATAGCGTATTAATTGGTGCATTCTTCTCCAGCATAGCTATAGGCAGTGACCACACTACGGCGCGGGGGGGGGGGGGGGCAGGAACGCCCCCCTATTGTCGTTCGACAATTTCTCTCGCTCTCTCTCTTATCTGCCCCCAGTAACACGACAAAAATAAATAAATGAATGAACGCTCATTTAGCCAAAATATGCATTTTTGTGTCGTATGTAACGGAATAATAAACATGATTGCCCCGGGAAAATATGATTTACCCCTCCATCTTTACTATTGCGCCGTCACTAGCTACAACATATTTTGATTTATATTGTTCCCACATATTTATTTTAATTTTAGTATTGTGAATCATATTCCACTGTGTTACCTCACGTAGACACCCCCCCCCCACACACGTTCGATTTCAGTTGTAAGTTTTAGACTAAGCTTGTCAAATGTCCACTTATATCTTTGTATTCTTGAGCCATTTTAAAAAAAAATCATTTCGCCCCTTCTTCTGCACTATTTCATAGCAATGTTTTCCCGCTGGAATCCCCTTTGCAAATCGAGATCCGGGGATATAGCCTTCCCAAGCCACCGTCCCCTCCAAATGCTCTCTTGGCCTCATGAAAGAAAAATATATGTATTTATACGAAATATTAATTTGACTTCGCAGTTTCTTTATTCGAACAGGAATAAGTTTTAAATTTTAATAGCTTATAAATTTACACTAGCAATTTTGAGTAAAGGTTTTGCGTAACCCTAAAAGTACATTTAGAGACTACAAGGTCAACTCTCGATATTTCAGATATATTAATAATTTTCATCACAACGTCTTGTAATAATTATTTGTTACTTCAATAACCTCCTCGCAAATGCTTCTCGCATATTAAAACATAGATGCCATTTTCTGTTTATTTCCTTGTAATGCTGACCTCCGGGGCGAAGTGGTTAGCACAACGCTTTACGATGCCAAGGCCCCCAGGTTCGAATCCCCGCCCGGGCATGGGTCTACTTTCCTTTCTTCAATTTCATCATATCATCATCACGCATCCTCATCTTTGCGATTAGCCATATGTGAGAGATAAGCGAAGTAAAATAAACTAAGTATATTAATCAATTATTTTTTTAAACTCTTCGATTCTTCTTTAGCATGTCACGTTTTTGTTAAAATTATATTACGATTTGTAAAATGACGAAATTCTAAAGGAGAACACGCAACCTTCTTTGTAGCGCATCGGTCAGAAAGTTTCAGGAATATGGATTTTCAAAAGCGCGTTTTAAATTATGTTACTAATCATTAAAAGGATGCCTCAATACCATCTTGGAGGATGAAAATTATTATTTTCCCCCTCCTAAAAGTAATAATATACTTTCGCTCTCTGAATCTCCCATATAAATGCTAAGGGCCGTCTGCTTCAGACAAGCTCACTGCTTCTCCGGTGACGTCACGCGTTCGTGCAAGATCGGCAATCTTCGGATGACTTTACCTAATCTCTATGTACCTTGGGTGACACGTGCGTGGCAGCAGACTCGGCCAATTTTTTTTTGGTCGGGACGGGAAATTTGTTTAATCCCGACATTCAGGACGGGAAACTTCGCCATTTCCCGACAAAGTCGGGAAATTTTCGGAACGGGAAATGTCCGAAATTTCCCGAAGCTCTGAAAATCTCGAATTATAGCTACACGTTATTTTCAACTTAAGTGATTGTTTTTGCATTTCTGGAATAAAAACAAACAATTTCCAAAAAGTTCCAGACACTTGAAATGCAGAGAACGTCGAGAATTAACAACTTTTAAAAATGACCATTCCCGAAAAGTCGGGAAGTCATTTCCAGAAGTCGAGATCGGGAAGGGAATTTTTTTTTCCCGATCCCGGTCCAGACTTTTCAGGATCCCGCAAACCCCGACTAGTTACAGTAAGTGCACTCGTTTGGCTCAACAATCGTCTGTTTCAAATACAGAACAACAATCAGAAATATACTTACCATGATTCCAAACTTGTGGAACTCAGGGATTAGTATAGGGATTATACAACTACGAATCCAGATAGTAATTCAACACATACAGTCATTGTCAACACAACTTGTGGCAATCTTCGAATCGACACTTTAAGTGAAGGGGGGGGGGGGGAGGATATCAGAAATGGGTACAATCTTGCAATGGAATGTCAATAGTTTGTCTGCTCGGAAACTACTATCCGTGACAAAAATATTGAGCCCTCGGTTTGCGTGCTTGTAAAACTGTACTCCTTGGGAGGAAACAAGTCAAATATACCTCATTGGAAAGCTACAAGTGTCTGCTTTTAGACAAAAGCAGGACAATGTGATTTTAACGCTGTCTGTTTTCTATTGAGACAAAATTGTTTGTAAAAGTGTAGTTTTTTCGTGCAATTTTTACATTAGTCGAATTCAATTGTGTGTATCTTCATGTAAAACCGTCGTAAAAATACAATTTTTTTTGTGATTGAAGCTTGGTTATGTGGAAATATCTCAGCCAAATATAATGGTACTATCAGCTGTAGAACAGCCACAATTAATGATTAATTCTGATGTTGCATTCTCGGAAATGGTCAGTCCAATGATCATGAAATGCATATCAAAATGATGGCCGTGGAATAAAAATCAAATTTCCATATCTCATTCTTTCACACTGTGCCAATTGAAAACAACAGAGCGAATTGTTTTTCTTGGCAACCGGTTCCCGCGCGATTCCCATCGTTGCTATGAACGCACGTAGAGCAAGTGAGCTTTGTTGCCAAGCGTTTCCATTGCCCTTTAAACTCCGCGTCCAATCAGCTTTGACACGGGAAATGAGCCGAAACAATGTGCTGTGAAAAGGAAAGCATTGTAGAGATACCGAAAGTTTATTTTGTTACTTCTGTGTTTACATTCCTCCCACGAATATTGCCTGAACACTCACATAGCCATAATAATTCTTACGTGCATTCTGTCCATGTAGTAAGTCTCTCACAAGTTCGCGTGTTTGTTCGTACGCACAGTATTGAGTGATAGCTGTTCTGTGAAGTGATTTTTTTGTTGCATTATAATGACAAGACGGTAATATCATAGTGGTGCAAAAGAAATGATAGTCAATGCCAAGACATATTTCCCATGGTAGTAGTAGTAGTATTAGTAGTAGTATAAGTAGTAGTAGTACCAAAGACGTTATTACCCTCGTAAATTATGCAATTATGAAGTTGGTGCTAAAGCATTTGTGTTCGAACAAACGATTTGAATTATTTTTTCAACACGTTCAATTTCACATTAATAATAATGGGTAAGAAGCACACAAACTATTTTTGAAAGACAGAAAATGCTTGATAAATGCATTCCAAATATAATTCTTTTTTACATTAACATGTATAAATTCTATGCACGATATAGTATGTTTCACATACATGTAACATGGAGCGATGTGGACACTAAATTGTGTACGTATTCAAAGTTTCATTGATACATAACATATATTATTTAAATACATCACACAATCAATTCATCTATCTCACAATAAACCAACAGCAAAATTACATAATGTCTCTAAAATGTGCACGCTCCTTTTCCTCAAAGCAATTGTTCACGCATTTAAAACAAAATCAATTAAGACAAGTCTTATTTCTCTGTCTGGTAATTTGCAATGCATTAGAGAGAACAAATGCATTCTCTATTTTACAAACTTTTGTGCCTCCCCGGTGGTGTAATGGTAACATCGTCGCTTTGTGATCAAGGGATACCGGGTTCGATACCCGCTGGAGGCACATGGCACAGTGTTTCGGATCCCACTTCAAACTGTAGGTCCAGTCCCGATTATTCTTTCTGTGCGTAAAGTGAACTTAAAACCACAAATAAATAAATCAATTTTACAGCCTATTTTCATTTAGATCGTTCGGCACCCAGCAACCGGTCTGAACTTGATAAGACGATTGATTGATTTGGTGTTTTAAGTCCACTTTATGCACAGTAAGGCTAATCGGGACTGGACCTACATTTTGAAGTGGGATCCGAACCACTGGGTGCCTCCACCGGGTTCGAACCCGGGGTCCCTTGATTACAAGGCAATGATGCTACCACTGCGCCATCGGGGAGGCCCTTGATAAGACTATGAAAATCAGGCATTGCGAGCGAAGCGAAGAAGAAAATTTTACGAAAAGTGTTTTTATTTGCATAAAATTTGAAGTTGTGGCCGGTGATTGCCCCCTGCAGTTACTTGGCTGTCAATGTTTGCCCCCCTTGCCCCTAGAACTCATTTCCGATCAAGGTTGGGGGGGATGAGCCCCTGCCCCCCTGTGGTTGCGCCACTGCCCCGCATCGACCTGGAGACACAGTATCCATAGTCCCATCAGCTTCTAGCTTGTAGCACGGTGGATTGGGGAACACCAAGCTCCATACTGTACAACAACAGGATGGGGCACCGCCCCAGTTTTCACCGGTAGATGGATTAGTCGTGCCTCGCAAAAGGAATTACCCCCCTTCCGCTGACCTGACCCCACTTAGACTTTTTAATCTGGGGGTTTATCAAGTCTAAGGTGTACGAGGTGAAGATCCACACCTTTTCCCAGTTGAAACAAGACATTACACCAGCAGTTGCTGAGATTACACCAGCTGTGATGGAGAAGGTGTTTCAGGCTGTGGTGGATCGCTGGTATCTGTGGGTAGACTTGAGGGGTGGTCACATTGACTTATACTGATTTTGTGTCCTACTGTGATATGTGTTTTAGTACATATTGTATTTTGTGCACAAATCCTGTTCATGCAGAAATGTATTACAATGAATATTTCCACAATCTAACTCACTTACAGTGATCAAGAATGGGTGTCATGATCCCAGGTTGGCCACCACAACAATTGCCTTTAAACAAGGGAATGGTTACTAACAAAGTGATAACTGCAACGATTGCCATAGAAATTGTCCAGCACGATGGATGAAGAAGATGTTAATGAGGTGCAGAAGATACACATGTTGGCAACAAAACAAGAACTGGTGGTGACGGAAGATGGAGCGAGTGTGAATTTTCGTAAGAAAGATCAAGGTAAGATTGTGTCTAGGAGATTAGAGCTCCAAATATGTTGGTAGAATAGGCAGCAAAAGCAAACCGGGGTGTTACCGGTTTGGTTTGATTCGATTTTTGTTATTTATTGTCGCTTTTCGGCCACTTTTGGCTAATCTCGACGATGAGGATGAGTGATGATGATGAAACATGAGACGGCACTCACAAAGAACAACAATGCCCAGGCCTGGATTCGAACCCGGGACCCGGGACCCAGGTGTTGCCAGTGTTTAATACATTAACTGCCACGTGAGTTGTATTTAACTCATGCTAATTTTACCCCCGAGGCCTAGTGAAGCGTATTTAACTCACACGGCTCTTTACCTTGGAAGCCTCGTGGTGCACTGGCATCTCACGTTAAAATGCTACAACATACAAGTTACGCGAAGAGTGGCCTCGTGGACAAAACTTTGCAGATGGTTCGTGAAAATTTTATTTAGTGATGCTGTAATTGTTACAATTAATACAAACAATTGAAGAAGCGTGGATCAAATGAATAGGTGTACATTAACTTCCTTTATATCTTTTTGTCTTTAAATCTGATGACAAGTAAACAAAAAAATTCATATTCACTCATGAATTGTTTTCGAGTTTTTCCGATTGTGCGTTTGGCCTTGAATTATTGCTGGCCAGCTCCTCGAATGATATCGATACAATCATGGGCGTATATATAGTTCACGTAAAGGAGGGGGGGGGTCAACTTTTGGTATGATTAGGGTTGCTATATTTCATAAGTGAAAATCCGGGACACAGCTGACCTGAAGCTTGTTGGGGAACCCCGGGGGGGGGGGGGGGCGAGGTAATGGACCCGACAAATTTGTATGTATGAAACAGGCGCGGTTGGCCTTATAGCGCACAGGATCAGTGAACCCCCAGTAATATACGATAATCACCTCGAGAATGAACAATAAACAACGTCTTTACATTTTAACATTATTTCGCTAAAAATTCTAGACAGTAAGTCATGTATTTGTGTCCGTAACACGGCGAACTCTCTTTGAGAAGAAAAAACCGCGAATCGGCCGCCCTGATACAGACCCTCAGTTGAACCCCCACAGGACACCTCGTGCCATTGTGAAAGTTTCGTGCGGGAGAAGAAGCTCGAGGAGCACATAGGACAAAATACAAGGAACAGGATATTGCAGAACCTATGTCTCCACCCAACGGTCATGCGCAGTTCGTCCTCTCGCAGAAGCCGCGGGACAAGGCTCCGTTCTCGCTGCTTCCTCCCTTCCAGTGTTGCTGTGTGGGGTTCAAGTTTGAAGCGCACACATTACATATTCAATCTTCTCTTGTATCATTTTTGCACCGAACTTCTTGGAATAAATGCAAGATTGTGGCAGAGATGGATGAGTGGAAACAAATACAAGCTGGAATTAGATGCGATGAATTAAAATAAAGGAGATACATTACCAAAATGGCTCGTGCATGCATTCAGAGATTTTTCCTTAAAGGTGGAAACACTTCGGGTTCGCGAGAGAGAAAGAATGACGCGAAGACGTGACTCGCTGTCGCTCGGTGTCAATGTCTCAAGTTTGTTAGTTTTTGAAGTGCTTGGATACTTGTTGGAAAGTATTAAGTGATGCTGCGAGTGAAGCGAGGGATGGACTTCACCTAGGTTATGTCATTTGATGCAGTGTAGGCATTGCTGTGTGCGCAGGTAAGAAATGACCGATAGAAATGCACATAATTAACGTAAACAAACTTCCTTGACCACTGAAAAAAAAAGCGTGTGCTGGTCGACCAGCCCCAAATTTGAACAAAGCTATCGCGTATCAATGAAAGGGTCTCAGGTTCGATTTCTAGTGTGCACATGCCATTAGTTGCCATTTCCATTTAATAAATGTAGGACCAGTTCTGATTAGTCAGCATGGACGTCCGAAAGGGAAAAAGGGGGCCGCCCCCCATGAAAATGGAATGTCAACCAAAAATTATATATTACACGCATATAATTTAATTTCAGTCACAGTAATTTTTGGTAATTATTATAAAAGCGTTGCAGTAACTTCAGACTGAAGGAGTGTTTTTTGCCCCTCCTGGGAAAAAATATATTCCTTCACCCAACTTGAGGACGTCCATGATATTCCAACAAAACTCCACTTTTTTCATAAAGGCACAATTTATTGTAGTTTCCGCCCTAAATTTATTCGCACACCCCTACTACAAAACCTTATAGTCCTAGATGAAAAAATTCTAGACAAATCTTTTAAGCCCTCCCCCCATCCTTTTGTTAGGCGAAGGAAGTCTATTTTGCAGAAACTGAATATATGTCGCATAACTTCAGTGAACCCCCGGGTAAATAATGCACGAGCCGCGCCTGGTATGAAATGTACGCGCACCTTTACCTCCGAACAATTGATTGATTTGTTTTATTTTACTTCTCTTCTTGTGCCACTTTTGGCTAATTTGGGAAGATGGGAATGAGTGATGATATGATGAAATTGATGAATGGACACTCACAAACATCCATGCCCAGCCAGGATTCGAACCAGGGACACTTGGCGTCGTAGCGCGATGTGCGAACCACTCCGTCACGGGGGCCTGCCTCCGAACAATTATTCCTGCATTTAAGACAAAACTTTTTAGCAACAACAGTCTGAAGTTCTTAGTTGTTATTATTTCTCTCTTTCTAGTAATTTACACTGCAGTACAGAAAAGAAGTAGCGAGCAAGAAAAATTTCTGGTCCTAATTTTTGCAAACTGAAAACAATATTGATTTAATAGGGCAAAAAAAAATCATGGGGTGCCATGCCATGGCATTCTCTTTACATTTTTTAATTTAGATTGTTTGGCGCCGATAGCCAATTCCCGCAAAAAAATTAAATTGAAAGGGCAATTGCCCATCTGTTCCCCACTGCAGGTTCTCTTGGCTGTCTGGAAGATATAATGCAAGAAAGACGTAAAAACTAATACCATCTTGAGTGTCCTTTTGTCCTGCTACTTTTAGATTCAGCTAGCCTTGCTTTCTTTTTCTTAAATGTTTGCCCCCACCCCGAATTGATTTCCGTCCACTGCAACCCCTTTCCCCATAGTTGCTTTGAACTTTCATCAGCTTGAAAATATAATATCGTTTAATAACCGCAATAAGATTCCGCTACACTAAATTTCTAGGTGAAAGTATAATACAGGGGAATGGACATCTGGAAGGGGGACTAGGATGGCCACACTTCCCCCTTAGAAAACGAATGTCAGTCTAAAAGTACGTATATATTTCACACGTATAATTTGATTTCAGTTACAGTAATTTACATTAATTTTTATAATGGGGATGCGGGAATGCGACAATTTCAAATTCAAGCGGTGTATTTTGTGGGAGCAAAACTATTATCGGGGTAATATGACCCATGGAAAAATACCTTGCTTGTCCCTCCGTGGAAATATCTGCGGACGTTCATGATCAGGGAGGGAGCAATTTTTTAATATCTCGTTTAGAAACTGACATGTTCACAGTACCCCTTTTGAGGTGCCCAACATAATCTTGCATTGCATGAAAACAATTTGATTAGAACAAGTGGAGATATTTCAAACTCACCACAGGTTACGCAGTGAAGAAACTGAAGAGCTTGCTGAAGTATTTATCTTCTACTGGTAAATTGTAAAGTCCGTAGTTTCTATAATTAATGAATATAATTCCACAAGGTACGCTACTTAGTATTGATGCTTTTCTGTTCATCTTGTGTCAAACAACTTGAGAATGTTTCGGTGTTTCCCTGTTGTTGTTTTTTTGCACTGCGTTTTTAAAGAAAAAAACAATTTAAGAAAACTCGAAGGAAAAAAATAGTTTATTTGACAGAAGGAAAAACATAGTCTATTTGACAGTTCCAATACAGTTTCTTATCGCAGAAATTCCGGAACTACAGTATCAGGAAATTGCAGACATTTGATCTGCAGTTCCATCTAGTGTGTGTAATTACGTAATTTTCTTCCCAGTCGTATCCTGTATTATACGTCTCTAATTCAGAATAAAATAAGTCCGCAGAAATTTTTATGATCAAGTAGAACAGGTAATCTGGTAATTTTATTGAACCATAAGGGGGGGGGGGTTGGACCCGTTGACCCCCCCCTTAAATACTCCCATGGATACAATAGTATGTGGCAGAGTCATGTTGTAATCAGCATAATAATTGATTCTAGCCGCGCTTGAGTTGCATATGATTCACGCACATAAAATATTTTAAATTAACATTTTTTTATCTAATAATCAAAAAACATATTGCTTTCAACGTTTTTATTATATTCTTGTAATAAAATATCGTGGTTCTAGGGAATTTTTTCAGATATTGTGGCAGTCAACGGCTGAAGGAGGATTTTTTGCTATCATAGTGTAAAACTTTAAAAAAATATATTATCGCAAATGTTTGTTTACACACGAATTTGTCACACATCAAGGTATCTTTGTCGAATTCTCCGTTAATGTGTTTCCAATATGATTTCTTACGGAAAGAGCTCATATCATACGCGGAAGATACAAAGCTGACTTTCAAATAGCTGAACAGAAAGCACCAATTGCTTCCATTCGCGCTAAATTTCGGGATACGTACCCTCTGTTGTCACCGTTGGAATGGCAAATGAATAGTTTGAAGCACAAGGGACTTGGAAAGACGCATCCATACTATCCAATCGCCTTCGCTGTTAGCCGAAGTCGTTTGTGAAAGCGCCCCTAGACTTCAGAACCGTGATTTCCCAAGGGAGTGGTGTGGTACTTTATGTATGTTATTTTACGTCGCTTTTCTAATTCTAGGATAATTGCGACATGTGGATGAATATGTGTTGCTTACGTAATATTTGTGGAAGGACTAACACAACGGAATAATGATGCTCAGGATGGGACTTGAACCAGGACCCTAGAGAGTGGGCATGAGTTATATGTTGATAAATTAGTTTAAAAAACACGTACTCTTTCTCTCTATTACATTTCTCACTCCAGACCTCGAATTCTCTTCTCATTCCTCTACGTCTGTTTCGCTGTCCCATTCATATTTTCTTATTTATTTATATCTTGCATTCCTTCTCTGCTTGTGTTATCCTCCTCCTTTCTCTCATTCCATTCTTCAATTCATCTCCTTAAATTATTTCTTGACACCACTGTGTGAATTTAGCTTCTTGCTTGGGAGGGGTCATGCCCATTCAGTGGCGAACTTGTCATTTCATTTCGGAAGGTAGTTTTTTTGGGGTATGTAAATTTGAATATTTTACCATTCAGTAAACTAAATTACTGCCTTGGGGCAACATTGGTTCTAACCTGAGTCATTAAATATTTTGATCATTTACACGTAATTTAGTATATTTATAATGTAAGAAAACCCAAACAACTCGTGCACAAAATGAGCTATGGAACTGGAAACACCGAAAACTTGATCAAATTTCTATTGACAAGTTCAACCTTAACGTCCACCTAACTTACCTACAAGTTTCTTGCGAACACTTTAATACATGTAAAATATCAGAACTAGTCTGGTGTCAGCTCGGTAAGGCTATCAGTTGCGAATTGGTGACCTTTAATCCACAAGCCTGCATATTTTCGGCAGGGAAATCTTTAATGGCTGAACCATTAATGGACACGAATTATTTTCTTCAAATATGTTCGTTACGTAGTTCAGAAATAATATACTATATGCTTTCAATTTCAGTTTTCTTTGAGGGGGATAGAAACATGCTCGGAAGGAATATATATATATATATATTGCAGGAGAAAAATTCTTCGTGGGGCAAAATCCTCGGCATTCCCCCCGTTAATTGCACAATGCTTGATACGCATTCTCTCCATTTCTATTTCATTTCCTCTAACTTCCCTATTTCTCTTCCCTATATCTATCCTTTACTCTGTCCCCTATTCTCTTTGAATCGCTCATTGCGTATCCCCCCCCTCTCTCTCTCTCTTTCTCTACTGGCTCTTGAGACACTCCATTGTCACGGGTGGGATGCACAGATTAAATTTTCGACATTATATTAAGTATTATACTAACAGTTTAGCAACATTTTTCTTACAGTTTATGTGGAATGAATTATAAAGCTAAAAGCTGATACATATAACTACCCTTAGAATGCTTTCCCAGATTTATAGCAATTGGTCAAAAATTTTTTGGCGTGGGTGAGACAGATAAAATACCTTCTAAAACTTAATAATAACTTTATATTTATTTCTGTGAATTTTTAAATGATAAAATATATTTTTTAAGCCAAAGAGAGGAAGCAATTTTCTCAAGGGGAAATGAAGCAATTACAGAAGAAATTAACTGTTTTTAGGTGTCTTTAGGTTTTTCTTTTGGTGGAACACAATACGGAACAAAAACTTAAAAAAATTAATAAAAATAAACGAACATTATGTAAAATATCTTCTACGATTAAATAAACTATTTATACCGGTAATATTTGAATTTCTATCCAAATGGCAATTTTAGATTGTTGACACAAGATGGAATAAAATTATAGGATTGCATTTAATTTTAAAAATATAGATTCAGAGGCATTTCTCGTACCATGAGGATATTAAATTTCGATAAAATTGCTTTATCCTTTTGACCTTAAAAGTGTCCTCTATATTAATGATTATTAGTATTGTGCAATAGTTATATCTATTGTTATACACACACATGCATGCTTGCTGTATGTCATGAACCACCGATAACATTTAATAATTGGCAACGTGTAGAGAGGCAAACAATTTTTCTTAATGGCTTTCCTGTCGGCCTCCGTGGCGGACTGGCCAGAACAGCGTGCTACGACGTCAAGGGTCCGGGGTTTGAATCCCGCCATAAGTATAGTGAGTGTACCTTCAACAATCTCATCATATCATCACTCATCCTCATCTTCGAGATTAGTCAAAGGTGGCTGAAAAGCGAAGTCAAGTAAACCAAATCCATCAATTAATGAGTCTTCCAGTTGAGGCCTTGTTATGGGGCAAGAGCCTTCTGAAAATGTATTTCCTCTGTGTATGCAACCATGCGCTACAAATTACATGACATTTACTTCTACTAGCAGATGACGAACTAAATACATACGAACTTATACGTAAACGGGAAGATTCTAGCAGAGAAGACGACAGGATGAAACACCAGAGCATAACCCTTTCGCACAATTCATGTATTAAGAGAGGAAGAGAGAGGGTAAGAGAGTCAGTGTGAGAGCGAGTGTGTGTTATGATAACATTCCGTATTATGTGCTTGTAACTAAAAAAGTGCTGTTCCTTCGTTGAGGTTTTGTGGTTCTCTTCCTTAGCCCACACGGGCTTTTCTCCTGTGTATAAATGAATCTTTCTACTAGAATTATTCTATCGTATTTGGAGTTCCTGAGCCAGCTGGATGCCCGAGGGAGTTAAGGGGTCGATTTTCGATCTTGCCTCCGAAGTCTTCGGGTTCGAATCCCTGTCTTGGCATATTCTTAGCGAGAGTCCCGTTAATATTTTAAAGTAGGGTAAATGGGGGGACAGGTGACGCATCACGTGTCTAGCATAGAAGGAGGCCGTTGGCGCCACTCTTCCACAGTTTTGGAGAAGAGACAACAGGACGACCGAGTGAGCGTTGTGTTCCCGATAAACCAGATAGCAGAGATATTACAAGGCTTTTACGTCGACAGGACATAGCTGGTAAGTGAAATAAATTTATCACCACTATTTTGTAAGCATCGCAGATCTCATCTAGGAAACAAATAAGAAATTATCAAACCCATGTTCGTGGAGCTTGTCTGTTGCACTTCTATAGCTGGTTTGTATATGCATGTGAGGCCAACCATCTGGTGAGGTTCTGTAGAACCTCATCTCGACGTTGTGGAAGTAAGATGGTGCAATGTACATTTGGACAGATGGCTACTCTTTCTTCGCGTGCATATTGTCCTTACATGGTGATACAGAACTTAGTAATTGTACATTTTTATTGTTCTTCAAGAATTGAAATATGATGTAATCTACATTGAAAATACATAACAAGATAAATAAATAGCTTATTTTCGTTGACTGAAAATGTGCGCCGTCCCCCCCTCCCCGCCTTTACCCTAATCATCACACATCACACATGTTCATGGTCAGTAGCGAAGCGTGATATATTTACGTAGCCATCGCAAGATTTGCCAAACGTCAGGGTCGATCTTTCAACGGAGAGGAGGGGAGGGGGGGGGGCAGAATATTTCTCTGCGATAACTGCCAATTCAATGTAAAAGCTCATACCACAGAACGTACGACTACATAAGATACATAATTCTATCCCATACGACGAAAATTATTAAATATGATGGAAACTGATATGCAAACATCTCAATTGTCGCATTTCAAGGTAAGAAGAACCTTTATGGTTCGCCGCCAATTGTTGTTTTGATAATGAGAAGCAAATTAATATCGTTCAATGTGCGCTTTTCCTCTTAACAAGTAGACATAGTAGAAATTCGAGTGGTGTGCCCAGGATTTTCGAAGGGGGGGGGGGAGGTTACGTGTGAGGCGGCAATCGACACATTTTGCCTACTAGGACACATAAATATTTCCAAGTTTCTCTAGTTCTTATACACTCACTTAACCAATGTTGCATCGTCCCCTCACATTTACATTGAATACATAAGTTATCGTCCGATAACACTGGTCAACAAATTTTAATTTTTTTTTTTGCGACATGGATGAAAATTCAGTTTTCTTTATCAATCCATGATGCTGAACACGAAACTGACAATGAAAATGCCACTCGACTTCCGGTTCAAGAATTATGCGAGGTATTGTCGAAAAGTCGGGTTTCCCAATGTTGTAACGTAGTGAAATGACGTATGCTTGATGTGCATGTGACTTTTACGTTTGAACTGTATTATGCGAACAGTACAAAACGTGGGTACATTTCCATTTGCCTTTTCAAAGTAAATTCATGAATCAAAGTTTTTACATTATCACAAAACAAATATTTTCTACTATACTACTGTATGGTGTGTTCTTTACTACTTACGTGGGATTAAATCCGCTTCCTCTTTGCTTCCCTCTTGTAGTGAAGTTCAGGATCATCCCTGGTTACTGTCCAGCAATAGTCGGCAAGCATTCCTCTACTCCATTTCCCTTGGTATCTTTTCTCCATTACAGATATTTGTTGGTGGAAACGCTCACCGTGTTCATCACTTACCTCCCCACAACTTTTCGGGAAGAAATTGAGATGAGAGTAGAAAATGCAATTTAAGGAACATATTGCAACCCATTTTTTGATACGATGAAACCAAATTATTTACAAGTTTTTCATAGTCTTCAGCACGTTTGTTTCCCAAGAAATTGTTGGAGACTTCTCTGAAAGAACTCCATGCACCTTTCTCAACATCACTTAGCAGGTGTTGGAAGATCTCGTCCTGGTGTTGGAGAATCTCGTCCTGGTGAAGTTGACGATTTTGAGGGTCCACAAAATTCCTTCCTTGATCTTCTGTTCACTGATTTTTGGAAATTTGTAAAGTACATATTTGAATGCCATAGAGTTTCGATCCAACTTTTTGATCAGTCCAAGCTTTATATGAAGTGCAGGAAGTATAGTATTTTCAGATTCAATGAGAGGTTCATTTTGTACATTCATATTTCCAGTTTCCATACTTCGACGTAATGGCCAATCCTTTTTATTGAAAGAAGAAGCTCTGTCTCTGCTATTCCATTCGCAGAGGAAACAGCAATATTTGGTATAGCCTTGTTGGAGTCCAGTTAAAATAGCAATGACTTTCAAATCTGCACATATTTTCCATATGTAGTTGTTGTATTTAATTGATTGAAGGAGGAATTTTAGGCTATCATACGAGTCTTTCTTTTACACAGAATAACCAATAGGGATTGACGGCAATTGATTGCTGTTATGAAGCAGTACAGCTTTTAGACTTTATACCGATGCATCTATGAACAACCGCCACTCCTCACAGATGTGCTTAATGCCCATAGCCCCCAATAAACCATTAATATCACTGCAATATATCAGATCTTCTTCGGTAGAAAAGTATTCTTCCATCTTTTTCTGACGGTCACGATAAAATGACACCTTCACATTACTAGCTAGAAAATTCCATTGTTGAACTCTGGAGGCTAATAGATCTGGCTTGGCTAACCTTGTGCTGTTCTGTAAGTTTAACATCACCTGCAAAGTCCGGATCTGTAGATGTGGAAGGTTGTGGATCGTACAGTTCGTCTTGTGAGTCTACGGAATAGGATTCAGGGGGTGTTGGAACAGGTAGTTCATTACTATGCGCCATAGGACGAGTAGCAGAACGAATATTTGGAAATACAATTGTCTTCTTTTTAGTTTTGGACATACGTTGTAGTGGTGGGACCATAGGCCTACAAAAAAATAAACAATCGTCTGTATGATTAGTGGGCTCCAGCCAAATCATGGGAATAGAAAATAGCATCGATGGTCTTCTGTGATTCAACCAGTCCAGCAGATTCGTGTAGCAGGTCTTACAACGGAAATGTGGAGCGCAAGTCTTATCTTCATCTCCGAAATTGCAGTATTTACCGAAATATAGATTGTAGGCTGTTCTTACAGCAGGGATAATATTTCTCCGCTGTCCAGAAAAGACAATTTCACCACAAACATAACAGAAATTTTTAGCATTGATAATGCATTTACGTGGCATTTTTTACCATCACTCAGAAATTTAATCAAATGCCAACCTTACCAGAAACACATCACGTAATACGTGATTTATCTTCGATAAATGCACACACTCAACCTAGTTTTATAAAGCCACAATCACATCTACAAAAAATGAACACCTCACAAAACAATGAATAAAGAGGTTTTGTGGCTGGTCTTGAACAGTTCCCCCTTTCCTTACAACAAATAAACAAAGATAAGATAAGAAAATCTCAACATTTAATTCTTACAGCTATGCAATACCATATACAATAGGGAACTTCTCCAAATCAACAACTCAATTATAATTAGTCAATTGCGATTTTCAACGACAGTTTCGTATTTAGGGGACCAATATTGACTAGAAATTGTATATATCACTCATGTCGCATTTTGGCTGTTGACCAGTGTAACCGAATTTTACATAATTTCGTCTCAGTAACCACAAGATCATGTACAACACTATACCACACAGACGTAATATAAGAAGGCATATGTTTTGCATGGACATTTTTCCAAATTTGACCCCAGTCTACCGTTGGATTTCGGAGAGTGACTTTACACGTTATCATACCTGGCACGCAGAAACGCTTATAAAGAGCTGCCACTGTAGGTACTACAAAATCCTTGGAAGTGAGTAATTGATAACAAATTTCCACGATCGAGTCTCGCAAATGTTTATATTTTTTAGGTATACGTTCAACACAAATGGGCGACATCAGTTCGGTATCATTAAGCATTTCCTTCATAATGACAGCAGTTAAACAAGTAGGGTGATTCACTAGTGTTGCAATGTCGTTGCGTATTCGAAGAGCTTGAATCTTCCGCTCAATATTGGTCAAGGTTAATCCTCCGTGTTGCAGAGGTAAACAAAGCGTCTCGTGGCTAACCCTGAATATGTGCTTTGTCCACGCAAACCAATTTATCGCACTTCTGATCTTTGTGTAGTCCATTTTCCTCATTGGAAGTAACTTTGCAAGATACCATAGTTTCGAGCAAGCATACATGTTTACGAACGCAACACGAGACTTGAGACTGAGATCACGAGATTTGTGTTGCCACAAAATAGCTTTCAGCGAATTTATACACGGGGCATAGTTACGTTCTATCATCTCATTGAACGAAGTATAAAAATGAATACCAAGAATTTTAAGAGACGTAACTTCTCTGAATGGTAATAACATAGAAGTCAATTGTGTGTCGCTAAGTGACAAATATTGAGTTTTATTATAGTTAATATGTAAACCTGATGCTGATTCATATCGCTCTAATAATTTATATAATATCGTCAAATCCTGAGGCAACTTCATACATAGAGTTACATCGTCAGCATATCCTAGTACTTTTAAGGTTACAGAATGCAAGGTGAGACCTTGTAACTTGTGTTGCAGTTCCTGTAAAAAAGGATTCAATGCCGCACAAAACAAAAACACAGACAAAGGGTCACCCTGTCGTACCCCTCGTTTTATAGACAAGGTTTTAGTTAAGAAACCATTAATTTTGATACAGGTGCAGCGTTTGCATACAAACTTTTGATAGCATTTAGAAATACATTACCACAACCAAATCGTTTTAGAATTTCAAACATATAATCATGATTGACACTATCAAAGGCGCTCTGAAAGTCTAGAGCAACCATTGCATGTTGCCCCCCATCATTCCCAAAATGATAACCCATAATCACTTCTCGTACAGTTTGCAGAACCTGTACAATATTTTTATTTTCCCCATAACAATACTGAGCAGGACCCACAATAGATTCTGTATATGGAAGTAAACGTCTCATTAAACATCGTGAATATATTTTGTAATCTGCACATAACAGAGAAATCGGACGATAATGTTCCACTTTCGTGGGTATCTGTATTTTGGGGACCAATACTAAAACCCCTTTATTACAAGTATTACCAAGACGATGATTTCGAAAAACCTCATTTACCCATTTTGTGAACAAATTCCCAACAATGGGCCAAAATAGTTGATAGAAAGAGGTAGGTAGCCCATCAACACCTGGAGATGAATTTTTTGAACCTTGTTTTACAGCTGCATGAACCTCATCATTAGTGAAATCTGATTCTAATATCTGACGCTCATCATCCGTCAGAGTATCTGGCACATTGTTCACAAAAATGAGACAGCATGGTCCCTGTTACATACCGATACATCATATATCTTTCTAAAGTACTCATAAATAACATTTTTGATATCCGGATAGTGTGTAAATCTATTACCAGTTGTATCTGTAATACTATGAATCATTTGAGTTTTACCACGAGCACGTTCACGTAACACATGGGTTAATGATTCCTTTTCATGTAAATCAAATGGCAAAATTCTACTTCGAATTTTTACACCTGCTCTTTTTTGGGCATGCATTCGCAACAATATAGCTTGTACATGTTTCATTTCAGTGAAAACCTTTTTACCTTGCAATGCCTCATTATGCATTTCACGCAACACTGTATAATAAAAATTATATTTGACATTCCAATCACGTGTACTGTCACGACAATATTGAATACAGAAACGTTTGATTGCTGGCTTTAAATATGTATCCCACCACGTAGGTAAATCACGTTGTTTCTGACTAAGAGCTTCCCAATATTGCCATTTTTTACTAAATTCAAGTTGAAAAGTGTGATCCTCAATCATGGAGGTATTTAATTTCCAATATCCATATCCATGTTGAATAGAAGGCAAGTTAATGTTACAAGACATAACTATCGCAGTGTGATCCGAAAAACACACTGGCTGAATTTGAATAGCAGAGACATTACATATCAGAGATTGAGTTACATATATTCTATCTAATCTAGAGGAACAATTATCTCTCATATATGTAAAACCAGTTACAGCTGGGTGAATGGTAGACCACACATCAGAAAATTTAAACCCACTAACAATATTTTGTAAGGCAATTGATGTATTAAATCCCGGTCTCTGATCTTTAGGCAACAGTATACAGTTGAAATCACCAGCAAGGATAATGTGTTCAGCACAGCTTGGAATTTCAGGTGCAAGATCATTCATAAAGAAACTGTTACGGTTTTGGCGCTGTTGATTCCCTGATGGAGCATATACATTACAGATCCAAATATTATGGATCTTGACACTTATGATCCGTCCACTGGGATGCATGATCACGTCCGTTATCGGGATATTGTCCTTTACTATTATGGCTGTTCCTTGTGCCTGGTAAGTAGCATTATTATATACACGAAGGGAAAATGGTAAGTCAAATTGGAGAACCGACACTTCTTGAACCAATGCAATATCAATAGATGATTGCAAAATAAAATCACCCGGGCATGTTGCTTACATTGGTTCTGCATTTTATTGATATTAATGGTTGCAATTTTAATGTGTGTGTTCATCACAACAAAATTAATATTATAACTTACCAAGAATACAGCATGTCGCACATCATCCTGGAGAAACCTATCGTACCACACAAAAACACACCATATACTAACGCGAAAAAATAACCAGCACAAATTTATCATATTGAAAAATTCTAATTTTTCTCACTTTCAGTTGCGAGAACATTAGTATTTGGGTTACTCTGGGATCTGGTGATACGTGCCGGTGATGGATACGGAGAAGGTCGATCTTCAGGCTTTTTTGCAGAAAGTGAAGTCACCTCATTCTTTTCCTGGCCTTTCTTCCTTTTGTGTTTGCCCACCTGTTTCTTACTTATGTTTGAATTGGAACAATCGGGGATGTTTTCAGGCAATGGGTTTTGTAATTGCTCTGTACTAGATAATTTCATAACACCAGTCGGATCAAACACCATACAAGAACTATCACTTCCGTTCAAATGCAAAGAGGAGGGAACCTTCTCCGCGTTTGTCTCGGTATTATCAGACATCAGACTTGAACCCATTTCACTATCTTCAACTTCCTTTATCCACGAAGAACTCGTCGTGAATTTCTCATCCTGCCGGATTTCGGAGATATTTTCCTCTTGTGGCGAATTTGTTTGTACATACACGGGTTCATCCTTATGTATCACTGGCTCTTTCGGCACGTCTCCTTTCGTGGTGTGAACCGAAAATTGTAATTCAGTCGGTAGAAATTCCACTGTGTCCTCCGCAAGGGGCAGCTGGATCGGAGAGCGAAGCACACTTTGTGCATAAGTCGCTGTTGACGTCTTTTAGGGCACATTATAGCTGTATGGGACACTTCCCCACACAGTCGACAAGTAGGCTGTTAACCAGGATAAGTTGTCCAATAACGAATACCTAGAATTGTCACATAAGACGGTATTGGTTTCTTGAGTGACATTTCAACTAGCTTCCTCCCAGTACGAACAGGGTATATATGTTTACCTGAATAAACTTCATCATTGAGAGATTTGATTTCACCATAGGATGTCAACACAGCCCGAATCACATCGTCCGAAAGTTCCATAGGCACTACATGTAATCGTACCAGCACAGTGGTTTTATCCTCCCAGTCAATTTTCACGTCATGAGAACCCTCTTCGTCAACATATTTCAGAGTGGCACCGAATTTAGCTATTAACTGTTCACCCAGAACTCGCGAAATCAGTTTAACATACACACTTTCCGAAAGTAATCAATCTCAATACTTAGCACTTGATCAGGGGTCAATAACAGCTTGTCACTAATGAAACGATGAATATTCATAGATGCCGGTACACGAGATACAGTCGTAAAACACAATTTCAAAGTATTCACTCGCTTAGTTTCCATAGTGCGTCAGGATCTATTCAATTTCTCTCGCACAGCTACCGTGGCCGAGCACCAGTCCACGCAACACACAGGAGCTCACAAGCGATGTTGCTCCTTAGAAGGCTGACCTTCGACTGGCTGAGCCACCGCGGCCACCTCTCTAAAATATATAAAATGCAATATTTTTTATTATTTTGCTTGGTCATCGCCGCATCTCCCGATGACCGGTCACAATTAGCCAAACAGAAAAGCGACTTAAAAATAACAAAATATTAAATGTGAATTTATGAGAACGTTCAAACATCAGCGGAAGTTCAACTTATCTAATTTGTTATGGGTGAAAGTCAAGACGCCAGAAGACTTTTTCATTTGTTTCTTTAGTAGTTATATTCGTAATACTTCTCGGAAACCCCACTTATTGGCTCAGTCTATTGGTCGATATTCCACATATTGTAATCACATAAGATATTTTAAAGATCAAGATTTTTATGTTTCAAGTGCCTTGAAATTTCAATCTGCTTCGCAAGAAAAGTGAAGGAAGTTGGAAGAGAAAAGCTAAAATTAATTTCATTTCAAGGTGCTAAGCGTCAGATAATTGGCTACGATTTTCGTAACCTTACTCGGCCACCAATTCGTCAAAGGACAGCGAAGATTTTTATAGAATGATACCTTGTGAACATTTCGGGTGTTGACAACATTCAAAAGAAAATTATGCATAAAGTTGAGACCAGCATATTTTCCTCATGTGTGAGTTCAGTTTTTTTTTAAAGAGCGTAACTTAGGACATAACTTTGGTGAGGAGGGCTAAGAATCAAAATTTCCATCCCATAAACATCATCCAGAATTATATGCTAAATAATTGTTACATTTGCAAAATCACATGCATTACTCTTTATTACTTTGCTTCCCAGGTCAAAGGCTAATAAAAGTAATAAATCTGAAAATTTTGGGGTAGGAAAGTACCCCTCTGCCCCGCCAAGTTACTCCTATGGGTGTGCGGCACGAGAAGTTTTTTCAAATTTAGGCCGAGTCCGAAAGATGCAAGACCGTACTTGAAGCGAGGAACTTCGAGAATGGTCTCGCAACGCGGTCTGGAAGTGAAAATCTTTCGAACTGCACTTCGACTGGAGCGCCAAATACGATCAGTAGATAAAACCGAGGATGCGTTGGTTTTCCACGTTTTAAACACTTGTTTTTCACCATAGAAATAACATAGCATTTGCAAATGTTCTTACACATACATTTCCACACATTAGAAATACTGCAACAAACAACTTGCTGGCTTTCTACCCCCGCGATTTCATACAAATGAACAACAACGTCACTTGTCACGTAAAAAGCCTGCCCTGTGGTATCGATACCTCGTAAACTTGGCGCTTTCCAACTGTTCTAGGTGACGTCATTTCCGTCAAGACCATACATCAAGTCTGTACTTTGTACCTTTCTGACAGAGCCTTCGACGTTCGGTATGGGAAATGCTTGAACTTTCCAGACGGTATGAAAATATGGAAATCTACACGGTATTTTTACCCCTAAGAAGTTCCATTTTCAATAAATTTAGTTTTTATGGTGCAGAAAACATTGAGATTAACCACTTTTAAACACTATCAGTTGGGATTTCTCAAATGTTCGGGCACCGATCCCGATCGTGACTTTTCTGTAACCTGCACTCTACTATTGGTTTCTTGGAATTTGTACAGGTGGGCATAGAATTTTTGGGGTTGCCGGGTGTCCAGTCGGCCACATCTTGCGCCATCCCTGCTCCAGAGGCGAGATCCTTAGTCAAGCAGGAAATGCACTAGGACAGTGAGGAGACGAATTCCCCAAGCGGGAACCAACGGAGCTGAAATCACGAAATTCTAACGTGCAAGGCAAGGGTTGGATCAAAACATAACATGGGAAAACGTTGCAATGTACAAAAAATCAGAGGTACCAGGTAAATGCACTTGCAAATTGTGAATAGTATACATATGCCTAATAGTGAAGACTTGAAGGTGATGCTGTTGACATGAATGCGAATGTAAAGTTTTCTTCAACGCCAGACACCTAAAATGTCAAAAATCAAAGGTAAGTCAATAGACAAACCAGTGTAAAAAGGTAAGTTTCTAGAAATATGTATGTAGACTTGTGCCTAAAAAAAATGAACTATACTTTCCTCATTATCTTCAGCAGATTTTAGTTTCTATCCACAGCAAAAGAAACGCGCCAAACGGCTTACTAGTTGGTAACATTGATTAGAGTAGGTCATCATAATTCGGGAATACTAAGAATACTTCCATATTATTAAACGAACATGTACAGATTAATCGCACAGAACTATTTAAATCATAATTTCTCAGAAAAACAAACCGAAAGGCAACTATTAAACATTTTGGACGGTCGCACCTCTATAAAATTCGTCTTTTATGAAACTAATTCATGACCTACAAACATAGGAACACATTAACCTTGATAAGGTTCAAGATTTAAATAAAATTTCACAAAACCAGAAACAAGGAAAACGTATGTTTGCTACAAATAAGCTATAATAAATTATCTTCATCATTGTAGTTAAGTAATACTGAAATAATGAATAAACTGTATAAGATCTGGTCCAAGTGTAAAATAAGGTTACGTAAAATTATGTGAACGTTGCCTCTGTGAGAGTGACTAGTATCTCAAATAAATACAATACAGATTACAGGTGCATATTAAATAAATGAACATCACAACATTTACATAACCGATATTTTTTATGAATTGCTAGGTACGTGCAGCTTTCACATCTAATGGATATTATACCCCATACATGTAATTCAATTACTAGAAACCTAAAAATAAATATTGAGCTGCTTTCTACAAAGGACTTTCGTCTGCTGTCTGCTCTTTGTAGTTCCCCCAACTCGAGAGGAGGTATTTCAGACACGACTCATGAAGAGGCCAAGGTGATAACAGAGGACGAAGGATACCAAAAACAAAGAACGGGACGGAAGAGTTCACCGACAATTCCTCTCTGGGGGCGGAGGAAACATGGGAGTAGAATATTCGCTGTTATCTAAACTGCGACATTCTACTTCCATGAATCGACGAACCGAAGGAAGCAGCAAAAGGACATTGAAGACACAGGACAAAGGAGAAGAAAGAACTAGGAATGGAACGGAAGCGTTCACCGTCAATTTCTCTCTGAGGGCGGAGGAAACATGGGAGTAGAATATTCGCTCTTATCTAAACTGCGACATTCTACTTCCATGTATTGACGAACAAAAGGAAGCAGCAAAAGGACATTGACAACACAGGACAAAGGATGAGAAGGAATTAGGAATGGAACGGAAGCGTTCACCGTCAATTCCTCTCTGAGGGCGGAGGAAACATGGGAGTAGAATATTCGCTCTTATCTAAACTGCGACATTCTACTTCCATGTATTGACGAACAAAAGGAAGCAGCAAAAGGACATTGACAACACAGGACAAAGGATGAGAAGGAATTAGGAATGGAACGGAAGCGTTCACCGTCAATTTCTCTCTGAGGGCGGAGGAAACATGGGAGTAGAATATTCGCTGTTATCTAAACTGCGACATTCTACTTCCATATATTGACGAACCAAAGGAAGCAGCACAAGGACATTGACAACACAGGACAAAGGAGAAGAAAGAACTAGGAATGGAACGGAAGAGTTCACCGTCAATTCCTCTCTGGGGGCGGAGGAAACATGGGAGTAGAATATTCGCTGTTATCTAAACTGCGACATTCTACTGCCATATATTGACGAACCAAAGGAAGCAGCAAAAGGACACTGACAACACAGGACAAAGGAGAAGAAGGAATTGGGAATGGAACGGAAGCGTCTACCGTCAATTCCTCTCTGAGGCGGAGGAACCATGGGAGTAGAATATTCGCTGTTATCTAAACTGCATGATTCTACTTCCATATATTGACGAACCAAAGGAAGCAGCAAAAGGACATTGACAACACAGGACAAAGGAGAAGAAGGAATTAGGAATGGAACGGAAGCGTTCACCGTCAATTCCTCTCTGCGGGCGGAGGAAACATGGGAGTAGAATATTCGCTGTTATCTAATCAGCGACATTCTACTTCCATGTATTGACGAACCAAAGGAAGCAGCAAAAGGACATTGACAACACAGGACAAAGGAGAAGAAGGAATTAGGAATGGAACGGAAACGTTCACCGTCAATTCCTCTCTGAGGGCGGAGGAAACATGGGAGTAGAATATTCGCTGTTATCTAAACTGCGACATTCTATTTCTATGTATCGACGAACAAGGAAGCAGCAAAAGGACACTGACAACACAGGACAAAGGAGAAGAAGGAATTGGGAATGGAACGGAAGAGTTCACCGTCAATTCCTCTCTGAGGGCGGAAGAAACATGGGAGTAGAATATTCGCTGTTATCTAAACTGCGACATTCTGCTGCCATGTATTGACGAACCAAAGGAAGCAGCAAAAGGACATTGACAACACAGGACAAATAAGAAGAAGGAATTAGGAATGGAACGGAAACGTTCACCGTCAATTCCTCTCTGAGGGCGGAGGAAACATGGGAGTAGAATATTCGCTGTTATCTAAACTGCGACATTCTACTGCCATGTATTGACGAACCAAAGGAAGCAGTAAAACGACACTGACAACACAGGACAAAGGAGAAGAAGGAATTGGGAATGGAACGGAAGCGTCCACCGTCAATTCCTCTCTGAGGGCGGAGGAAACATGGGAGTAGAATATTCGCTGTTATCTAAACTGCGACATTCTACTGCCATGTATTGACGAACCAAAGGAAGCAGCAAAAGGACACTGACAACACAGGACAAAGGAGAAGAAGGAATTGGGAATGGAACGGAAACGTTCACCGTCAATTCCTCTCTGAGGGCGGAGGAAACATGGGAGTAGAATATTCGCTGTTATCTAAACTGCGACATTCTACTGCCATGTATTGACGAACCAAAGGAAGCAGCAAAAGGACACTGACAACACAGGACAAAGGAGAAGAAGGAATTGGGAATGGAACGGAAGCGTCTACCGTCAATTCCTCTCTGAGGCGGAGGAACCATGGGAGTAGAATATTCGCTGTTATCTAAACTGCATGATTCTACTTCCATATATTGACGAACCAAAGGAAGCAGCAAAAGGACATTGACAACACAGGACAAAGGAGAAGAAGGAATTAGGAATGGAACGGAAGCGTTCACCGTCAATTCCTCTCTGCGGGCGGAGGAAACATGGGAGTAGAATATTCGCTGTTATCTAAACTGCGACATTCTGCTGCCATGTATTGACGAACCAAAGGAAGCATCAAAAGGACATTGACAACACAGGACAAAGGAGAAGAAGGAATTAGGAATGGAACGGAAGCGTTCACCGTCAATTCCTCTCTGCGGGCGGAGGAAACATGGGAGTAGAATATTCGCTGTTATCTAAACTGCGACATTCTGCTGCCATGTATTGACGAACCAAAGGAAGCATCAAAAGGACATTGACAACACAGGACAAAGGAGAAGAAGGAATTGGGAATGGAACGGAAGCGTCTACCGTCAATTCCTCTCTGAGGCGGAGGAACCATGGGAGTAGAATATTCGCTGTTATCTAAACTGCATGATTCTACTTCCATATATTGACGAACCAAAGGAAGCATCAAAAGGACATTGACAACACAGGACAAAGGAGAAGAAGGAATTAGGAATGGAACGGAAGCGTCTACCGTCAATTCCTCTCTGAGGCGGAGGAACCATGGGAGTAGAATATTCGCTGTTATCTAAACTGCATGATTCTACTTCCATATATTGACGAACCAAAGGAAGCAGCAAAAGGACATTGACAACACAGGACAAAGGAGAAGAAGGAATTAGGAATGGAACGGAAGCGTTCACCGTCAATTCCTCTCTGAGGGCGGAGGAAACATGGGAGTAGAATATTCGCTGTTATCTAAACTGCGACATTCTACTGCCATGTATTGACGAACCAAAGCAAGCAGTAAAACGACACTGACAACACAGGACAAAGGAGAAGAAGGAATTGGGAATGGAACGGAAGAGTTCACCGTCAATTCCTCTCTGAGGGCGGAAGAAACATGGGAGTAGAATATTCGCTGTTATCTAAACTGCGACATTCTGCTGCCATGTATTGACGAACCAAAGGAAGCAGCAAAAGGACATTGACAACACAGGACAAAGGCCAAGAAGGAAGAAGGAATGGAACGGAAGAGTTCACCGTCAATTCCTCTGTGGGGCCGGAGGAAACATGGGAGTAGAATATTCGCTGTTATCTAAACTGCGACATTCTACTGCCATGTATTGACGAACCAAAGCAAGCAGTAAAACGACACTGACAACACAGGACAAAGGAGAAGAAGGAATTGGGAATGGAACGGAAGAGTTCACCGTCAATTCCTCTCTGAGGGCGGAGGAAACATGGGAGTAGAATATTCGCTGTTATCTAAACTGCGACATTCTACTGCCATGTATTGACGAACCAAAGGAAGCATCAAAAGGACATTGACAACACAGGACAAAGGAGAAGAAGGAATTAGGAATGGAATGGAAGCGTTCACCGTCAATTCCTGTCCGCGGGCGGAGGAAACATGGGAGTAGAATATTCGCTGTGATCTCAACTGCGATATTCTACTTCCATGTATTGACGAACCGAATAAAGCAGCAAAAGGACATTGACAACACAGGACAAAGGAGAAGAAGGAATTAGGAATGGAACGGAAACGTTCACCGTCAATTCCTCTCTGAGGGCGGAGGAAACATGGGAGTAGAATATTCGCTGTTATCTAAACTGCGATATTCTACTTCTATGTATCGACGAACAAGGAAGCAGCAAAAGGACATTGACAACACAGGACAAAGGCCAAGAAGGAAGAAGGAATGGAACGGAAGAGTTCACCGTCAATTCCTCTGTGGGGCCGGAGGAAACATGGGAGTAGAATATTCGCTGTTATCTAAACTGCGACATTCTACTGCCATGTATTGACGAACCAAAGCAAGCAGTAAAACGACACTGACAACACAGGACAAAGGAGAAGAAGGAATTGGGAATGGAACGGAAGAGTTCACCGTCAATTCCTCTCTGAGGGCGGAGGAAACATGGGAGTAGAATATTCGCTGTTATCTAAACTGCGACATTCTACTGCCATATATTGACGAACCAAAGGAAGCAGCAAAAGGACACTGACAACACAGGACAAAGGAGAAGAAGGAATTGGGAATGGAACGGAAGTGTCCACCGTCAATTCCTCTCTGAGGGCGGAGGAAACATGGGAGTAGAATATTCGCTGTTATATAAACTGCGACATTCTATTACCATGTATTGACGAACCAAAGGAAGCAGCAAAAGGACATTGACAACACAGGACAAAGGACAAGAAGGAATTAGGATTGGAACGGAAGAGTTCACCGTCAATTTCTCTCTGAGGGCGGAGGAAACATGGGAGTAGAATATTCGCTGTTATCTAAACTGCGACATTCTACATCAATGTATTGACGAACCAAAGGAAGCAGCAAAAGGACATTGACAATACAGGTCAATGGACAAGAAGGAATTAGGAATGGATCGGAAGCCTTCACCGTCAATTCCTCTCTGAGGGCGGAGGAAACATGGGAGTAGAATATTCGCTGTTATCTAAACTGCGACATTCTACTGCCATATATTGACGAACCAAAGGAAGCAGCAAAAGGACACTGACAACACAGGACAAAGGAGAAGAAGGAATTGGGAATGGAACGGAAGCGTCTACCGTCAATTCCTCTCTGAGGCGGAGGAACCATGGGAGTAGAATATTCGCTGTTATCTAAACTGCATGATTCTACTTCCATATATTGACGAACCAAAGGAAGCATCAAAAGGACATTGACAACACAGGACAAAGGAGAAGAAGGAATTAGGAATGGAACGGAAGCGTTCACCGTCAAATTCCTCTCTGCGGGCGGAGGAAACATGGGAGTAGAATATTCGCTGTTATCTAAACTGCGACATTCTACTTCCATGTATTGACGAACAAAAGGAAGCAGCAAAAGGACATTGACAACACAGGACAAAGGAGAAGAAGGAATTAGGAATGGAACGGAAACGTTCACCGTCAATTCCTCTCTGAGGGCGGAGGAAACATGGGAGTAGAATATTCGCTGTTATCTAAACTGCGACATTCTATTTCTATGTATCGACGAACAAGGAAGCAGCAAAAGGACACTGACAACACAGGACAAAGGAGAAGAAGGAATTGGGAATGGAACGGAAGAGTTCACCGTCAATTCCTCTCTGAGGGCGGAAGAAACATGGGAGTAGAATATTCGCTGTTATCTAAACTGCGACATTCTGCTGCCATGTATTGACGAACCAAAGGAAGCAGCAAAAGGACACTGACAACACAGGACAAAGGAGAAGAAGGAATTGGGAATGGAACGGAAGCGTCTACCGTCAATTCCTCTCTGAGGCGGAGGAACCATGGGAGTAGAATATTCGCTGTTATCTAAACTGCATGATTCTACTTCCATATATTGACGAACCAAAGGAAGCATCAAAAGGACATTGACAACACAGGACAAAGGAGAAGAAGGAATTAGGAATGGAACGGAAGCGTTCACCGTCAATTCCTCTCTGCGGGCGGAGGAAACATGGGAGTAGAATATTCGCTGTTATCTAATCAGCGACATTCTACTTCCATGTATTGACGAACAAAAGGAAGCAGCAAAAGGACATTGACAACACAGGACAAAGGAGAAGAAGGAATTAGGAATGGAACGGAAACGTTCACCGTCAATTCCTCTCTGAGGGCGGAGGAAACATGGGAGTAGAATATTCGCTGTTATCTAAACTGCGACATTCTACTGCCATGTATTGACGAACCAAAGGAAGCAGTAAAACGACACTGACAACACAGGACAAAGGAGAAGAAGGAATTGGGAATGGAACGGAAGCGTCCACCGTCAATTCCTCTCTGAGGGCGGAGGAAACATGGGAGTAGAATATTCGCTGTTATCTAAACTGCGACATTCTACTGCCATGTATTGACGAACCAAAGGAAGCAGCAAAAGGACACTGACAACACAGGACAAAGGAGAAGAAGGAATTGGGAATGGAACGGAAACGTTCACCGTCAATTCCTCTCTGAGGGCGGAGGAAACATGGGAGTAGAATATTCGCTGTTATCTAAACTGCGACATTCTACTGCCATGTATTGACGAACCAAAGGAAGCAGCAAAAGGACACTGACAACACAGGACAAAGGAGAAGAAGGAATTGGGAATGGAACGGAAGCGTCTACCGTCAATTCCTCTCTGAGGCGGAGGAACCATGGGAGTAGAATATTCGCTGTTATCTAAACTGCATGATTCTACTTCCATATATTGACGAACCAAAGGAAGCAGCAAAAGGACATTGACAACACAGGACAAAGGAGAAGAAGGAATTAGGAATGGAACGGAAGCGTTCACCGTCAATTCCTCTCTGCGGGCGGAGGAAACATGGGAGTAGAATATTCGCTGTTATCTAATCAGCGACATTCTACTTCCATGTATTGACGAACAAAAGGAAGCAGCAAAAGGACATTGACAACACAGGACAAAGGAGAAGAAGGAATTAGGAATGGAACGGAAACGTTCACCGTCAATTCCTCTCTGAGGGCGGAGGAAACATGGGAGTAGAATATTCGCTGTTATCTAAACTGCGACATTCTATTTCTATGTATCGACGAACAAGGAAGCAGCAAAAGGACACTGACAACACAGGACAAAGGAGAAGAAGGAATTGGGAATGGAACGGAAGAGTTCACCGTCAATTCCTCTCTGAGGGCGGAAGAAACATGGGAGTAGAATATTCGCTGTTATCTAAACTGCGACATTCTGCTGCCATGTATTGACGAACAAAAGGAAGCAGCACAAGGATATTGACAACACAGGACAAAGGAGAAGATGGAATTAGGAATGGAACGGAAGAGTTCACGGTCAATTCCTCTCTGAGGGCGGAGGAGACATGGGAGTAGAATATTCGCTGTTATCTAAACTGCGACATTCTATTACCATGTATTGACGAACCAAAGGAAGCAGCAAAAGGACATTGACAACACAGGACAAAGGACAAGAAGGAATTAGGAATGGAACGGAAGAGTTCACCGTCAATTTCTCTCTGAGGGCGGAGGAAACATGGGAGTAGAATATTCGCTGTTATCTGAACTGCGACATTCTACATCCATGTATTGACGAACCAAAGGAAGCAGCAAAAGGACATTGACAATACAGGACAAAGGAGAAGAAGGAATTAGGAATGGAATGGAAGCGTTCACCGTCAATTCCTGTCCGCGGGCGGAGGAAACATGGGAGTAGAATATTCGCTGTGATCTCAACTGCGATATTCTACTTCCATGTATTGACGAACCGAATAAAGCAGCAAAAGGACATTGACAACACAGGACAAAGGAGAAGAAGGAATTAGGAATGGAACGGAAACGTTCACCGTCAATTCCTCTCTGAGGGCGGAGGAAACATGGGAGTAGAATATTCGCTGTTATCTAAACTGCGATATTCTACTTCTATGTATCGACGAACAAGGAAGCAGCAAAAGGACATTGACAACACAGGACAATGGCCAAGAAGGAAGAAGGAATGGAACGGAAGAGTTCACCGTCAATTCCTCTGTGGGGCCGGAGGAAACATGGGAGTAGAATATTCGCTGTTATCTAAACTGCGACATTCTACTGCCATGTATTGACGAACCAAAGCAAGCAGTAAAACGACACTGACAACACAGGACAAAGGAGAAGAAGGAATTGGGAATGGAACGGAAGAGTTCACCGTCAATTCCTCTCTGGGGGCGGAGGAAACATGGGAGTAGAATATTCGCTGTTATCTAAACTGCGACATTCTACTGCCATATATTGACGAACCAAAGGAAGCAGCAAAAGGACACTGACAACACAGGACAAAGGAGAAGAAGGAATTGGGAATGGAACGGAAGTGTCCACCGTCAATTCCTCTCTGAGGGCGGAGGAAACATGGGAGTAGAATATTCGCTGTTATATAAACTGCGACATTCTATTACCATGTATTGACGAACCAAAGGAAGCAGCAAAAGGACATTGACAACACAGGACAAAGGACAAGAAGGAATTAGGATTGGAACGGAAGAGTTCACCGTCAATTTCTCTCTGAGGGCGGAGGAAACATGGGAGTAGAATATTCGCTGTTATCTAAACTGCGACATTCTACATCAATGTATTGACGAACCAAAGGAAGCAGCAAAAGGACATTGACAATACAGGTCAATGGACAAGAAGGAATTAGGAATGGATCGGAAGCCTTCACCGTCAATTCCTCTCTGAGGGCGGAGGAAACATGGGAGTAGATTATTCGCTGTTATCTAAACTGCGACGTTCTACTTCCATATATTGACGAACCGAAGGAAGCAGCAAAAGGACATTGACAACACAGGACAAAGGAGAAGAACGAATTAGGAATGGAATGGAAGCGTTCACCGTCAATTACTCTCTGAGGGCGGAGGAAACATGGGAGTAGAATTTTCGCTGTTATCTAAACTGCGAAATTCTACTTCCATGTATTGACGAACCAAAGGAAGCAGCAAAAGGACATTGACAACACAGGTCAAAGGAGAAGAAGGAATTAGGAATGGAAAGAAGCGTTCACCATCAATTCCTGTCTAGGGCCGGAGGAAACATGGGAGTAGATTATTTGCTGTTATCTATAACGCTAGATTCTGCTTCCATGTATCGACGAACCAAAGGAAGCAGCAAAAGGACATTGGCCATCAGGACAAAGGAGAAGAAGGAATTAGGAATGGAAAGAAGCGTTCACCATCAATTCCTTTCTAGGGCCGGAGGAACCATGGGAGTAGAATATTCGCTGTTATCTAAACTGCGGCATTCTACTTCCATGTATTGACGAGCCAAAGGAAGCAGCAAAAGGACACTGACAACACAGGACAAAGGACAAGAATGAATTAGGAATGGAATGGAAGCGTTCACCGTCAATTCCTCTCTGGGGGCGGAGGAAACATGGGAGTAGAATATTCGCTGTTATCTAAACTGCGACATTCTACTTCCATGTATTGACGAACAAAAGGAAGCAGCAAAAATACATTGACTACACAGGACAAATCAGAAGAAGGAATTAGGAATGGAACGAAAGCGTTCACCGTCAATTCCTCTCTGAGGGCGGAGGAAACATGGGAGTAGAATATTCGATGTTATCTAAACTGCGACATTCTACTTCCATGTATTGACGAACCGAAGGAAACAGCAAAGGGACATTGACAACACAGGACAAAGGAGAAGAAGATTTAGGAATGGAAAGAAGCGTTCACCGTCAATTCCTTTCTGGTGCCGGAGGAAACACGGGAGTAGATTATTCGCTGTTATCTATAACGCTAGATTCTGCTCCCATGTATCGACGAACCAAAGGAAGCAGCAAAAGGACATTGGCCATCAGGACAAAGGAGAAGATGGAAGATGGAATGAAATGGAACTCTACACTGTAATTCCCTCTCTGGGGGAGGAGTAAATAAGTGAGTAGAATATTCTCAGTTATCTAAACTGCGATATTCTACTTCCATCTATGGACGAGTTGAATGAAGCTGCAAGGGGACATTGACAACACAGGAGAAAGGAGAAGAAGGAAATGGACACGTTCACCGTCATTTTTTCTCTAGGGGTGGTGGAAAGATGGGAGTAGAATATTCGCCGTTATCTAAACTGCTATATTCTACTTCCATCTATCGACGAACCAAAGGAAGCTGCTAAAGGACATTGACAACACGGGACAAAGGAGACGAGGGATTGAAATGGAAGCGTTCACCGTCAATTCTTCTCATGGATCAGAGTCACCAACAGTTCAAGAATCTTAGGTACCCAATGTGTCGACAGAGATGTATTAGAAGAACAAAGAGAAATCGAAGGCATATCTTGCGTCTGGACTGCAAAGGTAAATTGCAATTAATTTGTAATTAGTTATTATGTGAATAGATTATGCAGTCAGTCATATAGACAGTACATGCGAATTTTCATTTTGCAAACATGAGGACAATGGAATAGATTGTGCTACCAAAGAATATTGCTGCGAGATAAGAATTACTCATTAAGATACAGGTATATCAGACTTGCGAAACGACAGTATTTTGTTTTGTCTTTTTCATACTAACTTATTATGTTTTGAATTTTATGTCTTTGTTATTATTATTACTCTGTTACACTCTTACATTTTTGTCATTACCTTTATCACCTCATGAAATACATGAAAAGTTATTTCTGGGGAGTGATTTTTATCTTAGTAATATTTGTTGGAGAATGGTTACATTGTCATCATGTGCTAAATTGTCGCAAACTTACACTAGATCATGTGGACGATAAATAATTTAACAATTGTAATTATGTTTAGTGTTTAAGCTGCAAGTTTTGCCCTGTTATGACATGTTGGAAGTTGATCCTCATAAAACTGCGATAATTTTGTCGAAATAATGTTTTACCATGCAATAACAATCCCTAATGCACTTTTGATATGAACTGTAGGAAGTAGGCGATTTAGTTTTTCCCGGCTTTAATATATCTGAACTTCCCCCTGTCTTATGAGCTGGAACGTTGCCATGGAAATGGAAGATACTTCGTGATGTTTTTCACAAACAAGGAAAAGATAGGATAGATGGAAAGGTTGACTCTTTATTTGGGAAGCACTATAATGATCGAAATAAACATTACGTGGATTACAAGACAATATAAGAGATAAGTTTTACATAGAAACGCAACTGAACAGTAACGTGCACAAGGAAAATCACTAGGAGAATGTAGATAATGATGAAACAGGTGACTGCAATTTCATTGGAAAAAAGGGGAAAATAATTAGGTTTCAAACCTATAATTAATAATTGTGACAGCCTTCATATCAGGAAATACATTTCGAATATCCAATAAAGTTGCTTCCACTAAGTAAAACTTAGCGAGAAGCCTGTAGGCTTAGAGAACAATTACAATTTATTTTTATATATTTAGCTAACTTACATCGCCCTATTGTTGCACAAATGGAACATTCATACGCAGAGGTCAGACCTTTCCAACTTTAAAATGTAAGAATCCCTATTGGATTGTAATTACATTTACTGTTGCCATAGTATGAAATTAATTACTTTCTATATGAATTATAAAAAATAGGAGAATAAAATAATAAATCGTATCCATGAGAATCTTATGTCTATTGTGGTTGGTTGTCCGTCGGAGGACATGAATCACAACATGTCACTACATGTGAAACCTTGCAGCTTCATTTGTATTTCAGAGCTTTTTAGAGCATTTCAAATATTTATTTCTTAATATACTACAGAATAGTACCTTTCGTCTGTTTAACTTTTACTATAGGAGTATTACAAATAATTTATGATTACTATTAACACCACAGACATCAAATACCAGAATGGAAATTCCGATTCTTCCACCAGTGAATTGGTTAAATTCAAGCCAAACATTCCAGGCAAAGATAAACAAACATGGCCGAGCACCATGTTGTTTCCAGATAGTAAATTGAGTTTCTTTTAGTAAATGCCGTTGATTTCCTTCAAGAATTCTATACTCCATAGCTCGCTAAAGCTCATGTCAGGATTTATATGCGAGGAGGAAGGGGCCAGGGTACAGCAAGACTGTAAATCCCCCTTTCTCGATACATATTAAATATTCTAGTTAGACCAAGTCATGTCAAATGTTGTTTTCTTTCTAATATTATTCACCACATTTCTAATATCTCACCCCTTTTCATTTCATGTCACTTTTCAAAGCCTCTTTGCAGAGTATAAGCATCCAAAGTCCGGACCTGAGCAAAATGCGAGGCTTAATTTCCGTTCTGGTAACTTGACATCTGTGGGTTACGCTTGTGTATCTGTTAAATTGTATCATGGTGTATAATATCCATCAGATGTGAAAGCTAGCATTAAGAAGGGAAAATGTATTACATTCATATTCCTTAAAGCTATCCTTTTGAGACCTCTTCGTAGCCAGAAGATTGACTGATTGATTGATTTATTTTACTTCGCCTTTTGTGCTAATTTGCGAAGATGTGAATGAGTGAATGATGAATGGACACTCACAAACATCCATGCCCAGGCCAGGATTCGAACCCGGGACCCCTGGCGTCGTAGCGCGATGTGCTAATCACTCCGCCAAGGGGGGCCGGCAGTAGCCACACGAGTATCACAAATGTATTTACTGAACAATACTTACAGTACTTAACAATCATTTTGTGATGAAACTGTAACCAGTAGGCGAAACATCACTAACAAAACAAAAACCAAAAACAACGCAAGATGACAGATAAATTAAACATAAACAAAGAAGAGACTTAAACATATTTTGATGACGATTGCAGAAAATTGTGTTCTGGTAAGAAATTAAATAATGAGTGCAGCAGCCTCATAGCTAGATATTTTGGCGCCTTAGGCAGCATTGTACTGGGGTTATGTCTTAGTGACTGATGAACATCTTTTAAAACGTACAGTTACTACTGCTTTCAGAAACAGAAAATTCCAACAGTGTGTTACCAGATTATAAGCCTACAAGCCTACCTTGCTCTGAAGCAAATAAAAATACTTTCCTATTCAAAAATGGGGGTGTTAAAAATAATAATTGAAATAAATAAAACTGAGCAGTTCGTTCTCAATAGAAAAAATGTAATTTAAAATATATTTATTTATTTTATTTATTTATTGAGAACAACTACAGGCCCAATTACAGCGTTCCATAAATCTGGCATCGTATTCATCATAATAATTACAATAAATTTAGCTGATACAATTATACAATACAATACATTCAATAAAGATATACAATACAATACAATATAAAATAATGAAGATATAAAAATAAAACAAGTACAAGGATATAAATTGATTACTATTGTAGTTTTGTAACTTATTACGTCTACTGTCTTAAATCATGAAATGTATTGAGGATATTTAATCGGAATTCCTTTAGGTTCATAGAAAATATGTCGATGTTTTTGTTCCTAGCTACTAGATTGTTATAACTTTTGCACATTCTATATAGACCTATTGGTGATTTTTTAGTATGTCAGTTCTAGCCCTTTTCGTTAAAAAAAAATCACTTTGTTGTGATGTTCTCAGTGAGGGAACCAGAAGTCTGACTTTTGATAAGAGACTGTGTCGTTATTTATTAATTTCCACAGGAGTATATTTTCATGAAGTGTTCTTTGTTCGTGTAGCGTTGTAAAGTGAAACAAGATTGTAATAGTGTTCAAATGTAGGATATACTTTCTCTATTTTGAATTTTATGTACGGATGGAATTTATTCTGAACTCTCTCGATCTCCTTAATATTCTTTATCGTGTCTGTACTCCATACCACGGATGCATATTCGAGCGTAGGTCTTGCATACGAGAAGTACATTGCCTTGAGTGCTTCGGTGTTTCGAAATTCCCTTCCCTGTCTAATAATAAATCCTAGAGTCCGCAGCGCGTTGCTAATTACATGATTTATGTGCTTATTGAAAGTAAAATTAGATTTACAAAATGACCCCCCCCCCATTCTTTACTGCATCATGTCTAGTAAGAGTATGGTCATGCATTTTGTACATATATTCTACATGACATTTATTAATATTTAGTGTTAAGTCATTGTCGTTTGTCCACTTTTCTAATTTTCAAATGTCATTTTGTAGTTGAATGATGTCATCTGCCGTAATTATTGCCTTGTAAAATTTAAGGTCGTCAGCGAAGAGTAACTTGTTACTGTTTTCTAGGCAGTCTGGTAAGTCATTTACAAGTAACTTAAAAAGTAGTGGCCCTAGGTTGGATCCCAGAGGCACTCCTGACGTGACATTTATCTCGGACGATGTTTGACTTTTACATGTAACATACTGTTTCCGGCTTTGAAAGTAGGAAGCAAGCAGTGGTCGTAATTGTTCTGACAGGTTGAAACATGCTAGTTTGTTTATTAGTACCTCGTGATTAACCATATCAAATGCTTTGCAAAAATCTGTGTAAATCACATCTACTTGCCACCCTTATCCAACGTTGTGCTAATAACGTTATGTTGTAAAGATTTGTCTGAACTGACCTGCATGGAATGAAGCCATGTTGGAATTTAGATATGACGGGTTTTACATGAGCAAATATGTATTTGGGTAAAATTTTCTCAAATATCTTTGCTGAGGTTGATAGTATACTAATTGGTATATAGTTTTTCACATTATCGGTATCCTTGCTTTTGGGAATAGGACAGACTGCTGCAATATTCCATTTTTCCGGAAATTTTTGTGTTGACACTATTAGATTAAAAATTAAATAGAGTGGGTATTTTAGAATTTCTCCACATCCTTTAATCACATAAGGCGGGTCCAGCTGATTTTTTTAATTTTAATTTCTTAATTGCATTTTCTACATCGAGAATGTAAGATTCTTCCGTAAGATTAAGAATGTCCAAGGTCTCGTATGCCGTGTTTATCGGTATGGGACCCGTGTTACGTGGTGAGTTCTTATATACTGATTCAAAGTGCTGCGCAAAAGCTTGGACTACAGATTTCACATCTGTCAACTTATTGTTTTTGAAGTGCACTGGATCTTTATTAATATTACGCCTTGTCTTTTTTATATATAATCAAAACAGGGAGCTATCGTTTTGAATACTTAGCTCGGAGTTCGCAACCTATTGCTTATAAGCGCCATCTATTTATTTCCTAATTTCTGCACGTAATTCACTAAATTTGTTGTAATGATATTGCCTAATTCCTATCTGTTGTTTCCATTTCTTATGGTGGTAATGCTTGATGCTTATCATTTTGATAATACAAACGCTGTCGCGGAGAAGGTGAGACAATTTTTTTCCTGGCTTGGCAACACTGCCTATGGTTTCGGCACTAGTCGCGTCCTGTAGGATGCCTCATTGTGTTTCCGTAGCAAGTTGTCACATGTTGCGAAACCACGTTAGTGACCAGCTGTGTTGCTTTACGTGGAACGTGGTTTCGTTTACCCCTCCAGGTTTTTGTGTATAACATTGCTTTTCGCGATGAGTATTCAAATTGAACAGCGACATGCCATAAAATTTTTTGGCGTTTAGGGAAAAGTGCTGAATTCGGAATAAAAATTTTGTGGTTTGTAATTTTTTTTGTTTCATTTTAATGATTCTTGGAGGGGTCCATGTACATTAAGGTGGAGTGAAAATATAGGGCAATTTTTTTTTCAAAAAATGAAGATGCCTGTAGTGGGAAAAGCTGTGTTATTATACAGTTAATTAACCCTAATTATTTCAGAAAAAAATAATTGATTTTTAGTGGTGCCCCAGGGTCACTGAAGATTTCATATTGAAAATCAACATTTACTCATCGAAAATTATAATTTTTATTTATTTTCCAGAAATGAAACACACAATACCCTGTTTCCTAAGTAAACAAGTGCAAAAAATAGGTATTTGAATACAACCAAAAAGTTGTGCTACCGAAATACATAAAATAAACTACCCAAGTACCCATTAGTACCAGAAATATGTTACAATGTTAAACTTTTACATTTACATATAGCCCAATATCGTAATATTAATTACTCTTACAACTTATATTCTTTCTTAGTGTGAAATGTTTTCATCAATGCTCTTGACTTGATAGTTGAAAAGATAAATCCATCTCTTTGCACTGGAGTATATACCATCACCACAAAGGTCACAAGAGTTGTCAAATTATTTGAGGGCCTATCAGTCTATACATACAACAGTAGCAGTCTTGCAGCTGTTGTTAGCCACCTAGAATGGTTTAATGGGCCTGGTTTGCGATTCGCTAATTCATCACTGCAGTGTCCATTTGTTACACTAATACACCAATTATAGAGATACCTCTGATCAGTACTTAAGTCTTCAAAGTCAACATTACCAACAAGCTGACAAGAAGAAGGAACATTTATTGGATCGACTTGCACAAGAGGTTGTTTTTCGCAAGTTTGTAGAGCTTTTCCTATTTGCCCAGAAAAATCTTTTGGACCAGTTGTGAATCCATCAATTTTCTGAAAGAGATGGCGCAGTGGGAGTTCATTTATATGCAGCAAACAAATAAGCCACTGGAGGGGTCTACCAAGTTGTTTTCTTCAGTAAAACAATAACCCCTCCATTGTTTCCTGTATTCACATTTGTACCATCACACCCAACTGTTAAAAGATCGTCCATACTTATTTCCTTCCTAGCACAGAAGCTCAAGATCTCATTTTTTATAGTGATACAGTGACGTGTCCTATATACTTGGAATTTGGCTCCTGGACTAAAAGTCACATGCTCTTCTGTTACGACGCGACCATAATTTTTCACTCCTCTCTTCTCATTAATTCTTCTCTGGTCCTTCCTGCCATCAAAATACAATCCAGTAAGAGTATCCAAACTATCAGCAGCTGTTTTCCTGACTTTACTTCTTTCCCTTCTAACCTTGCTCCCATCTATCACTTTAGAAACATCTGCATCACTAATAACACCTACATCTTGAAGAACTGCACTAGCAATTTTAGCTGCACTTCTGTCAGATATGCGATGTCTGTCACACTCTCTAGCAAAATTCTTAAGAGGCAACCGCATTTGAGTTTCGTTTGAGGTTAATGAGGAATTCGCTGAAGTGGAGGGCATTTCCGATTTGGTTTTAAGTACTTTACTCGTGTCGCTGTCAGTATCTCAACCTTCTTCCTCCAGTTCACTTGATGGACTTGATTGAGGACTACTAGTAACAGCATTGACACTACAGCTTGACAAATATTTCTGAAGTTTTGCTTCTTCCATAGCTTTTCTTGCTTGCTTCTTCTGCAATTCTTTGGATTTTTTGAAATCAGTTTTTGTGAACATTTTTCTCGTTGTTCTTTGATCCAAAAGAAATTCTCTTTCTTGAATAGGTACTTTCTTCTCTAGAACAAACACAGATTGAAAAGTCTTTACACTTGCAACACGATATATCAAATAATGTAGAGTTAGCATGTGAGCAATACAATGCAATTTTTTCTTCTAGTTTTCTTTGTTTTGTCTACACTTAAAGGGCTTTAAGAGATTTCGATAGTGTTCGTGAAGTTTCTTCACTTTTGCAACGACTTGCTGATGTGACTATGATGGCAATGAAGCTTTCATCAAAATTCCTACCACTTGGTGAGAAATACTTTCACTAATTTATGAAACATGAGGTTCCTGAGTTTTTCTCATTTTGCTTTTAAAGGCGGATATGAAGATATAATTTCATCACATCCAGAATTCTCCATGTATCTTTCAATACGCTAAAATAAGTGGAAATATGAAAACTTAGGAGGGCTTGGGGCACCAGAAGAAATTGACTTAGAGAGCTGATTTTTTTTGACTATCTGATACCAAAATGCAACTTTTCTGACTACAGGCATTTCGAAATTCAAGAAAAAGAATTTCACTCCACCCTAATGTACAGTGTCTCTCAAAAGTTTTAGGACAACGACATTTTAAACTAGGCAACCCAATTGACACAAGGAGTTGGTGGGTTGCGTGTAGAGTTAGGCTCAATTTCAGGTTTGCCACATGCCCAATATATATTTATGAAATACGCGAAAGAAATAAAAACAAGCATTATTGTATAAAACTAGAAAAAATATCAGTATTACATTTATTGCAAATGAGAAATACTTTCCGAAAGATAGAAAATCGATTTTCTAGTATTTCATTGCCGATGAGTCTATACAAATAAAAGAGGAGAGAGGAAACGGAAGGCGACAAAAGAGAGGAGAAGAGAGAAAGGGGAAGAGGAAAAGTAAAGGAGGTAAGAAAATAGAGGACAGAAGTGTATAGGAGAAGTAATGAGGAGAAAGGAAAAAGATTCGAGGAGAAATGAGGAAAAACAGCAAGAGGAGATACGAGGAGGAAAACGAGATGAGAGAAGAGGAGTTTGGAGAGGAGAGGAGAGAAGAGGAGGAGACGAGAAGAGGGGAGTGAAGAGTAGAGTAAAAGAGAGAAAAAGAGAACGAATGGAAAAGGAGAAGAGTGCAATGGAATCGTAAATCGAAGTCAGGAGAGGAGATAAGAGGAGTGGAGAAGATTGGGATGGAGACAAGATGCGATAAAGTAGGGAAGACGATATGAGATAAGAGCAGAGGAGAAGGAGGGGAGAGAAGGTAAAGAGAGAAACAGAAGGGACTGGAGACGAAAGGAGAGAAGAGGCAGTTGCAGAAAATATCGTCTCAGCGTCAAGAATTGATGCATTGATCAAATTATCCAAATGAAACATTCAATAACATTTTGAAATGTATTGGATAATGTATTCGATCGGTGCGAAATGCCTTTTGGCTGAGTACAGAGCAAGATAAAATCTTCCACGTAATATCTTTGATTTTACCTGCGATTATATCACTAAAAACATGAATGTAATTTTAATATTTATCCAATTTTTCTCCACTTCTCGGTTCGTTGAAATGGAGATTTTGTAATTTAATATTTCCCCTCCCCCATTGTTAATTGCAAACTGAATCATTCCATTTCACACGGCGTGGACAATGAACACAATGGAATAAGTCTAAAACTTACGAAAATTTTCTGCCACGGGACGGGTTTGAACCTACGACCATCAGGTAACCACTACCCTACAAGATTTCGCTCCTGAAAACAGGTAGAACCAGCTGACCAATGTGAAATGTAGATGCAACTCTCCTTCCACATGTAATGTGCAAAAGACTTGTTTGTAACAAAGAAAACGAAGGTAGTACGAATCAGCGAAAACATTTAATGGAGAATTTCACATGATGGAAACTTTTCAGTCGATATTTGTGGAGGTATCTTTGCATTGAACTCGAGTGGGAAAATTGGTAAAATTAGTATGTCCTGAATTGCCACAAATATAAATAGTTATTTCATTAATATTTGTCAATGTCTTTGAAGCAGTACACAATTATCGTTAGAGTATCATAATTCACGAACTTATACATGAAAATATCCCTTTGAACGTGTGGCAATTCAGTTTTTTTATATATATAAATTCCAGATGCAGAACAATGTAACTTTACTCTGCTATTACAAATAATGTCTCCGTGCTCTTCATTAATAAAAATATAATTAAAAAAAGAGAATAACTCGTAAGGTGGATCGAACCTGGGACCATAAGCAGCCCAATCAAGAACTCGAACCACTTTTTTTTTTAATAAAGGAATACCCCTACGCGATGGTATCCCCCGTCATTCACACTTTTTCAACTTTTACACTTTTAATTTTTTACAGTATTCTCAGTTTTTCACGTTTTGGACAAACACAAATACCCATGCCTTACCCGGGACTCGAACCCAGAACCCCTGGCGTTGCAGCGCGCTCTGCTAACCACTTTTTTTTCTCATTTTGATATACAAGTTATGGAATTACATTGTTTTTGACGTAAGTATATTACTGCTATTACAATTTGTATTTCTATCTGGTTAACATTTACATTTTTGTTTGACCTAAATTAAGTATAAAGCACTAATAAGAAATTTGCATACCATTTCTTCCTTGCTTGGAGAGGAATTTTTTCGTATTGTTCTTGCAAGAAGATACTGAATTGTTTCTGAAAACTGCTCTCGTCATTGTGAAATATATATAATAAGTATTCTGTTATCAACCATTGTAATGCTCGTTGTTTTGTTGGTGGAAAAAAATTGAAATCTGGAAAAACTATATCTGTATCCGTAAACTTTGTTAATGAGGTGCGGCATATACGACTGAGCATTGTTCGCAATTGGTTCCATGCCGTGGAGGAGTTTCGACACTTCGTTATCCTGTGGGCTAAAGAGTCAGGCACGTTGCATGATATACAGTTAGGCCAGTCACTGATTCCATATTGGTATGTCCTATCTCTTGTCACTATAACACGATGAACCACTTTGTACCATATTGATTGGCCCGCTTTTGAAAGGTGTTTGGCGGAGACATTTTCCCATATTTGTGGCCAATTATGTGTATTGAAATCCCTGACTATTCGTGGTACGGCGTGCTTGAAACTATTGATTCCTCTATATAACTTTTTAACAGATGGTGTAATTGTCTCATGTCGTAATAACTGGTAGCATACCTGTAAAGCGATGTCCTTATAAAACAAAAACCTTTTGGGGATACTTTGGATATCGATGGGAGCTTCTAATGGAATGTTTCGTATTATCGTCTGTATACATGCTTGGGTCGTTGACTCGTGCAGTGAGAAAGCTGTTTGAAGGCCAGTCTGTACAAACAATGATCTTGCCTGTGTGTTCACGTGTATTAGTCCCAACCCACCTGTCTTCTCTGATAACGTGACCTCATTTAGCCACCCGGAAAATTGTATCGTGCCACAAAAAAGCAGCCAACAGCTTTGTTGACCTTGGCTAAGTGCTGTGGTTTGAAAGGTAGGATTTTTGCTACATACCAAAGTTTAGAGAGAGCAAAAACATTGATAAATCTTACTCGTGCTTTTAAACTCAGAGAGCGCGTCTTGTTCACTCTGAGGACGTAGATTGCCCTCTCGCACGTGAGGTTACTATTGGCTTCGACCGTTTGATCGATATTTGCATAGAAGTTTATACCTAAAACTTTTATTTTCTTGTCTACAGGGATCTCCGTATTATTTATGAAAGGATTCTCCTTGCCAAGGGGCATCAGGAATGACTTTCGATTGTTTAGTTTTGCTCCTGATGTGAGCTCAAAAGTATGTATTTGGCTTTTAACACTGTCCAGATCTCTTTCATCCTTGAGATAAATCGTGACGTCGTTCATGAAACTGCCAACTTGTATTGTGGTGGAAGCCATAGAAATACCCTGTAAATGATGCTGGATACTCAACAAAAAGGGGGCTATTGTGAGGACGTACAATGTGCTACTTAAGGGACTACCTTGTAGTATACCCCGTCGCATTTTAAAACTTGTTGTCAAGAAACCAGTTATTTTGAGTTTTAGCAGCATATGATTATATAATGTTTTTATCAAATTAATAAAAGTGTCTCCGAAGCCATAAGCTTCTAAGACTTTGTACAGATATTCGTGACTCACTCTGTCATATGCTTGGGAAAAGTCTAAAGATAGAATTGCCTCTGATGCATTCTTATTTTGTTTGGTAATAATTACTTCTCTTATCGTTTGCAGCAAGTGATGTATACTTTGAGACGTATTACAAGCGAACTGTAAATTGCCAATAAGTTTAACCATATATTTTTTTAGACGCTGATTTATAAGTTTGATATCACTACTCAATATTGAAATTGGTCTAAAATCTGTAACGAATTTTGGATTTGCCTTTTTGGGAACTAACACTATAACTCCCGTGCTACTGGTCTTCCCTATTGTTCCTGTTGTCAACACTTCGTTGACCCATTCCGTTAATTCGTCTCGTATTAGATCCCAGAAACATTGATAGAATTCTGATGGTAGTCCATCTTCGGCTGTAGTTTTATTCCTCGGAGCTTTGAATACTGCATCATGGACCTCCTTTTTACTAAACGGTTGTGTGAGCTCAGTTCTTTCATTTTCCGTCAGTGATGCAGGGAGGTAGTTCAAAAAATTACATTGCGTTTCTGCGGGATTAAAGGCTTGACCAAGAAATTTTTTATAGTATTGCAAAAACCTGTCGTATATACTATGAGGGCTGGTGACAACTTCACCGGAATCTAAAGTTAATTTATGAATAACGTGACTCCTGGCGTGTTTATGTTCTTGAAGAATGTGACTTAGTGTGGCTTGCTCGTCAGGGTCTATAGGAAGAATCTTGCTCTTTATTATTGCTGCAGATTTTCGTTTCCTATGTATAGCAAGTAATTGCGCTTTTTTTTCATTTGCATAGGGACGATCGAAATTACCTTGCAATGCTAAACGATGGAGATCATTCAAGACTGCATACAAGAAATTATATTTGTTTCTTTGATCTCTACTAACCTCTGCACTGAAGAATTTACTGACCTGACGAAATTTAGGCTTAACTCGAGTTTCTCACCACTCGATTAGGGTCTTTTGCACTGGCCGAGAGGCCTTGGGTTCGTTCCACGTTTCCCTGATTAGCTGGACATAACTACCATTGCGTAATAATGTGCTATTTAAAAGCCAGTATCCGCTACCTTGTCGGGGTTTAACCAAATCTAAATTTATTTTGAGAATTGGGACACTATGGTCACTAAAGCATACTGGAAAATTTTGAACACTAATTATAGATTCCTGAAATCTTGGTGCGACATAAAACCTACCGATCCTTGACGCACTATTGGAGGTGATATGTGTGTAACCTTGACTTTCGCCGTTGGCGTGTATCCAAGCGTCACGCAGTTGTAACCCCTGCGTTAATTCATAGAGCGCACGTGAGAAGTTGTATCCTGGATTTTGATCTTGTGAACGAATTACGCAGTTAAAATCTCCCACTAGTATAGTGTCTAGTGTGTGGGATGTCAACTCGGACCCTACAACTGTTGAAAAAAAATCTTCTCTTTCCCGTCTGTTTTGGCTTCCTGACGGAGCATACACATTACAGAGAAACACTGAGCCTAATTTGGCACTTATTTGTCTGCCCGTGGGATGGGGCACTACATTACGTAAATCCAAGTGTCGCCTACATGCTATGGTAGTCCCTTGTGCAAAGGGAGTAAAATTGTTGTATACTTTAAACATGCTCAGTACAGAAAAATCGTCTATGGCAACCTCTTGTAAGAGGGCCACATCAATAGACGATTTAATGAGAAAGTCAGTGAGAGCTATTATTTTGGTCTTACTTTGCATTTGATTCAAATTTATAGATGCCAAGGTAAATGTTTGCATGATGATAACTGTCCACAAAAGAAAACTAAACTTACTTACATTCTTCAACATTACTGATCTCTAATTTCTGCCTATAATGCATTAACTATGCTTTCCACTAAATAAATCTGGGGTAAGTTTGTTACTCGTCGAAGGTTTCTCTTTAGTTACATTTGCTGAATTACTTGTTAAACTAGCCTTTGAAACATCTAGGTTTGGGGTACCAGGTTCTACTCTAAATTCGTTATGAACTATTGTGGAACTTACGCATTCATTATTTTTCTTCTTCTTTCTACGTAGCACCATGGACTCTTCCGCCACTGACCGTAACCTTGATACAGATCTTGACCGTGATTTCCTAGGAGAGGTAACTACGGGGAATTCGGCCTCCGCGAACAAAGCACTTGGGTGTGGGGGCGGGGGTATGTGATGCATCTCCTCTGAAGTGGTCAATGTTGGCTGCTCCATCTCTTCCCTTCCTGTTGGTGCATTCTTCACACTAACTTCGTGTCTGGTACCTGTCTCCTCGTCGGTGATTCTGGGGCTGTCCGTGTTCCCTCCATTGTTATCTCCTGACGCAGGGACTTCTGCAACTAATGGAGCTGAATCTCTTGGTTTAGTCCGTACGGGTAGCACAGTTGGTTCATATACCATCTGTACATTGTCAGCGGGTATATTAACCGGCCCCTGCGCACGCTAGGCACGTACGCACCTGCCCAGGGTATGTTATCCAATAGGAGTCTCCGTTCATTATTACATATGAGGGTATGGGTTTACGTAGTATCATTTTGATCAAGACACGTCCAGTTCGAGTAGGGTAAATGTGATCTGCAGAGTATGTCTCGTCTTCAATTTTTAACACTTTCCCATAAGACCTCATGACACGACTTATCACTTCTGCACTTAGTTCAATTGGGACTACATGTATTCTGACAAGTACATGTCGCTGGTGGGCCCATTCTACTTCAACTTTATGATCACCATCTACGTCACTATAGATTACCTCAGCACCAAAATCATTTAGTAACCGTTCTCCTACCACTTTTGTCGCAAATTTCACGTACAAACACTTACGAAAGTAATCTATTTCAAAACTGAGCACTTGGTTCGTAGGCACTTGGTAGACATCATGAAACCATCGATGAAAATCCAATGACGTAGGTCGCGTTTTGACATCAATGAAAACAAATTTCAAGGTGTTTTCTCTTTGTGTATTCATCGTGAACTATTTCATCGTATCTTCACTGGCTCACGGTAATTGTAGTCAAAACCTCGCGTGCACTTCAAAGGAAAAAATAGAACTAACACAACACTAGCAACCGTATACGGCCCTAGCTAACTCGGACAGTTCGATCACTAAGCCTTCTCACGCGAAGAGGGGAGCTCGCTACGAACTGCTTCCTGCACAAGCTGCAGGCAGACTGAACCACTTCGCCACGGAGGTCGACATCCACTACACCACGCTCTTACCTTCCGTTGTAGCCACAATTTTAAAGTAACGTGAGCTAGAAGCACAAGAAAATGTCCCACCTAGACGCCAATTTTGGAAGAAAACAGACAGGTAAGCCTATTTAAATGTTCACATTACTAATTCAGTTTTTTATAGATTGATTTAAAAGTATGGGTGCGTTAGAAAGTTGGTTATTTGCTCCATTCACAAAATACAATTACAAGTCCTCAATAAAACTCCAGTCAAGCCTCTTCCTCTGAGAGATATTCAACCCCTTAACGAATGAAAATTATGAAGTTTCTTACAATACAAAAATATCTTAATATATATTTATATATTTATTTATTAAAACTAACAGTGATAAATCCCTCATCAAAGCCAAAATAGAAACACGTATTTGGAATGTAGCCATGGAAGATAAGTTGAAATTTAGATGCCTTCCACAAATAATGGTCACTTCTAACAATTCCATTCAGTAATTTACATAACAATCATGGATGTCCGAAGGAGTACAGGGGGCTACACCCCCTGGGAAATGAAAGTTAACCAGAAATTACATATTTTGTACATATAATTTCATTTCTGTCATATCAATTTTTGCCCCACCCCCACGGAAAAAATACTCCCCTCCGTGGAAAAAATCCTGCGGATGTCAATGATTGCAATACATCATTCTGGACGCCAAATGCTTAGTTTATTTTATTTGTTGCAGGTTTGATGGCCTTGAAGACAGTATCCAGGATGATGATGATGATGATGATTCTGCAGCTGGCAGACACAATTGGACACCATACGAATATGTGTGCCTGTTTTGGGATGAAGATTTTCTAAAGCAGATGTGCAGATTTACCAACATGAAATTTCAGCAGGAAACTGGTTATGTTTTAAATCTAAATGTGAATGACATGAAAGCGTATTTGGGAGCCACACTTTTAATGTCATGTTTAGGGTATCCCAGAGTTTGCATGTACTGGGCAAAGACAACACGCGTTCCTTCTATTGCAAATGCAATAAGAAGGAACAGATTTTTTCAAATAAGAAACCATTTGAAAGTTATTGACGATGCTCAAGGAACAAATAAGCAAAGACAAAAGGATAAACTTTGGAAAGTACGACCAATTATGGATAGAGTAAGAAATGGTTGCCTTACTCTACCACGCAGCAAAAATCTTGCGGTGGATGAACAGATTATACAGTTTACAGGTGTGTGTGCAGTAAAACAATTTGTAAGGGGTAAACGAAATCCAGAAGGATTGAAGAATTTTGTGTTAGCTGCACCAAGTGGTTTGGTATTAGATTTTGAGGTTTATCAGGGTAAAAATACATTCCTCACAGTTGAAAGTGCTAAAGGTCTTGGTGTTGGTGGTGCAGCAGTGCTAAGGTTAGCAGAGACTTTGGGCCAAGGAACACATATTATTTTTGACAGGTATTTTACGTCAGTTACATTGCTGGATGAGCTAAGAAACAGAGGAATTGCTGGTACAGGGACAATCATGAAATCCAAAGTTCCAACAGCTGTTCATCTGACAGATGACAAAATAATGGGAAAGATGGAAAGCGGTTCATCTGACATGTCAGTACGCCAGGATGATCAGACATGTATTGTAAAGTGGTGCGATAAAAAACCTGTTCTCTTGTGTTCTTCAAAGCTTGGGGTGGAACCACAAGATAAATGTAAACGTTGGTCAAAGAAAGATGGAAAATATATTGAAGTTCAAAGACCAGCAGTTGACAGAGAATACAACATAAACATGGAGGGCATTGATTTGATAGACAGAATGATCAGCTATTACAGAATTAAGACACGCACTAAAAAATGGACTGTCAAGACAATACTTCATTTCTTTGATTTAAGTGTAGCAAATGCTTAAATTTTGATGAGGGAGGATCGGAAATCCAATGCAGGCGGAAAATGTGTTCAGTTTCTGGATTTCAAAATTTCACTTGAAGAAGAACTGCTGAGACAGTCGGAATATTCCGATTCCAGTGATGAAGAGATTGTACGTACACCACCAAGTACTCGTAAGCGACAAAGGCAAGATGGAAGCACAGAGGTCAGTAAGATTAACAAAAGAAGAATCAAGCATCTTCCAGAAATGGTGGATATAAAGAACTCTGTCAGATGCAAGAACAAATGTTGCTCAAAGAAAACCAAAGTCCGGTGTATGAAATGTGATGTGTACCTTTGTTTAACTGTACAAAGTAATTGTTTGGCAGAAGCTCATTCATAGAGTTTGTACTGGTTTGTAAGTAATAATATCTGGTTGGGCCTATTTCATTTATTGGTTATTTATATATATTTATTCTAATCAGTCAAATAACAATTAAAAATCACAGGCCATGTAAAGACAATATACTTAGTTTGTTATACTTTTGATCAGGTATTATTAATATTTTTTCTCTTCATATTTGTTTGTACACATTTTTAACGTGTAGCAAGAGGACTCATGTATTAATAATTTAATAATGTAAATATGAGAAATATAACATAAATATTGTACTTCCATTATTTAAAAGCTTATTATTGCCAAACCCACCAATGTTTCAGCCGGACTCATTTTTATACGACCAAGACCCAATGTCCATCGTAATGGACATGCCAAAAAATAATGTTTTGAAAATTATTTTCGAAAAATGACTGTAAGTACTTAATTGTAGTTCTATTATGAATATTATTCTCAATTTTGGTTAAAATCGACTGAAAAATATGAGCTTGGGTCTCAGGAGGATGTCTTGCTGTCCATTATTCTACGTTATTTGCAATAAAAACAGGTCACTGCAGTGTCGGTATCGGCCAACAGTCACACAGAAGGGTCAGCCATAGTGAAAAGCTATCTAAAATGTCAAATAGCCAAAATTTAAAGAAATATAATGCAATATATATTCAATACAATAACTATATATATGTAAACAAACTCATAGAAGAGATGGGGATTTTCGGAAAATCGGCCACTGAGCTGGCAAAATACATACATCTTTAATTTAGTTCTTAACCAGGGAAACAATTTTACCCTTTCTAATATTTTCTACCGGTTTTTGTTATTATTAATGAAAAATTAGAGGTAATAATCGTTGCTTAATTTCAAGTTAGTCTAAGTTGTCGGTTTTTACAGGAAATTTTACACTTCAAAGTATGTGTGAAAATTTACGAGCAAAGATGTAATTTTACGGTAGTTGTTGTTGTCAAATCATTGGTGATTTGCCTCATCACTTTGGCCTTGCGACCAGGGCCGGCCCTAGGTAGATACGGGCCCGCTGGATCTAGTCTGAAGTACAGGTGTCCAATATACTCACAATATAAACATTATTGCAAATAATAATCAATTAATTTATGTACTTCGTATTATTAGAGGAACTGGTCTAAATATGGGCTACCATTTTTTGTTTGCACATATATCACACCTAAATTTTCATAACAGAATAGTATGCAAATTGCCCTATTTCAATCCCTCATACTCTCCCAAAATCAAGTACTCTTGTACGTACATTGCAAAATTCTTATTTAAAACTTTTAGCTCGAGTGATGATAACTGCTGGGATTCTTTTCTTATTCTACGAAAGTGTAGAGTGAAATCACGGCATCTCGAGACCCACCTTTCTGGCAGTGACCCTATGTTGCTGGGTTCACTTACGAAGGAACTTGCTGTCAAACAGTCAATTAGGCCCACCGCTTGGGCAAAAGCCGAAAACGTTAAAATTCCTCCTCCCCAAAGCTGCCATTAGGGAAACAAAATTTTGTAAACATAACCGTTCTGCGCTGTGATTGTACACCGGTTCCTAGCTTCATTCTACTGTATTGTAGCCAAGTTTGAGCAGCAATTTCGGTCCTCGCAAATTGGGGAAAAATTGATTCTACGTCCGCCATTTTGAAACATGTAGGTCGATTTTTACCAAATGCAACACCAAGGTACCAATCTAGTGGAAGGATTTCAGCGTAAAAGCTACATACTATATACGGGGTTAGTGGCACAGGACAGGAACGTTTTTCACTTTTTCGGGGGTACAAAATTCAAACTGCACGCACATCGTCATACATCTGCCCCCCCACCCACCCACACACGCACGCACACACAAAACCCTTGTGCTGATAACCTGCAAAGGAGGGAATGGCCATAATAAGTCTTTGTAATGTACCGACTTCACATCGTTTCTTGGTAACTTTCCACTCATTTTCTAGAAACCTCTGCCTCGTTTTACCTTACTCTGTTTATTTGGTGGACAATTGATGATTGTCAGCTAGTTTGAAGTAGAGTTTGGTCCGAGCGGTGGTTTCATAGCTTCTGCAAACGCTAGAAGGTAGGATCACTGAGTGCCTGGGATCTCGTATTCATACATTGCGAGTGAAATTTCGAGTGATTGATTGATTTGGTTTATTTTACTTGGCTTTTCTGCCACATTTGGCTAATTGCGAAGATGGGGAGGAGTGATGATATGATGAAATTGATGAATGGACACTCACAAACACCCATGCAACCCCTGGCATCGTAGCGCGATGTGCTAACCACTCCGCCACGGGGGCCGGTCAAGTGAAATTTCGAGTGTGAAGCTGTCGGTTTGTCTTCCTCTCGATAAAATGGAGTAGGATCGATTGATCGTCCAAACGTTCTAAAAGGGTGTCCGACCACCACACAGGAGCCCACGTTTGTATCCCAGGGCGGTTGATCTCACATGTGATGAAGAATAAGCCACGTTTCATTTAAGGAAGAAAACGAGGTATGTAGTAAAAAGTTTACAGTAGTCTGCATGCTCTAGAAATATTATGTTTCAAAATTTTGCATATGTTTCTGACTCTCTGTGATTTTTCTTCATTTAGCATCCACCAGGCTTGTTAAATGTCCAGGAACCCATAAATTCTGAAGTTTTTTTTTGGGTTCCGCTGCAGGACCGTATCCTTTTTTCTCGCACAATTTAAATTCGGTCCAAGTTGCGAACTGTTTCGTTGTAACACCATTAAGCCTTGTTTCCATGATATGAATAACTAAATATGCTGACCAAGGCAGTAATTTATTTTATTAAAAACATAAACTAAACGTAACGTTTCAACCTTCTAGCAAGGTTCTTCAGACTTTGTATCAAGTACAAATGTAACAAGATACAAAAACAGGGCATTATATATACACAAACATTACTCCCTCCAGACTATTAGAAAGTTTTTCTGGAACATTCTAGCAGGTGGCTTTCCTTTGTCAACTGTACTTTCACCTAAAATGCTAAACATATTTACTTCCATATAGAATGTGGTTTGGACTTTTTATCTCACGCTCTTTTTCCTTCATTTTTCTTCCCTCTTCTCTCCTCTTTCTCTCTTGTCCTTTCCACTCTTTCTAACACCTTCTTCCATTCTTTTTTTAACTTCAGTCCCCCATTCCAGTTCATTGTGTCTTCTTCACCTTTCTTCTCTATTTCCTTGGCCTCCTTCCATTTTCTCACTAGCATTCTCTTCTCCCTTCCTATCTGCTTAGCCTCATCCCACTCTATGCCATGTCCTGTTTCTCTCGTGTATTCAAATATCGCATACTATATTGAAATACTTTAAACATTAAAAGGTTCTTTCCAGTCTAGATAGAACCCATTTACACTTGCTGATTTTCTCTGCCGGACGGGAATTGAAATTATTTACAATTCCTGTACCTTTGACAACCCTGGGATTGTTAAAGATCCAGGAGAGCATACATTCTAATATGTTCTATAGGGTTCCGTAACATGACCGGAACCATTTATCTCGCATAATTTAAATTCGGTCCGAGTTGCATATTGTTTTATTTCAATACGGAACTTGGACCGTATTTAAAGAGTTCCGGAAAAAAAAGTTCGTGGACAATATTTAAATTCATCAGGAAAAAAAGGTTTTTGGACCGTATTTAAATTGAACCGGAAAAAGGTTCCTGGACCGTATTTAAATTGATACGGAAAAAGTTTCCTGGACCGGATTTAAATTCAGCCGGAAAAAAGGTTCCTTGCCGGAATTTAAATTCATTCGGAAAAAAAGTTCCTGGATCGAACTGAAATGCTTTCTAGTGGGAGCAGCGGACTGCAACTGGCCTGGTATTACAGTAAGGGCTGAAACGCCCGGGCGAGGTGGATTTTTGGCATCCCCCCTACTTTCTACACTGCCCCTTCCTGATCTTTCTACCCTGGTCCTTCTATTTCCACCCTCCCCCAATAATAAACATGACCATGTTGTATATTTGTCCTCCTCCGTGGCCGTGCTTTTCGCGGCGGTTGCGGGACGGCATATGTTCGATCCCGGGTTCAGTCTCCGGGAATTTTTGGCCTTGTGTATAGTGAGGAAATTGGGGAGCTCCGAGTGAGTAAGCGTAATCCGTTCGCGAAGTCCTACAACGGCTGGGGGTTGGTCGGGCCGACCACCCGTCCCCCTAGTCTGGCTGCAGATCTCCACGACACCTTGGTGGCTCGCGTGGGAGGGAGGCCAGCAGACGCTAGGTAAGCCTTGGCCCAATATTGGGCTGTAGCGCTATAGGATTATTATTATGTTGTATATTTACGGAAAATAAATAGCTTTCGTTTGAAGATAGTTCAAGTGTTCCTGTTTAATATTTAATACCTACATAATGACGTGAAAATAATACTTATCTCTTAGCTTAAATTGCTACATGATTTCGCAATATAGTTATTTATATGTTATGCAGCAGTAACTTCAATAAATTCTCGTCAACAATAAATCCAACTCTCTTAAAAACGAATGGCCACTCACCCGGTGTAGGCACATAGTTGTTCACGCTATAGAACTACATTCGATTAGCCTTTCTGTGCATAAAGTGAACTTAGAAATACACACAAAAACTTACTTCTTTCAATTGACAAAGCACGTTTGGTTAGGCTTTTTGCTATGAATGAACAAAAAATATTGGGGGCAAGATTGATAACAATATATTTTTAAAATTATTGTTAAGGACGTGGGGGCCAGAAAATGAGAATCATAGCGAGTGAAAATGGAATAAAACATGAGTAGTTAAAACAGCAGTAGAGGAAAGGTTTATTCTCCACTGGTATATGTGACCGATTGTAATCAGTAGGAAAAAAAAGCCGAATGTTTTTTCTTTCCTGAAGGGCGCCGAGAGAAAAGGGTGAACCGGGATTTTGCCCGGTGTCTCGGTGGGCCAGTCCGGCACTGAGTGGGAGCAAAAATCTTTTACCCTTGAGTGGTGAACTCCGTTCCTGCAAATTCAAGTCTGCATTTTCTAATTTTCATTTCTATTTGGGCCGATACCTCCATGGTGAAGTGGTTAGCAGGTTTCGTTACTACGCCGAGTGTCCCGAGTTCGAATCCCGGCCTGTGCATGTGTCTTCATTGTCATGGTCTTTTCATCAATTTAATCTCAACTTATTCTCATGTTCACGATTAGCCAAAAAGTGTCAGAAAAGTGAATATAAACCAATCAATAATTTCTATTTGGTTATTTTACGTCGCTTTTCTAGCTTCTTGGGTTAAATGCAACAAGTAGATGGAATGATAACCCAAAGAAATGGCGATGGAACAGACATGATGGAACCACACCTGTCCAAGGTCCGAACCTGGGACCTCTGGTTTCGTAACGCGCGTCGGAAGTGGAATCGTTTGGATGAGAAACTGTTGAAAGGAGACAACATTGTACGGTGCATAAAGAGCCATGCTTAGATCCTCTAAAGAAAACTACAATTAAAGAGTAAAATTAATTTTGAAGGACAAAGCCTGCGAAGTGGTTTTCCACTCCGTGACGCGTGGTCATCACATCGAGACCCATCTAGTTCGCTTCCATATTGATTTAAAGTAGCTCTCCAATTGTCTCCACGATGTTGGATCATCACAGAAATTTTGGAATTCCTACCAGGAATCGAACCATGAACATGTCGGACCAAAGACGAATGAAATAATTTGAGCGCGTGGGAATGTTGTTATTTCCATTGCCATCATATATTCTGTTCTGCACACACAAAGAAGATTAAATTTAAGAAAAAGAATCCATAATTGTTCCTGCGTTTAAAAAGGTGATAAAATGAACTGCAATAATTACCGTGGAATTTCTCTACTCTCAACAACATATAAAATATTATCTAACATTCTTTTAACAAGACTAACCCCATATGCTAATGAAATTATAGGTGATTATCAATGTGGATTTAAACGTAACAGATCAACTACAGATCAAATTTTTCACATCAGACAGACACTTGAAAAAAGTGGGAATATAATCAAAATGTCCATCAGCTATTCATTGATTTCAAAAAAGCATATGATTCGGTCAAAAGAGATAAATTATATAATATATTAGTAGAGTTTGGAATACCTAAGAAGCTTGTTAGTATGATAAAAGTATGCACCAGTGAAACAGAAAGTAAAATTCGTGTGGGTATTAATATGTCTGACAAATTTACAATTCATGATGGGTTAAAACAAGGAGATGCATTATCTCCATTGCTCTTTAATTTTGCCTTAGAATATGCTGTTAGGAAGGTAAAAGAAACTAAAGAAGGACTAAAATTAAATGGTGTGACTCAGTTGTTAGCATATGCAGATGATGTAGACTTACTGGGGGATGATGTGAATGCAATTAAGAATAATGCTAAAATATTTTTCAAAACTGCTAAAGAGATAGGTTTGGAAGTTAACAAAGAGAAAACTAAATATATGCTTACAGGCCGAAACCAAGTGTTAGGTAATAATCAAAATCTAATTATTGATAACAACTCGTTTGAACCAGTTTCCAAATTCAAATACTTAGGAGTAATATTAACAAATGAAAATTATATTAAAGAGGAAATAAAAAGTAAGCTTAATTCAGGAAATGGATGTTACTTCTCTCTTCATAAACTTTTGTCTTCTCGTTCAATATCTAAGAAACTGAAAGTTAAAATATACAAAACAGTAATTTTGCCTGTAGTATTATATGGATGTGAAACTTGGTCCCTCACATTGAAAGAGGAACATAAATTGTGAGTATTTGAAAATAAGATCCTTAGGAAAATCTTTGGACCTAAAAGGGATGAGAAGACAGGTGAGTGGAGAAGGTTACATAATTTAGAACTACATAATTTGTATTCATGTCCAGATATTATTAGAATAATTAAATCAAGAAGACTTAGGTGGGCAGGCCATGTGGCACGAATGGGAGAGGAAAGAGGAGTTTACAGGATTCTTGTTGGGAAACCTGATGGTAAGAGACCTGTAGGAAGACCAAGACGAAGATGGAGGGACAACGTTGAGATGGACCTAAGGGAAATCGGTAGGGATGGAAAAGAGTATATAGAACTTACTCAAGATAGGGAAAGATGGAAGGCCTGTGTTGCTGTAGCCATGAACCTTCGGGTTTAAGAAGGCTAGGGAGTTAGTTAGTTAGTTTTGTTAAATTAGATGTGCGCATAAAATTTCTTATATCGTCATTATCCGATGTGTACATACAATCCGATGCCACAAAATACTCGGGCGTGTCCCATAGAATAGTGGTTTACGCGATCGCCATGCACTAAAGGGTGCTGGATTCGATTCTGGTATAATCTATATACATGAGATACCTAGCTTGAACTCATTACATAAACCTTTCATTTTCGCACCGTTGTCATACTTGTACACCTGATTCCAGCACTTTTTTATATCTAAACCCACGGAAGAGGATTTTCTCTACTTCTCAATTTTCTTAGATAAAATTTACAAATACAAGGAGGAAGGACTAATAACATTGTTCTTGGTGTCTCAAATCTAACGTAAGAGAAAATACATGGATTTTTAATGCCTGTCTAGATGCCATTAAGTTAATGAGTTAGATTTAGCATTTAGATTTCCGAATAATGGTCATGGATTTCACGAGTGGTAGATTTTTTATAAATCCGTAGATTTTTGGGGACTACAGGAGAAAATAATGATCCCTTCCAACAATATATATATATATATATATATATATATATATATATATATATATATATATGTGTGTGTGTGTGTGTGTGTGTGTGTGTGTGTGTGTGTGTGTGTGTGTGTGTGTGTGTAAAGCACACACGCATACATACCTACATACATATGCATATAGAGATACATTTATGTAGGCAGTATGTAGGCCTATATGGTATATTAATAAGTAGTTTGTTAGTGTTTAATGGTTTGATAGAAAATAATCTTAGGTTTTTTGCCCCCCACCCAAACTGATCAACCTAGCTACGTCCCTACTGTGACTTGTACTACATTCATTATTTTTAGTACTATAAGCTCTCCAAAGCTATTTCTTTTCAAGTTTTCCAAAAAAAATTGACAATCGTAGTATTTAAAGCAATAATTTACATTTTCTGAAAAACAAACAAAAAAACAACAACTTTTTGACCGTTTTTCTTTGGTGTTTTTTTCTGAAAAACTTATTTGGGTAAAACTGGGCTGGCCCACCTGGACCAACCTTGCTAGAGGGACACAAAAATAACTGCTTATTATCCAATCACTACTCCTTATATTGTCTCGTAGCGAGGTTCAGTCGATAGACCATCGATCCCACATTTCACATTTCATCAGGATGGTGCCCTACCACACTTTCATTGAGATATTAGCACGTTTCTGAATGAAACGTTTTCTGAACGTTGGATCGGAAGAGGATCCCAACTTCCTTGCCACTGAGATCCCCAGATTTGACATCATTAGACTTTTTTGCATGGGGATTAATTAAAGATTTCGTGTTCACACTTTGGGTGATTTGAGACAGCGTATCGTTGAAGCGGTTGCGTAGAAACGCCTTAAATGCTGGCAACGTTGAGGTGTACGAGCGCACATAAAGCTGTCTGAGTTATTTTGTAGAAAATCGGGACAAGAAAGTTAATACATTTTACAGATGCTAATATATATATGTGTGTATTTTTATATTCATCTAGGCCGGATACCCTGTATTATCACAAAATGTGAAGCTTGAACATTTTACAGTTTTTAGCAGAGGTCACTTCCAGCACCCTATTCCCTCTTACTTCAATTCGCCGTTGTACACTGTGAGCAAGAAAATTATTAGGATATTTACTACGAAACTGGTAATAATACTAATTTAATAAGGAGTCAATATTTTCACAAGGCCACGACCTTTACTCCTTCCAAATTTTTCATTTTTTTCTCCATGAACTTTGCCCCTGGGCTTGTGGCGGCCCCCTTACTATGGAAATTATGTGCCAATCTAAGACCTAACATTGACATACACTATCTGGATACCCCCCTCAAGAATTCCCACCAATTTAATGCTCAATCGCCCCTCTAGTAGAATTCCTGCTATAATCTAAGACTTAGAAATAACGTTGATAGTGAAGAGTTTTATAGTGCCCCCCAAAAATTAAGTCTTCATTTTCCACAAGAATTCACCTGACAATGAAAAAATAATATGAACTAGGCACTGTCCTCGCCCCCAATTATACTCATTAACCGTCCCTTAGCAGTATATCGTGACATTCCACATCGGTACGAGTAAAATCTTGTCCACACTTGTCATAACCTGCCCCTGGATTTAGTTGAGGAAAGTAGTTTTACACAGGAACTTGCCGTGGATCACAGGGGAGAGGGTGATTGAAGGTCTCCACAAGAGAAACAAAACCAGGTAATCCAGGTAGCACGGGACCTTTTGATTGCGATCGCTATACTGCTATAGGAGAGAAGCTACTCGTGCCGAACGGGGTAAGTCATCCCTTATCCGTAACATGCAATTCTCAATCAGAAATGTTGGGAATTAAACATCGAACAGGTCATTTAATTGCATATTAGTTTAGTACCTCATATCTTGCCTTTTAGGGCCATCGCAGCCAGCGAGTCTTATAGTTTAAGGGTGAATTACAACCTAATGGTTCGACCCCAAGTTTCACAGGGTGGAACGATACGGTATTAGCTGTATACGAAAAATTTGGGTGGACACAACCTACGTCCGCAAACCCGTCCGTGGCCACACCTGAATGTTGGTTGCATTTTGTCACGTGGTTGTGATACATGGTAGAATACCAGTTTTTGAGGACTCGTAACATCGAAATGAGCAAAAAGTCAGAATTTGTTTTAAGTCCACTTTATTCTCAGACAGACTAATCGGGACTAGATATACAGTTTAAAATGGAATCCTAACCGTTGGGCAATGTGCCTCTACAGGACTAGAACCCGGGGTCCCTTGATTAAAAGGCGACTAGGCCATCAAGCAGGCATGTATCCAGGAATTCCTTTCGGGGGGCTCAACACCATTTTTTAAGGGGTATAGTAAGAACCTCACAATTGTATGTTTAAGACCAGTGGTGGCAATTGGGTTCCAAAACAGAAGGGGGGGAGTAGCTACGGTGCAAGGGAAGTTTACTTTGTCTTGGTAGACTAGGCTTAACATTAAGAGGCTATAATGTTAAGGCAAAAAAATGGGGAACAACTATCCCTTAAAGCGTCGTCACTGTAAGGCTGTCATTTTAATCAGAAAGTGAAATCGGAACATTTTTTACCACTCGACTCTTCTGTTTCCATGCATTAACATTGTGTGCCGGAACCATCTCAGTATGTGTGTTTGTCCATTTCTTCTCATCAGGCATAAAAACATCTATGGTGTCTTTGAGTGTTTTTACGAAGCTGTTACACATGCATGGGATGGACAATCCACTCGACAACGCGAGATTTAAATTGTGAGCTGCAAACTGGACGCAGACAGCTCTCGAATATGTATCTCTGATTCGAGCCTAAACACCACTAACGTGTCTTGTCCTCCCATGTTTGCAGCTCTTATAAAAGCCGAAACCCACCAAATTGTTCAGATTCAGGCCTTAGCACTCACAAGTGTTTAAAAATGCCTGTCACAGCTTCCGCTGTCTTGTCATATATCGGCACGAAACAAAGGAAGTCTTCTCGAATGCAGCTGGATCACGAAACAATTAATGCACAATGAAAACCCTTCCGTTCCCAACACATCTGATGTTTCGTCTCCAAGTATGATCAAATGCTTATTCATTTATCTCCAGTGACGTGCCCAAGGGAGGGTTGGTGAGGTCATAACCCCATTTATCCCCCGTATTCCTTTTTTTTTAAGAAAAAGAAGAAGAAGAACATCAAAGGCAGGAAAAAAAATGGCAAAATCAGGACTGACCACCAAAAATATTATGTGTAACTCCTCTCCCTTCCGAAAATCCTGGTCACGCCACACACACATTTTTCAAAATCAACTTACCAGAAGTTTTTATCATTCCGTATTGGAGATTGAAGTAAGATGCGTTCTTCCTGTAGGTTTGGATATGATCCTTTAGGGTGCTGTCGTCTGCCTGCCTTCACACCTAACCTTAACAAGGCCCTAATTTTCCATCCTTGTGACTTGGATTTTCAAGACTTAGGAAGGTTTCAGACCGAAGGGACACGCAATACATAATATCGATTGGAATGGGCCAATCAACAGCAACGATTCATACCGTAGCGACACAAAAGGCCGCACAAACCTAATTTCGACTTGTGAAATCCTCAGGCAACACGGTGTGAAATCTCCCTTATTAGGCCACTGTCATTGTCACCTCGAAGTAATAACTCTTGTTGACCACAAGAAAAAACTTCTCCTCAACCGGTGGGAATGCTCCTCAGTTTTCTTCTAGTCAAGGCTGGCTAGGGGGCTCAGTTGGTAGAGCCCTGATTCGGGTCCTGGTAGAGCCTACGATTTCCGCCTAAAATGTCTACATATGCAACATCTTCTTGCTTTCTCTTCTCGACATTCATAAAATTTTCGGCTGTCTCTTTATGGTAGTTAAAGTGTTTGAATGTATTTTGAACCCAGTAGGCTTAAACAAAAGTATTTTTTATAGCATGAAATTCTCGGACTGCATATACGAAATTTAGTTCTGGCAAAACTAAATCATCACTCAAAACTTTGATTTTCATTTGATCTATGCAGCTTATTTCTGTTTTTATAAACCACTCCAAATTCCAGTACTGCTGAAATATTCGGCCCTCGACCCGAACTAGCACTACATTGAGGCCCTGGAAGTTCTACTGTCGTCAATGTCTTCATTTTCGAATCACTATATCTTATAAAGCATCCAGAGGACCCTGACTCATCACTAATCGACTGTATGAATTGTCACACTTACCTCTGAAATCTCATTAACCGATTCTTTGTAGAGATGAACCGAAAAATTGAATCCGCGTATTTATATCCTCATTATATTCTAGAACGTTCCACAGATAAAACAATTCGTTAATATTGCCAGTAGTTGACTCCTTCTCTCATTCAAGAACGTCTCTCTCCCGCCTTCCCGAGATTAGAAATTACAACGAATCGCCCTACGTGTGGCGCTACCTTTGTTGTGCAGCTTCCAAATGCTGACAAGTCTGTCCCTACATAGTGCTCAAGTGCGCTGCGACAACACCGAAAGGGCAAGGAAAGTTTACGTGCAATATTATTAACAACAGGGTTATAGAACATTGTCCGTCTTGCCTCGATAAATGTCAATCTCCTTAAATGATCGTCACATTATTCAAAAAGCCAAAAACCTAATTTTATCTAGTGAAAAATAAAAATAAATCCTGGAGGGGGCTCGAGCCACCTCAACCCCACCTCGGACACGTGCTATTAACAATAACAGGGTTATAGAACATTCTCTGTCTTGTTTCGATAATTATTTCTCCCAAATTATCATCACATTTTTCAAGAAGCCAAAATCCTAATTTTATCTAGTGTAAACAGAAACATTTCCTGAAGGGGGGCTCGAGCCTACTGATTCCCACCTTGGATACGTGCTATTGACAATATTAGGGTTATAGAACACTCTTCGTCTTGTCTCGATAATTATTTCTCTCAGATTTATAAATTTATTATCTTCACATTATTCAAGATGCCAAAAATCTAGTTTTATCTTGTGTAAATTGAAAAATTTCCTGAGGGGGGCCTCGAGCCACCTCATTCCCACCTTGGATACGTGCTATTAACAATAACAGGGGTATAAAATATTCTCAGTCTTGCCTCGATAATTATTTCTCTCCTTAAATTATTTTCAGATTATTCAAGAAGCCAAAAACCTAATTTTATCTGACGTAAACTGAAAAATTTCCTGGGGAGAGGGTTGAGCCCCCTGTGCCCCATCTTGGATACGTGCTATTATCAATAACAGGGTTACGGAACATTCACGTCTTGCCTCGATAATTATTTCTCTCCTTAAATTATTGTCACATTATTTTATTTCACACCACAAGAAACCAAAAACCTCATTTTATCTAGGGTAAACCTAAAACTTTCTGGGGGGCTCGAGCCCCCTAAGCCCCCCCTCTGGATACGTGCCTGCCATCAAGGGAAGACCCGAAATGAGAAATCGTTATTAACAAAAACATGTTCGTGTTAACGGGTTCTAGACTCTGTAAGTTTTTCGGTGATCTACGGCGACATTCTGTATCCACGCCAGCATGATATAAGGGGGGGGGGGGGGGTACAGATTTCCTTTTCAAATTCTCGGCATGGGCGTAACTTGGACCTAACTTTCGGTGCGGGGCATGATACTAAGAGACATGGTAGGCTCATGCGCATCGCCGGGGGTTCCCCGAGACCGCTGTGACGTCAAATGGTGAGCAACTCGAGATTTCGCCCGCTACATCTGGCAGTGAATCTTCGTCTCTCGCTAACAAATAGACGTTTCTTTCTTTACTGAGAGTTTTCTTCAAAATGGCTTGTGCTGTGTTCGGATGCAATAACTACAACCGTAAGACTAAAGGAGGAGCTGTTAGGTATTTTAGATTTCCGAGAGATGAAAATGTACGAAAACAGTGGATTTCGCTTTGTAGAAGCGTGTGTACTTCACACATACATGTTACCTAGGTAAAATGTAGAGCATGGGGAATTCCATTTTAGACGCGAAAATAGAGTTTTTAATGCAAAATATGCCTAAATAGTTTTTGTTTATTTATTTATTTATATTATTTACTTTTTAAAATTTATGACTAGTTCAAAAAACAGGTTTCAAGACCAGATAACAATTCCAAAACATATAAAGTTCTGAAGCTTATTCTGAGCTCATTTTGAATTTAATGGGATGGAAAATCATTAGTTTGTAATATGAAAATTGCAAGCAAAGCTACATGTATTCCTTTAAATGCATTGCTATTTAAATGAGGTTACGAGCATTCTCCCTCCTCTAACTTGATTCATTCCATATCAGGAATAATCATTTCCCACCCACTGAATATGAAAATCATGTTTTTAAATATATCGTACTTATAGAATTCCACTTCAGTTGAGTTCATTATAGAGCCCCATAGCTATATATAAAAATATCATTAAACTAATTTATGGCAGATATGTACCGTATGCAGTGCCCTTTAGTCAGACTTTTAGAAGGTGTTTTACAAGTACTTTTCTATCAAATACGAAAACTTTGACGTGTGTTAATAGCACTTTTTGAACGTTTGTTGAAAGCTATAGCGTTGTGTAGCATTTTTAAAGAAACGCAACACATTTGTAAAACATTTGACAGTAATTATTTGTAATGTAATTAGCTGTATCTTATGATGCTCTTCAAACGCTGAAAGTACTATCATTGCATATGCTAAACCGAAATCCTTCATTTCTCAGAGCAAGCAATGTTAGAAGAAAACCATACACTCGAAATATTGTTTTTTTCAATGGTTGGTGGACAATATGAAGAGCCGGTTTGAAAAGCTATGTTTATTTTCGGATATAGTCGTATACATACAGATACATACGTGTGTTTTATGGTGACATGTTAATTCCTCGTTTATATCAAAAAGTGAACTTTAATGTAAGCGATAGCAAGATTTTCGCACCTACAAAGAAAATTCAATACACATTCCCACCTCACTCGAAGACCTTGTGAATCAAATCCAAATTGTACCAATATCTACAGCTGATTGTGAAAGCGGTGTCAGTGCTATGAACTTTACCTTAACTGGTTAGAGAAATCATTTAGAAGTTTTAAACCTGCTTTTTCTTTCAATACTTGTAGACTCGCAGTGCATTGTTGTAATGCAGAAAAATTTGCAACAAAATGAATTAAGTCATAAGCATTACAGTGTCCTTGACAAGCCAACTGGCAAATCATCGAACCTGGAGAGTTTCATTATTTTGTGCATTCAACTGAATAATGTAATTTTCTTACAGTTTGACTTTAGAATTTAACTTGAAATGGAGTTGTGTTTGTGTTGCATTCAATATCAAAATTAGATTTTAAGCAATTTATTACCAATTCTAAGCATATCTATTTCATAGTTAAATCCTCCCCTTCTGATAAAATCACAACTTGCACCCTGTTTTAATGTCTAGGAAATATCGCTGATCCATTTCAACTAGGAATGATATCGAGATGAGATAAATGTATCACCACTCAAACTTTCTCAACGTATATATGTCATTAAAGCAAAAACTTTTCTTAATAACGTTTTTCTGCTTTACATTTTGTTCGTCGGTGAGAACAATTTTATCCTGAATTGATGAAACCGGGCAGCACAGGTTCGCAATTGTCACTAATGGATTAACTTTTCAATTACAATGAACAAAATAAACGACTTATTTGGATTGATTGATTGATATGTTGTTTTAAGTCCACTTTATGAACAGAAAGGCTAATCGGAACTGGACCTACAGTTTAAAGTGGGATCCGAACCATTATGTGCCTCCACCGGGTATCGAACCCGGGACCCCTTGATTACAAGGTGACGACGCAACAACTGCGCCATCGGGAAGGTCCGACGTATTTGGAATATGAACAAGATATACGCGTTGTATGTCTGAATAAGAGACACTAATTTAAATGTATTTTAAGTAAATTCTTGAAATGTGATATCAAAGTTTCGAACGAGATCGTCGGAGACATCAAGTATCGTCTCGTTTTGATTTTGCAGAGATTTATTTCAGTCTCGTCTCCAAATTTGATAATTTTCTTGTCTCAGTACCATCTGTATTTTTAAAAAATCTCTTAATATATGTAGGTTAAAGTACAGTTTTTCGAACACCCTCTGACAAAGTTATAAAAATAATCGGTGAGGTACATTGTACCCCCGAAATTGGTCTGTCGTGTCGCGTCTCGAAAACAAGACGAGGTAGGAATGAAGTATTTCGTTTCGGAAAATTCCATTTGAAAAATTCAAAATGAAAGGAGGTCAGTCATATACTCTTCTGATGCAGATTTATATTTTCGAATCGACGCGATCACTTGTTTACAAAACATGTACCCCCTTATACGAAGGGAATTCGTCTGCAGCGTGATTTTCTGAAAGTAAACCTTAGCTCATTCCATAGATCCACACACATTTGAAATAATTTTCATGAATTTAAAAAGATTTCCAAACAAAGATCAATGAACTAACTAGTAGCAAGCACAATGTAGTACATGTAGAATAAGTTTACAACGGTTTGAATTCCTGTGGTAGGCTAAGAAAAATAATGTTTACAATTTACACTTTTTGCATTGAGAAATTAGAAAATACTAGGTTCTTTTAACAGTAGTATCTTGTATCTGAGGGGGCCGGTACAAGTGGTAGAGAACAACTAGAATCTTCGATTTAGGGGGGTACAATGTACCCCCACTCCCCGTTCCTGCGCCACTGTTCTTATGGGTTTGATTCTATGTTAAGAAGGATTACGTCAGCCCTTGTGCTTGTACACCCAACGGCGAAAGGAACAGTAAGCGAATTGTCCACCATCATTTTCATTCGGTCTGTATTACACAAATGCGATGACAATGAATTGAAATAATGACGTCAATAAGCAGAGAACAATGGCTGCTTCGAACCAACATAGTTTCATTCCTTAAAACAACACAGGATATAGAATTAAAAAGTAATGAGGAGAGTGGTGTACAATTTGTTTACCATTACCTTTGCCGTTGACTGTACGTGTGGTACTGTAATGTTGTTTGTGTATTTTATAAAATTTGTGTTGAACTAAAAAAATGCAGAAAAAAACTTACATTAGAAATAATGTAACTAAACATTTGGCGTTTTGGAAATATCATTTACAAAAAAGAAAAAAACTGCATTATATCAAATTTTATATTTATATTCTTCATTCTTTCATTAAAGAAAATATTCAATTTAGATTTTTGTTATTTCATTAATTATTTTTCCACCCGACGAACTGTATCCTGGATGACTACCGTGACTACCTCTCTATGTAGGCTACTATATTTAACTTTTTTTTACTATTTTTCACAACCACTGATATCGGTATATTAAACTAACTGAAATTAGTACAATGACACTGAAGGATCTTAGAATGTGTTTTAACACGTTACATTTTATGAATTTAAATATGTAGGCTTGCTTCATTTTAAATTTACGTATCATCAGACAATATATCATTTAGTAAACGCAAGTAGTGTCTAGCAAGTTAGGAAAGTTCGAATACCGGGTAAAGCATTTCTGTTACTTGCCTTTGCGAAATATAAAAGAAAAAAGCAACAGCCATGGTGAAAATACAAAAATATTAACACTTACAAAGATCAATGCAACATGTGTTAACTTGAGGTACAGAGGAAAAAGCGACTACAGAAATTAGCTACAGGTTTTCTTCCGTATGCCCCTCCCCTACGCTCTATTCATTCCTACTTTTACTGACTTTGTGCACAAAGAAATAGCGGTCCTTTTAAGCAGTAAATAAGGTTTTAAACCTTCCCCGGAAGACTTCATTCAATGAAAATGAACCCCTGCTATGTGTTTTAGTAGTTATGCACCCGCGTAGAGTCCGATAAATCAATTGATTGGAAAAGATCGATCAAAGATCAATTGATGACCAAGCAGTGTGGGCAAGCAAGGGTGGGTGTTTTGAGTGATGACGTCATAAATGGGTGGGGTTTATTTTGTGAGGTTGGATTTGATTGGTGTGACGTCATTGAATGGGTTGTGATTAATTTGTGAGAAGTGTTTTGATTGGTTGTTGGGGGGAGAAGGAAAAGTGGCGGTTGGGGAATTGATAAGATGGTTTCCTGTTGTTAATGATGAGGTGACGGTTTTCTGGGAATGTTGATATGGGTTGGGGTTTCCTGTTGAGGAGGTGATTACGGTTAGTTTTCTGGGAATGGTGATATGGGTTTCCGTTGGGGGCGAAAATGACTGATGAAGTTGATAAGCGTCGACGGTTGAGAAGATAAAGGAATTGGAAAGGAAATGTGTTGGGATGTTGAAGCAATATGGAGAGATTGTGGAACACGTGTTGGGACATGTCGGATGTTTCTTGGAATGGGCGTGTAGAACTTTGTGGGAACGTTGATAAGGTATGACTGAGTGCAGGATACGTTAGTAGGCGGCGGAATGGAGAGCGGGCAAAAGGGAAAAGAAGTTTCCGAGAGGCAGGATGTGAATAGAATAAAGAAAGTTGTGTTCTCGGAGGAGGTGGAGTTTCATAGTATACCGGGAAAAGAGGAGGACCGACGAGGCACGTGGGCGCTGGATGCCTTGCGCGAGAGGATGCGCAGAGAATATCAGGGAATTGTTACAGAGGAGGGGTAGGTAGGTATATAAGAAGTTTTACCGTGTTTCACTTACACAGTTCGGCAGACTGTAAGCTATCAGGTAGTAATCATCTGCGACCTTGCTGACACTTGCTCCTGGACGCCCTTGCTGACACTTGTTTCAGGACGAGCTAGGTATAAGATCTGTATTCCGAGGTGAGTACTATGGGTTTCGTACGCCTATATGTGAGTAAAATGTAAATAGAACCTATGCTCGGAAATCCAAAATGGCGACCGGAAATGGGGTTATCTTGGAAACGGTAAGACTTAGCAAAAATCTGTTTGCGGATTCATCACGTATGCCTATATGTGAGTAAAATGTAAATAGAACCTATGTTCGGAAATCCAAAATGGCAACCGGAAGTGGGGTTATCTTGGAAACGGTAAAACTTAGGAAAAATCTGTTTGCGGATTCATCATGTACACCTATACGTGAGTAAAATGTAAATAGAACCTATGCTCGGAAATCCAAAATGGCGACCGGAAGTGGGGTTATCTTGGAAACGGTAAGACTTAAGAAAAATCTGTTTGCGGATTCATCATGTACGCCTATATGTGAGTAAAATGTAAATAGAACCTATGCTCGGAAATCCAAAATGGCGACCGGAAGTGGGGTTATCTTGGAAACGGTAAGACTTAAGAAAAATCTGTTTGCGGATTCATCATGTACGCCTATATGTGAGTAAAATGTAAATAGAACCTATGCTCGGAAATCCAAAATGGCAACCGGAAGTGGGGTTATCTTGGAAACGGTAAGACTTAAAAAAAATCTATTTGCGGATTCATCACGTACGCCTATATGTGAGTAAAATGTAAATAGAACCTATGTTCGGAAATCCAAAATGGCGACCGGAAGTGGGGTTATCTAGGAAACGGTAATACTTAGGAAAGAATCTGTTTGCGGATTCATCACGTACGCCTATATGTGAGTAAAATGTAAATAGAACCTATGCTCGGAAATCCAAAATGGCGACCGGAAGTGGGGTTATCTTGGAAACGGTAAGACTTAGCAAAAATCTGTTTGCGGATTCATCACGTACGCCTATATGCGAGTAAAATGTAAATAGAACCTATGTTCGGAAATCCAAAATGGCGACCGGAAGTGGGGTTATCTTGGAAACGGTAAAACTTAGAAAAAATCTGTTTGCGGATTCATCACGTACGCCTATATATGAGTAAAATGTGAATAGAACCTATGCTTATAATACTGACGTGTGCATAAATAACAGTTTTTCTTTTATTTTCAGATGGCATTGTTACCTTTTGATTTCGACCTTTTGTATGCTGACCTTAAGAACGAGAATCAGAAGGGAGAAAGAAGAAGCCTATGGAATAAGAACCAGGCTAAGCATGCGGAGAAACATATTGCGTGTTACGTCGACTTTTGCGAAGAAAACAACTTAGCGGAAGATCTGTTAAAAAATCTGGAAGAAGTGTGCAAAGATATGGAAGTAAGAATCGACAATCTGATAAAAATGTTTTCATGTATAATCGGGAAAAAAGAAAAATCTGCGGTATTCGGGGATTTCGTCGAAAATATAAAACGTGGGCAGTATGTACCTTCCCATCTATCTCTTCGAGTGTGCTTTGAATTGATGGAGTTATTTAAAGGTGTCAGACAGCAGAAACAAGAGGAGAAAATGGGGGACGAGGAGAAAGGAATGGAGAAGAGAATGGTGGAGCTTTTGAAAAAGAGAAAATTGAACAGCTAGAACTAACATTACTAATACACTAACACACTGTTCAATTTTCTGCGGTTGCATTCGAAGAGATAGATGGGAAGTTTATTGATTTGTTGCAATACAATTATTCACCTGTAGAGTTTCATTATGTGTAAGAATTTCTCTGTATATATTTTGTAAACTGATGATCGGCACTATTGATTTGTTGCAACACTGATATTATATAATTACTCACCTGTAGAGTTTCATTACGTGTAAGAATTTCTGTGTATATATTTTGTAAACTGATGATCGACACCAATAAAGGTTGCGATGTATAAATATGAACTTATTATTTGACAAAATGAAATTAAAATAAAGTACTTACATCGTCCCCGTTCTCCATTCTGATCCTTCGTTAACAATTGCCAAGTGTGAAATGATCGTAGAGAAACATGCAGCTGCCGCAAACACAGATTCCAGTATCATATCGCCTTTCAAGATAGTAAGTTAATTGCTGAATCTGGCTAATTGGTATATCTGGTAAACTTTGATTGCAGTATCATATCAAATTGGTGTCAACACTTGCGAGATGAACTCACTGCTGGCTAATCGGCATATCCGGTTAATTTGGATCGCAGTATCATATCAAGTTGGTGTCAACAGTTGCGAGATATCTAATAGCTGCATGTGGTTGAATGCTTGGCAGACTCTGATAGAAAAATAATAAGGGTCTAATTAAATATACAGCTCTCCGACAGCCCCGGTCGAGAAGTGTTGAGATAAACTGTTCTAACATAAAGTTCCTTCTTTCTGTTTCTGAATGTAATGTTATGAACCAGTGTTGTAATATCGATAGGAAAAGTCTACAAATATGGATGTTATTAGTTGAGGCAGGTGTCTCCCATAATAAAGATGTATTTTATAATATCGGTTATATATGTTTTATAATGGAGGGTATTGATTTGATGTTTTAAGTTCACTTTATGCACAGCAAGGCTAATCGGGACCGGACCTACAGTTTTAAAATGGAATCCGAACTTCTATAAGCTTTCACAGGGAATATATAACTATAACATATATATATAATATATATATAATATATAATTCTTTGAACTTGACCTCGACCTTCACCTTGACTTTGACCTTGATGTTTGACCTTGATATTGATATTTGATCTTGACATTGACCTTGACCTTTGACCTTGATCTGACCTTGACCCCGACCTTGACCTTGACCTTGAAAATTTCAAATTCCAAAATCTCTGCTCCTAATTGAGGTAGAGGAATAATTCAAACGCTATTTTACTCAGAAAAACATGCTCTTTTAGATGAACCGGGTTTCATCCTCCGGCAGTTTTCTATTTTCTTTATTTCCGGTCGGAGACCTTTGATGTTACATTCAAATGAAAGGTCTTGCCGTGCAGATTCCGAATATACAATCACTTCCTGTCTAGCTCAATTAGGGCCGACAGGACGACTGTTTAAAATTTATTTCCGGTCGGAGACATTTACTGTTACATTCAGATGAAAGGTCTTGCTGTGCAGATTCCGAATATACAATCACTTCCGGTCTAGCTCAATTAGGGTCGGCAGGACGACTGTTTAAATTTTTTGCGTTTATATAAGTAGTTATGCACCCCCGTTGACTCGAGTAGTTATGCACCCCCGTTGAGTATGATATTTTTTATTCTTTTTTTGAAAATTTCAAATTTGAATATCTCGGCTTCTAATCGAGATAGGAGGATGATTGATAGCTTGTTGGACTCGGAGTGAAGTCCTCTTTCCGATGAACCAGGTTTCATTGTTCTAGGACCAGCGGTTTCCTACTTTCTTTATTTTCAATCGTAGACCCCCCTTCCGACCACTCTTATGAAAGGTCTCGACGTGCAGATTACGAATATATAATCAGATTCGCTCTACGACAATTAGAGGAGGAGCCAGAGCCTTTTAAAAAAATTTCGTTTTTTTTTTTTTTTTTTTTTTTTTTTTGCGAAAACTTAAAATCGCTATATCTCTGCTCCTAATTGAGCTAGGAGGATGATTGATAGCTTGTTTTACTCGGAGTGAAGTCCTCTTTCCGATGAACCAGGTTTCATTGTTCTAGGACCAGCGGTTTCTTACTTTCTTTATTTTCAATCGTAGACCCCTTCCGACCACTCTACTGAAAGGTCTCGACGTGCAGATTACGAATTTGTCTTCACTTCCGGTCTAGCTCAATTAGGAGCCGAGCTATTTTCTTATCTACGCCCTTCTTCCTTTGCCGATAGATAAACATTTCAGACGTTCCTTCGTTAAGAATTTATCTACATCCTGTGACCTATGTTTACAGATAAACATGAAAACCTTTACATAGCGATATCTACGAGGAAAACATGTGGTGAAGAGAATATGTCATCACTTCCGGTCTAGCTCAATTAGGAGCCGAGCTATTTCCTTATCTACGTCCTTCTTCCTTTGTCGATAGATAAACATTTCAGACGTTCCTTCGTTAAGAATTTATCTACATCCTGTGTTTACAGATAAACACGAAAACCGTTACATAGCGATATCTACGAGGAAAACATGTGGTGAAGACGGTTAACCATTTCCAGGATTATCACATAGGGTCAGTAGAACCGTTAGAATCGGAGATAAATGTTGCGTCATGCTTGCGTATATAAAGAACGGCGTTCTCTCCACAAGACAGTCTTCGTGAAATAATTATTGTACGATCATGGACGTACAGTTATCCGCTGACGATCTGTTAGTGCTATATCGTGACGGATATTACACAACACCTGCACAATTACGGGAAGTGTTGGCGAACATTGCTCAGAAAATCATCGCGGGAGAAAATATCTCATTGGTCGAGGAGTATGACCACTTACTACGGACAGTGACAACATCCGCACCCGATCTTTCTGGAGGAGGATGGACAGGTATTCCTGAAGAGTCCCCAGACCCCCCGTCGACACCCGATCCTGTATCCCGAGTCACCAAGGAGAAGCAAGCATCCGACACAGGAACTAACGCTGCATCCAGATCACAGCCGGAGCCTTTGCCAGGACCGTCATGGAGACCGGACCCCCCAGCAGAACAGCCATCAAATGGGAAAGGTAAGAAAAGGAAACGTGCTTCAGTGTCTCGTGAACAGATAGGGAATATAACATTACATAACATTCAAGAACGTGAATATCCTAAATTCCGTTCCAAGGGACGACGTGTTGAATTCAGTTTCTCACACCCACCAGAAAATGTCGATCCTCACACTTGGATTCGCGAAGGTGTTGAAAATCTTCTCATCTACGTTAAAAAAGACACCAAGGATGAAGACAAAATAGGTTTAACTTTGTCTAACATATCTGACCCAACTGTGAAAGATATTTACATCGGGTGGCATAGATGTGATCAGTTGCATAGTGATATGGTGTGGAACATTATGTACAAAATACTACAAAGTGCGAAAACCTTCACTGCTACAGATCGTTTAATTTTACGAGCAGACCATGTCAATATACCTGTTGGAGGTGGTGGGGGTAATCGAACATATTGTTTACCTAATTATATGTTAAGCACTCCAAAAAGAAGTATCGTCGGTGTGCCAAATAGAAAAAAACCACTCTGTTTAGCTGAAGCGCTGGTCATAGGGAAAGCCTATGTTGATAACGATCCTTCCTATACTCAATACAGAAAAAACAGAAATCTTCTCAAACCTGTTTTCGAAATTATGCGAAAAGCAGATGTAGATCTGACAGACAATACGTGTGTCGGAAGTGGAATTCCCGAACTGAGAAAATTTCAGCAAGTTCTCCCAGAATATAAAATTATTGTATACAACAATCTTCGTGACGTTAAAGATGTTTTGTTTGAAGGACAGGTTGAAAACGCTTCCAAATTTATATATCTTCTCTACGATAACCTGAGACAGCATTATGATGTGATAGTGAACCGTGTTGGAGCATTTGCGGCAAAACAAGAATGTCGCGGGTGTAACGAACTCATATTTCAGAAAGCTCATAACCATCTGTGTAAACAGTTATGTTCTATGTGCCGTTCAACTCCGCCGTGTGTGCCTGAACAGGGTGTTCGTAGAATATGTCAAACATGTAACAGAATTTTCAAAAATGAGAACTGCTTCACAAATCATGTTTCTACACCGTTCCGAAACGGTACTGTCTGCAGCGAAATCCAACAGTGTCCCCGATGTTTCAGAATTATTCTCACGAACAATAGATATGAGAAAGTACATAGATGCAACATGAAATATTGTACGGTATGTAATTGTGTGAAACCTGTAAATCATTTCTGTTACATGTCTATACCGAAACCTAAACAGAACTCAAAATTTCTATTTGTGTTTTACGACTTTGAATGCTACACTGACATTCCTTATCTTGAGAAAGAAAAAACTTTTCTTCACGTTCCGAATCTTATTGTGGTGCAGACGGCCTGTCACGCATGTTACAAAAAAGAGGATTTAACAGTTCCGTGTTCTGTTTGTGGAACAAGAGAGTTTATATTCTGGGATGACCCTGTAGACACATTCCTGTCCTATCTGGAATTGCAGCATAAGTTTTCCGACATAACCATCTGTGCACATAATGCACGAGGTTACGATTGTACATTTTTATTACGGAGAATGTTGGAGAGAGAAATGAAACCTCGTGTCATCTTAGATGGTACCAAAATCATCAGCATGACATACCAAAATCTTCATTTTGTGGACAGTCTCAACTACGTTCAGACAAATCTTGCAGGCTTTTCAAAACTTTTCGGTTTGCCTGTTCAGAAAGGATATTATCCGCATTTGTGGAACACCTACAAGAACAGAAATTACATCGGACCGATGCCTCCTCCTTCTGCATACGGTTATGAATACATGAAAACAGTTGAAGATCAACACCGTTTCATGTCTTGGTATGACGTCGAATGCATGCGAAACATACCTTTTAACAACAGAAACCAACTTCTCCAATACTGCATCAAGGATGTTACCCTGTTGAGACAAGGATGTCTGAAGCTGAGACAGAATTTCCTAGACATATGCAAAATAGACATTTTCAAGGATTGCCTCACAATAGCATCTGCCTGTTCACTAATTTACAGACAGAAATTTATGCCTGCGAACACTATAGGAATAATTCCTAAAGGAGGTTACCATCATGCAGATCAGATGTCGAAGTTTGCATTGAAATGGCTAACCTACGTTGAAGAACAGAATGATGTAATACTTCTTCACGGCGGACGTACTCGTGAAAAATATGTCATAGGAGGACGTTACAGAGTGGACGGTTATCACGAGGAGACGAAAACAGTGTATGAGGCCCTGGGCTGTTACTGGCATGGTTGTCAACGTTGCATATCCGTTAACAGGGATATGTATCCGAAAGATGACGATGAAACCGATCAGGATAGTAACAGTCAGAAACACAGTGACATGTTGAACACTGCAGCCTTCAGATACGAGACAACATGTCGTAAACTTGCGGCTTTACGTTCTGAAGGATACCATGTCGTCACTATGTGGGAATGCGATTTCAACAAAATATTGAAAGCAGATCCTGAACTGAATAGATATCTATCGACACATCCTATTGTTTGCTGCATTCCTTTGAATCCACGAGACGCCTTATATGGAGGAAGAGTTGAAACAGTCAGGACTTATTACAAGATCAAGGAAAACGAGAAATTGCAGTACAACGATTTTACAAGTTTGTACCCTTATGTGAACAAATACTGTGCCTATCCTGTCGGACATCCTACAATATTTCTAGGAAATTCTATTCCTCCGGTAAATGAGGTTTTGAACATGGAGGGACTCATCAAATGTACTATTCTGCCACCGAAAACCCTTTTACATCCTGTTTTACCTACAAAAATGCACGGAAAACTGATGTTTGTATTGTGCAAGGAATGTGCTTTTAGATTAAAATGTGAAGGTACATGCAGCCATTCCGATGATCAACGTGTACTTTCAGGAACTTGGGTCATAGCCGAGGTGCGTAAAGCTTGCAGTTTAGGCTACAAAGTACTGTCAGTGTCGGAAGTGTGGAAGTATGAAACATCGATGCACGACCCTGTCACAAAGACTGGAGGACTTTTTTCTGGTTATGTCAACACCTTCTTGAAAATAAAACAGGAAGCGAGCGGGTGGCCGTCATGGTGTCAGAACGACGAGGATAAGCAGAAATACATACAGGAATATTTCGATAAGGAGGGTATTCTGCTGGAAGAAAACAGTATCGAAGTCAATCCCGGGAAACGTACTCTGGCTAAACTCTGCCTTAATTCTTTATGGGGCAAGTTCTGCCAACGGGACAATCTTTCCCAGACAGCCATCATCAAGGAATCGAAGGATTTCCTCGACAAAATGACTGACCCAAATATCATAATCGGAGGAGTCGTATTCATCAATCAGGACACCGTTTTAGTGAACTGGAAATATGTTGAAGAGGCAGTCAGTCAGAACAGGAAAGTAAACGTTCCTATCGCTGCCTTCACAACATGTCATGCTCGTCTGAAACTTTATGAACTTCTAGAAAAATTGGGTGACAGGGTATGTTATTGTGATACAGATTCAGTAATTTACATAGATAGTCCTGAAATGGAATACCATCCCCAGACCGGTGACGCACTAGGAGAACTCACCGATGAATTGGCAGATTTCGGCACCGATGCGGTTTGTGAACAGTTTGTTTCAACGGGACCGAAAAGTTACAGCATGAAAATAACAAAACCGTTCTCCGAAGCACAGTATATCTGTAAAGTGAAAGGGATTACATTGAATACCTCCACATCAGAATTGATAAATTTCGATACCATGTGCGACATGATAAACAATGAGAAACCTGAAGTTATGGTCGAAAATATTTTCCGAATCAGAAGAACAAAACAGTTCCAAGTCATCAGTACAAATGAAAAAAAGCTGTTTCAGCCAGTATTGTTGAAACGACAATTCGACCATGAACATTTATCGTTTCCTTTCGGATACTGTGCAGACTAAAATATGTCTGTAACGGTCCAGAGTTCGAACCCTTCGGGGGCTGATATAAAACGTGTTCGCAGACTGCCAGACCTTCATTTTTCTTCAGAATCTGTAAGACGTTTCTTCAGCATGATTCCTAAACTTTCTCATCCTTTCACCATGATGGTTTGCGGAGCATCAGGAAGCGGAAAAACTACTTTTGTGACAAATATGGTCGATTCCATCGTTCATCTTGTAGAAGGATCCGTCAAGAAAATCATATGGTGTTACGATCAGGAGAACAGTATTCCACAAAGTCTTCGAGATGTGCAATATCATAAAGGTATCGTCGATTGGCAATCGTGGAACGGAAAAACTCCTACTCTCATAATCCTGGATGATCTTATGATGGTTGCACAAGGGGAAAAAGTCGCCGACCTTTTCACAAAAGGTAGCCATCACAAAAACATTTCGGTGGTGTTCATAACACAGAATCTTTTTCACCAAGGAAAAAATTGCAGAGATATTTCGTTGAACGTGAAGCACTTTGTTATTTTTAAAAATCCTCGAGATATGAACCAATTCACTGTTTTTGCAAGACAACTTCATCCTCACCGCATGAAGGAACTCGAAAAAGTATATATAGATGCTACCACACAACCTTACAGTTATTTGTATATCGATCTCTCACAGTCAACACCGGATCCTTTACGTTATCAGACAGACGTTTTCAACCAGAATTACTCAACTGTATATCTTCCTCAGGAATGTTTAAAACATCGAGATGAGGAAAACGAGGAAGACACGTACCAACTCACGTTCTAACAGGAATAGACATTCCACTTCTTTCAAGAAACATTCACCTTTCTTGCATGTGTTGAAAAATTCACCGCCCAAAATCCGTAAATCATTATTGAAAAGTGCTCCGAAAAAAACAATACGTTTCATCAGCGAATGCTGCCTGAACGTTTTAAAAGGAAACGTGAAAATTAAACCGTCCGCAAAACGTCGTCTGACACCTTACAAGTCGGTCATACGCAATCTAGTGAAACCGAAAGTGAACATCGAGAAACGCAGAAAGCTTCTTGTTCAGAAAGGAGGATTTCTACCTTTACTTCTAGGCTCCTTGTTATCGGGTCTTCTCGGTACTCTCATTCCTCATTGAGAAATGACATCTTCTTACAAAAAAATGATCGTCCTTTCACCGGAACAGTTAGCACGTATTCGTGGTTCCGAATTGTCTGTGACTCAAAAATTATCCGTTCTAGATAGGAAGATGAATGATATTCTAAAAATGAAAAATATATCAGACGATCAAAAATGGCGTCTTTACAGAAAGGAACTGGACGAGTATTTATGGCTGAGTCGAAAATCCAAAGAACCATTACAGATTCCTATTGTTCAAGATAACGACGGTTCTTCTTCTACTATTTCACCAGAATCGACGTATTTTCCTCAGAACCTGGCAGAGACATTACCCCGTAATACACGTCATCAGTTACAGAATATCATCGATGAGTACCAATCCACGGCACAACATTTGATAGACGAACGTCAGGAAAAAACACTTCCGGATCCGAAAACGTTGAACTTCTCATCGTCGCCAACGGAAAGCCCTGGACCTTCTCATCGACAGAAGAAGAAGAAGAAGAAAGTGACAGTCCGTGTTTCCAGGAAAACTACACCTTTTCTGAGAACACCTGACGCTTACAAACTGGTTCCTCTGAGAAAAAGCCGTAGACAGAGAGATCGGTCATGGGAGTCTCTAAGTTGAAACACAATAAAATTCTCACCAAAATATATTACGATCCCCGACACCATGCTTCATTCTCATCTGTAGATCGTCTGTGGAAAGCGGTACGGGATAAAAATATATCCCGCGATACGGTGAAAAAATGGCTGATGCATCAGGAAACCTACACTCTCCACAAATCTGCGAGAAAAAGGTTTCCTCGAAATCATTACAATGTATGGAACATAGACATGCTTTGGGCTGATCTCAACGACATGACATCGATACAAAAACATAACGACGGATACAAATATCTTCTGACAGTGATCGACGTATTTTCAAAATATGCCTTTGCATTACCGCTAAAAAATAAAACAAGCAATTCGGTAACCGAAGCTTTCAAAACTATTTTCGAAGAAAACAGACGGAAACCTGTTACACTACAGACCGACCAAGGAACGGAATTTACAAATTCTACATTCCAGAAATTTTTAAAAAATGAACATGTACAATTCTCGACAGCAACAAATTATCCTGGGAAAGCGAGTGTAGTGGAACGTTTCAACAGAACATTAAAAGAACGGATGTGGAAATATTTCACCTCAAAACAGACAAGACGCTATGTAGATATTTTACCGCAACTTCTCCAAGGTTACAATACAGCAATCCACAGTTCCATAGGAATGGCCCCTCGAGATGTCAACGAGACAAATGTTTACATTGTGTGGAAACGTCTTAACAAACCTGACAAACATGTCTCGCAACCGTCTTCAGATCTTAATGTAGGTGATATTGTACGAATTTCTGTCGTCAAAGGACATTTCGAGAAAGGATACGAACAATCGTGGTCACGAGAACTTTTCAAAATCCATGCCCTTGTTCAGCGAACACCTGTACCTGTATACATATTAGACGATTTAAATGAAGAACCTGTAAAAGGCACATTTTACAAACACGAACTGCAGAAAGTTTATTCGGATCCTGAAGAAGAGTATAAAATTGATAAGATTTTGAACACCCGGGGAAAAGGAAAAAATTTGGAATACCTGGTTCGTTGGCTCGGATATCCACCTAGTTTCGATTCATGGATCAAGGCATCTTCCGTAAAACAGTTATCGGGAAAATAATTTCCAAAACATATTTATATCAAAATATGACGTTACTGCGATCCAGTGAGTCCTCTGTGTTCGGCGAGAATGGACGATAATTTCTACGTTTACCTCCTATCATCTGCATCGGAGGAATATTTTCCAGACAACACACTCACCCATTTCACCGTAAAACTTGCTAAACGGATCGATCTGTCTCCAGAATTGTGGGAAGTCGGATTGGCAGAACTACATTATTCAACTCTATACGATAATGTTTTGGAAACTGATTCTGGAATGTTAACTCTTCCTGTTCGGACATATGCAAGTGCTGAGGACCTGATCTCTACCATCATCGAATCTCTCCCCGACGACCTGGAAATAAGGAGATCCGTTCTCGAGAAATTCTGGCATTTTTTGACGGAACCGCAATGGGGAACATTTGGATCTACTGTTTGTGCGGATAACACACTCTATATTAACGAACAACCATTTTATTTTCCTGCAACAACATATACGATAGAGGATCTGATTTATTTCCTGAAAACAGACCCTGCTAATGTAGCTGTTCCTACTCATCTCAGGTTTTTCTTCAAACAGGCCGTGTACAAACATCTATCCGTGATAGGGGTTCCGAAACCTGAACCTGACGATGCTCCAACAAATACCGTTACACCCATAAACGAAACTGATGACTATGCTAAATTTCGATATGACATATTGAAATCTATTTATTCTACGCACGCACAGTCCAATAGCGTTGTGGATAAAAACCCATATATATTCATTTACTCCGATCTGGTGAAACAACAATTGGTCGGGGGAGAAATGGTACGTCTCTTGCGTCTTACCCGAAAACAGTGTTCGGACAGAAATACGTCTTGCACAGTACCCGTAGCCCATCAATCATTCGACCCGATTCATTATGTTCCTCTGGATAAAGCCTCTTTCGAAACAATAGAAATCGCGTTGTACGATAGAAAAGGAAATTTCTTACCTTTGAGAACTGGGTCCGTACCCACAATCGCTGTTTTACATTTTCGTAGAAAAGCAAAATCCTTTTAAAAAACAGTAGACCGCTATTTCTCTCAGTCTTTGTCGAAAAGCGAATGAATCACCATGAATTCGCAGACCGAATATTATAGTAACCAAATCCGTGGAGGAATTGGGCCCATCTACCGTTCAACTAGAAATCAAAAAGGGAGAGGATTAGGATCACTTTTCGCAGGACTGTTTAGAATGGTGAAACCTCTACTCTGGAGTGGTGCAAAGACAATCGGAAGAGAAGCTTTAAAAACAGGAGCTAACATTATCACCGACATTGCAACAACCCAACAAACTCCGAAAACTATTGTTCGACAACGGGTACGTGAAGCGGGTCAAAATCTTCAAAGTAAAGCACAACGGAAAATCGACTCTCTGGTAGGTTCCGGTTTAAGAACAAAACCTGCAACAAGAATTGCTCAGTTGATGTTAAAACGTTCAGCCACCCGTATTAGAACATCTACGATCCGTAAAAAACGAGCATCCAAAAAACGAAGAAAAACATCCGCAAAATCTAGGAGAACACGTAAAAGAAAAATCAAACAGAAGGTCTCAGGGAAAGATATTTTTGGATAATGATGGAGGATAACATGTGCATGATCTCGCAGTTTGTCATACCGGGAGCAGAAACCGATTTTCTCGATCTTCCATCTGCCTATCTCCGTCTGCAAACGCAAATGGTTAAACAGGATGGAAGTCCCATGAGTGCTTCCGAAACCGAAAAGACCCTCACAAAAAACTGCGGGGTCGTGAATTATCTTCTCCATTCACTTTTTTCCCAATATACAGCGACTCTCAACAGCATTGCTCTAACAGCCACCGATAAAAATTATTACGCATATAGCACAACGGAAAATCGACTCTCTGGTAGGTTCTGGTATAAGAACGAAACCTGCAACAAGAATTGCTCAGTTGATGTTAAAACGTTCAGCCACCCGTATTAGAACATCTACGATCCGTAAAAAACGAGCATCCAAAAACGAAGGAAAACATCCACAACACGTAAAAGAAAAATTAAACAGAAGGTCTCAGGGAAAGATATTTTTGGATAATGATGGAGGAGAACATGTGCATGATCTCGCAGTTCGACCTCTTCCGGAAAAAACCTATTCAGCAAAATGTGGAAAAAACGTACACAGCCACCTACAAACCTATCGCTTCCATCGATAATCAAAATATAATTCAGTTTGTCATACCGGGGGCAGGAACTGATTTTCTCGATCTTTCATCTGCCTATCTCCGTCTGCAAACGCAAATGGTTAAACAGGATGGAAGTCCCATGAGTGCTTCCGAAACCGAAAATGCCCTCACAAAAAACTGCGGGGTCGTGAATTATCTTCTCCATTCACTCTTTTCCCAATGTACAGTGACTCTCAACGGCATTGCTGTAACAACCGCCGATAACAATTACGCATATAAAGCAATCTTCGAAGCAGCCATCAATTACGGAAGCGATGCCGCAAACACGCATCTCACGAATGCCCTATGGTATTTGGACACACCTGAACATCAAGATGAAATCACTGCCGACAACACAGGTTTCACCACAAGGAAAAAATTTTTCCAGTATGTTCCGACGACAGGCAATCCTACGGAAGTGACAGCCGTGGTCGACCTTATGGGAAAACTTCACATAGATTTCTTCCACCAGTCTAAATACCTGATCAACGGTGTTGAAGTACGCATAGATCTAGCTAGATCACGTGACGCTTTTTACATCTGGGGAGACCAGACATCACCTACAGTCAGAATAAAAATTTTAAAGGCTGTTCTTGAAATAAATCACATCATTCCTACTCCCACCACCAGTTTGGCCATAGACAGAGCACTCACTTACGCTCCTGCTCATTATCCGTTCACCAGAAGCGTGATCAAAGCTTATTCTTACGTCGCCGGAACGCAGCAGATTTCGATCGATAATGCTTTTCAAGGTCCTTTTCCGAATGTTGTTCTTTTTGCTATGGTATCCACCGCCAGCTTTCTCGGAGACAGTAAGAAAAATCCGTTCGACTTTAGAAGTTTTAACCTATCTTCTTTCCATCTTGTGAAAAATGGAGAACTCATACCTTCCGAACCTTTACGGATCACCACAGGAGGAAACAGCGGATTGATAACACGTGCCTATCAAACTCTATTTTCCGGTACAGGCATTCACCACGCCAATTACGGACACCAGATCACACGGAAAATGTTCGAGAACGGATTCTTTTTTCTGATTTACGACATAACGCCTGACTCTTCAGGAAACGACACGCACACCAGTCTCCAGGAACAAGGCATCATCGGAGCCGAGATGCAATTTTCTCCCCCGCTGTCGGAAAATATAACATGCCTTTTGTATGCTGAATTTGAATCTGCAGTGGATATACCTAAAGATAGAAGTGTCATCCTCCATCAGTGAGACAGAATTTTCCATAAATATGTCTGCCTGTGTTTCTGACTCACAGTGTTATCGAAACAGCTCTTATGTAAACATTATACTGCTTGTGATGGAAAAACCCACCAAAGTGATAACCAGTACTATTAAGCATAGTAGTGTTTCTTCGAAAGTGACAACTTCGAAACCTGTGAAGATACAATCGTTTCCCGAACTACTTGACAACAGCCCTGGAAGCATAGAAATGACCAAAGACAGACGCATTATTATACATTATTGAAAACATAAGCAGCATGAACACGTCGCAGATCAGACAGATTCTATCTCGTAACTGTTCCACCAGAAACATTTTTTACGGTGTTTACCCGAGAGATCTTTTACCTCGGACGTTTCCTACCCCGGCCTTGATCATCGCAAACACTGACAAGTCCGGCTCCCGGGGTTCACACTGGGTGGCCTTCTATTTCGACAAAAACAATGTGGCCGAATATTTCGATTCATACGGATTTCATCCTTTCTATCAAGAATTCGTAAATTTCCTGAACAGTCATTCCTCGGTCTGGACTTACAACAACATTCCCTTACAGGGGATATTGGCCACAACATGCGGTCATTACTGTTGCGTGTATGCTTATTACAAAGCACGTCACGTTACAACCAAGGATTTCATCCACACATTTCCACCAGGTATCAGTAAAGATGGATATATCCTGCACCGTTTTCGTCAGATCTTCAAATGTTTACCACATTCCAAGTGTTCCAGAGGGGAACAAACGTGTTGTTCTATCCACACCATGCAGGCTCGCGTCATGAAGAAATCTATTTAAAATGTGTGCTGCCGTATCTTTCTCTCAGTGCCATCGAGACAGTTCTAGTGAACACACCATGGAACCTACTGCGGCTTCTATAATGGAGAAAAACGACAAACTTGTGACACGCATGACCCATAAGGATGATGTTTCCAAACGTAAACCTCGCAAACGTGTGCAACCTATTAAATTAGAAACCGTTACTATCAAGAACGAGACGGCTGACGAGGGAATGGATGTGACTACGGACTGTGATTTCATAAAGAGACGTAGGGAAATTGGTTTTTCCACAGACAAAATCGAGTGTCCTAAACTACATGACGTAGATGCATGTTTAGATCTCTATCTTGCAAACACATATTTTCTGAACAAGGAAAAAAACAAGTACGTAGCCATAGGATTCGAAAAGGAATCCCCTTTCAATTTGGTGTGGGAGTTTTCGCAACAGGGGAGATCACCCGTACGCATCGATTCTAAACAGATTAGAGAACTGTGTGCTTTAATATCTGACTTACTGAATTACGTCGACACTGGTCGACGATTCAATTATTTGGTTACTGGAAATATCACCGTTAGCGGTGTAAATTTTTTCGGGAAACGTTGCATCTCGATGTATCAACATCATTCACCGGATGCTTTTATTTTCACACCCTCTGAACTACATTTATTTTTGTGTAATCTTTTCAGACCTCTGCAAAAATTAATGAACGAACGTTATCATAAATTACAACCTGAAATGGAGGCTTTTGTATATTGTATAAAAAAGAATATGGTTTCAGAAAAAAAAGAAGTACCCGATGTATTGAACTATTTTTATGTACTTTGGTACAACGAACTGATGATTGAAATATATCTTGAGAACAATCTTGGACACACATTGGTATTGTAAATAAAATCTGTTATATATTTGCTGTTTTAAACTATCCATTGTATTTCATATTGTAAATAAGTCATTGTTACTTTTATGTATTGTGTAAAATTACCATTATCGATGTCCATATGTAAATATATTTCACATTGTGATCGAATCATATTGTTAACCTATATCTACAATTATAAATAAAACATTTGTAAATGTTCAAAAAATCTTTTATTTCTCGTACTTATTACAATAGAAACTGTACATCTTCCAGACATTTTCAACTGCACAATTTTTTTTCACGTTCTCACATTTACTATGTTCTCTGCATTTTCCTGTAGTCTTTTTCACACTATCCAATTTTGGACATTCAAGTTCTTCGATGTTGCGCACAGATATTTTACCCATACGTTTTTCTCCAAGTAATTTTTCCAACCATTTTATTTTCTCCATACCTTTGACGTACACTTCCTGATTCACAAGCATAAAATATAAAACGTCTCCTAATTTCTCATACGGTAGCCACCCATCTCCCCAGTTCAGACCGTGTTTGTTGGTACGGAGCCAGTAATTCACCCGGCGATACTTTTCACTCAACAAGTGAAAACCATATGGAGATTTCACTAAACAGTCAAATGCGCTGTCGAAAGGAAATTTTAAAATCCCCACTTCTTTCCACACAAATTCTCCTCCTGCTCCGCGAAGACCTTGAACGTCCAAAAAACAAGCTTCCATTTTGTTCAACAGGTGAAAACAGTTAAGGTATCTTCAATGCTGCCCCGGCATACGGCACACTTGTCCAATTGGGAAGCACAGAATCCGCAGGAAACAAAATGTCGACACGGAAGAATTACGACACTGCATGGATTCTCAAAACATATTTTGCACACTGTCACGGAATCCACACTAGGTTTATCGGATGTTTTCTCAACAGTCTCTATACTGTCACAATACTTGCAGCTCTTGGAGTTACGATGTAACGCCGCAACACTCTGTATGAAAGGACACTGGGGTATCAACATGTAATGTCCTAGAATAGGACAATCTTTGGATGTCCAATCGCAAAGTCCGTACGAACAATGAAAACACAATACCCTGTCGCTAAAGCCTGAATAGTAAAATCCTGCAGTCACTAATTCTTCCGGAGTCTGGCATAATCCTATAGGCCACTTTCTGTATGTTCTGTATCTCGAATTCACTGATAGGTAATCGATAACATACGGCTCGGTGCGAGTCCAGCAATTGTGGTGAGTAAACACTCTCATACGAGGTAAAAACGAATTAAATCGGGTTCTGTAGGTGACAGGGTCCTTGGCATCGGGTATGAAGGTTCAGCCAGAATATTCTCAAAATCAGATACTGTAGGTGACGGGGTCCTTGGTATCGGCGATAAAGGTTCAGCCAGAATATCCTCAGGATCGTCGGGGAACAGCCGTCTGCGAAAATCGAAACCTTCGGGAGGAACCACAGGGAAACAAGGATGACCTTCTAAGTTAAGTAACAATGGACGATCACAGCCAGAACACCACACGGAATTTCTGTCTGCCAACAAAGAAAGCCACTCTTTCACTCTCTTCTTCAAAGCTTCACCCAACTCTTCCTTCCTGCGACGTAGTTTGCAGATACACCGGTGACTCGGAAATCCTGTTCTCTCGTCACCTCTTCTTTTCCTCTCTTCTATCTCCTTCAAAGTCTCGCAGCGACGGTGAATTCTTTTTCCTGAGCCGTTGACCACGTGACATCCACACCAGGGAGATTCAGGTATCGCTACATACATAAACGGGAAATAACTCAGCAACCGATCCAGGGTCGTTCGATCGCTGTCCAGATCGCCGCAAGACCGAACAAGTTCCCAGAACTCTTCGTAGCTGATCTCGTAGAAATTCACACCATTATCAGACAAACGTGTACCGCTTACATCCATCCTCACATGATACTATTATCCTCCATCCTTTCTATTTATACCTTTTTCCCTCCTACGTCACCATTTCCGTTAAACAAACTTAAAACTACAAGGCTACGCCCAAAACATGTTCGGGCATGTTCACACAGAAAACCGTTACACCACCCAGAAATTGCAAATTCATCCAAACCTACGCCCAAAACATGTTCGGACATGTTCTATTCAGACAGAAAACCGTTAAACCCATTTCCAGGAATCTCAGACTCATCAACGGTCTCAAACGGGAAACGCCCCCCAAAAATAGCCACCCATCTCATCAACAACCGGAAACCCATATCAATCACTCATTAACAACACATCAACGCCATCTGTTTTCAAACACCGGAAACACGTACTCCAATTTATATATGACGTCACACGCCAAAATAACGTAACAAAAACAAAATGGCGTCACAGAAATTAAAACAATTCATAATAATAATATTATAATATTTAAATTAATAATAATTTAATAATATAATCTGGTCACGTGACTTCCATTTTGTGACGTCACAAACAGTCACGTGACTCCCAGAAATTGCAAATTCATCCAAACCTACGCCCAAAACATGTTCGGACATGTTCTATTCAGACAGAAAAACCGTTACACCCATTTCCAGGAATCTCAGACTTATCAACGGTCTCAAACGGGAAACGCCCCCCAAAAATAGCCACCTAATCTCATCAACACCGGAAACCCTTATCAAGTCCTCATTAACAACAAAAAACACTTCCCGCCAAACTTATCAAAGCCCCCGAAAACGCCCCCCGGAAACACTTATCACTCTCCTCATTCACAACAGGAAATCCATATCATTAAGCCCCGCCCACTTTTTCCCAACAACCAATCAAAACGCTCAAAACCCCCACCCTTGCTTGCCCACACTGCTTGGTCATCAATTGATCTTTGATCGATCTTTTCCAATCAATTGATTTATCGGACTCTACGCGGGTGCATAACTACTGTTTTCTACCCGCTGGCTGCGACATTTGTTCACCAGATGACGTAATGCGCTGGAAGGGACGAAAGTCGTCCGCCGGATGAGCCAACCTACTACTCTTAGAACCATGGTGCGGGGGGCGGGGGGGCAGAATCGAAAATGTTTCCATTGTACACAAATAGTGTCCACAGCTAAATAACTGTTACATTTGAGAGAATATAGCTCTCACGCTTACCAATCCGAATACCAAGGGGACTCCCCGATGGGGCAGTGGTAGCGTCGTCGCCTTGTAATCAAGGGGTCCCGGGTTCTATTCCCGGTAGAGGCACATTGTGGTTCGGATCTCACATTAAACTGTAGGTCCAGTCCAGATTAACCTTACTGTGCATATAAAGTGGTCTTAAAAAGCCAACTCAATCAATCAAACCGATTACGAAGTTATCACTTGTTTTGCTGCAAACTAGATAAATGTTCTTTCCCATCCAGCTGTTGATGCAATTTCCAATAACATAAATCTTAATAAAGTGAAAGGCAAATTTGAACGTTTCAAACATTGCAAGCAGCTGCTGAAGTGTTGTTATTTTGAGTTTCCTTCCTGTCTCGAAGCTTGCCATAACTTTAGGCATCAGGTTTAATTCAGACTCTAAACTGTCCATATCACAAAAGTAGTGGGGGCGAAAGATTGCAGCTTTTCGTAGTTAAAAAAAATCGGCACTTTCTGAACTGAAACGGCTAACTCCAATTAATACATCACTATCCTTAGTAAAGCTTTCCTTTAATTTAGAAATTAGGTGATCAAGAACTGGACAATAGACCCTAACTTTAATGTCCTTTTCACATGTAGCTCCTTTGCTTTCATATCCTGGAACCGAAATGGGCTACTATGACAGTACTGCAGAAATGACTTTTAACCACGGAAATATTAATTAATTAATATGTAGGCCTACGCTTAGGCCTACGAGCATTACAATTGCTCAAGCGTACTGTTTTTTGCACCTTATTGCTTATTGCAGCATTTAGTTGCTTGGATTTGTATTCACATCCACTACATGCACAGAGGCTAATCGGGACGAAATCCACAGCTTGTAGAGGAATTCGAACCAGGGTTGTTAAAGTTGAAGGTACCCATAAATTGTAATAGGTTCTATTGGGTTCCCCTGCAGGACCAGAACCTTTTTTCTCGCACAATTTAAAGTCGGTCCAAGATCGAATTGTTTCATTGAAAAAAAGATTGCTGGACCGTATTTAAATTGATCCGGTAAAAGAGTTCCTGGATCGTATTTAAATTGATTCGGAAAAAAGTTTCCTGGACCGAATTTAAATTGAGACCGAGAAAGGTTCCTGGACGGTATTTAAATTGATCTGGAAAAAAAGGTTCCTTGACCGTATTAAATTTGATCTGGAGAAAAGGTTCCTGGACTGAATTGAGATACTTTACAGATAAAAAGGTTCTTTACGGTCCAGAACCCATCCACGCTTGCTGATTTTCTCTCCTGGACCGGTATTGAACTTATTTAAAGAGTAACTTTTCCATAAAGTCGGCGCCCATGATCCTCCCGAGTCGCCCATTTCTGAACTTCTTGCAATAATGCAAAAAAGTTGATGGTATTCATAAAATGTCTTGTAAGAACGTCGTACGTGACATTGCACTGTACAAATTGCTTTCAGATTGCAACGAAGTGACATCCAAACATAATTATTTTTGTCGTTTAACAAAAATGAGAGGCCATTTCATTGTTTAGCTCTGTTTCAAGTAAAGAACTTCACGACACATGCTGGAAAACGTGATGGTGGAGAGGGTAACAGGATTTTCTGCATTTGTATGGATTCGTTGCCCCATCGGGGTAAGCAGGACAGAGAGAGAGGGAGAGAATACGTAGCAGATAACAAGCAGCGAGTCATGGCTGGGCAAGGTAAGTTTTATGCAGCTGAATAGTGATTTATCCACACATCCCTAACACCCCAATATCAACATCCTTAATGTTTTTCAGAAATGTCCAATTTATGGTCATTTTGGCTCTAAATTTACACTTTCACTTACACCCTCCCCTTAAATACGAACACCCATCAGATGGAATATTTAGGATAAACCGTACTGACGAATATACAAAAAAAATAATGAAATCGACATTTATTTTTAGAAACAAATATGTAAACAATCGAAAGCGATAGTATAATTATTTGTACGTACACAAATTAATTGATCGTTCTCAGATTCTAGGACTGTCCAATGTTAGGCCTTTTTAAATCAGGTATTGGTATACATTGATATGCCTATTGGTATACACAGGGCCGGATTAACCTATGGGAAACTGGGGCAATTGCCCCGGGGCTCCCACCAAAAGGAAGCTGTGAAGGGCCTCCACCAGAAAAAAATTTTAACCACCTGGCTGTGCTTGTGAAAAATTACATAAGAAACTGTATTTTAAAAATTAAAAGAAACTTCAATATTGTCTTATGTCTACACTCTTCTGGATCCAATTGTAGCACAGCTCTCTCCGTGCCATACATCGAAATTGGTCAAAAACTTCATTCGCGATAATAAAATACGTGTCCTAGATTGGCCCGAAAATTCCCCAGATATAAATTTCGTAGAGAATTTATGGGGTACAGTGAAGAGCAGTGTGGGAATGACTGACTGCTCAACAATAGAACGTCTCATATCCACTGTTGCTAAGGTGTGGTTTCATGATGATAAAGTGATGCTATTGTGTTCAAAACTTATTGAATCCTTGCCCAAGCACGTTCAACAAGCCCTGCAGGCTAGAGGTGGTCATGTCTTATACTAAAAATAGCATAGATATACTGTTAATTCGGTTTCTTCATTAAATTTCTTAAATTCTGAAAATGAGTTCTTTTTCATGCTTGTCCCAATTAATTTGCACAATACTGTATAACTGAGTATGAGTGGGAAATGAGGACATCGAATTTGTTAGACACTGTTTATCCACTCATCCACTGAATATTATTATTTTTATAGTCATCACCATCGTCATTATACAATTATATTCGTTTCAGCTTAAGATATACGTAATTATAAGTACAAAATACGGGGTTTTCACATGATCTTGGCCTCTGATTTTTGCGTATAAAACTCAAACTATTTGTCAAAATGTGATGAAATTTGATGCGGACATACTTTGGTGTATGAGAAGCATGGTGACGTCACAGCAAGTGGTCGCCATTAGCATCAATGCATGCCTGCACACGCTTCTCCATGTTACAGAAGGTAGCCACCAACACATCAGGAGTCACAGCGTCCATTTCCCGCCGAATGCTGTCTTGCAGTTTCATGATAGACCGTGGCTTGTTGCGATAGACTTTTCTTTTCAGCATGTCCCATGGGCAGAAATCACTGACTCATACTGTCATGCTTTGTTACTGTACTGTAATCACGAACCACTTTAGTGTAAGCACGAACTTTGAACCGAACCCGAACAAACACGAACCACTATCAGGTGCGTCACAACAGCAGGGCCAAGAACTCAGATTGAAAGCACACGTCCGTATGATTGGCATTTAAAGTCAGAACCACCCAGACGCACGCGCATGTCCACGCAAGGACTATAGAGACTGTGGCACCATCTCCAATGACCTCACCATGCTTCGCATGCACCAAGGTATGTCCGTAGCAAATCTCATTCCATTTTGTTCAATGGTTTGATTTTTATAAGCGGAAATCAGGGGCCGAGAGCGAGTGAATCACCCTGTATATAGCTCTGCCTTATTCCAGACCGTAAACCGCAGTAGTCCTCATTTTTAATTTTATTAAAAAAAAATTACATTCAACTAAAATTAAATACGTAGAACATGCATTGTCACAGTATACTTTTGGAGAAATAATGTGTTAGACGACTCTTTTCAAGGCAAAATTAAACAACAAAACAATACAGAATCGCTCACCGTGACACACCTGTCACTCTAATTAAATCATTGCCTGAATTATAAAACGGTCAGGATAAGTGCCTACAGTCGGAGCTACTAAGAATAAACCTAGGAGGATTTGTTTTCAAGCAACTGCAATGACGTGACATAGTACTACGGTGATTCAGAATATACACATATATTAAAACACAGATAAATAAACAGTACATCATGCCCTCTTTCACTCTCTCGTTCATTCATACACACATTCCATTGCATATTGGGACAATATTACAATTACAAATGTTAAATTAATTAATACTTTGAAGAGACTCGTGTCATTTCTTGGCTACATTGCCTATTACAATTTACTGTTTAGGGTTTTAAGTGTAATGCGATTAATTGTTCTTTGTGCGAACCCTTTTAACGTTTCTGGAGGTACATATATATTTCAATGAACTATTGTTTGGCTGTTAACATATACTTTGGTCTATAACATTGATTTTGTCCGCCGGAATAAGGATGTCTAGTTATGCCATAGCACTGAGTTAAGTTATGCAATGATTTACGCAGATTCGCGGTAGATTGGTGTCATCTCTCTCTCACACACATGGTTGTTCTTACCTTCGCTGCATTCCCTCTGACCTGGGTAGGGTGAAAGTGATCCTACAGTTTTAGAAGGTATCCACACTCCAGTGTTGCAGTCACGGTTATCCTGGTCGGCGAAAGTGGATCACTCAACAGTTCGATATGGCATCATCGGATACTGGCCTACACGTCCACTTCGTTGGCACGTCCATGACGGTACTCGTACACTGTCGATTCCATACGAAAACTAGCGCAGTTGTAGGTTAGTCCTTCGCTGTCAATCGTACGTAGAGATACAAGGCTTAGGCGTTGAGACGAACATACGTAATGAGCCATTCGCGGTTTCACATGGACACAAATGGATATTACATGTTATTAACTTTGGTATTGACTGTTATGCACTTCGGTATTAACTTTGCTATCAATTGTTATTAACTTCTACTAACTTAAGGCGTTGTTCCGGACGATTGACACAGGTGGACGTGTCTGGTGTTATTCTCACATAACCACACGTATGTACACGGATGCGTTGACGGCGAGGGGATCGACCCCCTGGATCTACTTTGCTCTACTCCATGGCTTTAAACAATCACTCGTTTTAAAAAGACAAGTTCAGATCACGGGTCTGATCGCGATTCGGAGCTAGGTCGCGCGTAGCTCACACTCCGGTGTCGATTCTTGGCAAAACTGTCCTGGCTATACTCAAACATCTCTTTTATCCTAGATTTGAACGTGGTGACGCTCTAGCCTCTGTGTTTAGGTGTCTATTTATTGTTTTTGGTGATTTAGGCTCGCTCTTCCGCTATTGTATCTTGCACGTCCAGCGAGGGCTCTCTCAGCGGGATGCCTCCTTTCATTTTATAGTGTTGGATTTTTAATAATGTATTACTCCCGTAGTTCGGATCTGATTATGCTGAAATTCTGGAATCTTTACTTTCATGATGTGGTCTTTCGCTGGTTAAAATCTCATCCAATTCGGTCCAGTAGTTTAGAAGTTCCTCTTTTCCTGTTATTCTCCATATGAATGCATGTAAAATTAGGATTCGGGCGAAAACGGTGGTTGAGCAAGCTCGCTTTGGCTAAATCATTTGCTAGACTTCTTTATTCGCGACGGATTTTAATATTTATATTGTAATTAATTCTTAATAACGGGCAATTAGATCAATTACCTTTTACTCAAGATTTGACCGTTATAAATTGTCAAATTCCAGCAGACGTTTCCTTTTGCTTGTTCCAGGGGTTGTGAAATTTGGATCCTTCACCCACAAGGACGGCACACGCTACATCGGAGATTGGAATTCCAAAGGGCAGAAGCACGGAATGGGCCACCTGACGCTCCCCGACTGCACTCGCTACGACGGAGGGTTCCAGGGGGGCCTCTTTGAGGGACTGGGCGTCCTAAGATTTCCCGATGGCGCTAAGTAAGTAGTAACTTGCAGACAGATTACTGATTAATCTGTGATCACTGGGGTAAGTAGGACTTTTTTCTCGGGAAAGGCTGGAATTGTAAAGGTGGATACACTCTATTCTCCCGAACCTGTGGAGATGGCCTCGCATAGCGCCAGAGAAGGTTAGGTATACGAGTGGGCAGAGCGAAGCAGTACACCCTGCTGCGAAAGCTGGTAACTGCATGCAGCCGCTTTCCCCTCCTCCCCGAAATCCCATTTCCTCTCACGTGTTCATTGGTGAAGCCGTCTTGCGTCACTACTTGCGCAGAGCCTTTAGTCTTCTTCGCTTCCTAGGGTCTCCCCAATGGCACAGTGGTAGCGTCGTCACATTGTAATCAAGGGATCCTGGGTTAGATACCCGGTGGAGGAACATAGTGGTTCGGATCCCACTTTAAACTGTAGGTCCAGTCCCGATAAGCCTTACTGTGCATAAAGTGGACTTAAAACGCCAACTCAAACAAACACACTCCTTCGCTTCCTCCAGAGATACCCGAGACATAGTATAGTATACAACATAGCTGGTTTGTAGAAGAGATGAATACACAATAAGATATCTCGTATTTTTAGAAATTTCCTTCTCAAAAATAGCAATCGGGAGTCATTTTAAAGGGGGGTTTGCATTTGCCACTTTGGTTTACCCCCGAGTTCTTCATCGAAGCAAGGACCTCCAAGGACGAGAACATCCAACGAGCGTCAGGTAAACGAACATTCCTTATGTCTTTTCTCACCCTGCCTGTTCAGTCAAAGGTAGTGTTTTTTAATAGATGTCAGTGTGTTCTTATTTCATGGGACAAGTCCCCTTGGAGTTTGAGTGCCGACGTAGCTCTCCAGAGCTTTCTCTTACAACGTTCCTATTGCTGATCTACATAAATTTTCAACATTGAGTTAGTGCCTGTATACCTTAAGAAGAATAAGTCTTTGAGTTCCACGTGCAGTCACTTATGAGCCCCTGCGAAGGCCTTTCCACCCATCTGCCTGCGAACTTTCTCACTAAACTTGCAGGCGTAGTGAGCATGCACAGAGATATTGAATTTTCATTTGCAGAGAAATTTCTGTAATTTTTAGGCTAACAGAGGGCAAGTGCACACACTGGTGCAAGTGTGTAGAGGAGGCGCCATCTTCAAAATAGCAAAAATGGCGTTTTGAATCTCACTTGATAAGTGTTGCAGCTTGAGGTCGTTTGGTAAATAACAGTTGATGCCTCATATAAGCTGAATACAGTCCGCCCTACAATTTTTATTTGTCTTTTAAGGATTTCACTTTTAAACTTGCAAAATATTATAATTTATTTATCACTACTATTTATCATCAAACCAAAGGTGATAGCGGTGGATCGGTTGATTCTTTTGTGACATTTTGTTTTCTAACGTTGTTCTTCTACCTCTGTGTTAAAAGCGACATTAGGGATGAGCGGATGATTAAAAATAGTAAAGAAATCACACAAATATCCACACATTTCCTTTAATTCAAACCCAGGACCTCAGGATTTGTAGGTCAGCCTCGTTTCCATTCCCAAAACGTTGATATTTTTGTGTACCTTTCATCACTTTATATATCAGTAGAGGCATGCATATTTCGTTTTTGACGAAGTGAAATAACACATTTTAATATTAATTTTTCATGTTTCTGAAATGTGTGAGGTGTATGTTCCTGCCCTGTTTTGTCACGAAATGAACTGCAAAATGTAAAATAGACTCTTACGAAATTTATAGTTTATTTACCGACGTGACACTTTCTAAAGTCAGAATTATCCTGTGAGTTATGCAATTCACGGAAAATTCATTCATTCTGCTGTAAATATTTGAGCAACAAAAATGGACCGCTTTATACAGGAATACACTTAATATTCTGGTAAGGACATATACGTGCAATTAGAAGGAATATGTATATTTTGTGTAATAAATGCAGTTTTTAAATCAAATTTTGTATTATATAGTAAAACCTCGTTAATCCGGACCCCGATAAGCCGGACTTCGCTTAATCCGGACAGGCAAAAGGAAAGAAGAAAGCAAAATGCAGGGTTTTAAATGTGGCTAGAAGTCAACAAGGGAACTTCCCAAAGAAAAGGCAGTCAACCACTGATGAAATTCTGTTTCCCGCAGACTTTGTACTGTACTGTATAGTGTATTTAGGCCTATGCCCTTTAAATACACCGTAATAAAGATGTTTTGTTGCTAGAAACGGAGTTTTAATGCACTTTCTACTGTTCTTTTAGGTTATTTCAGTTAATCAGGACTTTCGTTAAACCGGTCAACTTATCCCCCCATTAGTCCGGATTAACGAGGTTTTACTGTATTTACATTTTTAAAACCAAAATGACATTTTATGTACCACCTTTTCACCACGATAACACCAACATTTTATATTATTTGCCACTTTTGAACCCGAAATTGACTGTTTTCGTACTGAAATTTTGCTTTTTTATTTACCAAAAATATGTGCCTCTATTAATGAGGCATGTCAGAGGTTTCTTGTTAGATTTTAGTGTCCTGAGTTCTTGAAAGGAGTCCAATTCGGGTAGTGTTGTAACAAGACACCGACTGGTGAAGTGGAGGTTCTTTGAAATTGCCTTCCAAAATACCTAGCTTTAGAGTGCGCATGTAAAACATAGACAGTACAGTTGATCACTGTAGATTTGTAAAGTAGTGGCCTGGAGATGGTAAAGGTACCTCTGTGCGGACAGACCAGGGTTCGATTCCCAGTGCGGGGGAGCTAATGTTTCAGGCCTTGTCCCCACATAAAGCGGCTCCGGGACTCACCCAGCCTCAAATAAATGTGTATCTGAGAACAACCCTGTGGGGGTAAAGGCAGCAGAAGCGTGGTGCTGATCACACCAACTATAAAATGGCCCTACCGCCACATACCCTAAATGTGCCTTCATGGCACGGTGCTATATGAAGGGGGAGCTTTACTTTTGCCTTACCCCTGTGCGTGTGCACACATGACATTGGGGTGATGTGGAGGAATAGAGCTCCACATATTCTTCATCTCGGCCACCACCTTTACACCCCAGGGTTGCCACCAGGTACCCATTTGTACTAGACTGGGTGGGCTTCAGAGCCGCGCAGAAACAGGGAAATGGCTGGTACATATTACCTGCCCTGGCCTTCCGCGTGATAGTTACTAGCCAGATGCTCTACCAACTTTTATTATTTTTGTTAAAGGAAAGCCACTAAGCAGAAGCTTCCCCCATCACACTTCATTCACATTTTACTCAATTCTCTGTTCATTTCTTTCAAGACAGACAATCCAAACATCCAAGTCCGAACCGGGATTCTGGCGTCGTAGCACGCTGTGGTAATCACTCTGCCACGGAGGTCGACCGCTGACCTGCCGCGGCTCGCCTGGGTACTCTGCAATAATAATACTTATATGTAACATTTGCACTGTTATGACATGTTATGTTAGATTTGTAGTAAAACAAACGCTAAACCTCATTCGGCCATTTAGGGCTTTTGAATTATTTATAATTCTCTGATGGTCGAGCCTTGTGGTTAGCTGGGAATGCTCCTATGGTGCAGCGTGGTAACAATGAGACAGCTGGGAAATGATTTACGAAAATTTTGCTAACCTGGGGGGTTACTCCAATGGAGCATATTTTGGTGCATTGTCGTCTGCTGAAAGAATTTGGCACACGAGGATATACTAGCCTTTTGGGTTGAGAGTGTTTCTTAGGTTGACTTGACTTTCGTCCTGTGTCAAAAATTAACTTTCAAAAATGTTTTTCGTTTTGAAGAAAAAAGATTTTGCTCAATCCAGGCATCTGACCCCGTAGTCTACACAATAATGAATGTTCTAGAAGAACTGACAAGATCCACTTTATCAGAATTCAGAATACTGGTGGAGTTCTTCAAAACGAAACACTATTCTGCCAGATGTTTGTAACAAATGCCTACACTACAGGCCAGTGTGAACATGTAGTCAATTGTATAAATAACACACCAAAAAGTATTCGATACCCGGTGGAGGCACATACTGGATCGGATTCCTCTTTAAACTTTAAGTTTAGTCTCGAGTAGCCTATCTGTGCATAAAAGTGGATTTAAAACAAACCACAATAGACCAAAAAGTGAAAGTATTTGAATATACTGTGCTTAGGAATTAAGAAATTAGGAAAATATAAGAAAAGTGTAGATAAGACCACAGAATTATATTTTTCTCTTTGAGGCAAATTTATATTTTTCTCGCAGATACGAAGGAGAGTTCATGCAGGGTTGGTTCCACGGTCATGGGATTTTCTGGAGAGCCGATGGGATGAAGTTTGAAGGAGAGTTTCGTGGTGGAAGAGTCTGGGGACTTGGTAAGTAGGAATTGAACGATCTTTTACAGGGAGGGGCAAGGAAGATATTATTATTTACAAAATTAATGTTTCACCTTCCAAACGCTGTTTGAATTTTAAATACTCTCGATCCTGTGATAACCCTCTACTGGTTGAGCATTTAATTACCTGTCTTCCATAACTATATACATGTATATTAGAGCCTGGTAGCTCAGTTTGTTGTCGACCTTCTGTGCAGAGTGGTGAGTGCAGGGCGCTACGTCCCGGTTCGGACATGGGATGTTTGTGTTCGTCTGTCTTGAACGAAAAAGAGAATTGAGATTAATTGATGTTGAGTTTGATGTGTGGGAAAGGCTGCGGCTTACGGGTCTTCCTTTTAATAAAAAAAATATATATTTAAAAAAAAGAGTTGGTATAGCATCTGGCTACCACGTGGAAGACCCGTGTTCGAATCGCCGGGGCATGTGATCTATCTGCAACAGGAATTTTCAAGCCATTTTCCTGTTTCTCCGCAGCTCTGAGACTAACACAGCCCCGTAAATAGGCATGGAGAGAGAGAGAGAGGAGGGGGGAGAGAAATAGTACTTTTTAATTTTTTCTCGCATAGACTACTCTTACAATCAAATTCGTAACAAGAAAAACTCTCTTCCAGGCACATTACTTTGTAACGCTCTCTCTTGTTTGCATCAAATTGCCGTTTCTTCTTCAAGATTTGCACCAAATCTGGGTACACTTAGTAGGATACACTCTGCTTCAATTCACAACTACAACTCTTGCACTGTTAGTGTATGTCCGTTCGCCCCGTCCTTATCTGTACAGGGCTTGTAGAGAGTGTTCCGTGTTTTGTATTAGGCTGTATTACTTGCATGTACAATACAAAGTGTCTGTATATGAAGCAAAGGAATTTCCAATGTTCTGAGCGACAAGAAAAATTAATAGAAATTATTTCATCATTATTTGCTTTTAAATGTAGTACGTATCATCCATAATCTACCTTTTAAACCTCATTTTCATGTGTGTATTTATACACAAAAAAATCAATTTCTTAACATTTATTTTCTTCATCTTCTTCATCATCTTCTGCTTCATCTCTCTCTGTCTGTGTATATGCACAATTCTGCGTGTGTGTGTGTGTGTGTGTGTCTACGGCGGCGCCAGGATCAATCATCTAGGGGTGTTGAGAGGGTGCGGTATGAAATTTGGTGCGATTTTGAAAAAAATGGAAAAATGAGACATGCATGTACGCTTTAGCCACTACACCAAATACCAATGAACTATCAGTGGTCTTGTATGAAAATATGCCAATGAAACTAAAAGTTACTAGTGACTTTTGTTCATTTTTCTTGCTTGCTGTCACCACGAAAACAACATATACAGGGAAGTAAATTCCTGTAGTATACAATAAAAGTGGTCTTTCTTCAGTACGCTCAGTATGACGAAATGGTTTTTTACAAGTCATATTGTAACACGACACTGTAAAGTTTATAATTGTTTGCGGTTGATTGATTGATTTGGTGTTTTAAGTCCACTTTATGCACAGTAGGGCTAATCGGGACTGGACCTACAGTTTAGAGTGAGATCCGAACCACTATGTGCCTCCACCGGGTATCGAACCCTTGATTACAAGGCAACGACGGTTGAATTAACAAAACGTTATGGTAACTAAACGAAAAAAATGAAGCATTTAGTAAATTTAGTAATTTTAAACATGTTCTTTGGCAACCATAACGAAATGTACATTAATTAAAGAGCATTTTACTAGTGAAAAATAATCGCCGGTTTAAACAAATTTTTCGTTGCCATAAACTATTTGTGTGTGCGTGTGGTTATTCCAACCCTTTACTCTGTGAGAGTTACAGGAATTTTCGGATGAGAATAGCTTGTCAAAAAAAAGGGGTGCGGAAAAAAATTAAGGGATGCGCAAGCACCACCTTGGCGCCGCCCCTGGTGTGTGTCGTTACTGAGGATTTTTCGAAACGGACATATTATATTTGTGCTCTACTGCTCGGGATATATGCATAACACGCAGTTCGGGGTCCAGATCCCATACCACTAGTGTTTTCTTAATAGTCGTAGGAAAACACTTCATACATAGGAATGTGGATAGAGAAAGATTTACTCTTTCCACCTTTCCACATATTTTCCCCCAATTTTCAAACTGCTGTGTGCTGTATTCAAGGATCGGTGGATCGTGTTGCCTATCTTCGCAAAACGTGTAGGTCAGTATCCTACCGCTGAGAATCAGGAAAAAAAGTCCGGAAGAGCAGACGAGGTGTGGAAATTGTAATGCTGTTCACACAACCGACTACCGTGGCTGCAGTGTTTACAACTAAACGTAGTTGGTGAAATGCACTGTGCAAATTTTATATTCCGCCCCATCACGTAAATACTTAGCCGTTCTACAGCATGTGCTAAGGCCGCATACACACTGACAAACACTATATTCACAGCAGCATGCAAATGAAACTTAAGTGCTTTTTCCGATCATTTTTGATACCCTTGCGTAGGCTACATTTTCTGAGCGATGGCAATATCTCGGATAACTAGAACGGTATGCCCAGGGGATTTATTATTACAATCCTTATTCTCTTCTTGAGGAGAAACTTTTATTCGACACACTAGATGGCGAATTTTGGGCACAACTAGTTTTCTTTATTTTTCACATTTCATAACACGAATATTCTTCAATTTTTCAATGAAATTTTACGTACCTCGTTCGAAAAAAATATGGAAATTTACTGGAAATTTTGTTTGTGAAGTTTACGTTGTGTTATCTTTCATTTATTATTTTTAATAATAAATGATAATTAATAATTTGATAATTAAGTTCTGACTTCGTTCATTCATTTTCGACTAGATCTTTCGAGCGAATTCATATTTTGGTTATTTTGCTGGAATGCTAATTTACAGAATTTTATTTATGTTATCGACTATCAAAATTAAAATCTCTTATTGCTAAATTGATGAGAATGATATCAATATCCAAGGAGTGGATCGACTGATCATTTCGACACTCCCTTCCCGACTTCCATGTATATTTTAACAAGTGGGAGGTAACACTTTACACGAAAGCATTTTCCTTAACATTTTCCTTAACATTTATGACATGACCAAAATGCTAACATGTAAAGTGAAAAATCTTATCGCTTACTTCATGGCATTTCTCAAGAATAGAACAGGCCTTATCTCCAGGAAGGTATCAACTCAGGGGAAGCCCCGGCACCTACCGACCTGTTGTGTGAGATGAGTCAAGGCAAGAGCTTATAAAACCTTTTCCTGCTCCCCCCCCAAATAGACAATAGTTAGGCTGGAGAGTTCATGTGAACTGACCGATCTCTAACCGTAGCCCAAGGATAGAACTCGTCCTATTTCCGTAGCATTTTTCGTAACATAACCAATCAGAGGCGATATCTACGTCACGAGTGCAGGTGTAATGGCGACCGCGTGAGATATATACAAGGCATCACTTCACAATTTTAAAACACGATAACTATTCAACGGAGAGGAATAATGTTTCCTATTAAACGGTATTAGGTACAAATCAATGGCACTGCTTAAATACATACTTTATAACGTATATAGTACACGTACGGAAGAATATTTTAGTTGTTTCAATTGCCAACACCGTGCACTCACCATAGATGGCGTAACTCGACGTGCGTTTCTTGCTGTATATATTGTACTTACATTGTAATAGCAAAAGCTAACCTAAATGTTACATGAAATGCTTCGGTGTAAAGTACTATCTGCTGTAAGATTTTTGGAAGCATTTACATAGCATTTATGGTAGTAGAAATGCTAAAGGAAATGCTTCCATGTAACGTGAGCCTAAGTATGAACGGCTGAAGAAAAACATATGGAATGTAAAATACTGCGAGGGCAGAGGTCCTCATTTGTTACCTGGAAAGGGAAGCAAACCTTGTATCTTTAAGAACAACTGGAATTCCAGCTGCCCCTGCCATGCTCGCTAGTAACGAGAGAAAACACAAACGTATGCTAAAACGTCGTCATGATGAACGTCCGACACAATCGCAGACTAATCTTAGCCTGGGACTCCGCGACAAGGCAGAGCGACTATTAATTTATTGGGAGTCCCTTGCGTGGAAATTGTCTGCTCGAAATAGTTGCATCCCCTTCCCTCACTCAGCCACTGTGTGCATATGGCTTCTAGGAAACTTCTCTCCCGGTTTCTGCACACGACATCATTTCAGGCGCATTTTCGAGCATAACCAAACTATCCGATTGCCTCTGGGCACTTCAAAGTTGCATTTTAAACACATCCTGCTGGACGTATGCAGACTCCTTTGGTGCCTTGGTGCATAAGAAAGGCTAAAAGTTTTATTTACGATTATAATAAATAAATGAATACATTTGTAAATTTACTAAATCCGCGTGCGTATAGCACCGTGCTATGAAGTCACATTTTTTAGGGGATGTGGGGGTAGGACCCCACACTATATCGATCGCGGCCATTTTGGAGGTTATGTGATCAGCACCACGCTCTGGCCGTCTTGCACCCAGGTGCAATTGATTTGAGGCTGGGTGAGCCCCAGAGCCGCTTTATGCGGGTACAAGGCCATAAAAATCTCACCTTTGATCAACCACACCGGTAATCCAACCTGTGTCTCCCGCGTGGAAGTCAGACGCCAGGAAGTGCCATAACAATAGTCATCGTTATTATTACACTTGTTCTCGTTGAAGACAGTAATTCACTAACTAAAATAACTTGCTTTGGAAATGTAATTATGGCTAATCCGTGATTGCTGCTCGACAATAATAACATGTTCCTTTCAGCTGTTATCTCATGTTATTTTCAGAGATTGCTGTCTTAACGTAGCAGGAGGAAGTGTTTGTGCAAGTTTTGTGATTCTTACACAAATCGTGCGTTCACAGGAGCGATGTCCCCCATTTTCCAGCTGGGAGTCTTTCCCAAAGTGCCAAGGTGAAACAACTGAAAAACAGTACGTGTTACCACTCCCTTTAAAAAGGGGTAGCAGAAGGAACAAAATACCCATCCACCCTTCATATTTCCAGTACGAATTGCCTCCCCGATGGCATAGTGGTAACTTCGTTGCCTTGTAAACAAGGAGTTCTTGGTTCGCCACCCGGTTGAGACACGTAGTGGTTCGGATCGCACTTTAAACAGCATATCCTGTTTCAATTAGCCTTTCTGCGCATAAAGTGGACTTAAATGCAGTGAAAAATAAAATAGTATAACTACATGTGAAGATCAAAGGGTAACGTAGGAAGCAGTTCGTGAAAATCGCTTGGTGCTGACCGAACAATAAGGATTCAAAGGTAGTGACGTTGCTGCAGTAAAACATTTAGTGATTATAAACAGAAAAATGCATGCAAATGAAATCCAGAGTACGTCAGGGGGATAAGAAGTAGTCTTTTTAGAAGGTAGTCAAGTGCAACCTCAATTCCACATATTGCACTCCAGGACTACATTGTTGCAGACTAAAGGGGCTATGGCGTTTCAACTACAGCCAGTTTGTAGTTTAGCACATGTTCTATTTTCCTTTCGCGTCTAGATTCGTACACCATTTGCCAGTCGAATAGTATTGTTACGTTATTCGAAACTTTGTTGGTAACGCCATTGCATTGTTATTCCTGTCACTAGGAAACTAGAATTGACTCGTTTTGACGCCTGAGAAAGAAAACATGTCCGTCACAAGAAGCCAAGAAGCTCGAAGTTCGAGCCCCGTGCAGGGCAAAGAAGTTGAAGGGAGGCCCCGCTATTCGCAGCCCTTCGTCATCTTCCGTGAGGAGGTGAGGAAACAGATGGCCGGGCAGGACATCGACCCCATAGCTGGTATCTCGAGGGTTGCCAGCGAGCGGTGGAAGGCCATGACAGAGGACCAGAAGAAACCCTACTTGGACTTGGCAGCTGAAGTCAGGGCCGAAAAGATAGAAGCCAAGAAAGCTCTAACCAACGATCACAATCTTCGAAGTTCGGGTCCCGCGCAAGGCAAAAAAGTTGAAGGAAAGCCCCGCTATTCGCAACCCTTCGTCATCTTCCGTGAGGAAGTGAGGGAGCAGATGGCCGGGCAGGACGTCGACCCCATAGCTGGTATCTCGAGGGCGGCCAGTGAGCGGTGGAAGGCCATGACAGAGGACCAGAAGAAGCCCTACATCGACTTGGCCGCTGAAGTCAGGGCCGAAAACAAAGAAGCCAAGAAAGCTCCAACCCACGATCACAATCTTCGAAGCAGAGGTCCTTCACCTGTGTAAGAAGATGTTTCCAGCGACCACAGCCCTTCTAACAGTGACAGTTTCCAGGTTTCAAGTATTAAAATCCGAAGTGTGTGTCTTCCAAAACTGTTGAAACCTACTGAAAAACTTAATAGAAAATTCCCTCAAAATGTACTTTGTGTTTAGCCAGCAATTTGTCCAATCATTTTGTCGTCCACCTCATTTCAACTTCCTGTATGTCTGCATGAGAACATTTGCATGTGAACTTGAGGAGAAATCTTGGAAATCCACGATCCACTTTTACGACCAATTGATGCAAGGAAAATCGTGTAGTAATTTGACTGTTGAAACAAATCTACTTGTAAATAACGAATGTTGAAATTTTCTTCTTGTCCAAATAAATGAAGTAATTTCATTCAATGTAATAGCTTCATCATTATACCTCTTTCTAATACAAACTACAGCTACATGAATAGCCGAATTGCATAATGACTATCTATTCTTTATGTGTATACAAGGCCATCTATGTCCTAAGTACTGGTCAAATTATAAAAAATAAGGAAATACATGGATATAATACCAGACCAAAGCAGACTTTCACAGAAAAACATTGAAACTAAAAAAAACTTAGTCAGTTCCATCAAATTGAGGTATAGTATTTTACAATAAATTACGAAACAACATAAGGTTAATCCCTCAGAAAAATAATCAAATCAAAGCTACAAAAAGGTATTCAACTGGTAGAGCTCTATACATGGAACAAGAATAAAATATAATACTTGAGTATTTCTTACTTCAAATATATGTATGATAACTTTCTATTTTATTTTATTATTACTATTTTTACTAACTTGTGAAACTGTAAGATAATTTAATGTATTTCTAACATATGTAATTGCTAGAAATGTTAAAACATTGTAATAGTTAGTGTGTTGTTACATGTAATTGTAAATTATTTGACCTGTTCACAGTGATAGAATTGGGCCGGTATGGATTTATAGTTAAGTATATAATTTTGGAATGCAAAATGTTTTGGAAATTAATCTCCTTTGCCAGAAAATGTCGGTTGACATGCGGAAATAAATATTATGCCACGAAACTCAATAGAACATACAATTGAATAACCTACTAAATTATATAAAAGCAGAAAATATGATAAGCTTAAAAAATAAATTGAAAAAACTATTGTTAAATCAGGAATATTATAGCGTTACTGAATACTTAAATTCTAAATTATAGAAATTTAATTTTGTAATTATTTTTTTGTCTGAACTGTACTGAACCCTGCAAATACTAATGTATATGATCTATATTGAGTAATAAATTCTAAATTCTAAATTCTACAAAAGGTATCATAGCGAAGCAGCTAAATTAGTTGGGTTTCTTACCGTATGTAAAGACTATAGCTCCTGTCCAGTCTTACGGCGAGCGGCCTACATGCTGGCAAGGGAAGTGGGGACCGGGGGAAGCGACCAATTCAGCGCGATGAGAAACACACATCTTGTAGAACGTGGTGCGCGCAGCACCTCCTCCCGCGAAGACGTAACTCTCGGCTCCACCGCTGTTGTCTGGATGGTCTGCGGCGTATTCCCTGATACCCTCTTCCCTTGCCAGCATGTAGGCCGCCTGCCGTAAAACCAGACAAGAGCTAAAATGACATTGTGAATTCCGTATATAGTGTCGTCGTAACTTACTGTTCTCTATAACTCGGGGGCCTCCCCGATGGCGCAGTGGTAGCGTCGTTGCCTTGTAATCAAGGGGTCCCGGGTTCGATATCCGGTGGAGGCACATAGTGGTTCGGATCCCACTTTAAACTGTAGGTCCAGTCCCGATTAGCCTTACTGTGTATAAAGTGGACTTAAAACACCAAATCAATCAATCAATCAATCTATAACTCGGAAACTATCTCAGGTTATTTCGATATTGCCACTTTTGTTCATATGGCTCCAGCAGTGGGAAGCGTACTTTTCAAAGTTTAGTTCGGTAGATTTAAAACCTACCATATTGAATCACGATGATCAATGATATTCCAGTGAAAGAGCAGACTGGTCGTGTACATTATCTGCAGCGATTGAAATTCTAGCTGTAAGGTTTAAAGTTGTGTAGTTGCCACGGTCACATAACTCCCGCCCTGCCAATCGTAAACAAAAGGTTTTATTGCCGAATTGTTGCTGCGTCATAATTTAAAATGTCTGACGACCTTCGTGGCGGAGTGGTTAACAGAACACGCTACAACGTCAGCGTCTCAGGTTTGAATCCCAGCCTGGGCATGGCTGTGCCTTTATCAATTTAATCATATCATCACTCACCCTCATCCTCGCCATTAGCCAAAAGTGGAAGAAATGCGATGTCGAATAAAAGAATTCTGTATCATTCATGAGCTCAAAGAATGTACTTTACATAGCCTATGTTTCTTAAAATGTCAAAACTGAGCAAACGGAGGACACGTCGTTAGGCCTGCTGAGGATCTTTCGAACAATGGACGCCATATTCGGGGCTCGTCCTTGAGAAAGTGTTACACAAACTATTTACATTTCATAGCCCTAAACACAACATACCAAAAACGTGTGGCTAGCCGGTCGTTTTAGATACCAGGTCCCGATTATTTATTGCAAACCTAAATAAATCTAATTGCCGAAATACAGGGTAGCGGCCACTAGCGTAACTAACACGCTCTGCGTCCCCCCCCCCTCCCCACGCAACTTCCAGTTGTGCGCCCCTACTCGTTTTAAAAAAAAACAGCTTTCTGAAATATTAATTCACATCTACATTTATATTAGGTATGCACTTCTGTTCACAGAAAGTGGCATACTCGTTTGAGTTGAAGTCCAGCTTCGGGTCTGGCAGTACAGCCGAAGTAAGTGTTCGGAAACCAGCTGTGTTGCTTTACTATCAAACATTTTAACCACATGCATGGAATTTTGTGTCTCTCAGACTCAAAGAAAAGGGCTAACGGAAAGATTGCAGAGTAAATATTAATTAACTGGACTGTCCACGTCTACATTGAAAGTAATGTAAATGCGAAAAATTCGTGAAAGAAAACGCATTTTTGACGTTCCTGAAGAAGTGGTTATCACAATGCGTTAGAATGCGAGGGCCCCGGGTTCGAATTTGCCCTGAGCATGGGTGTTCTTTTTGAGTATCTGTTCATCCTCGTGAGTAGCCGAACATGGAAGAAAATCAAAACTAAATAACAAAAAAAAAAAAACGCAATTTGTGTAAGCGAGGCGGAAATAGTGCTGTTGTAATTCTTCAAATTATGATGAAAAAAAAAAAAAAACTTTCGGAAAAATGTTATCCTAGCCCGGAAGAAGGCTTGAAGAATATATAAACTCCTTCCCCATCCACTTTGGCAAACATAATCGCAAAGTCGGCACTGAATATGCGATGAGAAAAATAATAGAAATCCGAAGCAAGAAGAGTTTATGTCACAGTCAGGGAGGCACATGAGAGGAGGTACCCCTCCCCCACAAACACACACACATCAGTCATCCAGGCTATTAACAATAAGTCAATCGTTCATCTCTCATTTAACTTTAACAGTAAATGGAATTTTTGTAAAATGAAAATTGTCGGGGTTTCCTTTTTTACACGTGCACGTTTGTTTCGTAATGGAGCAAAAAAATAGAATTGTGACTCGTAAAATCACTACCGGCTGAATGAATTTCTCCATAGATTCAAGAATAATGACTCTTCTTTTTGAAATAAATAGTTTAAAAATAATATAATATATGTGCCGTTGGTTAATAAGATTCCTCGTCACATAGCAGAATCCGCTATGTTGATGGAAGCTACAACACGATTATCGTTTACGGTTGGAAACACTCACCTTTCACAAAAGCACGACTTCGCAACGTTTTCCTTTATTTTCATGCACAAGCTTGACTTGTATTCTGCCAGCAATGTGCACAGCACACAAACACTATCTGATGAAGCGCATTGCTTTCAAATTAATGTAATTAGCGAGAAGCGACATCAAAAGTTTCGAGCTGGACAGGAAAAGATGCAACCTTATGGATAAATTACTCGAATAGGTTGGTTTCTTCACCGTGGCTTGTGGCCATGTCGGTTAAAGGGCAGCTTTCTAAGCTGAAAATCTAGGTTTGAATCCCCGTGTCTCCAATATATTTTTCTTACCAAATGGGTGCTACGTAATATATTTTATTCTCGTCACACCAATTGCAGCCTGAATCTTTGTTATTGTTTGCGTACCAATAAGACAATATGTATTGAAACTATTACTCGTTCAGAGAACGTGAGACTACTTGAAATCGAGATTTTTTAGTTGCTGCTAATCCTCGATATTTACAACAAGTGCTAGAATTGAAAATTGTTGTGTGATAAAACACACCGTTAATATTCTCAAGAAGAAAACTACTTTAATTAAATAAGAAAGTTGTGAGGAACATCAGCAGATGTATTTTAAGATGTTACGTCACTCTCCTCGTTTTATACATAGATAGATATTTACAAGTGACCCACTCGATGAATGCTCGCACCTGAAGAGTAATTTTCAGATTGGAAAGAAATCAGCCAGAATTTTGTTTTCTATCAAGAGGAATTCTGCAACTTCGCTGATGTTCGACATGATTCTTCTTTTGATTAAAGTTGACCCTACATTGACATACAAAACAAACAATTTCTATTCTAGATACAGTGCAAGATACAACTTATCTTCATATTTCTCCCAGAAATTAGGATCGGATCCCCCTGTCTGTCGGCGTGTTACGTTAGCAGGGGCGCCTACTTGTCAAAATTATTGGGGGGCTCTGATCACTGAAATAAATTAATGAATGACTCACTTTCTCCCTTTTTTAAGTTTTGGCCTCAGTGTTCGGAATCTCGTAAAAGCTAGGGGTGACCGGGATTCCGAAAAGTCGGGACCGGGATGGGGGAAAAAATTTCTCGTCCCGATCCCGACTTATCGGGATCCCGAGCAGTCGGGATATACGGAATGCTCATTTTAAAATGTCGTTATTTCTCGACGTTTTCTGGAACTTATCGTAAATTGTTAGTATTTAATCCAGAAATCACTTAAAGTGAAAATGACGTGTAGAATTCGACATTTTCAGAGCTTCGGGAAATTCCGAACATTTCCTGTCCCAAAATTTCCCGACCTAGTCGGGAAATTGAAAATTTTTCCCGTCCCGATCCCGTCCCGCACACCCCTAATAAAAGCCCATGAATTCCATATAAGCAGATCAGTTCCTCTTACTTCCTTTCACTTTGCCTCCGATAGACTCTACTTGAACTAAAGTGTTAATCCATGTGCAATGATACACTCTAATGACGTTCTTTCACATCACACAACACAATATACTGAAATAAAAGTGAATTGGGTTTAAGTTTGTGTTGCATCACATTTTGTCCTTCAAGAGCAAAAAATGCAAGCCACACACTGCATTTTATACAATGACGTAGATTGTGGTTGATACATCATGGCTAAGAATTAAATTATTTTGTTCATAATTCAAATGCATGTACCCAAAATAATTATGCATCACCGAAAAGTAAACGTACAATTAACACTGAAAAATTTGTTGCAAATACGAGAAGCATTATTCGTTTTCTGAATTAAGTCATATTGTGTCTCATGCAGAAGGAATACACAACACTTTTGATGGAAATATGCATAGTCAATGACCACACCAACCTGAAATATTTGGGGTATAATGATTTGGTTTCAAATTCTCGAGGTGCAAACTTTATATTTACGGATATCGGAAGCGAATTAGAGTTTAAAGTGAGATCCGAACAATTAAAATGCCTCTACAGCAACACACCTCTTTATGTTGAAACTTTTATTACCTATGAATCTTAAAATGTTATAAGCGGTGATCGAAATGAGTTTGTTACAATTATTTATTATTAGACGTTATAAATTAAACAAACACATTTCCTTCTTTAATCTTTAAATATTCATTATAACTATGTACTGTACTGGACAGCTAGTCCTGCGAAAACAACATATGGATGACGTCGTTTTTCTTCCCCCTTTTGGCTAATCGCGACGACGAGGATGAGTGACGAGATGATGAAATCGATGAAGGGATATTTTAAGCACTATACATTTTCTGTTTTCTCCATTTGCGTCCACATGGCGAAGAAAGAATGCACAACCACTGTAGTTCCAAATCCTCTCGCCAGATGTCATATCAGATATCCGGAATCGCGAAGGGGCGGTGGAATAACCGCGAAAGGGATTAAGCGGGAAACGGACTAAGCGCGAAAGAGCACAACAGTGAAACGTAACACAGGATTAAACGCGAAAGGAATAAGGGCGAAACGGAACAATCGGGAAAAGGAATAAACGCGAAGGAATAAGCGCGAAAGGTTTAAGCGCGAAATGGAATAAGGGCAAAAGGAACAACCGCGAAACGGATTAAGCGCGAAACCAAAATTCAACACCGGAATAAGCACGAAAGGAACAAGCGCGAAACGGATTAATCGCGAAACCAAAATTATAAACCGGATTAAGCGCAAAAGGAATAAGAGCGAAAGGGATTAAGAGCGAAACTAAAATTCAAAACGGAAATAAGCGCGAAAGGAATAACCGCGAAACGGATTAATCGCGAAACCAAAATTGAACACCAGAATAAGCGCGAAAGGAATAAAAACGAATTTGATTAAGCGCGAAAGGAACAACCGCGAAATGAAATAAGCGCGAAAGGAACTACCGCGAAAGGAATTATAGGGAAACGGATTAACCGCCAGCATTCAAACCGCGTACATTCTCCTCTTTTGTAAAATCCTGGTGTAGGCTGTGGGGGGTGATACCTGGCTCTGGTTGACTTGCCAGTCTAAGTTAGGAAGGGACCACTAACGGCCCAAATATGCACTATAAAACTTTACCAGAGTAATCCACATCAAGTGAAATGGATAGATAAATTCGTTGAGAACACGTGAATTTTTCTTAAGGAAAAATACATGCAAAATGCAAAAATCCGCCCCTTCTTATGAGATCCTTCTCGTTTGTGTTTGTTATCGTCTCGGTTCCGACTCAAATGTTTGTTACAACAATAAGTTGTAAATGTTAGATTCATTTTGTGTTAAGTAAGGCTATAAAGACTGGATCTACAGTATAAATAGAAATATATCTGAAAAATAATTAATCTGATGAACGTACAAAGTGGCGCAGGAAGATTTTCATCGGGGAAGGGTACAAAATGCAATCTACACCTCCATAGATATTCATCGTGTTGAGCTTAGAGGGATCGAGAAATAATTGATAATTTGAAGACTAAATAATGGTTCATTAATACACCATTTTTACACATCTTGATGTTGATATATTATATCAACAGCGGTATTTAATCATTACCTCAGCTTGAGTCAACGCTTCATGAAAAGCCAACGTAGGGGACTGATTGTGAAGATGACATTTAGAAGGTCCTGCAGAAGTAAATATTTCAATCTTAGATTCTATCGACCTTTCGGACAGAAAGTTCACAATGCTCACAGCAGCTATTACTGCCACAGCTAATAGCCACAATCTTGACAGCCGAACACTATAAAATTCCACCTCCCCGCGGTGGCGCAGTGGGAGCGACCCCGCCTTGTAATCAAGGGGTCCCGGATTCGATAACCGGTGAAGGCACATAGTGGTTCGGATTCCACTTTATACTGTAGGTCCAGTCCTGATTAGCATAGATTCTCATAAAGTGGACTTAAAACAACAATTCAACTATAACGTTCCACAGTAAAGCACAAGCGAGCAGCCCATCAAGAAATCATTGACAAAACGTGTGCGTGAGGAAGTTTGTAACACCTAAAAACTTCCCTTAGTCTTGCACTGGGATAGTACGTTGGTGAAAGCTCGAACAAATCAAACGAATCTGAAACAATTGTGGATAGACTGTCACCTGTTACAGGTTATGAAGTTGGCAAAATACTACGTGCTGCAAAGGTAAGTACCATCTGGTACAGGAGATGTACAAGGAAAAGAACATTCAGGAGCTAGCTGCTCTTTTGGGGTTCATGACATTGTATGCATGAGTTTCGATACAACAGCTTCTAAGACAGGACGATGAGAGATATCAGCACAGCATTCTGTTGCAACAATGTATTGCAAGAAATTTGTTCTATTTAGCTTGCAGGCACCATATACACAAGCTGCAAGAATCAAGTTGGAGGCCCATTTTGGGGTATTTGGAACTGTCCTGGTTAGATATAAGGTATCTTCGAAGGAAAGCAAGAAATGATAACTTGTCTTAAGGCTTGTGATGAAAACTGGAGTTCAATATGCATGAAACTGACAGACTCCAAAAGCTTAGAAATAAAGGGTCTGTTTGATCTGATTAATTCAGTCTCCCTTTGCATCTAATGTTTGCTACCAGCTAATGTTGATTTCAGGTTCCAATATGAACAGAAGAGCTGGACTGACTCGCACAAATTCTAAGAAGTAGAAACAATCGTTGTCGCTTGAAGATTGTCAACGATAATGTTGAACTTTTAGTGGCTCTTATATCCAACTTTAATGAGTCAATAACAAGGGGGGGAAAGTGAAATGGAGAGCCTAATTCAGGTCGTCGGGCACCATGGAAGTCATGTTTCAGACGCTTAGATTTGGATTTTATAGCAGTTGATTTTAAAATGAGCACCGACTGAATATTTAAATTTATCTAATTTCTTTTTGTAATAAATTGCAATTCTGTTGTAAATAATTGTAGTTTTGTGATAACAACTCATTTCATATTGCAAATAGTACAATTTCTTGATAAATTATTTAATGTTGTAAACGCTCCATGTTTCCATATACGTTACATATACGTACATCCTTATGGCAAAACGTCACGTCGCCTGAACGACCTTAATTTTTTTTCCAATTTGGCTGAATTTTTGCACTAAAATATGTTCATGGGAAAGGAACAAAATTAGCAACTATGCGTTATTAAATTCGAAAAAAAATTAACAACACGCTAATATATATATATATATATATATATATATATATATATATATAGATAGATAGATAGATAGATAGATAGATAGATAGATAAAGGGGGGATGGATTATTTCTGCAGGAATCCCTTCGGGACTTCGGGACGTGCAATTTTTCCACAGTGCGGAGTTTTGTCCGCTTCCTACTTTGCCCAGCCCCATAAGAAAAAGTCACAGGGAGTGAGGTCTGGACTTCTGACAGGCCATTCGTGAGGTCCTCGTCGTCCCAGCCAACGTCTCGGAAAGATTCCATCCCAGGTCGATGAAGGAAGCTTTTGGATGCCATAGGTGACTACATTGAATTCTGAGCTGGCACAAATATAATCCAATTCCATAATGTATATGTACAGAAAATTTAATTGAGATTGGTTATATATTACAGTTACTTAGAGCCTCATAACTACATTTAAAAATATCGTTAATCAATTTATAGCCGATGTGTACCACATCTAATCTATTTTAGATGTCATGTATTCGGTATCTTTCAGAAGTATTTTTGTATCCAATACTATAACTTTGCCGTGTTTTGTCGTTTGTTGGATCGCTTCATCCTTTAATGCTGCTCGAGCGCTTGTTGAGAGTAGGGATGAACAAGAAAAACTGGAATCCAGAATTCGGAAAAATTGAAATCCGGATTCGAAAAATTTACTATCCGGATTTCGGAGCGAAAAGGATTTTGGAGGATTGGAGGGAAAAATAATTTCGGAGGCAATTCGGATTTCAATCCATATTTTCAATAATTGTCGCGTGAATTAAACAATATTCTATAATCTGGCACCCAAATAGCCTTTCTTCCACTGCATTTAGGAGACTAACGATATTCTGGCGTCTGACGTGGAGCTTGTTTTGTGGTTTTGTGATCTGCAAATGTGTGTTTATGATTTTTCTCTTCGTCCCCTTCATCTTATTACAATTCATCCTCATCTTCGTGATTAGCCAAAAGTGGAAGTATAGCAAATTTAAATAAAAGAAATAAATAAAACCAATAATGTAGTGTGTCATTCAACTAACAAAGTATGGGCTATGATAAATTCCTTCTTAATTTAAAGGGATAAGATAAAATATCTTCTATACAAAGCAAAGTACACAGTTAGCAATTGAAGAGCATCAGGGATACCAGGGATACCAGGACCTCAATTTAGGCCCTTGGTACCACTCGTGGGGATGGGTTCTCATATGATATTTTTGGAAGGTATGGATGCCTAGAGTTGGAAAATGTGTGTTAGCATGTCAGAACACTTTGCCTTTTGTTTGATATTATTGAATTAGCAATCATAGATGAAAAATAATGTTTTTTTCATATTTAGTTAATTTATACACACACGTAGGTTCATCATAGGATTCATAATAACAACTATTTAATACACAACTTACAAAACCATTTCTAAGATGACTGAACATACATTTTTACATCCAAACAACTTTACAAACAATTGAATGTTGATATCCAAATACGGTTAACACAATTCAAATATAATCCACATTTAATACATTACTTTTACACCTCCTCCCTCCCCCCGTTCCTACGCCACTGAACTTGCATGGATGTATTAAAAATTTTGGGTCCGTCGGCATGAACTTGCATGGCATTTTCAATGCATTTATGTATGTATAAAATTCGAAAAATATAATTCCTACTTACAGTGATTGAATATGAAAAGTTATAATTCACCTAATTTCATAAGTAGCAAGACTTACAATTTTTTGTGACAATTGTGGAAGTATTTAGATTATAAAAAATATATTTAAAAAAAAGGCATGCATAAAATTTAGTCGATCCGATGGGAAAAGACAATGTAATTCGAATGGTAATATTTTATTACAAATAATACTGCTTTCTGTGACTTACAGGCAGTGTGCGAATTAACAAGGGGGATGCCAGGGATTTACCCCCACAATTTTTTTCCCCGGCAGAAGAAACATTTTTTAATCCTTGCCTGGGATGTTTTTATCCCCGTTAAAGAAAATGGAACTCAAAGCATATAGTAGACAATTTCTTAACTATATGAAACAAACACCACCGAAAATCATTCTGAAAAACAGTTCCATTAACCCCTTGCCTTATCTAAAATATAACTAATAATACAATTGTAATGTCGGAGACTAAAATATTCTGACTTCAATTAAAATCTGAGGCTGTAAAGAGGCACTCAGCACAAACAAGTCCAAAACACAGGATAACACACACACACAGCCCCACAGAGGATTATACTGGTCGTAGGTCCAGACGCCAGAGCCTCATTAGTCTTCAAAATGCAGTCCATGGTGTACTGCGTGGAAGTGAGTTTGACAATTGGATGTACTACGTGGAAGGGTCACCCCCTACACCCCACAGATATTTTGCAAAAATCTCACAGATTAACGCCGTTGCTCTGTCCATTGCCAAATAAACTACGAAAGCCTACCGCCATGGCAAGAAGAGTAGATTTCGTCAGCTTTATTCATTAGAGGTACGTAGATCACATTTCTCGCCGCAAGCCAACATTGAGTTGAACACGTAATTGATATTGGTCAAATTTTCTCCTTGTATGGGTTTGTGTTTTCTTAGAATGCAAATGTACTGGTTTCTAAATTACATCCAAATGTACTTAGAACTGGAAGAAAATAGTACAAAACACTGGCAGCATATACAAATTTGCATATCTAAAAAAAAAACACTCCTTCCCCCCCTGGAAGTGAAATAACAAATACGGAAGTGAGTGACCACCCCCCCCCCCCCAATGGAAAGAACTTAATTCGCAAACAGCTTACAGGCTATTAAGTTACAGCAATTACTGCCATATTTAAAAAATAACGAGAGGACGTTTTCACAGCAGGCACTAGAATCATTTTGACTGCCTTAACTATGGATGTGCGGAACGAAAATTTTTGGTCAGGATTTATATAATCCTGTCTTTCGGGACTGAGAAAAAATGCCATTTCCGGACAAGTTTCGCGATGAGAAGCTTTCGAAATTTTCCGACGGGTGAAAATCTCGAACTTTACACACTATACCTTCTTTGTTCGAGTGATTGTTTTTGCACTTCTGGAGTAAAAAGTAATAATTTTAACAAATTTTATACACTTTCTAGGACAAAAAATATAATCCTTTTGGATCCAGATTGTCCTTGTCCCAAGTTTCTCCTCTCGACGCTGAATCTCTAATTGCAAGAAAATTTGCATGTTTTTAAGAGAAAGGAACCAAAACAGGCCAAAACATTTTTGATGAAAGGAAAAAATGTTCCCGGATATGGATCTGATGTTAAAAAATCACAATGGCAAAATATTCAATATGAAAAATCGGAACCAGCCTTGTGTAGCTTGGTCAAAGATTTGCCGAAGTTTAAGTGTACTTTATACATAAGTAGGTTGATCCGCTGCAGCTACAGTTTAATGTGGTATCCAAGTCGTTGAGTTGCTGTGAGTCTTGAGGCAAATAAGCGAATGTGTAGGGTTTGTAACAAAAACTTTTTCAGATGAATTGAATATGCCGTAAAAATCGAAGATATTATTCCGTGTTACTTTGCAGTAAATTTCGTGTGTTTACGTGCTTTTCATTTTTTCATAAAACATTGAAATTAATGAAGAGTACATGGGTGTTATTTTTTGATTGATATTGAATTAGAAACGTAAACAGCAAACATAATTGTATCTATTGTAGTTGCCATTTAAAATCGGGTTTACTATTTTATCACCACTTTCATGCAAAGAAGTACTACTAAAGCCGGTCCCCGTGGCGGAGTGGTTAGCACATCGCGCTACGAAGCCAGGGGTCCCGGGTTCGAATCCTGACCTGAGCATGGATGTTTGTGAGTGTCCATTCATCAATTTCATGTTACAATCACTCATCCCCATCTTCGCAAATTAGCCAAAAGTGGCACAAAAGGCGAAGTAAAATAACTCAATCAATCAGTAGTACTAAACATGAACCTAGTGACTTTACATGTTTGAAATCATTTTATAATGTCATATCGCAGACACACGCACACACACACATATATATATTTTGTTGCAATTTAGGCTGCACAAGTGCAGAAAAATTCACTAGACTTCCTCAAAGCCTCACTTATAAAGATGCCTGTGTAATTATTTTCATTATATAGCTATATTTTCAATTTACTTTTTATTTTTTGTTGCTAACTGTTATAACAACCTACACATACGTGCTGAGAGTAAGATGAAGCTACTCGCAAAAGGGAGGTAACAGTTCCCTACAAATAGAAAGTATTCTATACATGTCAATGTATTTTGCATTCTAAATATTTGGAACATTTTACACTTTTTGCATTATGATATAGTGTACGAGCTCATTCCTTCTCGGATATTTAAAAACATAATAAACACTGTCGTCTCCTAGCAGGTAGCAGAGAGATATCAGGAAAATTAAAATGTGATCTGAAAATGTAAGGAATGTGCCCCACCGTTAAAATTACATTACACGCTGGACACAGTGGAAGGTCCAATCCTTGTAGCAAGTGTCGATGCGGTAGACGGGTGTGTCCAACATGACAACGATAAAAGAACTACTTCCAGTATTACTAGATTGGTGTAAGTTCCAATCCTAAAAACAAAAATATTGAAGTTTCGCTGGGTTTGAATTATCAAATATATTCGTCATTTTTCTTGTAAGTCGCTTTTAACATGAAATGAAGAAGAAGCGATTTAAAATAAGAGAATTATAAAACCTACGATTACTATGTAACGACCATATGCATAAAGGGTACTAATGAGAACAGTGCATGTCCGTATTGTAAAGTATTGTGATTTTAATTATACCATTAATTTCTAAGACATATGTGAACCTACATTGAATTGCCCTTGTAAATGTTTATTTTTTGAAAAGAAATATAGTCTAAAACTGTCACTTTGTCCGAATATGTGAGAGAAAACAACATACACCACACGAAAATTCCCAACACCTTCCAAAATAAATAATTAACAAACAACCATTTCCAACAGGTTAATGATGTACATTTATTGCTCACATTTTGTGAATGTTGTTAAAAAAACGACGGTAATAATAAAGAAATAGTATTTTAAGATATATGTAGTTAATCTATGAGGGGTGATGGAGTATCCGCGAAAGGGATCAAACGCGAAAGAAAAAAAAAAGCATGTGTTGCTGACCGTCAGTATTTCAATATTTTCTTGGATAGGAATTTCACTTTCGGACCTTCTCTATAATGATCAGCACCACACCCCGGCTCCTTTTTTAAATGAATTCAAAATTGAGATCGCAACTACATCTGCGTTTTCAGATATGTTTACTCTACAGAAAGAGGATTATTACAAAATCTAAAAGCAAACCCAAAATATCTCTGTAGGTATTTCAGGTTATTTTTACATGGGACCCACGACCATAACTGTTTTTCCATGCAGACACGCGGCTGCACAATAGACAAGCGACCGAACGGGTATAAGGCTTCTGAACACCAAGGGGTGTCGTGCCACAAGAAACGTGCCGAGAGGCCACACGCAACGCCTCAAGCATAAACGCAGTATCGGAATAAGCGCGAAACTAAAATTAAAAACAGGAATAAGCGCAAAAGGAATAACCGCGAAACGGATTAATCGCGAAACCAAAATTGAAAACAGGAATAAGCGCGAAAGGAATAACCGCGAAACGGATTAATCGCGAAACCAAAACTGAACACCGGAATAAGCGCGAAAGGAACAACCGCGAAACGAAATAATCGCGAAACCAAAACTGAACACCGGAATAAGCGCGAAAGGAATAACCGCGAAACGGATTAATCGCGAAACCAAAACTGAACACCGGAATAAGCGCAAAAGGAACAACCGCGAAACGAAATAATCGCGAAACCAAAACTGAGCACAGGAATAAGCGCGAAAGGAATAACAGCGAAACAGATTAATCGCGAAACCAAAATTGAAAACAGGAATAAGCGCAAAAGGAACAACCGGGAAACGGAATATGCGCGAAACCAAAACTGAACACCGGAATAAACGCGAAAGGGATTAATCGCGAAACGAAAATTTAACACCGGAATAAGCGCGAAAGGAACAACCGCGAAAGGTATTAACCGCGAAACCAAAATTGAACACGGGAACAAGCGCGAAAGGAACAACCGCGAAACGGATTAAGCGCGAAAGGAATAAGAGCGAGACGGACTAAGCGCGAACGGAATAAGAGCGAAGGAATAAGAGCGAGAAGATTAAGCGCGAAACGGATTAAACGGGAACAGAATAACCGCGAAGGAATAAGGGCGAAAGGTACAACCGCGAAAGGGATTAACTACCTTTCGCGGTAGTTCTGGCGACCCATTGCGAATAGCGACGAAAACTACGGCTGTTGTAAGAAGAAAATGACTCCAGGATTTGTTTTACTTTTTGATTCATATTTCAAGGCTATATTTCTGCATGTTCCGACAGGTTTTCGACTCCTTCCTGCCACCCTTAGACGCATATCGTTACCATATGGTAACGCTCAACATTCGCACACTTTCGTCCTAGAGGCTTCTCTATATTGAGTGTGTAGGCAAATCTATTTCCAGAAGTCGCTCTAGGAAGCATAAAGCTTGTGTTTGAGACCATTAGTTTCAGTCAAAGTAACGACATTATTGTGAAAGGATGTATTGATTTATTTTCATCTTCGATTTTTTTATTCAAAGTGTCATACTCTGGAAACTAAATATAGTGCTTTTATCTGATTGTCTTTCATTATGGAGTTCTGAATGTTTTCAGCATTTAGTAAACACATGTAAGTAATTTAAAACTAATGATGTTTTCTGTTCAAGAATTTCCATCACTTGTTCAATTTTTACTCATAACTGGCGTTACCATATGGTAGCGCTATGCAGATACTGGAACTACAGGCCTTTTTAACAATTACTTCGTCGTCTTTCGTGTGGCTTCTTTTTTCTATTGCTTATAATTTATATGTTATTTTAATAGTATTAATAATAATAATAATAAACATAATAAAAATAATAGATGACCATTTCATGGAACATTTTGTGCCTGTTCAGTAGCTCAGCTTTGTTGAGTCTGTGATTCCGTATTAAGGAAAACATTCCTGCAAGCTATTTATTAGACGTAAACCTATAGGATTTGGTTACAAAGCCTGCCTGCTGCTTGAAAATCTTCCGTGGATGCCTCATTCGTTTTGGAATTTATCAAAGCAAGAGTATAAGAAGATTCCACTGATATTGAAAACAAATTAGAAAGACTGCAGCCCCTCTCACGCAAGAATTTCAGAGTCAAAAATTCTCCCAGCTTGGATTTGGATGGAAATCGCTCTAAACATCATTTCGTGTTGCACTTAAGGGGGTTGCACAAAGGAAGGTTTTGAAAGATGTGTGCTATGCAGGTGGTCCACCAGTAGTGTTCGCATTGGACATGTCAAATATGTGGTTGGACTTCGCGTTCCATGTTTCATACGTTTCTATGACAAGGGCCTCACCGATGACGTACTAGTATCTACTTCGCCTTGTAATCAAGGGGTCCCGGGTTCGATACACAGTGCAGGTACATGGCACAGTGGTTCCGATCCCACTTTAAACTCTAGGCCCATTCCAGATTAGCTATTCTGTGCATCAAGTGGACTTAAAACTTCAATTCAAATCAATTCAAAGTTTCTATGACAAGTGAATATTCAAGAGTGACGTACAATATAGAGAAATCATTATGTACTAAATAGTTATCTGAGAGCCTTTAGCTCAGGAAATGTAAGATTAATGTACAATGGACCTATAATATTTGTATTATATAAAGAAATAACCAAATTTTGAAAGTAATATTAAGGTTAATACAGAAATTTCAAAGTTTTCAAAAATAAATCAATTTGTAGGGGTGAATGTATAGCGTTACCATATGGTAACGAGGCATAATTCGAAAAGGGAGAATGAAAATTTTCAGAAAAATGATTCAAAATCGCTTATTAGTACATAACAACAGATAGACTAAAAACAAGAAAAAAATGACCAAAAATAATTCATGAGTTTAAGGGTTAAAGCTCAAATCGAAGTAAATTATGATAATAATGCTTACTAAACTTGTAGTATTTGAAGTAAGAAACTACAATGCGTTCGTTTTGGCTCTGGGCCGAGATCGCACGTGAACAACTTTGAACAATTCTTCTAACACAGGTTAGTACTCGTTGTGCAATATAAATGTAATTGTCTACATGCTAAAGATATGTGCGTAAATAAGCGAGACGTTACGGGACGGAAATGCCAACATCTGCACCGTGTCACGCGCTATCTCGGCCCAGAGTCAAAGCCAACGCACTGTATTTATGTATGCACATATCTGTTACACTTTATCTTCCCTTTCACACTCGCTGTTTTGATATAAATGTTTAATACTAGCTGACCAGCGACTACCATTAGATAGGGTATAAAGTCCGCTACCCCTGGATGTATGACGTGTTCGCCACTGACTTCAAGTAACAATAAATATTTAAACGTTCTAAAATTATGGAAGTTAGTTAGCATGGCCATTCATGACACTGGAGACTTGTCTTCTTCTGACTTCCTCTTCCCTATACCTTTTATTACATTTTAAAATTATTAGAGTAATGTACATAATTACTAGACCTCGGATTTTTAGGTTCTAAAAAGTGTATTTTTAGGTTCCTAAAATAGGCTCTAAAAACCCAAAAATAGGTTCGAAAAATCCTTAAATATGTCCTAAAAATCTTAAGTTAGGCTCGAAAAATCCTGCAGTTCAAAAGTTCTGAAAAATATTGATTAGGTATAGTCACCGGCAATGAAAATGGGACATCTTTATCATGAAATACGCACTATCTTGCAAAACGTTGTGTGTGTTGCCTGACCCTACGGCGATAGCAGAACTTACCCTTGGAAATTTGCTATTAAAATCCATTCTTCGACGTACCTAGGTATAGTTAGGCAAAAATCGTTGTTCATGTCATCCACAGTCAAAGTCCTCAATTTTGTCTGCGAGGATCATCTTATATGATGATAATAATCTTTCAACAAAAGCATCGTCAGTGGTGCAAACTTCAATGGTGAAATGTTAGTTTGCAAGGCGTGAATGCCACAAATCATCGAAGCGACGCGAAAGTGAGGAGGACAACACAGATCAGAAGTTTGCACTTTGGACTGTACAGGTAACAGTGGCACCAGACATTTGAGCTTCGAAAAATCACCATGGACTTGGAGGAAGGGAAACCGGCAGAGAGTACGTTTCAAACACGTTCGTCATTTAATTGTTTCTTACCAAACAAAGCAAATGCCTCTGTGTGACATAAAAATCCTGTAAAACCTTTAAAAATATATAAAAACCTAAACAAAGGGGCTTGATTTAGGCGCATAAACCTAAAATAGGTTCTAACAAGCAAAATAGATTATTTTAGGCACTATAAAACTTCATCAGTTGTTGCGTTTTTTAATGAAACGCTGACGTAACTAATTATTTCTTACATACCTGTAAAAAAACTAAAATCCGAGGTCTAATAATGACCAGTATCTTTATTTTGTAAATTAAGCTAACTATAGCGAATTTAAGTACTGTCAAAAATATATGTTACACTATCATATGTTTCTTACCTTAAAAACACAACAGAAGCAAAATGTCAAAATTCTATCCTAAGAGAAAGTGCTTCAAATATACGTAGATTACCACAGAAAATGGACAAAAAAGGTTTATAACATAGAATGCTGCTACAAATCCATAACTTTCAGGTAAATACAAGTAAAGTAACTATGAGATATCCCTTTTCTGAAAATCTACAAGACTATATCTACAGAATTTACTGAAAGGGGGTGTTTAAACCCCCCCCCCCCAATTTTCGTAACCACTTCAAACCATTGGTACTGGAGAAACCGTCGATATAGTACATGTAGGTAAAATTGAAGCGATACCATGGTGGCAGAATTTGGAGTACAAGCATCAGAGGTAAATGGGACAGGAAGGATAGTAAAGAAGACTAAAATTGGGAAACGCTGTAAGTGCCAAAAGCGAAAGTGTTGGGAAATCTCATCGTTCAGCACATCAGTCCGAACGAACGTTCACACTAGTGCCTTTTTACACGCACTTTGAACTCCTTAGAAGACTACCAGCCACTTTTCACGTTTACCACATTGTCAAGCATGGCACATTTCGCAGTTTAACGTGGAAACATCGTGTGAAATCTTGTGGCATTTACAGCGTTTACCAATTTTAGTCTTCCGTTGTACAGCGTCTCTCAAAAGCAGGGTTGTTAAAGCTTCAGGAACCCATAAATTCTAATGGGTTGTATTGGGTTGCGCTGCAGGACCGGAACCTTTTTTCTCGCACAATTTAAATTCGGTCCAAGTTACGTATTGGTTCATTGAAAAAAGGTTCCTGGGGCCGTATTTTAATTGTTCCTGAGAAAAGGTTCCTGGACCGTATTTAAATTGATGCGGGAAAAAAGGTTCCGGGACCGAATTGAAATTCTTCCGCAAAAAAGGTTCTTGGACCGAATTGAAATTCATTCTCGAAAAAAGGTTCCTGGACCGAATTTAAATTTATCCGGAAAAAGGTCCCTGGACCGTATTTAAATTGATCCGGAAAAAAGGTTCCTGGACCAAATTGAAATGCTTTAAATATGAAAAGGTTATACACTGTCTAAAACTCATTTACGTTTGCTGATGTTGTCTTCCAGTCAGAGATTGAATTTATTTACAATTCGTAGACCAGGATTGACCGATTAAAAGTTGCCTTCTAAAAATGTAAAAAATGATGCTGATCACATTACCCCCACTCACGACCGGATCAAGAAAGTGTGGGCGTTACCCCCACACCCCCTATACGCCTTCATGGCGTGGTGCTAAGCACAGTAAATAATAATAATAGTAAACGGAGAAGCATGATGTTCGAAACATGGGATATTTCACAGAAAGAATGCGTCCATTTTTGACATACGTGGTTTCTATCAATAGACAATGGAACAATTGTCAGAGAAATTAAGATGGATTTGCTTTTTCAGGTGTTGAGGAAGAAACAGACTGACTGGAGAAAAGAAAGTGGAGTGTTGTTGATAGTGTGCTGGTTAGAGTGCAGAGTTATCATCAACGAGGCCTGGGTTCGATCCCCACCATGGGCAAACTTTTTTGCTTTTTCTAGCAGTGAACAAGTATATTATATTGTTTTCTAGGCATTTTTACGAAAGAATAAACATCAAATTTAATATTTTAATCTGTCCTTTCATTCTTCTAATAGGTTCTCTATCACAATGGATATAGAGATTCTGTATCTTGGCGAAGGATATCTTCTCAATGGTTCCGTAGCTACGATTCTCTAGTCCCTTTCAACCACTTGTCTTATTTATTTACTTTCTTCATATCTACTCACGAAATACCATGAATCTAACGAAAGCACACGGATATAGTTAGAACAAGATACACACCTCTCATCGAAGGTTCCAGGCTCGAATTCTGGATTTTTTTGCGAGGGTGATTATTTCTGGGTGTCTATTTATCATCCTCGTCTAAAAACATTCCTGACTATTCCCGTAATTAACTTAGGGAGGGACCAAAGCTAATCAAATAACAAAAGTACAAAAAATAGAAGACACACCTGAAAGGCCATGTTATAATTTAGGAATTAGCAATCTGAAAATAAACTTTCGGTTTAGTCGACTACTTGAAAAAACGTTTCGTGTTGTCTCGTTTGGAGTGTTTGCTATCGTGTTGGACGAGCATGCGGGCAACCTGAGTTCGAGCCTACTGGAAGGTAACATTTTTTTGTCTAATTTCATCCAACATTATTTATAAAACAGAGGTTTCTCTAAAACCTTTTGAATTACATGCCAGTTCGTATGGTAGCATGCCAGGTGGCCCCATGGTAGCGAAAAAGTTTCTCATCCTCAAGGTTTTGGGTTCGATTCCCGTTCTACTGCACAGTTTTTTTAATAACTCGAGCAACTCATTTTTGCATTCTATTTAATAATTTATTTAAATAAAAGTGAAATGTTATTTTATTTTTAGGTAGAAATCTCTATTTTAGCGTTTTCAATTTTATTTATGAAAATGATTTTTTACGATAATTTTCCACTTTTCTCATCATTTCACAAACATTTACATCTTAAATTGCCCACGTGTTTTATTCAAAAAATATTATGCCTTGCCTGGCGAAAAGTATAAATTTATTTCGAGAAAATGACCCATAAATAAATATAATACTATTCACAAGTAATTATCGTAAAAGTTTTGAAAACAAAATTGAATTAAAAATTCATCAATTCGAATAGCAAATAAAATAGAAATGTTCATTATAAATGAAATGAAATAAATAGTTGCTAGAGTTAAGAAAAAATTTGAAGGCAATCAAACAGGAATCGCACCCAGTACCTTCTACGTGTGAAGCTAACACGCTACCACCACACCACCGGGCCTTCTTACAGTCTGATAATAATATATTCGTCTCATGAGTAACGCTTGCTAAGTTTCCAATCTTGGAAGCGCTTTTTTCTCGGAAATGACTGGCTAATGTAATTGTTGTTGTGTGTCACGGAGTTATGTTTACTGCAACATTTGAGCACACAATCGAAAAATACAGAAAAAAATGTTTTTTCTGCACACCATTACTATTCTCTGAAATAAAAAAATATCCAGAGTTCAAACTCACTTGCTAGTTATACAGTTATGAAAAACGTGCCAGTACCACACTGAGCATGCGCTTCCTCAGGGATGCGAAGGAACCTCGCAAAGTTACAGAAGGTTCTCTGCAGTTCTGACGGTTAGCCGCGGAGTCACGTGATATCTGCTTATCAGTCAAACATAACCTTGTGCATACAGACCAGCACACAGAAGCGAGCGAAGGTATTTCATATGATTTGTAAGCTGAAACAAAAAGTTCCACGGGTTACAACCGACAGAGGTTTGTCTTCAACTTACTATTTTGGGACAGGCAAACCACACTAGACATACAGAGTATAAAGCATACGAGCACATACCAAAAATATGTAAGAGAAATATTTGTTAATTTGATAATTGTTTTGAAATTGAATTTCTATCATGAACAGCAGAAAAGAAACAAAGCCTTTCCTTTTTATAGATTACAATGAATCATTTTTATTTGATTAGGAAACTAAAAATGACATCAGTATTCTCATGCAGTACACACTCTCTAAAACATATTGCTGCTCGTTGCAAAACATTATTTCCACAATCATGAAACAAAATTAAGGGCATTCTCAAGTAAAATTATATTTCTGTAATTATCAATTGCTTTACGGACTCAACGTCAATTTTTTATTGTCTGTTATCCAAATATTATTAAATTTGCAAATACTCTTTCAGTTGGTGGAATGTGCCTGAAATTGAATGCCATATTTTAAATCGTGAAAGTGTCTTCTTTCTTTAATTAAAACTTTTATTTACAATTTAGTTCATCAAACCAACCTGCGTTCTTCTCCCTTGTTTATTTATAGTAATAACTAAAAGCCCATTCAAGCATAGAAAAACCTTTCACTGTTCATAAGTCAGTCATTGTTCTCTGCAGTTTTCAATGCAACACTTAGGCTTTCTTATCGTGCATCTTAGGCTTCACATCAGGGTATGATCATTTTAAAGATGGTTTAAGCGAAATTCTCCATTTTTTATTCTTTCAATATATGATATCAATATCACATTGCAAAAACAGTTATTAATGGTTTCAATGTCATTTACTGGGAAAAAATCGCATTACTTTGGATTCGAACATGCAAACACAAGTATCAAAGTATTTACTTTAGACAGCACTCACGATTTTGAAACGTGGAAAGGTAATAGTTTTACGGAGAATGTGAAAGTTGGTGCGTTGACAGAATGTAACTACTGCCATATTAGCACTGACAACTAGGAAGCGATCTCAATGATAACATGGCTGCATGCTTTTCGCTAATTTTTCAATTTATACACAAATACATCGTCGCTTCGGAACAATAAATGCTTCCATGTAAAGTACTGTCTGCAGCAAGTTTTTTGAGAGCATTTACATAGCCATTTATGCTAGAAAAATGTTAAAGAAAATGCTCCCATCTAAAGCGAGTCTAACGCCGCACCCAGAAGCATGTAGGCACAGCGGTAATTACACGGGTTACTCACCTGACACACCGACGGCAGCGAGTAGCCACTTCCAGGACCAAACGAAGTGATATGTAAACTTCAAGCGACAGTAGCAGAACTGAAAAGAAATTCCGATCAGCAACTCGCCATGCCAAGGAAAAGAGGAAATGAAATAGGAGTCAACGAAGCAATAGACGTCCGCAGGAGTTTTTCCAGGGAGAGGAAAGCAAGGTGTTTTTTTTTCCAGAGGGTGGGGGGGCAAAAGAGGCATATTTTCTCCCATAATAGCGATACCTCCTAAAAAAACACAGCTTCAGTCTGAAATTATCAGGTCCCTTCCAAAGCCCTTATAATAATTAACATAAATTAACTTGACTGAAATGAAATTATGTGTGAAATATATACATTTTAGGTGAACATTTATTTTCCAGGTGGAGGCCGTGGCCCTCCCTTGCTCCCTTCCGGACGCCAATGCAATGAAACGCCGCTCAAAGAAAAAATCACCAAGAAAAACAATCAGTAATGAGATATAACGTCATTTCCAGATTTGCACACATGAACATCCGAAATTTATCTATCAAAAATGTTCTCGTGTTGCCAAAACATAAAATATATTTGTTAAAAAACTAGATAAAAAATTAAAAATGTAATTTCTAAAGAGAAAAATCATCGTTCTCCTGCGGTGGACTCGAACTCGCAGACCCGACTTACCTTAAGTCCACCTGCTCTAACCAACTTTTTTTTTTTTTTTTAAAGGAAAGCCCCCTAAGCGGAAGCTTCCCCCATCACATTCACTCATATCATTTCATTCACATTTCTATTTCAGGACTTTTTCAGGACAGACAATCACAAATACCCATGCCTTACCCGGGACTCGAATCCGGAACCCCTAACCAACTGAGCTACCCAGGAGAACTAACAATGAAAGCTTAAATGTTATTGTTAAAGTGACACATGGTATTTGCACATGGAAAACATTATGGGACCATTTTGGCATTTCAATTCCCGTGTTAAACAGCAGTTTCCCTTTGGAAATAACATGCAAAAACTTTTCTTTTCACTATATCAAAGCATAAATACAAAGATTCAGTTTCCAGTCCTAAGAAATCTTTCTCAAAATTGGTGCAATACCGAGACAACAGCAAGCAAGAATCTTAAACAATGCACCTTAACATTAACAATGATTCAAACTTTCTCGGATAGATGACACTACATTAGCTCCTGCAAATAAGACATTCAAATATGTTTGCAACCGAGCAATGGAATTACGTTAAGAAAACTTTAGAGCGACAAAATTGAAATTATATAATGTACATCAAAGATAAGTTTATTACTACTGAACAAAATCAAGTGTTTTTACAAACTTTTAGAGAGCTTCAGGAAGTTACGGAGTACTTTTGAGAAGAGACTTTGTACAACTATGACAATACTAAAATTGCAACACTTTAGAGTTTAACCAAGGAATAAAAGAGACGTCACTCTACAAGGAAAAATATGAAAAGTCGAAAATCAAGTCAGTCAGTATTTTGCAGTGTGCAGAAATTCTGAGTGCAAATTACTCTCACACTTTAAACGTGTATAATGTTATATAGAGCTACTACAACAAACACAGCGGAACTTTTGTAGTCATATAATTCAAGGTCCGTTCACTTGTTTGTCGCCTGCTTTGGAAGATATGTTCATAACGCCCCTTTTGAGCAAGCTGAGGTGGTTGTAAAACTGTGACGTCATATTTTTTGGCCATCCTTAGTGTGAAGGCAAGATGTGCTAGGAAAAATGTTCTGAGTAAGTGTGTGTGTAACCTCGAGAACAAAAATCTTGATCAGTCTTATCATTTGTTTGTTCAACACAAAACGAAAAATTGTAAAAGCAAAACAACAGAAAGTACTTCGTGTTTTGTCAATATTGTCGATATTTGAACCGCAGGATCCAAAAAATTAAAAGGACAAATACCATAAAGCAAAAGCAATGGATCCAGAGCTGCTCTTTTTTTCAATTCTTTCCAGCACTAACCGTGGGTAAATTTGTGTTTTTGCTTACTTATATTTTTTCTATGCACCATTACATTCCTGTATTCTGTGTAAGTTGTGTTGCGATGTTCTCAATATGTGCTTTTTCTATTAAAAACAAGACCGTTGTATGCTTTACAGTGCTGAAAATACCAGACCAGACGTCACAGAAAGCCTGCAGGGGTTGTAAACATGGGGGCTGGAAAAAAGGCGAGTTATGACCAGACCTTCAAGAGCGGGGGAAACTAGCGGTCTACGGACCTTGTAGTGGAACCACATGGAAAAGAGCCTGAACCACATGGAAAAGAGCCTGCAGTTTTGTTTCCACGTACTCTAGTTGTTTGCCTGTATATGATCGCCCCCGCTTGGAGGGGAGGGACGGAGTGTATCATGCTTCCTTATGGCCAAAGTCGAACGGGTGAAGGAGGAGGTGCGTGGGGACTTTTGGCCAAAGCTTTTTGGTTTGTGGTCGCTCTACAGCACAGCACCCTACGACGTCAGGGATCCGTGGGGTGGTTCAAATCCCGGCATGGGCTTGTACAGTGTCTCTTAAAAGTTTTAGGACAACGACATTTTAAACTAGGCAACCCAAATTACGTAAGGCGCTGGTGGGTTGCGTGTAGAGTTAGGCTCAATTTCAGGGTTGCCATATGCACAATAGATATTTATGAAATACGCGAAAGAAATACAACCAAGTATTATTGTATAAAACTCTAAGAAAAGATCAGTATTACATTTGTCGCAAATAAGAAATACTTTCTACAAGAAAGAAAATCGATTTTCTAGTATTTCATCGCTGATGAGTCTACACATAGGAAAAGAGGAGAGAGGAAACGAAAAGGGACAAAATTGAGAGGAGAAAAGAGAGCGCAAAAGGGGAAGAGGAAAAGTAAAGGAGGGAAGAAAAGATAGGACAGATGTGGATAGAAGAAGTAATTAGGAGAAAGGGAAAAGATGCGAGGAGAGGTGAGAAAAATGGAGCAAAGAGGAGAAGAGATGAGGGAAGGAGAAGAGAGGAGGGAAAGAGATGAGAGGATAGGAGAAGAGAGGAGGGAAAGAGATGAGAGGAGAGGAGAAGAGAGGAGGGAAAGAGATGAGAGGAGAGGAGAAGAGAGGAGAGAAAGAGATGAGAGGAGAGGAGAAGAGGAAGTTTGAGAAAAGAGGAGGGGACGAGAAGAGGGGAGTTGAGAGTAGAGTAAAAGAGAGAACATGAGAAGAACGAAAAGAAGAGGAGAAGAGTACAGTGAGGTCGGAAATCTAAGATAGGAGAGGAGATAAGAGGAGTGGAGAAGAATGGGATGGAGGCAAGAGGCGAGAACAGGAGGGAAGGCGATATGACATATAAACAGAGGAGAATAAGGGGAGAGAAGGAGAAGAGAAGGAGAGAAGAGAAAGGAGATGAGAGGAGAGATGAGGTATTTGTAGAAAATATCGTCTCAGCGTCAAGAATTGATGCATTGATCAAAATATCGATATGAAACATTCAATAATATTTTAAAATGAATTGAGGAATGTTTTAGATCGGTGCGAAATGCCTTTTCGCTGAGTTCAGAGCGAGATAAAATCTGCCACGTAAGACCTTTGATTGTACCTGCGATTATACCACTAAAAACATGAATGTAATTTTCATATTTATGAGAATTATCCAATTTTTCTCCACTTCTCAGTTCGTTGAAATGGAGGTTTTGTTATTTAACATTTCTCCTCCACCCCATCGTTCCGTTTCACACTGCGTGGACAATGAACACAAAGGGATATGTCTAAAAAACTCACGAAGCGGAGGGGTTTGAACCTACGACCATCAGGTTAACAATCTATAACGGTAACCAATACCCTACAAACTTTCGTTCTGGAGAATAGCTGGGAGGAGCTGACCAGTGTGAAATGTAGATGCAACTCTCCTCTTACATATAGTGTGTATACTTGTTTGTAACAAAGAAAACGAAGGTAGTACGAATCGGCGCAAACATTTAATGGAGAATTGCACATGATCAAAACTTTTCATTCGATATTAGTGGAGGTATCCTTGCATTGAACTGGAGTTTGTAAAGGGGTAAAATTAGTATGTCCTAAATTACCAGAAATAAAAATAGTTATTTCATTAATATTTGTCAATGTCTTTGAAGCAGTACAAAATTATCGTTAGAGTATCTTAATTCAGGATCTTATACGTAAAAATATCCCTTTTAACACGTGTCAATTCATTTATTTGTTTATTTTTTTTAGTAAATTCCAGATGCAGAACAATGTAGCCACTCGACACTGCTATTACAAATAATGTTACAATGCTCTTGTTTAATAAAAGGAGAATTAAAAAAACAACACGTCGAAAATATATATAAAAATTGTTGCTTGGACGGAAAGTAAAGGCGTGATGTAGTGCTTTGAGTTCTCGACTGGGCATCTAGCGGTCCCATGTTCGAGTCTCTTTCCGACGTGTTGTACAGGGTCAACGAAGTTAGTAATAAGTTTGTTTTATAGAGCTAACATTGATACACTTGTGTGTTGAATTGTATCTTCTGCAAATATGCTGTATAAAGAAACAAACTGCCGGAGTACTAAGTGAGGCGAGTGTACAATCTTTGTGTGTATCGTTCATCAATTTAATCATAACATCGATCATCCCCATCTTCGCGATTAGCCAAAAGCGACGCATGTCTCTACATGGTAGAGACATCGCCTTTGCCAGACAGATCCAGTGTTGCCAGTTGTATTTGAATAATGCTACACCAATTCTGGCTAGATTGTTCTCTTTCAAAAGTATCACTTGCGCTTGTTGTTCTTCTCTTCACTGTCATAAAAAGAAGCCTTTAAAAGCTGTGTTCTCTTGTATCATTACATGCATATTACAGTATGTGTGCTTGTCAACGGTGGTGTATGGACATTTAATGATATTTTTAACTCCGCTGATACATGGAGGTCTTCAGGATTTTTTCCAGGAAGGGACAAGCAAGGTATTTTTCCAAGGGAGGAGGGACGACGATAATGAGGCAGAATTTCCCCAAAATAATATTACTCCATTAAAAAAAAAAAAACCTCTTCAGTTTCAAGTTATCATGTTCCTGCAACGCCCTTGCAATTTTTCAAATCATTCACAAATACATCGTCGCCTCGGAACAATAAATTTTTCACTTTTTCTGCTTTCAGATTACCGACATACGAACTGGCATGTAATTCAAAAGGTTTTGGAGAGACCTCAGTTTTATAAATAATTTTGGATGAAATTAGACAAAAAAAAATACCTTCCAGTGGGCTCGAACTCATGTTGCCAGCATGCTAATCCGACACGATAGCCAACACTCCAAACGAGACAACACGAAACGTTTTTTCAAGTAGTCGACTAAACCGAAAGTTTATTTTCAGATTGCTAATTCCTAAAGTATAACATAGCTTGGCAGGTGTGTCTTCTATTTTCTGTACTTTTGTTATTTGAGTAGCTTTGGTCTCAGCCTAAGTTAATGTCGGGAATAGTCAGGAATGTTTTTTAGACGAGGATGATAAATAGACACCCAGAAATAATCACCCTCGCAAAAAAAATCCAGAGTTCGAGCCTGGAACCTTCGATGAGAGGTGTGTATCTTGTTCTAACTATATCTGTATGCTATCGTTAGATTCATGGTATTTCGTGAGTAGATATGAAGAAAGTAAATAAATAAGACAAGTGGTTGAAAGGGACTAGAGAATCGTAGCTACGGAACCATTGAGAAGATATCCTTCGCCAAGATAGAGAATCTCTATATCCATTGTGATAGAGAACCTATTAGAAGAATGAAATAACAGATTAAAATATTAAATTTGATGTTCATCCTTTCTTCAAAATGCATAGAAAACAACATAATATACTTGTTCACTGTTATACAAAATTAAAAAAGTTGCCCATGCTGGGGATTGACCCCCGGCTTTGCTGATGAAAGCTCTGGACGCTAACCAACACACTATCAATAACACTACATTTTCTTTTCTTCAGTCAGTCTGTTTCTTCCTCAACACCTGAAAAAGCAAAGCCATCTTAATTTCACTGATAATTTTTCCATTGTCTATTGATAGAAACCACGTATGTCAAAAATAGGCACATTCTTTCTGTGAAATATCCCATGTTTCGCACATTATGCTTGTCCGTTTACTGTTATTTGGACATTCACTTGGAAGTTAAAATTTAGCTTTGTCTGTGTGTTTTCACGTGCATGTGTGTGACAAGAATGATGTGAACGTGTGTTTGATGTTGTTCTAGGTATTATTTTCATTCAAAGCATTATTTGCCCGACCCTGTGGCCGAGTGGTTGAGTTCGCTGCCAGCACTGGCACGCGGTGCATCGTCTCTACGTGCGGTCCGTGTTGAGCATTTACGTGTAAGCGAGTAAAATTCCGGTTAAGTCTACCTTCTGTGTTCTGAACAATGTCTGTACGGCGAGTGAATACTGTGAAATTGGTCTTCAGGAATGTGCGACAAAACCGACATCGATACAACTGCATCGGTGGATACAGCAGAATTTGTCACTAACAGAAGATCAAGTGCTTAGTATTGAAATCGATCAATATCGTAAGTGTGTGTTTATAAAGTTAATATCGCGAGTGTTAGGCGAGCAGATAATATTAAGATCGGGAGGCACATTAGTATACACTGATGACAATGGGGAGCATGAGGTAAAACTGGAATGGGCGGATCAAAATAGCGTAATTGTGAATGTACATGTAGTTCCTATGGAACTTCCAATGGACGTTCTACAACAGACACTGACAACATATGGTGATGTGAAATATGTGGATGATGAAAAGTACACGGATGAACATATATACCCTACGCGTACCGGTACAAAGCGAATTCGCATGACGCTTAAAAAACCAATTCCATCGTACATCACTATCAAAGGTGATCGATATTGGGTAACGTACTTTGGTCAAAAGATTACGTGCAGGATATGTGAATCTATAGAACATCTCTCAAATTGTTGTGATAAGCGTAGAAAACCAGGAAGAAGGACAGCCTCAACATATGCGGAAGCCATCCACCGTTCACCAATCAATATTGATGCAGCAGAACAACCACTGCCATACCAGCCTACAAGTTTTCAATTACCCAAGAGAACCCTGGACATAGAAATGAAAGAATCCCCACAGAACCCAGATGTAAAAGAACCCGAAGGTGCCGCACAGACGCCACTGGATCCTCCGACGAACAAAGTTTCATCAGAGAGAGCAGCAAAGGAAACTTCCCATTTGTTAACAACAGAAGGTCAAACTTCGTCATGGGTCGCGGAAGTTGAACGCGAGGAACTTTCGAGTAACTACCAGGTCACGCCTGAAGCCTCGATTAGTGATAAGATGGCCCCTCCCCTCCCCGCGAACAGCTGTGTATCGGAAGGTGAAAAGAGCCAAGCAGGTGATGAGCTTTCCCTGCCAGGCGCTTCCTCGCCCACAACGACCTTGAAACCAGCAGAAGGAAAGGTGAGTGAACAACATGACCAACCTAAAATTGCTCCCCCCCCCCTTCCCTCGTCACAGTAGCAAGAAATGGTATCAGGAGATGACTCCCAAACCGAAGAGGAATCCACAGATGATAAGCAAGTTATGGACAAAGGTCAACGAAATAGAAAAAAACCGCACCAGTTCACGACTGAAAGCGGTAACAGAAGGTAAGAAAAAGAAATGTACAAGGATGTCTATAAGCCAGCAGTCCGTCATACACAGCAGGAAGACCCAACAAAAGTGAAATGTTAATTAGATGTGGGTTCAGATTGCCTTTCCCTCCCCCTCCATTAGGTAGTTAGTGTAAGGAGAAATGTTTGTTTATGTTTTGAGATGAGAGTGATTTACGGGTGTAGTCCGCGACATAAATTTGCGTACTTTCCTAGTGTATACAGTGTGATGTTATATATTACATGTTAGAGAGTTACAAGATGAATATCGATATAATAACAGGTAGAAAAAATAGTGTAAATTGTGTCATGCACATGAACGATTATCATCATTCTGAAAATACTTAGGACTATGTGAAACGCCCTCCCTTGCCCGGGAAAACAAATGCTACCACTACCTAGATACAGGCGGCAAAATCTCCCTCGGACAAGCGAAATAGCGTTACGGTCCAGGTTAAGTTCGTGTGTAGGAACCGGTGACCGACAGTGCATAGTGATAAGCCATATCGAATAAAAACAAAGACATATGTACTTTCAAATAAACACCTCTTTACCTGTAGCCCGGAAGCGGCTAGCTGCATACTTGAAAATCACGGGTAGCGACATGCGTGCGAAATGATATAGCCCAAAATTAACATGAAAATAAAAAGTATATTCTATTCATAATCAACAAAAATCAATTTACTACATCTCCCCCTCTTTCACTCTCACTTTCACTCACAGAATCAATCCTCACGGGGTCTTCGACACAAAGAATGATACATGACATGTACAGGTGTTAAGACGATAAGCCCTAATTATTGCATTCTCAATTAATTTTACCTTACTTTTTGTCTAATCAGGTCATTTGTGATTTTGCTCCAGTGCTACTCAAATCCTAGCCAGCCCTTACTTAAGTTCACCTTTTTTAAAAAGAAACTAGTCGGCGCGGTGACAATACATTATTTGATCAGCATAAACAAAGGCGTCTCAACGGCAATTACATTCACGTGGGCGGACGTTTTCCTTTTTACAAGACCTCACGTGGTTCAAACATAACAAATAACCTCCGTTGAGTGACGCAAACATATAGTCTCTAGCAGGCGGGACTTAAACACTTCGCCGCGACGAGCAAATCATATTACCAGGCAAATACTTTTACCAAATAATCACACATGCGGCCTGACATAGCTAGCACTGACACATAAAAAATGAACAAACCTCAAGTAGATTAAACAATTAAGTGGGCGGCGCTTTACTCTTATAGTACGCACTTTAAACAAATACAAAGGAGCACAAACAACAATAAATTTAAGACCATTAAAAAAATATCACAAGGAATAAGAAAAATTGACCTGAGACGAATAAATTACAAATGACAAGCGCGAAGGGAGTTTGATATAAAATTTCGAGTTGAGTGGACGTTTTCAAAATGTTGACGAATTTCAAGGGCGTTCTCTAAATCAATCGGGCCGTCACGTGCTGACAATCACACAGATGAATACATTACCAACTCTCAGCTTCCGAGGTGCATCCTGGCGTCGTTATGGGCGATTGAAAAACACATAGTATTCACGCGAAAGGTTTCCTTGGTCGCGACGATGAAGATGCGAAAAGTGTTCATACTTCTGGTTCCTCGGTTTCTCTTCCCCTCGGGATCGGTGGTCTGGGCGTCGGGACATCAACGTGGCGGCTGGTAGGCATCATCGGCGTATCAATAGGGCGGCGTTCGACGTCTCTCTCTCTCTCCATGGCGGCGGATAGGCATCATCGGCGTATCAGTAGGGCGGCGTTCGACGTCTCTCTCTCTCTCCATGGCGGCGGATAGGCATCATCGGCGTAGTCTCTTCTGACATCGGGAGAATCGACGTAACGCCCTCATCTCTCTTCTTCCTCTAGCCCGCCATAGTTTCCGGTGTTCCTCGTTTCTCAAAAAATTATAAACGGCGTAAGGTGATCACAAAAACACGGTCTCGCTTCAACTCCTCCCAGCGGTTGAGGTAGGCGCACTCGTGTAGACTTACTGCCTATCACACACTGGTGTTCGCAAAACCCAACAAAGTCCACTGTACACGAAGAGGTAGCACGAAGGTGCTCTCGTTACAAGAATCGCGGCAAAACTGTACACGGAGAGGTAGCACGGAGCTGCTCTCGCTACATGGATCGCGGTAAGACTGTGTCTCGAAAAACCATGTCCTTCGTTTTATTTAGATTTTGAAAAAAGACGCTAAGCGTTCGTTGAAGTGACGCTTCCGAAAAGGTCATTCCACTTTGCTCTATTGTCTCCCAACTGGGACGAGCCGTGCTCTAAGTTGAGTTTCTGCGGATTAAGCCTCAGCCTCGCTGTCGCCCATAGCTCAATTGCAAACGGTGTCCACAAACTGATCAATTACAACCGATTTGATCTGGCGTCCGTAATTGTTGCTTGATCGCGACGAAACTCCACACATCCGTCCTTGCACACATGCCGCTGCGCTGGTATAAGTTTCACATGAATCTGACCGCTGGAAACCGAGATATTTAAATGTTTGTCACTACGGTCGAATTTCCTAAGCTTTAGACGCATAACGTGACCCTTCAGGTGCTCACCCTTAAGACACGCGAACGTCTCGTTCCTCCCGTCGGCTTGGCAAAAATCAAGTATGTATTCTTACAAATTAAAACTCTCAACGCTTTGAATCAACACCTTTTTTTACCGCTATGGACAATAATAATAATAATAATAATAATGACGGTAAATCTGACTGTCACAACTAATACTTACTTTAGTGTAATTGTGCTCCAAAAATGCACATTTACGTGGTATTCTTATATACAGTTTTTTATAATATCTTATTGTGCATGAATTACAGCACTCGTCTTTGTACCCTTAATATCAATGGGATCTTGACGCCAGTGAAATGCAAATTGCTTGCGGACTTTGTCCGAATCCACTCGATTGATATTTTATACTTGCAGGAAGTTTGTATTGTAGATTTTAACTTCCTGTATGGGTACGAGGCTATTGTAAACTTGGGGACAAACTGGAGAGGGACGGCAATTTTAATCAAAAGTTTAACAAAAAGTATAGAAATAAAAAATGTAAAGAAATTAGTCGATGGGAGGGGAATTAGTTTTCAAAGTCAACGTTATACTTTTGTTAATATCTACGCCCCCTCCGGACAGCAAAACAGATGGGAGAGAGAACAATTTTACCAGGCTGAGATAGTATACTTACTTCCAAATAATGATTCGTGTATCATCCTAGGTGGTGATTTTAATCAAGTGCTTCGATCATGTGATTGTATAGGAAAGTTTCAAAATAGTTTAGCATTAACGACCTTAATCAGCGATTTACAGCTGAAGGACATCTGGACCGAAAAACGAAAGGATATAGTGTTTACCTATTTCAATAACAAAGCAGGTTCTAGACTGGACAGATTCTATACACTTGGTCATACTATAAAATATGTGACGACAATAGATGCTTTGCCGGTACCTTTTTCAGATCAAATAGCAATCAGAATGAGTATTAATCTACAAGAATCTAAATTAGTTTGGGGTCCGTCCAATTGGAAAATGAACTCTGCCCTACTTCAACAGCCTAATGTTAATGATATGTTTGAAGAAAAATGGAAGTATTGGTGCCGGCAACAAAAACACTATACTGATTACAATACGTGGTGGGTAAAATACGTAAAACCTCAAATTAAATCCTATTTTCAATGGCTAGGGAAAGAGAGTGCACGTGACCGGAACTTAATGTTGAACTTCTATTACAAATGTTTACATGAGTTATGTATGCGACCTGATGTCACCGGACATTATCCACAGATACAAAAATACAAAGCACAAATCCTTACGTTGCAACGGCATCACTTGGAGGGTATAAAGATAAGAACTACTCATGCGTCATCCTTGCAAGATGAACGAACCTCTTTATTTCACTATGTACACACACAAAAACAAAGGCGAGCTCTTTTGATAAACAATATTGTCGATTCCGAGGGAGATACACATAGAACTCAACAAGGTATATCACAGGCGTTTTACACGTATTATAATAATTTGTATACTGGTAAAGAAGTAGATCAATTGGCTGTACAACAATTGCTCACCTCGGTAAATAATTTTTTGACGGACGAAGACAGAACTTTGTTAGACAGTGACGTCACTGTCGAGGAGGTGTATGAAGCACTGCGTACTTGTAACGTTAAGCGCACTCCTGGCAACGATGACATAGGCTACCAATTTTATATACGTTTTTTTGATATTATGAAACATGAATTGGTCAAGATAATACAAGATGCATTTCGAAACGAATGCGTGCTTCAAAATGAAGGTATAATTGTACTGATTGCCAAAAAAACGCGTCCGAGTGCAGTGACTGACTTTAGGCCCATTACTTTGTTAAACTGCGACTATAAAATTATGGCCAAAGTCTTGGCTAATAGACTGAAACCTATATTATCTTCTTTACTCAGTTCACGGCAAACAGGTGTCAGTAAAACTCAAAATATATTTTCTACGGTGGCGGGTATACGTGATATAATGTATTATTATGAAATGCAACAAACCGCAGCTTGTATACTATCCTTTGATTTTACAAAAGCTTTTGATCTTGTAATTCACCAATATTCGTTTGAAGTACTTCGAGCCTATCGCTTCAGTGAAGCCTTTATATCTGTTTTGCAAAGTTTCTTTAGAAAGGCAACCTCCCGTCTTCTTATCAATGGATTCGTGACTCCTGCAATACACGTGACGAGATCCATTCGCCAGGGGTGCCCCTTGAGTATGCTTCTCTTCGCTTTGACCTTGGACCCACTACTTCGATATATTCAGTGCCGATCCCCACCGGCAGAGAGTGCTTTCCTTGAAAAGCAAGTGTTTACATTCGCAGACGATTTATCAGCTTGTGTAACAACAACGAACCAGCTCCAAAACATACTAAATGCAATGTGTTTGTATTGTTCTGCCAGCGGAGCGGAAGTTAACATGACAAAATCAAAGGCTTTACCTGTTGGCAACTGGAAGCAAGACAATACGGACATAAGGATAAAATATGTAAACGAACTCAAAATATTGGGCATCACTTTTCATACTAACGAATCCAGAATGCTGGATCTAAACTGGACGAAAATTGTAAGCGAAATCAGGTTACAGTGCTATCAAATGAGAGGAAGACAACTCAATTTAATTCAGCGTGTTTGGTTCCTACACATTTTTATATTTAGTAAATTAAATTATGTCGCCCAAGTGTTGCCAATCACACAGCAATATCTCCGACAAATAAAGTCTGCTGTGGGATGGTTCATGTGGTACGGACATTTTTTTCGGGTACCTTTCCCGATCATGTGCTAAACACAAATGACAGGTGGTCTAGAACTATGGAATATTGAAAATAAATGTAAGTCCCTATTTTTAGCTAGAAATTATAAATTGTACTTAATTGAAAGGTCGATTACATCAATGTGGTTGCGTATATTTACCGATACGTTTCCACCGCAAAATCCACCCAACTTGTCTCGACTAACAAAGAACCCTATGTATGTACGAATCTTTGTACAAGAATGGAGTTATGTGGAGTTTCCCATGGATTTGAAGGAGAATACTCTGTCAAAATATTTGTATGAACATTTTCAACGACAACTTATTTTGCAGCAGAGTCGAATAGAGAAAAAAATTCCTAATGTTATTTGGTCAAATGTATGGCAAAATCTCCACAAGCCTTTCCTTGACACGGACATACGAAGTTTGTGGTATACCCTGGTGCATGATCTAGTTCCAACAAATGTTCGACTAAATGAAATAAAAAGACTACCAACAAATGAGTGTAGACAATGTGGAGAGGTGGATACAAATGAACATCGCCTCACTACATGTAAAGGAATTTCAGAAATTTGGGCCTTTCTCATTATGTGCCTTGCCAGAATATGTCGTATATCGCCACAATGCTTTCAAGCAAAAACTTGTATATTACCAGACTTCAAATATTTCCCTGTGAAGAAAAAAATGCCATTGTGTGGCTAATAGCACATACAGTATACTATATATATACTATATAGCAAAAAGTTTGAACCAAATATCACCCTATATACAATGTATCTTAAAAGATCTAGATGGAAATAATCTAATAAACAAAATGTCCGATTGTCACAATATTTTGGTAAATATCTGGATGTAATGTAATTGTATGTATACATGTAGGAAAAAAAATCCATAGATGTAAACAGAATAGTGAAATAAAACTTTTTTTAAAAAAAAAGTGGTTAGCACATCGCGCTGCGACGCCAAGGGTCCCGGGTTCGAATCCCAGTCGGGCTTGGTTGTTTGTGAATGTCCATTCATCAATTTCATCATTTCATCACTCATCCCCATCTTCGCAAATTAGCCTAGAGGCACAAAACGCGAAGTAAAATAAACTAAATCAAATAAAAAAAAAATCATTCAAAGCATTACTATAATTGTAAAATATAGAACTTAGTGTAATGCAAGGAGTGAAAATATAAATCCAGTTCAGTTCTAAACAACATTAATTAAAGGAAGGTAACGTGGACCGAGTATTATTCCATGTCGAGAACACGTGACATTAATCCCGACAATCTTCATCTCGTATTTCTCTTTGGCATCACTGCTCAATTTCCCAAGATGAACACCCTTGACTGGTATACAAGCCGCAGAATTACAATGCTGTTTGGGTTGTCTACTCACAAGGCGCTAGGTGGTCAGACACCGAGAGCTTGCTTCAGTGCTTCTTCAATAGGGTCGTTAAAACCCAGCAGTGTCCAAGACTGTACATTGTACATAACGAAATGGACTATATTAGTGTGGCGTCACATTGAGTTCAAACAAACCCGTCACTTGTTGTTCCGCCATCCGTTCCAAGAACCGCAGCCAATAGGAGCCTGCTGTGTTCCCAGCAGATATCACAACAGGGACAGAAAGTGTTGCTACAACCAAGAGCAGGAACTCGCGCGGTAGAATGGGACTACATGGAGACGGGTAACGTGACTGCAGCGTTTGCGTTTAGCCCATTTCTACCTTGTATCTTAGATTCTCGAGACAGCCAGCACCTGAATTAATCTTTCATGCTAACACGTGGATACTTGTTTATCATCAGGTCCGTATTTGATCCAAGTTGCGTATTGTTTAATTTCAATACGGAACTTGGACCCTATTTAAACTGATTCTGAAAAAAGGTTCCTGGACCGTATTTAAATTGATCCTGAAATAAAGTTTCCTGGACTGAATTTAAATTGGTTCGGATAAAAGGTTCCCGGACCATATTTAAATTCATCCGGAAAAAAGTTCCTGGGCCGTATTTAAATTGATTCAGAAAAAGGGTTCCTGGACCGTATTTCAATTCATTCAGAAACAAAGGTTCCTGGATCGTATTTAAATTGATCGGGGAAAAAGGTTCCTGGACCAAATTGAAATACTTCACAGATAAAAAGGTTCTTTACGGTTCAGAACCCATTTACGCTTGCTGATTTTATATTCTGGACCGGAATTGAATTTATTTAAAATTACTGGACCTTTAACAACCCTGCTCAAAAGTCTTAGGACAGCGACATTTTATACTAGGGAACCTAACTTACACAAGGCGTTGGTGGATTGGGTGTAGAGTTAGGCTCAATTTCAAGGTTGCCACGTGCATAATAGATATTTATGAAATACGTGAAAGGAATAACACCAAGTATTATGAACGTAAAAATATTTAAAATATCAGTATTATATCGCAAATAACAAAATGCTCTCTGAAAGAATGAAAATTGATTTTCTAGTACTAATGGCTGATGAGTTGAGCCCGAATTTTTATGTAATATCAAAGTACAAAATATGTATTATCCAAAGGATATGTAGCTAAATATGTAGTATCATAAATCATGTAATATTAAGAATAATCGAGTATCCAAGCTATTTCAAGAATTCTGCTAGATATTTATTTTATTTGAACATATTCAACGTAATTTTAAAGACATAAGTTGTTCAAATTAAAATTTGTATCAAATTTATAAACTCAAGAAACCAATTTTTTCAACTATTAATTACTTTTCACATCCCAAATTATTGTAGAATATGTAAATATGCAAGATAGCTCTTCGTATAGTGCGATTCATGACTAGAACAAAGTGCGGAAGCCAGTTGACAATTCCAGTATCCAGAAGCTACTCTGTCATAATGAATGTCATAATCTAATAGAAATAAGAAATGAGGCTAGACTTAGGTGGTTAAATAACTCTGATGATACAAATTTAAGCAATTATAATAGAATAAAGAGAGAAGTTAATCGCACGTTTAGAAGTAAAAAAGATATTACTTGAAAATCAAAATTAAGGAAATTGAAACAAACAGCAAAAACAAAAATACCAGAGATTTATATAAAGGTGTAAATGAGTTTAGAAAGGGGTGGCAACCTAAAGTAAACTTGATAAAAGATAAAGACGGTGATTTTCTAGCTGACCCAAGCGATATTCTAAATAGATGGAAGAACTACTTTAATGATCTTTTAAATGTCCATGTTGGAGATAAATCAGAAGTAAATGAAGTCCACACAGCAGAACCTTTAGTTCCAGAACCTAACTTGACTGAACTTAAAGATGCTATTAATAGGCTAAAGAATAACAAAGCACCTAGCATTGATTTAATACCAGCTGAGATAATTAAATATTGTGGAAATTCGTTAATATGCCAAATTCACAAATTAATTTGTTCAATATGGAATAAAGAAGAGATCCCTCAACAGTGGAAATAATCCATAATTGTTTCTGTGTTTAAAAAAGGTGATAAAATGAACTGCAATAATTACTAATTACCTTGAAATTTCTCTACTCTCAACAACATATAAAATATTATCTAACATTCTTTTAACAAGACTAACCCCATAAAAAGGTAAAAAAAGGTAAAGTGTTCCCCTGCGCCCAATGAACTCGCATAATTTCGTATAAATTACTCATTGACATTGCTTATTACGGTGATTAGATCGTACCAGCGATAATTTTATGAAGTAAATCAGAGTACAACTTTCAGTTATTCAATTAGGCAAAGTACTTAACCTTCAGATTGTACGACACTATAAATTGTCGATGTAATTATATAACGGTGATCCAAGTTAACCTCAAAATTAACAATGTAAAAATTGACCTAATAACATTCAATTATAACTGCATAAAGGAGTAGTGTTTTTCGTCCAGGTTTAAGCTCCTACCTGAACATAAGATACCCGGAAACGGAAAAGTGAATGTAAAAATAAGAAAAGATTTATCAATGCTACTGTCTTTAAACTTCACCCGAGCTAAATTTGTATTAATTAATGATGTCTTTTGAAATGCCGAAGTATGCGTGAGAGAGTGAATTTAAGAATGAAAGGGGCATTAATGTAAGTGTTTTATGCATGTGCTCTTATATAGCAATTACATCATATATAGAACTAACCCTGTGGTGTGTAATTTAATCTACCCTTTGCAATCTCTTGGGCTCCAACTGATGGCACTTACCCTGGCACAAAAGGTAAATATGTTATTAATGATTGCCTTTTGTTTATTTGTTTATTCGTTTCTTGTTGGTTTGCATTACCCAGGTAATGTACAGCCAGAGCGTCGACAGGCACAATTAAGGTAGACGCCGTTACATTTCCACTGCGCTATCGTATCCACCCAAGTCGGACACAGATAGCTAAATGCTATACTTTTTTGGGAGTGCATACATTGAGATTTAAAACTTGGCCATTGTATATTTTCATTGTTCCTCATAACTGAATTATGATGGAATTTTCATTGAGAATAAATAACTACTGTACGAACATGAATGAGCAGTCTTCTATCTTTTTCTTTAACTTAAGAAGTGCGCTATCTATCCCCTTTAACTAAAGAACATTTAACACAATTTCATACCAATAGCAATGTTTGTTTAATGTAGTTTCTCTTTCAGGCGTTGTGACATTCAAGGACGGAAGCCAGGGTTTTCCTAGGAACGAAGGATTCTTCCAGGACTGCCGCTTTGTGAGGAAGAAGAAGTGTCCAGAAGTCATCCACAAAGCACAGAAGGTCGCTATGATGGCTCGTGTTCAGTGCAAAACCACAGCAGTGGATGATGCGCTTTGAATAAAGAAAATTATGTTTACGAAACTTATAGTATTTGGAAGTAATAAAACAACTGCAACAGAAGAGGATTGTGTTTTTATTACACTCATGACATTATCACAGTGTCATTTTAGCTAAATATATATACAGGGTGGCGCATTTTTATCTACCAACTTCAAATGACAACGAAAAGACGGCGAGTGTTTGTAGTAACTTTATATGGTTATGAAATAAAAATATATTCATAGGAATTTAATACAGTGTATAATATGGACTATACAGACATAAGTGCATCTTGAAAATAACACACACGAAATATACTAGTCCTTCTGCTTGAATGCACTGTTCGAGGTGATGCGGGAAGGCTTTCATGACGCCCGTCTCGACATGTCATGTGGGATAGCGCGTATTTCACGGCGACTGACGGTTCACAACATTATCCGTGGCTTTCCACTGTTTAACCCACCTTAAAATCAGTGTTGCCACATGAAGGAAAATTTTCCTTTTGAAAGGGAAATTCTAATCGAATTTTAAGCCAAAAAGGGAAAAAGGAAAAGGGAATTTCCATAAAAAATACAAAGAATTCAGGAAAATTTGAACATATTAGACTGAATAGTACACATTATGTTAGGTTCTACTTCCACATTTACAATTTTTTGCTGGGCCTCCCCCATGGCGCAGTGATTACCTTGTAATCGAGGGGTCCCGGGTTCGATACCCGGTGGAGGCACAAGTGGTTCGGATCCCACTTTAAACTGTAGGTCCAGTCTCGATTAGCCTTACTGTGCATAAAGTGGACTTAAAACACCAACTCAAAGAAACAAACAATTTTTTGCTGCTGTTTCTTATTCCACTCCTACATATATTTAAATTTCCATTTTGATTCTTACGTTGCTTGTCTATATCTTCGGTTAATAACGCAATGAAATGGGTTGTGGAACAAACACAATGGTACATTCATTCTTCGCCAAGGTTCGAACTTGAAACCTATGGATCAGTACTTAAAATAAGCTATTATTATTATTATTATTATTATTATTACACCTACTTTGTTTTAGTTGAAGGAAAAAAATAGTCGCAGGAGGGAAATTTTAACATCAGATTGTGGCAACACTGCTCAAAATGCTGTGTGTCTCTGGAACGGCTGCATAGCGATCTCCATTGTTCCGCCGCAGTGGCCGGTTTCTGTTTGGATGAAGGCTTACACAGCCGCAACCCGAGTCTGCATCGGACAACGCTCCATGGGATACTAATTACCCGACTCCTAACTCTCCACGGATGTAGGTATGCCACACATGCATTTTGGCAGGGTTGCCTACTTAAATTGGTAGATATAATATGCGTCACCCTGTATATGAACTCTTGTTAATGCAAAGCTTTGAATAATCTTCATGATTTCCACGTTATACAGTGTGCCCGTAAAATAATGGTGGGGTTTTAAACACTCATAGTTTTGGAACAAAACATGGTAGAAAGATGAACTATATATCAAAGCAAAGAGAAACTCTCCAAGTTTATGTATGCGAAAGCTTACGTGCTGACACCTACAGGCACGAGGGGTAACGCATGCACATTGTGTTTCAAGGACACGCAAGCTGCACGAGCTTATTAGTCAGAGTTATTGGCCCCTTCTATTTTCCTGAACAAACAATAACGGGTACCACCTTCCTGGATATGCTACAAGGGTATGCAGTGCCCCAAATACCGGAGAATTCCATTTTTCAGTAAGATGGTGCTCCTCCACATTTTTCCACAATCGTGCGGAATTTTCTTAACGAAACATTTTCTCAGCGATGGGTCGGACGAGAAGGGTGGATTGCCTGGCCCCCACGGTCTCCAGACCTTACATCCATGGATTTCTGTTTGTGGGGTTATGTCAAAACAAAAGTGTTTTCCTGTCAAGTTCGAAACCTGGACCATTTAAAAGCAAGAATCACTGAAGCTGTTCCGTCTATCGCGCAGGATTTTCTCTGACGTGTATGGGAAGAGACTGAATATCGTCTTGACGTCTGCAGGGCAACTAAGGGTTCACACATCGAAGTCCACTGAACAGGTAAGAAACGTGGAGATTTTCTCTTTGCTTTGACGTATCGTTCATCTCTTTACCATGCTTTGTTCCAAAACTATGACTGTTTAAAACCCCCACCAATATTTTACGGACACATGCTTAAAACACCAATTTATATGTAACTCAATTTTTTAATTACGTATTTATTTTCATTTTTTTACATTATGTTATATTACATAAGGTTGTGCAAGCTAAATTCAACCAATGTAAGAAACTACAACTAAACTTTTCATATGTAGAGTGGGATGCATAAATATTACAAAGCAAATTGTCCATCACCATGTTCACTCTTCGTCGTCGCCTTGTAATCAAGGAGTCCCGGGTTCGATACCCGGTAAAGGCACATGGCACAGTGGTTCGGATCGCACTTTAAACCGTAGGTCCAGTCTCGATTAGCCTTACTGTGCATGAAGTGGACTTAAAACACCAACTCAAACCAAACCAGAACCATGTTCAGGAGTGGAAACAAAACACCAAACAAGCTGCTGACAACCTCTGCACCAGAATAGGTAAAAATCAATTCCTTAAAAACGCGTTGGGTGCAAGAGAAAAGAGTTGTGGACAATTTGCCGTACAACACGTTTACATCCCACTGTACAACTTATTTCAAAATTGAAATCATATCTGAAGTATTTTTGAAATTGTAGTAAAAATTCATTGCAGTTTCGATACAAGTGTTTTGAGTAATATTTTTCAATAATTGATACAGAAATTCTACTGGTGCTGAAACCTGAATGTTCCTCGCCCTTCACCCAACTTCACCATTTCTCACCATAATTGAACGGAAAGGATAAGGGAATCGGCCAAGTGAATTTGAAAATTTTATTCCCAAGTATAGATATTTTTAATTGCTCATTAATATTTCATTGTTGTTTATTTTATTCATCTGGTAGTTTTTAAGAATTAAAATATAATAATTTTTCAGTAAATTCAAATAAAACTTGTATGAAGAAACATCAGCAAAATATTCCTGAAGCAGCTCATGATCGATATTAATGACAAGTGAACGTATATTAGAAATAAAATATTCTGCAGTTGTATAATTGTTGAGGATTTAGTTATTGTTAAATGTAAGAATTGAAATGCGCATAATTTTGTTCTAACTTAAAAGTAAAACAGTAATTATTATCCCCATATTCCACCAAATATTAAAAAAGAATCGTACGCTGTGAATTAGTGATGTGCCAAGCATTTTCGCAATGGGGTGGAAGATATTACATTAAGTGATGGAGTATGCTTTTTTAAAGGAGTCAGTACTATATTTTGATATCTTTATTTCCCTTTGGTAATCTGGGTCTAAGGCGGGTTATGATCTCACAAACCCTCTCCTGTGAAGAAAATCCTTTATGATAATAGGGGTATAAATTACCTATTCACAGTATCACACTGTTCTATTACATGTTTATAATGAAAGCTGCAAAATAGCTTTTGTGATTCCTCTCTCATACCAGATACATATAATTATATCGTTCACGAGAGTATATGAAATGTGTACAGGCTGTAGGCAGTGGCGGCGATTGGGTTTCAAAACCGGGGGGCAAGGTGGCACAACTGGGGGGTCAAAGACAGTATATTTCCCTTTGTAGATAAGATTTAGCATAGTGTGGGAGCAAAAGTGGCAAAAAGTAGGAGGGCAACTGCCCTCCCCTCGCTCCCCCTAATCGCCGCTACTGGCTGTAGCAGCTAAAAGTTTCGAACTGCTTTGATTAGATTGTAATGCCAGAGATCTCTCAATAAACAATTCCGTTACCATCAAGTTCAGGATTTTATTGATGCTGAATGTCGAATTTAATGCATCCTACAGGAAAAATTAGCAAGATTTTCATTACAAACTAATAATAATAGCCTAGTATTTAAAGACAGGTTTACTGATACGGAACTGACCGAACAAAGAGCACCTATAGTCTCCATCTTCTAGGAATTTACACTCTTAACTGTATAAAAATAATGATCAGAAATAAAGTTCAAGGAAATAAAGAAGGAAATTTATCCACCACACTCTAACACATCCCCTAAATTTCCTCAACACCCCATAAAAATCTTGCATGTCAGATTTTTCAAAATATATTTGTAATTTAGCGTCACCTTTTTTGCCACTTTTGGATAATCGTTTATTGAGAATCGCACGAAGCTTCGCCTTCACAATAACTGAGGGAAATAAACAGCGAATTTGAATCAAATTTTGCGTTAAGCTTGAACGTTCGTCCATGGAAACTATTGTGATGATTCAGAAGGCTGCAGCGAAAATAAAAGTGTGGTAAAAATGCTTCAAAGATGGTCGGGAATCTGTTGAAAGTGATCCGCGTTCTGAAAGGACGTCAACTAGCAGAAGGAGTATGTTGAAGATAGGAAAGACATTTTCTTCAAGAGTATAATGTTTAATAACGGCGATAAGATTCCTCTATCCTAAATTTTCTAAGTGAAATTATAAAATATAGAGGCATGGACTTCTTGAAGGGAGGCAAGGATGGCCACATCTCCCCTTAGAAACAGAATGTCCTAAAATTACATTTTCACATGAATAATTTGATTTCACTCATAATAATTTACATTAATTATTATAATGGGGATGCAGGAATGCGATAATTTCAAATTTAAGACGTGTTTTTTGAAGGAGCAGCTCTATTATCGGGGTAATATGCCCCATGGAAAAATACCTTGCATGATTGAGGGGGGGGGGGGAGCATTTGCTCCCCTTGCCCACCCGTGCGCACGCCTATGGTTCTTTGGTAGAACTAACTTCATTTTCGGATTTCCTGTGTCAAATTCATTAAGAAAACATTCACAGTTTCAAAACAGCAAAATCATTGACATCCAGAACTTGCTTGTAGAGTCAACACTTCTTTCTGAAAACATGTCTATGGCGTGTTGCCCTCTCATCCGTGTTTCTAAGAAACTGTATGATATACAGTAAAGTAACTTCATTTTCGGATTTCCTGTGTCAAATTCATTCATTAAGAAAACGTTCACAGTTTTCAGTTTTCAAACAGCAAAATCAATGTAAAGCAGTGTTATCTTTGTAAGCGAATCTGGTTAATCAGGGTTTTATTCTATTGAACAGTGGTTCGAATCGTAGGTCCAATCCCGAATAGTCTATCTAAGCATAAAGTGGACTTAAAACAAACTTTGCCAAGTTTTTATGTGCTGTAATGTATTCAAAATGACCGCGAGTATGTTAAAGGAATTTTTAGGGAGTGTTTCCTACCAAAAATTTGTTGTTGTGAAGCATGCTTAGGATGTATAACAATGGCCTTCGTTGCGTGTTTTCGTTATACATGAAGTTATTCATCTACTGACAAAATAAATTCAAATTTAGATTGTTATTAGTATCCCCTAACGCAGTGGTTCGAAAACATTTTTCTCATTGTACCCTTTAGTCGTAACTAAACGTCTAATATACCTTCACTATAGGTTTTCTCCGAACGGTGGGTTTTGGGGAATTTCTTTCGCTGCCTGATTGGTGGGGCGTTTCTGATATGTTGGAGGCGTGTATCTGCAATAGAGAGAAATGGCATTCGGGCTGTATGTGGAAAGATTGTAAACAAGTACACATTAGAGTGAGTGATTTGTTCTTTTAAGTCCACTTTATTCACAGTACAGCTAATCGGGACTGGACCTAAAGTAGGATCGGAACCACTATGTGCCTCCACCAGGTATCGAACCCTGGACCCATTGATTACAAGCCCGACCCTGTGGCCGAGTGGTTAGCACATCGCGCTGCGACGCCAAGGGTCCCGGGTTCGAATCCCGGTCGGGCTTGGTTGTTTGTGAATGTCCATTCATCAATTTCATCATTTCATCACTCATCCCCATCTTCGCAAATTAGCCAAGAGGCACAAAACGCGAAGTAAAATAAACTAAATCAATCAATCAATCAACCATTGATTACAAGGCGACGATGCTACCACTGCGCCATCTGGGAGGCAATAAACATTAGAATCATACCTTTATTACTTTATTCCGTGTTCCTACGTTTACAGTCTTTAAAATTAGTTACAAAAATAAAAATGTCGAACACTTTAATTTTCATATATATTTTCCAGAGTTAATACAAAGAAAGGTCAAAAACAAAAATGAGTTTGTAAAGAAACTGTGAAGCACAATTTTGAAGGTTTTATTGCAAATGCTCAAAGTTTCTCGTGAGAAGAATGTGCCTGCAAGGAACCACCCAACCGGGTTCGATACCCGGTGGAGGCACATAGTGGTTCGGATCCCACTTTAAACTGTAGGTCCAGTCCCGATTAGCCTTACTGTGCATAAAGTGGACTTAAAACACCAAATCAACCAACAAGAAACCACTCAGCTTCTTGGTGTCCAGTTGTTGTGCACTTGAAACTTTCAAGCGGAGATTCGGCTCCAAATATAATCTATTAGAGACTTCGAACGAGTCTTTTGTTTCAAAACATATGAAACAAAGATAAGTGTGTCAGTGACAAAATCAGCCTTATTTTCCTGTTGAGTGTTAAAGCTATGAAGTATGAAACGATGAAGTCTGCTCTACACACCTGCAGCATAAATGTTGTCATGTGGGTATTCTCGAAATTTCTCTTCCGAGCTAATTGCGTGCCCCCTTCAAGTTGGTCATGTACCCCTGGGGCTAAGCAAACCACTGCTTTAGAGTAAAGAATCTATAAATGTGACTTACATTTAAACTTTAGTTATGCTTTCAAAAAGATTAACTGTGAGTTAAAAAGTAACTCTCCAAGGACACAGTTATTAGACACCATTTATTAAAGAGACATTACAAACAATGGCTGCAATACAGCTATTATTCTTGATATTGGCAGCCGGAGTCGAGCTGTTCATCATCTCTCAGAGACAGGAGCCTAGCGACGCCTGAGGAATCTTCTGCGAGCGGGAAACTATTTTGGGCCTCCAGTGTTTATGTCTGAAGGGTGCGCGACCCTTTTCCAGGTCATGTTTTAGCCAAAAGGATGTTGCCATTGTAAACAATGTATTGTGAAGAAGCAAACAGGGAAACGCACCAATCACGGCAGTTGATGGGGTTTGGCAATGCCGGAGGTGGAGGGAAAGATGTGAAGTGTAAATCAACACACATCGGGATTTCCAAATTCCTTTTAGCAGGAGAGGAAGTAACTGAAAATATGTCAATTCCACGCCAAATTTTAATGAAGTTTATCGCCAGTTTAAATACGTCCTGGCTGACAGATATTCTCCGGAAAACCTTGCTCGCATGTATGGAGAAAGAGTAGGGGGATTTCAATTTTCATTAGTCCGAGAATAGTATAATTTTAATAGCCATTTCATTTATTAATGTATTGTTATTAAGTATTTTAAAGTAACCAATAAAGTATTTCTTGATAATTTAACCCTAGCTTACCCGTGCCGTACGAGAAACGTACTTACCTGAGGGCCGGGGCGGGGGGGGGGGGGGATCACAGGCCCACACTTTTATTTATCAGTAAAATTCAAGAAACCATTTTGTTATTGAAGTACTGCGTCATTTGTTCATTATATATGTGAAGTTGTTTTTCATTTTAATAATTACAAAAATTATCATCATTAATAAGAAATAATAACCAATATTACATGTGTGTCACACACATACTATTTTACATTCACTAAAACACGCAGGAAACATAATATTTTTCATTAATGCTTACGGAGGTGTTTATAATGCAACTTTATAGATGTGTAGTTGTTCATTAATTATAATAAATACAATAATTATCATCATTAAAAGCCAATTGTATACTGTCACTAGCATGAGTGTCCCGAATAACACGTAAAGGGTGGATTTGCACACAACAATATACTCTCAATAGGAGAATACGAGTTCATATGCTGTGTCCTACGTGGTATGCTATGGTTTGATGGTAGTAGTATATAACACCAAACCTCCTTGTGCATGGTTTGTTGTCTACGCGTTAACAGAAACGCATGGACGCTCGCATAAAATTTCTGAGGTGGTGGGGGACATCACAGTGGAGAAGTTATGGAGTTAAGCGAGATACACTGAAGGCCGTCATCATAACGTAGAAAAGTTTTAAGGGAGAGTGAAAGTAAGAAATACGAAAGAAGTGATCTAGAATTACAGGAGATGGAATGCAAATCAAGAAGCCAGACACACACGGAATGAAAGTGAGAGATAAAGTAAGAGACGACAGAGACTCTCCTTGGTAAAACGGTGTCTGTGCATGAGAGAGAATAGATAGATAGAGAGAGAGAGAGAGAGAGAGTAAGAACGAAGTAATGAGGTTTTGAGAAAAAAAGACAGAAATAAAAGTGATGAAGAAAACAAAAACAGGAAAGATATAGAAGTCGAAGAGAGGAGGGAAGAACAAGTGGGGAAAATATTTTCCTTACCCCTCCCCCTTCTACTTGCCTACGGGAGCCAATACGCAGAGATTAAGGTAGTGAAACAATGATGCATACAGTATAAGATGACCAAAGGTCCCGTTTTGACCGGGACAGTCCCATTTAGGAGACGTGTCCCGGTCGTCCTGTCCATATATTAAAATATCCTCAGTATGTCCCGTTTTATAAGTCCAGATGTTAGCTTGAAAACTAAATCTAAATTTGTGACATTTCATGCTAAAAGAAAGTCGATGGAATTTTTAAACTAATGTCATAGGAACATTGTTTCAAGTTCTTCATAGTGATTTGTTATTTTTGTTATGTAGCATCGCTTTTCTGGCACTTTTGGCTAACTGTGCGGAAAAATCAAAATGCTATATTATCGTCGAGAAGATTCGAGCAGACAGCAGTTTAGCTTGCGTCGCGGTTTTTATTGTTTTATGTGGATTCCAGAGCAATAAATAAGCATTTAGTTTCAATGCCGGTCTGCACCAAGAATTTAAATTTCTACGTTTCGACACAAACTCAAAAGACAATTACTAATAAATTACTGATGGCTAATATATTTTCTACTTAAGAAGACGAAACAAAACTCTTCGATCAGTGACAATTCGCAAGAAGAATCGTAACACAACTTTAAAAAGAGTGGGAAGAAAATATGGTTTATTTGTTGGATAGATGGATAGCTACAGATTTTTTTTGGTAAGTTGAAGTTTACCACATAAAGTATGACGTCTTTCTGAAAGTGGTCAAAATTGTCTTACGCTTGCCTAGTACATCCACTCCCGTTGATCATGTTTGCTCAATCCCGAACAATATGTGGACAAATGAAAAAGCTTGCTTACAACAATGAAGTCTATCTTGTTGGTACGACTAAACTTTTCCGACATTTTTTTTTTTGGGGGGGGGGGGGTTGAACAATTCTAGCATCTTTCAACTTCAGTGTCGCAGGCCTAAGCTGATTAGGAGAGAGGAGAAACACTATGTAAGCCATACCACTGAGCTTACAAATTTCCTTTTCATAATGGGAGATGATATTTTATTTGTTGTTTGTAATGTATCATTTACAAATGATAATAAAAATAATAATTTCATGATTTCCGATTTTTCAGGAGGGAGAAAACTGACTTTCTTGAGTCAAATTAATATTTATGGTTACCCTAATACGATAAGATCCAGTTTGTAAGGAATATCACTTCCATAGTCCACATCACACACCACACGAACTGTAGCGGCACGTGTTACACACAGGAGGCTAATACGGCTCATCTCAATGAAGTTTCATAAGAGCTCCATGTTAGTCTTACAACTGGAGGCGATGTGATCAGCGACGTTCCAGGAACATATTTTCCACTAAATAATAATTTGATTTGTTGGATCTGAAAATTTATTGGCGTGGATTAGCGTGGAAAAGATATTTTCGAGGTGTTTTGTTTGATTTGTTGTTTCAAGTTCACTTTATGCACAGAAAGGCTAATCGGGACCAAGCCTACAGTTTAAAGTGGGATCCGAACCACTATGTGCCTCCACCGGTATCGAATCCGCGTACCCTTTATCGGGGTTCGAAATCACTGGAGACTGGTAGGGTGGAGGAAGATCTGAATCTCCACGCACAAATATACAGTAGAGCATCGATTATGAGAATACCGATCAACCGAAAGCGTTCCAGTCGGCAAATTCACGGCCTTCAGACGGCTATGCAGTGCTTAGAACAACAAGAAGTATGTGATGCTGCCTTTAAAACTTGTCTCAGCTCTGAAACAAAATACAATTTTGGACTTCTTTTCCTAAACTGTAGGCCTACTTTACTGTACTACTTTATGTAAGGTATGTATTTGTAAGACGTGTGATACAAAATATATACAGTTTTGTGTTTAATATCGATGTTTCTTTGTTTTATATTGCTCCTATGATACTGGTACAACTTCTTTCGTAAATGATCGGTTATCCGAAAAATCAGTTATCCGAACACCCGCAGTACCGAATTGTTTCGGATAATCGATGCTCTTCTGTATGTATATATATATGGATATCTATAATGTTATTAAATATAAAATACAATTAATTACTAAATATTTAAAACATTATTATTATATACGCATAAAGGTTTGATTAATTGGTGTTTTAAGCCCACTTTATGCACAGTAAGGCTAATTGGAAGTGGACCTACAGCTACCACTATGTTCCTCAAGCGGGTATCGAACCCGGGACATCTTGGTTACAATGCCACGACGCTACCATTGCGTCATCGGAGAGGCCCAAATACGCATACAGGAATTAATTTGTTACTTTTAAATACATAACACATATTTTATAAAAATAGCAAACTAATTCCTTTACCAAATTGTTAAAGAAGTCAAAAAATTACATAATAGTCGAAATTGTTTTATTATGTATGAGCTTTGGTTTAGTTTTTGCTCTCTATAAGAAATCGATTAGAATTTACAATTATATTTGACTTGCATTCTTGTTTTACTTTTCTTGCGTGCATATTGCTATTGGTGTAGATATTTTAATGATATCTCGGCAACACTGTTTTGTGTGTTTTCGATATTGTCCTTACTATCCCTCCTGTCCCTCCAGGATTTCGCACCATTTTGATAACCACTGCTACATCGGGGATGCCCATTTTCGACTTAGTGTCAGACCTGTTGATTTATTCAGACCTGATAAATTTGCCAAAGACATGTAGGATAGTAATATGCAGTTGCCTTTCCCTTGAAATTCCATGGATTAGCTCTAACCATATTGTGAGCCGAAGCAGTGAGGAACAAGACCATTCCTATACTCTTCCAGATTGTCTTCTTCAGCATCCACCCTCGGTGCACGGCGTTCGGCGGACAAGAAAGGCGCGTTGCCTTTGTACGTCCGCTGCAGAGCGATAGCGGGTCCGCGCTGTTAATTGCCTTCATTATCTGAGCATCATGGCTGCGTAATTGGCGGCGGGGGAAGAGGCTCGTTGTGGAAGATAAACTCCCGCGTCTTCCGAGGAAGGCCACAAAAAGAGGATGAAGGTTTTTTCTTTGTTGCAGAGGCGTATCATAACGACCAGTTCCTTGTTAACCGACATGCTCTGATGCAGAAAACCTATGATGCAATTTAGTCTTTCATTCATAAGGTTTGGGAGAGGCAACACGCACAACACATGGCCTACAGCATACTGCACAGGCGTTAGGCGTTGTCCTAGAAGTGTTAGGGGGCTGATTCCACGTCAAATCACCCAGGCCATGAAACCCACCAATTTAGATTTTAATGAAACTTGGTGTATTTGTTAAAACTAACAAGGTACGAACACATGCAAAATTTTTCTTCTCTAGACTTCATAGTTACTGAGAAACAGGAGGCTAAAGCTTTAAAATTTTGCACGGATCGGTCATTGACGAGGCCAAAGTTATATCTCAGAGTCAAATCGACATATCGCTTTGAATTTATTTCCATAGTTCATACATACATACATACATACATATACATATATAAAGTTTTCACCAACATTCCCTTGCACTGAGAGCCAGAAAAAAATATTGTATTTTACGTAAATCATGTTGATTTTTTTTGTGTCAACGTCTGATGTTACTAAAATTGCATTATCACTAAAAGGCACTGCAGTTATCATGCCAATTTTTTTTTCAAATTGAAGCTTATAGTATGTTCTAAAAGGTTATAAAATAAGATTAGTGACTTTTTCACTGTTTCTCTTAATAAATCTTCATTAAAACACATTTTATGTACATTATTCATATGAGTTATTCCATGCCAAATCATCACCAAAAAATGAACGTTTCAACCCGATCATTTCAGATTTTCATGAAATTTGGTAGGATGGTAGAAGACATGAAGTAACTTATATATGTAAAATTCTAGCCCCCAGTGACGCAAGGTATTCATACAGTAGGGTTGCCAACCTTATAACAAATGTAAAATTTATGTGTTTACATGTTCAAATGAAACAATTCATAACTTTGCTTCTAATTATGGTATAACTTTCATCTTGGGCTCGTTTTGAAGCTAAGGGAGCATAGTTTTTATATAAAATATATTTATATAAAAATATTTAAATTTTCACTTCAAGGTCATATGATGTGACCTTTGACCTTGCATATGTAAACATATGTATCTCAATTTTGTGGGGAATAAAGTATGTTACACAGTTAAATGCAGTCTCTGGGTGGCGTAAGTTTCATTTTGAGATGACTTTGGAAACAGAAAAATAATAATCTGACAGTAGTATGCGCCATTCAATGAAACGCCTTATATCAGACAATGAAGTGGTGGGGGATATGTCAGGATTAATCCCATGAAAGATGAATTTTGGTCTGTTGTTAGAACACTACGAGAAGGGCAATATCCTAGAAGACCCTGTCCCTCTTCCAGGTGTTTCCCCCCCTCCTGAAACCCCAGTTCCTGACCTACAAACTTGGGTTTCCTCGTATAACCCTCTAACTAATGATCATAAACGAACAATTTTTTTGGTTGTGATTCTCATTCGATGGACTATAGTTCATCAAAGGTTCCGTTTGATTTTCTCTAATGTCAGTGGTTTTTGCTGTAATAACTCATATGAATGTACATAAAATTTACTTTAATGAAGATTTATTAATAGCAGCAGTTAAAAAGCCACTAAATTAGTATATAGCATTTAGAACATACTTCAAGCTTCAATTTGAAAAAAAAATTGGCAAGATAACTGCAGTGCCTTTTAGTGATAATGGAATTTTAGTAACGTCAGATGTTGACACAAAAAAATCAACATTATTTATAATACAATTTTTTTCTGACTCTCATTGCCAAGGAATCTTGGTGACAACTTTTTAAATGGAATATTCATATATGTATGAATTCTAGATGAAAAATTCAAAGTGATATGTTGATTTGACTCTGAGATATAACTTTTTCTGTTAAGCACTGCAGGCAACTACCATGGCCTCGGCAATGACCGATCCATGAAAACTTTAGTCTCCTGTGTCTCAGTAAATGTGTAGAGAAGAAAAATTTTGCATGTGCTTATACGTAGCTTGTTAGTATTAACAAATACACCAAGTTTCATTAAAATCTGAACTGGTGGGTTGAATTTTGAAAATTTTCCGAGTGATTTGATGTGGAATCAGTCAGGGGAGACCGGAGCTAGTTGACACTCTTTATGGATCTCTGCCTAGAGCATCTTAAGTATAGATACATAAAAAGAAAGTGAACTATTCCAGGGACTATTACAGTTTCCTCTATTAAGGAAGAAAATCTGAAGTATTTTCGCTTAATATGTACAGAGCTATGAGCGGAATGATGAAGGCATGTGAATTGTGTCAAAGTGCTCCATATACGGAGTTGGTTGACACAATATGTGGGGTAGGTAGCCACATTTGAATGAATAATATAAAACTGTACTGTTAATCTATTTTATATTTTAAGCATGTGCATTTTTCTTTTTTAAATAATGTAATGGGCATACAATTAATGTTAGGCAGCGTTTTTAAGCACAACATGTAACTCACTATCTAAACGCCTGTAGATTAATACAATATATAAGTGAACAATAATATCTAGTCTTGAAATTAAATGTGTAATAATTTATCCTTAGTTTAAAAACATGAAAAATAAACATACATAATTAAGTTATATTACACGTGAAATTGCGTTTTATTTTATCATGCCCTTTATTTGAGCCGAGGTAGCTCAGTCGTTAGGGCGTCTGACTACCATGCGGGAAACTCGGGTTGGATCCCCGGCGGGGAATTTTTCAACCTGTTCAAGCGACTCCGGTGCCCAACCAGCGTCATATAAAGTGGGTACCTGGAGGAAATTCTGGGGGTAAAGGCGGCCAGGGACGTGGTGCTGATCACATCACCCCCAGCTCGGCCGAGATCAAGAATGTGTGGGGCCCTAACCCCAAATCCTCTATACGCCTTCATGGCTTGATGCAAAGCACAGGGGACCACTTTACTTTACTTTTGTATCATGTCACAACACGTCAGTCATCATCATCTCCTCCAGCGGCGCATGTTGCATGAGTCCACTCTTCCAGCGGGAACATTGAATCCATTATTCTTTTTGCTTGCTGTTGGAATATAAATCTGTGCAAACCAAGCAGAAGAAACATATTCCCTTTGTAAAACAAAATTATGGTTCCTACTTTGGGCATAAATTGGAGACTAAAACATACATATTTGTTGTGTTCAACTTGTAAAACACAAACAAATTTAATAATGTACTTCAAGATCCAAATATTCCATCAGAAAGCATATTTCTTCCTCAATATTCCATTTGATTCAAAAGACGTCAGTTAAGCAGAGTTTCAGGTTAACCAAGAAATAAAAAAAGGAAAAGGCCCAGAATTTCTATAAAAAGACAGACATAAAATCAAACAAGTAAAACTAAATGCTCTAGTTCTTGATCTGAACTTGCCTAAAATGTAGGCAGAGTTGTTAACTTCAAGACTAATAAGGAACTAACATGGCTTAATTGCGTCAATGGAATAACAATTCTTCATCCAAAATGACTGCAATGGTGTAGCTTCCTTATTAGATGCACTAGGACAGCAACGGAATCATGAGGAATGTAGATTGATTTATTGATTTGCCTCATTTTACTTTTTTGCGAAGAAGGGGAGGAGTGATGATGTGACGAAATTGATGAATGGACAGGATTCGAACCCGGGACGCCTGGCGACGTAGCGCGATGTGCTAACCAATCTGCCGGCTATGAGGAATGTAAACTTTTCACAGATTTTCCAAAAATGATTTTGAAAGCCGCCCTTCTTTATAATAAAATAATTTCAAAATATCACAAGAGGCGTCGTGGGAAACAAGCAGTCTGATTTGATTTGATTGATTTGAGTGATTTGGTGTTTTAAGTCCACTTTATGCACAGTAAGGCTAATCGGGACTGGACCTACAGTTTAAAGTCGGATCCGAACCACTATGTGCTTCCACCTTGTATCGAACCCGGGGCCCCTTGATTACAAGGTGACACCACCACTGCGCCAGCGGGAAGACCGAACAAGCAGTCTGAGAATTACAAATACGTGGTTAGTGATTTCTTGAAAACTGCAAAGTCCTGGGATTCCTTATCTCAGATATAGATTTACATTTGAATTTTCTTTCCCAAATTCGTAAATTTATAAACAGATAAACAGAATAGATGCTTCCCCCGGAGTTTATCACCGATGGGAAAAAAACACTGCATACCAAAATAATCTACCATAGCAAATGGAACAATAAATGCTTCCTATACAAACTAATGATAGACACTCTTCAATCTAAGTACTGCAGAAAATGAGATGAAATGGAATTTTGTCGACCAGAGCTAATGTTCAGAAACTATTTGACAAACTGAACACAAATTTAGAGATAGTTTACTTATTGCTGCACTGACATAGGGTTGAACTATGCAACCATAGGAGTGCGCAGACCCTCTGATAATGGGGAGGGGGCAAAAGCTTTGAAGAAAGGTCGGTCGGAGAAAGAAAAACCTCTCTCCAACTCATTGTTTTATTGTATTAATGGGTACGAAACAAGGACCTGTAGAGAATTTGACCTGACCCACGGAATTTCCCATTAGTGTAAGTTTAAGCGAAATTACGCTTAAAGCTTGTACCTCATTTCCCATCTCTCCTCATCTCTTATTGCTCGAAATAATTTTCTCATGATCTTCCTTTACCACCTTAACAACCAATCTTCTTCTCTAGTTGTCATTACCCAACATTTGAGCCATACATGACTGATAGATTAATTGATTTGTTTTTTGAAGTACACTTTATGCACAGGAAGGCTAATCGGGACTAGACCTATAGTTTAAAGTGGGATCCGAACCACTGTGTCATGTGCCTCCACCGGGTATCGAACCCGGGACCCCTTGATTACAAGGCGACGACGTTACCACTACGCCATCGGGGAGGCCCATACAAGACTATTGTTCTCAGTAATGTTGTGTACATATATTTTTACTCGTATTATTGTGTTTCTGCTGGCATTCCTGGATTTAAACATACTTGGTATATATGCATAATAGCATCGGTTCGCATTTGTTATCCTTTCCTGTATTTCTACAGATGTCTTATTGTCTGCTGTCTGCCATTGATCCTAGATATTTAAATGCTTCAACTCTTTATTATTCTTTTCCATTTAGTTTTTCATAAGCCTCTATTCTGGCTCCCTCTTCATCTCCCATCTACATGTATATTGTTTTACTTATATTCACTTCCAATCCTAGGTCCCGTGTGTTTGCTTCCAGTTCTCTTCAAGAGCTCATTTATTTCTTTCGAAAATTGCTATATTGTCAGCATATGCTACTACATGTGCTAATCTGTTAAGCATTGTTCCTCCAGGATTGATGGGCAGTTGGCGAGTTACTTTTTCTTGTGCTACTTAAAGAGCAGTGTAGAGCACATCTTCCTGTATACGCTCTTTCCCAACTAAAAAAATACCTGTCACATCATGCTCCATCCTGACCTTGCATTCTGTTGTTTTCATGGCCATTTCTATCAACCTTATTAGTTTCCGTTGGATTTCAAACTCTATCATAATTCTGTAGATCTTACTCCTGACTAGACTATCATACGCCTGTTTAAAGTCCACGTACAGCTGATGAAGTTGTTTATCATACCCATAGAACTTCTCCAGTACCTTACCTTACCTTACCACATGGCGCTACAGCTCCTCATGGGCTTTGGCCTCCTCAACTATGTGCCTCCATCTATTCCTGTCCTCTGCAATCTTCCACCATCTTTTCACCTTCATGTGACGCAAATCTTCCAGGACACCATCTAGCCATCTTGTCATTGGTCTTCCTCTTCTTCTTGTTGAATAGATTTTTTTCTTGCATCACTTTCCTTTGCATTCTATCCTTTCCCATTCTCTGTACGTGACCCAGCCACCGCATTCTTTGTGATTTAATAAATCTCACAATATCCTCTTTCCTTAGTATATGGTTAATTTCTTCATTAGTTCTTATTCTCCAGACATTATTTTCATTAACCGGTCCATATATTTTGCGTATCACCCTCCTCTCAAATCTGCGCAATGCTTCCTCTTCTGTCTTATTCATTACCCATGTCTCTGAACCATATGTTATTATAGGTCTTATTAACGTTTTATATATCGTAATTATGAGAGCATTACACGGCGTGGACGTTTCTCACATATTAACGAGATTTTTTTTGTTAGTATATATTTATATTTTTTTCCCTGTCCGAAACATTGTTTCGTTTGACAGTTGAATATTTATCCTTAGCACGTTGTAGCTTCGAATGTTAAAAACTTTAAAATGCAGATTGTTTTAAAATTTTAAATATAAATATTGCAAGTTTGCTCCAAGTTACGGCATTTATTAAAGTAAAACAGGTCTAATATTTTAAATCCACTCGCATGACATAATCATAATTTATAATAAAATGGCACTAATAATATTAAAGATTAAAAGCAGACTTATTATTTAATAATGTGCTTTAGGCACAAAAGTTTTTTTTGCAGTATGTAATAATACTAGCTCAGCGAATACATCACTAGAATTTTATAGTTACTCTTCAGAAGAAGGTATATGATTATGTTAGCAAAGTTTATTTTAAGCGCCAGTTAATGAGAATATTTATATTATATGAATATGTAGACGTCGACGTCAAAGATTTTTTTGCGCTCCAATAACAAGTATTTTCCTTCGGATATTGGATAGCTACCGATAATCCTGGAAATCCATTCTGCCATCGCAGAATGATTTTGATTAAACCACAACGGTTTTAGTTTAAAGCTTTGCCACAATAATATGCTAAGCATATTTTAGAATGAGTAGAGAGAATTAAAGATTCTTCAAGTTTTAGTGATGTTAGTATTTTAATGCATTTAAAGATTGCATAAATAATAATTATTATTTTATTTCAGGTAGTCAGGAGTAAATCAGTCTCAATTTTTTCCTTTACCTTGTACCTCAGTACGGTTCGATTGATTTTAAGTATTTAAACATAAAGTTAACACCTGAAATTAAATAAGTTTGCAGTAAAATTTAAAAGAAGATAAGTTAAACAGTGCTAATAAATTTAGAGAATAAATCAATTATATTAAATAAATAAATTACGCAGATAATTTGAGCCTAGAGTCAGAACTAATTAAAAGTTGAGTTAAAATATTTACTAATTAAACTAGGCAGGCTTAAAGTACGTGTTAGCTTTGAAGAACTGTTTGTTTTGATTGCCTAAGCAACATGAAAATCATTGCGATTTTAGTTATTTTAAACGGATTACTTCCACACGTAAAAGCTTCTAATTTTATTTATCTGTTGAACAAGTCCTTTGACTATCCTTATAATATAATTACAATTTTATTATTAACAACATTTATTATTAGTATTTTTATAATTTTCATAATCTGTTATTTTCAATGTCACCGCAAGAAATCTATTATTTATGACCATGAGTGTACCAACGAATTACCGTTAGGCAAACTTAATAATGATTCACCGTCCATTGACCAGATTTATGACAATGTTGCATCAATGGTTGAAGTGGTACCATTGAAAACGAGTCACCCGCCAATTCCCCCACCCCTGCCTCAGTCCATTATTATTCAACCTAGGGTACAACAAGAAGTTCAGGATGTATCCAGAAATATTTTAGTCACTAAAGACGACAGTATAGATTTGCCGAAGAATATTTTATCCGTTAAAGATAGAGTTCAGAAATTTGCCGTAAGCAAGGGTCCTAATTTTGTTCAAAACAGTCGCAAAATGGAAAGTGAATTGCCTATTTCACACTGTGTTCAGCCAGTTGTAAAAGTTAAAGAGTTATTTGCGAATCAGTCACCAGTAAAAGTCGAGAAAGTTTCAAGTATTACTTTAAAAGCAGAAAGTAAGCCAAATTCTCAGGTTCCCGAACCTGTCGTATCGTTCACAGACCATATTTTTTACGACTTCACGTTCGCCTAGAATTTTTATATTCATTACGATTCGAATTTTAAGTATAATTTATTAGTCATTTATTTTTCTAACAGCTTCCCAACTTTTGTTATTGTACGAGCACGGAAGTGTTCCAGAAACACGCTGTCGCAAGCGCAACGAAGTTTTCTCTCTTTCCATCCCATCTATGATGTAATTTTAAAAATCCTTGACTTCATTTCGAATTCTCGCAGCTCTTACTAAACCTTGTTCGTAGTAAGTTAAAGTTTTGTATACATTCACGCGTCACTTAGCACGTCAGCGAATCATCGCCCTTCATTTTTCTCCTCCGCATGTTGGTTTGTCACGTTTGCTTGTTACCCAAAGCAACGATTTTTTCGTTCGCTATCCCGAACGGAACCCGAACTAACCCGAAGTTGCCGATCACGCCTGTCGCTGTAGAGAACTCAGCTCAGTTAAGTACAAGCAACGTCGGAATGCAACGAAAAGCAGAAATACATCGCAGCTGAATTTGCAAATTCCTTTTCCGCACGGAAGCTCTCTCCCGAGTACTTTGAACACGCTGGAAGTTCAGAAAACACTTAGCATGGAAATTACACCAACCAGTGGCGTTCGCCCATTAAAATTTTATGGGACCAGTTTAGCTAAGCATATAGCCATTAGAATTTGATTTTCACGATAGAACTTCATGTCAACAATGTTAGGGATATTTTGTTTTACATAGGTAAATCTAGCCATAAAACGTCGCATTTATGCACTTCAGAGTAATCACGACCAATAATTTTACAAAGGAACAACAAGACGATTTTTTTTTGCGTTTTTCTCGCAAAATTTTCCCGTTTTTCATAGAGATATTTATAGTAAGTAAATTTTGTGGGCCCAGGGCGAGCCTCAGGTACTGGGCGGGTCGCAGGTGGCGGATAGCGAATGGCCCCCAGATATGGGGGTTAGCTGCGAATAAGGGGAAACCCGAATAAGCAGTCCCGGACCGAGGCAAACTGCTGCCTTGCAGTGAGAGGGAGAAACCTCAAAGGCTAAGGGAAGAAACCCTAAAAGAAAATCTAGCAGGCCGAGGGCTATAAGGGAGGCAGCCCCTCCCACAAGGCTTTGGAACTAGGGCTGATAACCCGAGTGTCCGAGATGAAATTATTAAAAGAAACTACAGAGGAGAAACCGGACTGATTAAACTGTTGACGACCAAGAGAGGGAAAAGGATAATGAGAGTGGCAACCTGGAATGTACGTGGACTTGCTGGAAAGGAGTTTGAATTAATGACGGAAATGGTGAGAGCAAAGTTGTATATATTGGCGGTGACAGAGACCAAGAAAAAAAGGAAATGGATATGAACAATTAATAGAACCAAATAGTGGTGAAAGGTTCCTAATGTTTCATTCAGGCGTAGGCAAAGAACAGAGAGCAAAAGGAGGAGTGGCTATAGTAATCTCCGAGGCCTACAGACATTATGTTAAATGCTGGAAATTCATCAATGAAAGAATAATCTTGGTAACTTTAACCTTTAACAGTAGCATAAATGAAGACACTACTTTTATTGCTATATATGCACCAAATGAAGATGATATAGCCGAAGAGAAAGATAGATTTTACGAAGAGCTGCAGAGGACAGTGGATGACACCATGGGAGCTGTCTTTGTATTAGGTGACTTTAATGGCAGAGTTGGAAACAACATAGAAGGAATGGAAGGGCTGTTAGGGAAATACGGCGAGACGCACCAGAATAATAATGGGAGAAGATTACTAGATATGTGTGCAGGAAATGATTTTGTAATTACGAACACAATGTTCCCACATAAAGGAACACATAGATATACAAGAGAAGTCCCCAGCCGAAAGGAAAAATCTATTATTGACTACATATTGACACAGAGGAAACAGTGGAGATTTATCTTAGATGCAAGAGCATAGAGGTTACGAGATTGGAAGTGACCACTATTTAGTAATTATGCAGTTACATGTTAATATCAAGACCAATGACCCTGGTGATAACAAAAGGAAACCTAAAGAAAGAATAAAGGTATATAAATTGAGAGAAGAGGCAAGACAAAAAGACTATCAAGAGGCTGTGAAACAAAGGGTGGAAACATTGGAATGGCCCACTATGAGAGAAGATAAACTGGAAGAAATATATGGAGTTTATATAAAGAGGCAATCTTAGGAGCAGCGGCCGAAATCTGCGGAAAGTCCAGCGGAAAGTCCAGCGGAAAGCAACAACAGAGAAGAACAGCATGGTGGACGGAAGAGATAAAGGAAATGGTAAAGGAAAAGAAGCAACGGTGGAAAAAATACCTACTCACAAAACATTTAAGTGACTATGAAGCTTATAAACATCAAAGATTAGTAGTGAAGAATATAGTGAAAGATGCAAAACAACAGTCATGGGAAAAATTTGGAGAAGCAATGGAAGAAAACCTACAAAATAACCAAAAGCTGTTCTACAAAGTATTAAAATCGATGCGAACAGAGAAGCAATGTCCTCTTAAGTTCATAAAAGACAAAAGTGGTAACCTCCTCCGAAGTGAAAATGACATTATGGAGCGGTGGAAAGAATATTTCCAAGAATTGCTTGGAGGGAATATGGAAATTGGAGAAAAGGAGAAAGAACAGACTGAGGAAGAAAAACAGCAACACCAAGAGGAGGGAGAAACTGAAGAAGAAATAACTATGGAGGAGCTAAAAGGAGCACTAAAGAAAATGAAACTAGGCAAAGCGGCAGGACATGACCAGATAGCACCTGAGATGCTTAAATTCATGGGCAAAAGTGGTCAAGACATACTACTCAAGAATATTAACCTAATTTGGAAAGCAAAGAAGATACCAGCTGAATGGGAGTGTAGTGTCATTGTGCCAATATTTAAAAAAGAAGATAATAGAGACTGCAAAAACCATCGTGGGATATCGCTATTGAGTGTGCCGGGGAAAGTATATGCGAGGATACTAGAAGATAGAATAAGGAAAGTGGTAGAGCCACAGCTAGACGAGGCACAGTGCGGATTCCGACCAGGAAGAAGCACACAAGACCTCATATTTACCATCAGACAGATCAGTGAAAAACTGATGAGATATGGAAAAGAGGCACATATGGCTTTCATAGATCTAGAGAAAGCCTTCGACACCATTCCGAGGGATGAAATATGGAAAATACTAAAACAAAGAAAGGTTAGCAATCAATTAATTACAGCAACGCAGAGTCTGTAGAAGAAATGTAGAAACTATGTCCGCACCTGCAATGCAGAGTCTCAAGAATTTGAGACTATAGTAGGACTTAAACAAGGATGTATCCTTAGCCCACTCCTCTTTATCACCTTAATGGATGATGTTATTAAATTATGCAATGGGAAGGTACAGAAATTCAAGCTGGGGTATAGGTTTTTAAAACCAATATATATAAACCATTGTGCCTTCGCCGATGACATATTAATATTGGGAGATTCCGAAAGTAATTTACAAAAGAACGTGAGAATCTGGGAAAAAGAGTTAAAAAAGAGGGGTGTGAAAATAAATGATAAAAAAGACTCAGACCATGATGATGGCACGACAGCTAAATATACATCAGATTGCTTTGAATAATGGAACGACATTAGAACAGACTACAGATTTTAAATACCTCGGGGTTATAGTGCAGCAAGATGGTAGAATAGATGGTGAAATTATAGCTCGATCCCAAGCCTCAGGGAGACTCTTTAATTCGCTAAAGAGAAATTTCCTAAATAATCCATTAGTGACCAAAAATACGAAAATCCGTGTGTATAAAGTGATATATTTACCTACATTACTTTATGGTAGTGAAACCTGGACATTGACAAATAAACATAGGAGTAAAATACAGGCTTCAGAAATGAGATTTCTCCGCAAAATAGAAGGGAAAACAAGAAGAGACAAAATTAGGAATCAGACCATTAGAGCTAGCCTGGGCGTATTACCAGTGCTTGAGAGAATCGAACAGAACCAGTTACGATGGTTTGGGCACATACAAAGAATGGAAGACTCCAGAATAGCTAAACAAGCCTTGAATGCAAAGATGCAAGGAGCAAGACCACGCGGGAAACCCAGAAGAACATGGGAAGAAGATGTGAAGGTAGCTGTAGAGGCTAGAGGAGGAGAGTGGAGGAGAGCGAAGGAGCTGGCCCGAGACAGAATCCGATGGAAGACCCTCTGGGAAACCTCAACACCGCAAGGTAGAAGAGGATCGACTAAGTAAGTAAGTAAGTAAGTAAATTTTTTGGGAAATCGACGTACATTTGGTTTAAATCTGGATAAAGTCAAACGAAATTTTGATAAAATCAGGGAAATTTTACAAAAGGGCAAAATTTTATCACTTTATGCACTTAGAGTAATCAAAATTTGTCAGCAACATGCCCAGGCATAGCCTCGGTGATTGGCACAGGCATGTGCAGCAAAAGTCGCCACGGCATCGTTAGCCTTTCCAAATTTAAACAGAGTGGTTTACCACAAATGTTATAATTTGAGAATTTATTATTATTATTAATATTTATTATTAGGAAATTTAGCTCACTTACCCAATTTGCACCTTATTCGACAATGCAGCAATAAATTCATTACTTCTTACTGATTAACTTCATGTTAATGTTAGTACAGTAGGTAATAACTATTAATTTGTATTTATATTGTAATATATAGCATAACTATTATCTATCTATTTTGTTTAAACATACCTAAGGGATTGACACACCATTCTTATATGGGTTAAGTATACTTTTCCGCGGCGGGTCTGTTTACACGACCAAGTGATTTGAGGTATACGGCGGACTCAAGAAGTTTAGAGTGGTTAAAATTTCTTTTGTTTAAAGAAAATTTGAAATTGAGAAAGTTTTTATTATCTTTATTGTGTTTCAAATTTGAATTTCATTCTTTTAATTCCCTAATGCCATATTTGTTACCACCTGGAGTTTCAACGAAACTCAGAAGTAGCATTTACTGAAAATTTTGTTTTATATTGCAATATATTGAACCACGACAAATTGCACCGGCCTATCATTTATTAGGAGGCCATTAGAGGCTTGTCAAAGCAACCTTTTAGCACTGTAATAGCTTGCTTTGCGCAACTCAAATTTTATATATTTATTTTAAGGGTTCACAACATAATAATTCATTTTATAATTTTCAACAGAATTTAGAACATGCTTGCAACACTTACTTTTGTTTATTAATTTTACATTTTGTAATTTTGAAGTGAAGTCTATTACTGACAATAAATTATTCCAGTTTATTAGGACACGTAATGGTATTTTAATATCAGGTTCAGGTCAATTTATTGTTATTCAGAATTTAAATAATAATTTGAACACCCATAGATCAATTCAGCTTAACGAAGGGCAATCTATATTTTTTAATTATCAGGATTTTTCGCAGGTTATTGTGGATCAACAAATTTTACATACAAGAATTTTAGCTTTCGAACAAGTAAAAATGAAAGAAATTGAATTATTACTTAATATCCCCAAGAATTTATCTGATTTCACTATTCCTCAATGGACTCCGCTTGAACTTGCTTTAAAGCAACTCAATCAATCTATTAGTAAGGGTATCTCATTTCAGGAATTAGTTTTAAACCATTTGCCCATGTCTATTTTAGTTTTTGTTATTTGGAATGTGTTATTAACCGCAACCCTAGGATATTATTTCTTTAAGCATCATCAGCTTGCGAAACAGATTCATTTAGAGCAGCGCAGTAATAATTAATAGGTTAAGGCAACACATTAATCATGGACATTAATATTTTAATTACGGTTGGATATTTTATTTAAACTTTCCTTATTTATTTTCAAAGAGTTATGGCAATTATTTTATCTATTTATATAATTTATTTTATTTTGATGAGACAATTTAATTTGATTTTAAAGAAAAGGCAATGGAAATAAGTTGGTATTGTGTACTTGCATGAACATGAATTATACATTTCCTATCCTTCACTATTTCCTTTCTTTGTCATAATTTTCCCTTTATTCAACCTAACCTGTCTATACGGAACGCCATGGACAAGCAATGCCTACACCATCCATGGGCATTTTTCATGACGGACATCCGCAGGCAGTCTACTATTACCAGGCAGAAAGACTTATCACCATTCTACGAGGGAGACATGCAGACATTTTTAATTATTACTACATAGAAAGATTCATCACCATTCTACGAGGGAGACATGCAGACATTTCTGATTATTACTACCCGGAGACTACCTTTTACAGGAAGGATGTAATCAACCATACATTTCCCAGTATAGCGGACTATACATTATCAACAACACCTAGTGAAGGAAGCAGATAATAATTTCCCTCCACACTGTTTGCAGTTGGAACAACATTTCTCCCATTTCCCAAGTTCTACGGGTAATTTACCACATTTTTTACATTGCTCCAATGCAGTCAAGACGACAAGCAATCCAAAAAGAAGAAGAAGCAGAGAAAACATACATGCTACAAGCAGCAGTTTCGGTCACAAACAATAATTACAGAATTGTGGTTCGAATTGTGCTACAGTGTTTTTCCACACATACACATGCGAGCTCCTATCATGTGTATTTATTTGGTCATTTAACATGCATTATGGGAAACAATACTTTTCCATAGCCCTTATACACATTTTCAGTTTTGTGCCATGCATGAGAACCAGTTTTATATGCATTCAAGTTTACATTATACTACAAGGAAGCGACAAGCGCCAGTGGTGTCAATTGACCAGTGCTAGCATCAATTAGTGCATAATTTTTTTTTAAGATGAAATTTTGCACTTTGAATAAATAAACGGACATGCAAGCAATAAAAAACATAATTACAGCACTTTCGAACATTTTAGAAAGCATGCTTTAGTGCCAATATTTTATGCATATGTTTGTCGCATGCAGTTATTATTGTTATTTTTTTTCTTCTCACCAACATGGAATATCGAAAGCGACACATTTGTTCGCAGAACATTTTTTGATATTTATAATTCGAGAACACAGTTTTTGACACTTGCAAGATACCTTTTTCTTCTTTATACAGTTATATATCAATATGTTACAAGGCTATACTACAGTATATATATTAACATAAGTGAGAAAACCGAACGATATATTTATGTTTTTACCAGCGACAGTTTTCAGTGTAACTAATTATATGCATCGAATGTTGTATAATAATACATTGGAATGTGCAACATAGCCGTGCAAGTTCATATATTCAACATCAGGAGTGAAGTGGCTACGCAGTTCGTAAAACATACTACACTTTGATATGATCAGGCTTTCACACAGACAAAACAGTGAGATGTATGTATTGTGACAGTGTTCTACATGCCTACTTACGTTTTTACTCACTTGTGCACCTTTTTAAGGTTTGTAATTTATTTGAAGAGTCTTTATCGAGTGGCAATATAAACAAACATTGTGAATTCCGTTCTACCTTGCGAAGACGCTCCAGCCGTTTGCCTCGCTGGGCGACACAGAGTAGAAACCGCTTGGCGAGGCATCACAGACTATTGACTAAGCGCTGGCGGATGAGCAATTCTACATAATAAAATTTTACGTACACACAAATGTGGTACATTGAGAATTGTATTGCTTAACTACACGAACTCTTGTGATTTCTAGTCTTATAATATTACATATTATTGTTTTTTACATCGTATAAACATACGAACTTGTTATTATTAATTATAAGGTTTTTTATAATGTTTATTCAGTATAAGGTTTTAGGGAAGGAAATTTTTTCTTTCGGGATGCGCAAACAAGAGACAGTTATGTTTGTTGGTTTCTTATTTTGTATATTTGGTTTTTTTAAGAAAATACATGGAATTGGCGAACCTGAGTCATGTCAAGCTTTGCGATTTGACTTTTAAATTTTCAATGGGGAAAATTTTTCTCCGCCGGGGCGAACGTAACAATCCCTAAGATTGTATGTTTATTTTATTAAGTCTCTCTGAACGCTTCATGTTGACCAGGGCATTCACTTGTTTTTCTCAGCTGTCTCAAGCCTCTTAGGCATGTTTACTATGCATTGTGTTGTGCCATGCAAACCTCCCGAGCATTCAGGAAACAGGTAATACTTCTGGTTTTAGAGTCAGCGGTTTGCATGGTAGCAATTATTATAATCACACGATTCGGCGATTCGGGATCGAGGAAGAGCTCGATGGCCAGGGAATATAGAGGTGAGACAAGCTGGGAGGTGACTGACTTTGGAGATTGAGTGGAGAGGGAGAAGGTGGTCAGCAAGGCAGTAGGTGAGGAGTAGAACAACGCTCTGGTCGACAAATAGGAGAGAAGCTTACAGAGGACTTCGCTATTTTCATTCAGCTAAAGACTTCAGATAGACAGGTAATTATCCTACACCCAGCCATGATACAGGTTCAACGGTTCGCAAACCCAACGAGTGACCATTGTCTTTTCAGTAGTTTAATTCCTTTGTGTAATTTGTACCTTTCGCATGCCAAGCGATAACTCGTCATGCTAATGACGAGTGGTCTCATCAAGAGGATGAATGATGAGTAGTTTACATCACCCCATCAATTAACTGGTTAACCTTCTAGGTGCTCTTAAGATCCCACGAACTTTAAGGTTCGTTACGATATGGTAATTTTCAGATTCCTGTTTATTAGTTTGCTCTTTAATAATTGCATGTTTGCATAATATGCTCTATTCCCCATGTATATCCTTTCCTTTATCATGCTATCTTTTTTATTTTGTTCATTTATGATCAGCCCTAAGTATTGGAATAACCTGACTCTTTCAAATTCCTTCCCATTTATTTCTATTCTTTCCTCTCTATATTTGTCAGGTTTTTGGGTAACAATCATGTACTTTGTTTTATTGACATTTGTTTCTAGTCCTAACCTATTTGCAGTTTCTTCTAATCTCTGGTATGTTTTCTTTAAATCGTTCCATGTTCGTGCTATTATTGCAATGTCATCTGCATATGCGCATATTTGAGTGCTCTTTGTAAAAATTGATCCTCTCTTATCTACCTTTTGAACGGCCACGTGTAATGCTAGTATGAAGAGTGTGGTTGACAGTCCATCTCCTTGTTTGACTCCTCTGGAATATGGAAATTATCTACTTGTTTCATTCCCTATTTTCACTTTTGCTCTGGTCTGTTTCATTATCATTTCTATTAAATTTATTAACTTGATGGGGATTTTTAATTATTGCATAGCTCTACTCAGTTCGGGTCTCCTTATACTATCAAATGCTCTTTTGTAGTCAATGAATAGAATTAGGAGGTCTATTGCATATTCATAGTGTTTTTCAATTATCTGTTGTATAACGAATAATTGATCTGTTCTACCTCTGCCTGGTCTAAATCCACATTGATATTCTCCTACTATAGCTGCAGTATATTTCTTCAATCTTTCATTAATAATACTGGTAAGGACTTTGTACACCACATTTAGCAGCATTATTGGTCTATAGTTACTACATTCCGTTCGATCCCCTTTTTTGTGTATTGGGCATATTATTCCAACTTTCCATCCTACCGGCATTTGTTCTTCTTTCCAGATCCGTTCCAGGAGTTTATGGATTTCAATTTTCATTGTCAGCATTTCTATTATTATAAGGTCTTCTCCTGGTGCTTTGTTATTTTTCGCTTTTCTAATTGCTATTTCTATCTCCTCCATTGTTGGTGGGTCTTCAATGCTTCGCTCATTGTATCCATCTATTCCTGTTGTTCCCACTAGTTCCTCTTCTTTTCCTAGTTGTTCTTGATAATATTCTGCCCATCTCTCTAATTGTCTATGCTGATCTCCTATCACTGCTCCGTTTTTATCCTTATAGCCAATTTCCTTTGGTTGGTATCCTTTATTTACTTTTTTGATTGCGGTATATACTTTTCTTGTTTCATTTTGTCTACTCAAGTGATCTATCTCCATCAGCTGTTTCTTCATTATCTCCTTCTTTTTCTGTTTGCATGTTTTATTAGCTATATTTCTTTTTTCTCGGTACCTTTCGACATTTCCTCTCGTTTTTCTTTGTATCATTTTTTGTCTAGCTTCGTTCTTTTCCTTTATTACTTTCTCACAATCCTCATCGAACCACATTTTTTCCCCTACTTGCTTATCTTCTCCTATTATTTCTTCTGCTACTTCTTTTAGAGTTCCTTGTATTTTCTCCCAGTGTTTTTTGGTTGAGCTCCTCTCCTCTGCCGTCCAACTTTGTGTTTTTTGAGCTATTGCATCTTGGTATCTTTGTCTGATTTCTTCTTTTTTCCATTTCTGCATATTCCATTTTATTATTTTTAGTTTTTCTGTCTGTTGTGTTGTTCTTATTCTCTCTCGAACTTTTACTTTCAAAAGGAAGTGGTCAGAGTCACAGTTAGGTCCTCTGCAACTTCTAATATCTGTGATTGAGGAGGAATATCTGTGACCTACCAAAACATGGTCGATTTGGTTTGTTGTTGTTCCATCTGTGGATCTCCAGGTCCCCAAATGTATATCTTTATGTGGGAAACACGTGCTTTTTATTATCATTTTGTTTCTAATTGCAAACTGATAGAGTAGATTGCCATTATTATTGCTTTCTCTATGTAAGGTATAAACTCCACTTATTCCTTTTCTCCTATCCTCCTTGCCAATTTGTGCATTAAAATCTCCCATGATAATAATTGAATCGTATCTAGGTGTTTCTTCTAATGTTTCCTCCAGCTTATCATAAAATTCTTCTTTCTCTTGATCACCTTTGTCTTCTGTAGGTGCATACACTGTTATAATTGTTATGTTTCTGAATGATCCTTTAACTCTGAGCTTCCTTATTCTATCACATACTGGCACAAACTGCAGTATACTTTTTCTTGCTTCCTTAGTTATTATGAAGCCTGTATCTCTCTGCCCTGTCCTTTGTTCTGTTCCACTATAAAACATTGTGAAGTCTTTTTTGTCTACTCTACCCGTTCCAACCCATCTAATTTCCTGTACTGCTGCTATCTGTATACCATTTTTTTCTATTTCTTGTGCTACCTCCTGCATCTTTCCTGGGGCTAGCATTATCTTTATATTCCACGTGGCCATATTCATGTCCATTATCCGTTTAGCTGGTCCGTCATCATGTTTATCCACTTTCCGAGTCACAAGTTGTGGTTTCTGAAATATTGATTTTTTCCGGATAAGGTTGTCAGCCTCACGCCAAGCCCCAACCTGGAGGACCAGGTAATTTTCTGTTAGGGGTTTCTTCCCTTAGCCTTTATAGATCCCTCTATGACTACAAGGCATCAGTATTTGGGACTAGGAAGGAATATTAGGATAGGATATGGTAAAGATGGGACGTTGTAGAACACCTTAGTCTGGCCTCTCTTCTGAGACCTGTCCAGCATGGGTGACATTGCCGGTAGATTCTACCGCTGGCATAGCTCTCAGCCTCAACAAAGCACACAAACCCCTCCGGCCGCACGGTCAGTGCTACTTTAAGGCGGTGTTCCCTGGAGGGGACTTCTGCAGTACTTGTCGTAATAATAATATCTAATGTTCTAATGTAGAGCGATGTTTTCTGAATTCTGACTGGTAATCCCCCAATATTCTTTCCATCCAGAGTTCCATTTTATCTGCTCTTATCGCTCTTCTTCTATTTCTCTCTTACCTCTTCCACTAATTAAATTGTTCTCCGTTCAAGCATCCTTTTCCTAGTTTATTTCTCCCTTGAATTAGTGCTGAACATTTGTAATCAAACAACTTCTCTCTCTTTTGTGTTCCATCTTTCCCAGCATATTGTTTGCCACTTCCCAGATGATTGTTATCAATATCTTCCACTTGGATTCTACCTCTCCTATCTCCCATACCCCTATCTTTGTTTCTAGTATCTCTGTAAGTTTATTCTTATATTCCTTTCTTATCTGATATCCTTCAATGCCCTCGACATTGTGTTTCATCTTTCTTCTTTCCTTTTTAGTTCTTACAAAATCTACCTTCTGTCTGTACTTGATTTCACACAAGATAGTGATCTGTGTCACCGTCAGCACGTCTCCAACTACTGACTTCCATGATGCCAGATGGATGTCGCCTGTTTACTATAACATGGTCGTTTTCGTTTTTCGTAAAAGCAGGTCTTCTTTTTTATATCTTTCTGTGCGAACCAGGTACTATTAATTACCATGTCCTTGCTACTCGCAAAGTCTATCAGCCTTATTAGCATTGCTAACTTCATGTAAACTTTATTTCCCTATTATGCTGATATACACGTCTTCTCTTCTTAATTTCGCATTTAAATCCCGGAGGATCATTATCACATTTGAACTTGGTTTATTTCTTCTTCCAGTTTTGAGTAAAACGCGCCTTTTTCCTCTTCATCTGATTCCTCCATGGAGGCGTACACACAAAACACTGTAATTTTGAAGAATTTTGCTCCAAGTCTCATGGAGCACGTAATGTCATTGATTGCAGTGAAGTTAATTACGTTTGACTTCATAGACTTTTGGAGTAGGAATTCAGTACTACTACGTATTATTGAACTGTATGCTGAACTAAACAGAAGTAAGCATAACATCCTCTTCATTAGGTTTTAATGTAAGAAAGTCTGCCTGCTGCCTTCACCAGATTTACAGTTTCCTGACCGAAACGTACTTCTTACTGGTGATGAGGAGTCATGGAGGAGGTAAAGTGTCTGTACTTTGAATTCTTCCTTCTTTTCGCCAACCTCCGTCGCGGAGTGGGTAGCATAGCACGCTACGATGCCAGGGATCCCGGGTTCGAATGCTGGTCTGGGCATGGCAGTTCTTTGTGAGTGTCCCTTCATCAATTTCATCATATCATCACTCATCTTCATCTTCGCGATTAGCCAAAAGTGGCAGAAGAACGAAATAAATTAAACCAAATCAATACAAAATCAATCTGCATCCTTTAATTCGATTTGGATTAAATTTTGCCATGTATAATCTAGACGGTGAAACACGTTTTTACTTTGACTTCGTTTCCTCTCTAAGACTAATTTATAAATAAATAAAAACATGATGTTTTTCAGCAGATTCAAAACAACTACATATAATTTATTCATTTCCAATGTATGAGCAATTCATTCTACAACCACATAGAGGTAACACAACTAAGGAATAAAGTATGAGGGAGTGTTAATATCAAGAAATATACTACAAAACAAAGTAGCAGAATCCAATCTCATCGGAAATAATGCACCCCCCCCCCTCCGTATTTGCTTGGAACTTTCATCGGCTTGAAAATTCTTCATTTTTCTTCAAGAATATAATATTGTTTAGTAACTGCAATTAGATTCCTCTGCAGTAAGTTTCTAAGTGAAAGTGTAAGGGGTCAACTGCCCTTCTTGCCCCCCCCCCTGTGCGTCCGCCTGTGTGCAACAAGTATAATTGTTTCCAGTCTCCATTATCTGATTGATTAATTGAGTTGGTGTTTTAAGTCCACTTTATGCACAGTAAGGAAAATCGGGACTTAACCTACAGTTTAAAGTGGGATCCGAACCACTATGTGCTTACACCGGGTATCAAACCCGGGACCCCTTGATTACAAGGTGACGACGCTACCACTGCGTCATGGGAAGCCCGATTCTACAGTATTGTCTGGTTTACGAACAGTTATGTATGTTTAATATTCTTCAGTTTTGAACAGCGCTTGATGTTGAAAATAGTAGCTGGATTGGTGTTTGGACGAGCGTTGGTGTAAGCTGGGAAGAAGAGGAAAGCTTCTATGGTTTAACAGGATGATGCTTTGAGAAAATTCTGCTATTTGGGGATATCATTCCCCTGCATCCCCGCACTTCGAGCACTGATTTTGAATAAATTTATGATTTCTCTGTGGGCACAAATACACACAAATCAATACAAAATCAATCTGCATCCTTTAATTCGATTTGGATTAAATTTTGCCATGTATAATCACAATTCCTGTGACATCAGCATCGTGTGAGAGGAGTTTTAGCTGTTTGAAGAGAATCAAGACATTTTTGCGTAATAGTATGGGCCAAGACAGATTTTCCTGACTTGCAATTCTGGCCATAGAAAAGGACGAGTGTCATGAATTGTGTTTTCATGTCAATATGAGGAGAGTTTATAGTTTACATATTAGATTTCCTTTCGTATGAGCTTCACTTCATCAGTGCATAAATTTTTCCCCTTTCATTTCCTTTCTTAGAGCCTAATGAACACTACTATATGATTACGAGATTAATGTATTTTCACCAAATGTGATTCTGATATCTACAAAATCCTTATACTACATTATCAAATAAATTATTTATTTAATATGATTTAATCAGACTTTTCAAATAAATAAATAGCATAGAACATTTCAGTCAGTCAAAGGAACTGTCAGTGTTGAAATATTTTTGGTGAATGGGTTAACACTTTCTGGTCGGGAATCGGATGTGATGCAAGCAGACTAAAACACCCATTCTGGTTGCCAATTGGCTAGGATACAATCACCGTATTTCCGTTTCATTTAAATTTATTTGCCCAAACCTTATGCGATTATCGTTGCACACGCTTAGAGAGAGTTCTATTTTTCGCCACCAGAGACCATACAGTTATGTGTTTTTCCTTGTGTAGTGGTTGTTACGTGTTTGTGTGTCTTGTGCAGTAGTTGTGCTGTGTAGTGTGTTTGTCTTGTGTAGTAGCTGTGTTCCTTGTGTGTTTGTGTTTATTTTGTGTAGTAGTTATGCTGTCTAATGTGTTTCTGTTTGTCTTGTGTACAATCGGTAGTGTGTATGTATGTGTCTTGTGTTGTAGTTGTGCTATCGGTGGTGTGTATGTATGTGTCTTGTGTTGTAGTTGTGCTGTCTAGTATGTTTGTGTATTAGTTGTGCTGTCTAGTATGTTGGTTTTGTCTTGTGTAGTAGTTGTGCTGTCTAATTTGTTTGTGTTTGTCTTGTGTAGTAGTTGTGGTGTGTTTGTGTTTATATTTTGTTATAGTTGTGATGTGTTTGTGTGTCTTGTGTAGTAGTTGTGCTGTCTAATGTGTTTGTGTTCGTCTTGTGTAGTAATTGTGCTGTCTAATGTGTTTGTGTTTGTCTTGTGTAGTAGTTCCTCCATTCATATTGGGGGTTAGGCGTAGAGCTGACAACTCTGCACTGCAAAAACACATGTCAAGAAACAACAATATAAGGCCATGGATGTTCCCAAGGTAAAATATTCCGGAGGTAAAATAGTCCCCCGTTCGGATCTCCGGGTGGGGACTACATTGGGAGGTCCCTGGACTAAGGATAAGATATACATTAGGAATAAGGATATTAAATTAGGCACCTGGAATGTTCTCAGCCTTCACCGGCCTGGGACATTTCAGTGTACAGTTAATGAGATAGTGAAGTATAAATTAGATGTAGTAGCTGTCCAGGAAGTTAGGTGGCCAGGAGAAGGGAATTGTAAAACTAAAAATTATCCTTTTTTCTATGGTGGTACTGAAAATCATAATTTTGGAACAGGCTTTTTCATAAATAATAGAATTATCTCGGCTCTTAAAACAGTAGAATTTATTAATGATAGGATATCATATGCAGTTTTACAGGGTAGGTGGTGTAAAATTATATTTTAAACATACATGCACCAACGGAAGATAAAGATGATAATACTAAAGATGATTTTTATACAGAGTTAGAACAGGTCTTTGATAAATTTTCTCAGTATGATATGAAAATTCTGTTAGGTGACTGTAATGCACAGATTGGCAAAGAAGAGACATTTAAACCGACGATTGGTAAAGAAAGTCTTCATGAATTAAGTAATGATAATGGTATAAGATTGATTACTTTTGCAACCTCAAAGAATTTAATTGTGAAAAGTACCACTTTTAAACATAAAGATATCCATAAATATACCTGGTCTTCTCCAGATGGTAAAACTCATAATCAGATAGATCATATTCTCATTGATAAGAGAAGGCATACTAGTATAATTGACGTTCGTACACATAGAGGTGCTGACTGTGCCAGTGACCATTATTTAGTAATTGCTAAATTAAGAGAAGGACTCTCAGTGATAAATCATAAGGAACAAAATCTAAAAGTTATAAAATTTGATACAGGAAAGTTTACTGATGAAAGAATTAAGAAAGATTACCAAATTAAACTGTCAAATAGATTTGATGTTTTGCAGGATTTAAATGATGATGAAAATATAAATGAAACAGAAGTAAATAAGAATTGGGAGCACATACGTAATGCAATAGAATCAGCAGCTAAAGAAAGTATAGGATACCATAAACCGAGAAAAAGTAAGCCATGGTTTGATAATGAATGTCATAATCTAATAGAAATAAGAAATCAGGCTAGACTTAGGTAGTTAAATAACTCTGATGATACAAATCCAAACAATTATAATAGAATAAAGTGAGAAGTTAACTGCACGTTTAGAAGTAAAAAAAAGAGATTACTTGAAAAGCAAAATTAACGAAATTGAAACAAACAGCAAAAATAAAAATATCAGAGATTTATATAAAGGTGTAAATGAGTTTAGAAAGGGGTGGCAACCTAAAGTAAACTTGATAAAAGATAAAGACGGTGATTTTCTAGCTGACCCAAGCGATATTCTAAATAGATGGAAGAACTACTTTAATGACCTTTTAAATATCCATGTAGGAGATAAATCAGAAGTGAATGAAGTCCACACAGCAGAACCTTTAGTTCCAGAACCTAACTTGACTGAAGTTAAAGATGCTATTAAAAGGCTAAAGAATAACAAAGCACCTGGCATTGATTTAATACCAGCTGAGTTAATTAAATATGGTGGGAATTCGTTAATATGTCAAATTCATAAATTAATTTGTTTAATATGGAATAAAGAAGAAATCCCTCAACAGTGGAAAGAATCCATAATTGTTCCTGTGTTTAAAAAAGGTGATAAACTGAACTGCAATAATTACCGTGGAATTTCTCTACTTTCAACAACATATAAAATATTATCTAACATTCTTTTAACAAGACTAACCCCATATGCTAATGAAATTATAGGTGATTATCAATGTGGATTTAAACGTAACAGGTCAACTACAGATCAAATTTTTCACATCAGACAGACACTTGAAAAAAAGTGGGAATATAATCAAAATGTCCATCAGCTATTCATTGATTTCAAAAAAGCATATGATTCGGTCAAAAGAGATAAACTATATAATATATTAGTAGAGTTTGGAATACCTAAGAAGCTTGTTAGTATGATAAAAGTATGCACAAGTGAAACAGAAAGTAAAATTCGTGTGGGTATTAATATGTCTGACAAATTTACAATTCATGATGGGTTAAAACAAGGAGATGCATTATCTCCATTGCTCTTTAATTTTGTCTTAGAATATGCTGTTAGGAAGGTAAAAGAAACTAAAGAAGGACTAAAATTAAATGGTGTGACTCAGTTGTTAGCATATGCAGATGATGTAGACTTACTGGGGGATGATGTGAATACAATTAAGAATAATGCTAAAATATTTTTCAAAACTGCTAAAGAGATAGGTTTGGAAGTTAACAAAGAGAGAACTAAATATATGCTTACAGGCCGAAACCAAGTGTTAGGTAATAATCAAAATCTAATTATTGATAACAACTCGTTTGAACCAGTTTCCAAATTCAAATACTTAGGAGTAATATTAACAAATGAAAATTATATTAAAGAGGAAATAAAAAGTAGGCTTAATTCAGGAAATGCATGTTACTTCTCTCTTCATAAACTTTTGTCTTCTCGTTTAATATCTAAGAAACTAAAAGTTAAAATACAGAAAACAGTAATTTTGCCTGTAGTATTATATGGATGTGACACATGGTCCCTTACATTGAAAGAGGAACATAAATTGAGAGTATTTGAAAACAAGATCCTTAGGAAAATATTTGGACCTAAAAGGGATGAGGAGACAGGTGAGTGGAGAAGGTTACATAATTTAGAACTACATAATTTGTATTCATGTCCAGATATTATTAGAATAATTAAATCAATAAGACTTAGGTGGGCAGGCCATGTGGCACGAATGGGAGAGGAGAGAGGAGTTTACAGGATTCTTGTTGGGAAACCTGATGGTAAGAGACCTGTAGGAAGGCCAAGACGAAGATGGAGGGACAACGTTGAGATGGACCTAAGGGAAATCGGTAGGGATGGAAAAGAGTATATAGAACTTGCTCAAGATAGGGAAAGATGGAAGGCCTGTGTTGCTGCAGCCATGAACCTTCGGGTTTAAGAAGGCTAGAGAGTTAGTTAGTTAGTGGGCGTTATATCCCTAATGTTGATGTTAAAATCCTCTCAGTTATTTGAATGAGTTTCCTTGTTGAAATAAGGCTATAACATACTTCATTTAATATTAAGGTAAGGTAAAAGGTAAAGCTACCCCTGTGCATAACCACACGTGCCATGAAGGCACATGGGGTGATGTGGAGGTAGAGCTCAACATGTTCTTGATCTCGGCCATAGTTGCGACGATGTGATCAGTATCATATCTGGTTGCCTTTACCCTCCAGGGTTGCCCCCTGGTACCCATTGATTTGAGGTTGGGTGAGCCCCAGAGCTGCATTATGCAGGGAAAAGGCCGGAAAAATTCCGACCTTAGATCACACACCTCAGATCTAACCCGGGTCTCCCGCGTGCAGTCAGATGCTCTACGAACTTTTTTTTTCATGAAAAAGTAATACCCCTATGCGGTAGTATTCCCCGTCATTCACCATTTTTTAAACTTTCACAGATTTCAATTTTTACTATATTCTAGGTTTTTCTCATTACGGACAACCACAAACATCCATGTCTTAGACGGGATTCGAACTGAGATACCGCAGCTCATTACTTCATTTATTATTATAAATAAATTTTCATTTTTGAATTTGGCCCAATGTCAACATGAAAACGGCATAGCCTGTGATAAGTAGGAATAATTAGAAATATTATAATTATGTAATTATATCTCTGAATTGCAACAAATATTAAATTAAATATTTATCGATTGCCATCAGTCACCGTAAAATCCCACAGGTAAGGTATAAATGTGCTATTTTGTTTTTCTCATAATCTATTTCATCTTTCTCATTCTTACGATTAACATAGCTTAGATGCATAAGAAAGGTTAACCAAAAACTCAATATGCTGACCAAGGTAGAAATTTATTATATTTTTAAAACATAAACTATAAACAGAAGTATTTGGTACAGAGTCTGAAGAAGACCTTGCTAGAAGGTTGAAACGTAACGTTTAGTTTATGTTTTAAAATAAAATAAATTCTACCTTGGTCAGCATATTGAGTTTTTGGTTATCATGGAAACAAGGCTCAATGGTGTTATCATTTGAAAGGTTAAAAAAATAAGCAAAATATAAAATCTGTGCGAATGGAAATGGTATAGAATAACAATTAATTAACAACTATCTCCTTATGCACATGCCTGTATTTCCACCATGCCCCTGAAAAGTCATCAGCTGTGGAGAACCGTGAGAAAAAACTGTTTTTGCTTTGCTCCTCTTCTGTCCTGGTCTTTTTACAGAAGTGTGAAGAGGCTCATAAAATTCATTTTGTGGCTTCGGCACGCCTACTCACGAACATATCAACACTTAAGCATACACCACCATGAGACACGAACGCCCGTATTAAGAAAACCAGATGAAAGCATCTCCGAGGATGATCATTGTGGGATGTTGCAGCAAAGCATGTGTATTCCCAACTATATATCCGCTGCGGGAAGTGTACCCTTTTGTAGCTGCGTCACTAATTGCCAAACCATACAAAAATGAACCGTTTCAAACCGATCATTTCAGATTTTCATGAAATTTGGTAGGATGGTAGAGGACATGAAGTAACTTACATGTGTAAACATTTAGTCCTCAGTGATACACTGGGTTTATACAGCAGGGTTGCCAGCTGCCAAGGTCAATATTTTCATATAATACTACTTTTTACGTAAACTATGCTTCCTAAGCTTAAAATGAATGTTATCCCATAATTAGAAGAAAAGTTCTGATTTTGTTTTGTTGACCTTGTAAGTATAGGTAAACATGAATAGTTGGAAACCCTGCTGTACGAACACCGTGTAGCAAAGAGAGCTAAAATGTTACACATGTAGGTTACTTCATGTCCTCTACCATCCTATCAAGTTTAATGAAAATCTTAAATGATCGGGTTGAAAAGTTCATTTTTTTGTGATGATTTGGCATGGAATGACCCAGCTATACATTTTTCAGGTCTCCCTTCTTGGACAACACTAGAGCAACCTTGAGTTCTGACGTCACCTGGAAATGCTTTTATTGTTAGGCTAAATGCCTAAGTTGTTAGGTTAGGCTAGCTACGTTTAGTTCTCTTAGCATAAATGAAAATGTTTAAATGTGTTTATGTTAATAGAACCAAACCTAACAAGCCTAACTTAACAACGTAGTCATTGATCATCTGACGTCAGAACGGAAGGTTGCTCCAGTGTTGTGCGATAAGGGAGACGCACATGTTTCAGTCGACGTCGAGTGTAGATAAATGGTAAACTAATAGAGCTGGGAAAGTAGAATTGGTGGAGAGAAAGACTTAGCAAATTATTGGAATAATATGGGTTTGTCTGTCTAATACACCATCTTACATAAATGGGCTCCACGTAGGCAAATGGTTATAGCTCTCGCCTTTTGTGCGAGTGTAACTGGTTTCTATTCTCGGTGGAAGATCCAAAAGCATGGTGAGGACAATTTAGAAGCTACTTGAAAGAGAAGGAGCGGAATCCGGTATCGAAAGTCGGAAAACAGCGGCAATGGTATCGATGAAAAGCCGATTGTCTGGCCCTGTCTGTCAAAGGGCTTCTGTGACAAAGAGTTTTAAAATAAATACATGCATCAATCAGAAAAACATCCTAGGCATGGGCGTCTCCAGAAATGTTTGCAAGGGGGGTCGGGCAAATGGTAAAAGTTGAATAGTAGAAAAATAGTAAGTATTACGGTTATAAATATTATTATATAATAATAAATATTATGAACTAACAAAAATAAATTGTATTCGAAATAATAATAATAATTATTATTATTATTATGTAAATGGGGAGACTCTATCCACCAAACAAGTGAATAACAGAACAACTATTTTCCATTATTTCTTTTGCAATTTATACAGTTAGTACCTGAAATGAATTTTGTTATTAACTTTTGCACGTCTCGTTCAAGAAAATGCTTTAATGTTATGGGGAATTGTTTTTCATAAAGTTTATTGTGTGACCTCTCACCAACAACTGTAATTATTAGTATTTTGAAAACTGTGGAACCATTTCTTCTTTGGACGGAATGGTAGAATATAACCTTGCTGCTTTATTTTTCACTCAATGTTTTCCATCCAATAAATTTTTACTTTGATTATTCTGTTGGAGTACTAACTAAATTAACTTTATTTCTGTTCTTAACAGTAAAAGTAACAAACTTTCGGCTTTCTTGTATCTTTAAATGAAAGACCCGTTCGATCCCCCTCCCGACGCCCATGGGCCTAGGTCTAAATCAGATCCTACTCGTGGACAGGGCATGAATTTGCGGTGGGGAATGCCAGGGTCCACAGTCAACCAACAAGACCCAAGTACCCCCAGCAACAAAGGTAATTAATTCTTCATTTAAACCAGGGATAATTTTTTTTCGTACTAGAAAATTAATATAATAGCCACATTGTAACACAAATATTTCACAAATACAAACTTGTTCATGAGACTAAAAAAGTAAAGTTCTTGTGCTTTCAATCGTCAGAGTACAATAAATCATTGCATCAATTATTGCATGCTGCCGACCATGCAGGTGACGTCAGTGTGGTTCCCCCTTGGCCAGGCAACGATTGGTCATTGCCATTTTCACGTTCCATGCCGCAGTGGCCTTGTACTGGGGGTGTTAAGTGACTTATTGAGCCATAACTTTGTGGTATTGTTAACTCTGCAACAATTAAAGTTAGGTGAAAACAAATGTCACAGTTGTTTTCCTGGTGAAATTCTAGCCCATTTTGATATGTCGCACGACCCCCTTCCCATTTAAATTTCTGAAGTTGAATTCAAGATGGCGGACATCAAGATGGCTGCCTACCATGCGGGTGACGTCAATGTGGTTCCCCCTTGGCCTGATAACAATTGGTCATCGCCATTTTCACGTCCGATGCCGCAGTGGCCTTGTACTGGGGGTGTTAAATGACTTATTGAGCCACCCTGTATTGTGAGACTACTGGTAGATGCAACAAGACCCGAGGAAGTTAAGTAGGTCAAGCACTAAATTATGAATTCCCCCAGCTTTTCTGGTCGAATCCTTGTTCTCGTCGTTGATTGGTTGTAATGTGTTTGTTAATATTAGCTGTAAAAGAGTGAAATATACCAATTTAATGGAAAACTAATTTATTCAAATATAACTGTTTACGGATGTTCTAATGGGGGGCTTGAGCAAACTATTATTATTTGAGGAGAATTTCAGCTAATTTCCTTGTGTAACAAGATTTCTAGACTATTAAGCCTCCCCAATGCACTAAAAATGGATATAAATAAAATTTCAGAGGTAGCAGTAGAAAAACGAATGATCCGGAAAAAAAGAGATTAATGTGAGTTACTTAATAATTATTAAATTTTTCTAGGCTTTGTTAGCAGTAGTGGTAGTACAATATGGTACATTTATCTGCTTCAGAGAGAGAGAGAGAGAGAGAGAGAGAGAGAGAGAGAGAGAGAGAGAGAGAGAGAGAGAGAGAGAGAGAGAGAGAGAAGGAGAGATAGGATTTCCTAGCGTTCCCCCAAAGCATAAGGCTGTAATTCACACGCTGCTCGTGGATATGTGGATACACGGAAGAAGCCTACTCCCGATTAACCGAAACATTTCTTATACAGGGTTTTCCAAAAGTTCTTTCCACATTTAAATTCACTTAACTTTGAAACGAACAAAGATATTTCATTGATATAAAGTTTTACCTGGCAACACTGCATGTCTGTGGTGATCATCGGGACACCTCTAACGGGGCTGTTCATTGCCAAACTTTTCCGCTAGAGGCGCCACATTTGTTGTGTCCCTAAATAATTTCGTTCGTCATCTGGTTGCCCTAAGCTTTACATTTACGTTTATTCAAACCTTATTTTCAACGAAGTTAAGAATTTCTCGTGTAAATCGATAACAAAAATGTGTTTAGCAAATCTTTAAGATTATATGTAGCATTTTCCTGAACCTAAGAATTAATATATGAAAGCGCAACGGCAGGGTAGCTCCGACGGGCTAAATATAGAATGTTTATGCACAAAAAGCACTAAACGTGACGTAATTTTGGTCGTCCCTAGCTGCAATGGGTTATAATACAAAAATTTAGATTTTTACACTACGCTTTTATGTTTCCTCTTGTTGCGACTTGCGAGTATGGGTAATTGATTGATTTGGAGTTTTAAGTCCACTTTATGCACAGTAAGGCTTATCGGGACTGGACCTACAGTTTAAATTGGGATCCGAACCATTATGTTCCTCCACCGGGTATCGAACCCGGGGCCCCTTGAGTATGTGTAATTCAACGGCGGGAGGGAGTAGGAATCGGAGAAACTCACCAAATTACAAAGAAGAAAAAAATGTATTAAGTGAGTAAGGGCATGGTATTTATTATTATACACTATGCCCTATCTGATGCACCAACGGAAGATAAAGATGATAATACTAAAGATGATTTTGATGCAGAGTTTATGCAGAGTTAGAACAGGTCTTTGATAAATTTTCCCAGTATGATATGAAAATTCTGTTAGGTGACTATAATGCACAGATTGGCAAAGAAGAGGTAAAGAAAGTCTTCATGAATTAAGTAATGATAATGGTACAAGATTAATTACTTTTGCAACCTCAAAGAATCTAATTTATACATAAAGATATCCATAAATATACCTGGTCTTCTCCAGGTGGTGAAACTCATAATCAGATAGATCATATTCTCATTGATAAAAGATAACATACTAGTATAATTGACGTTGGTACATATAGAGGTGCTGACTGTGCCAGTGACCATTATTTAGTAATTGCTAAATTAAGAGAAAGACTCGCAGTGATAAATCATAAGCAACAAAATCTAAAAGCTCTAAAATTGAAGACAGGAAAATTTGCTGATGAAAGAATTAAGAAAGATTACCAAATTAAACTGTCAAATAGATTTGATGTTTTGCAGGATTTAAATGATGATGAAGATATAAATGAAACAGATGTAAATAACAATTGGGAGCACATACGTAATGCAATAGAATCAGCAGCTAAAGAAAGTATAGGATACCATAAACCAAGGAAAAGTATGCCATGGTTTGATAATGAATGTCATAATCTAATAGAAATAAGAAATAAGGCTAGACTTAGGTGGTTAAATAACTCTGATGATACAAATCTAAGCAATTATAATACAATAGAGCGAGAAGTTGACCGCATGTTTAGAAAAAAAAAGATATTACTTGAAAAGCAAAATTAACGAAATTCAAACAAACAGAAGAAACAAAAATATCAGAGATTTATATAAAGGTGTAAATGAATTTAGAAAGGGGTGGCAACCTAAAGTAAACTTGATAAATGATAAATACGGAGATTTTCTGGCTGACCCAAGCGATATTTTAAATGGATGGAAGAACTACTTTAATGACATGTAGGAGATAAATCAGAAGTAAATGAAGTACACACAGCAGAACCTTTAGTTCCAGAACCTAACTTGACCGAACTTAAAGATGCTATTAAAAAGGCTAAAGAATAACAAAGCACCTGGCATTGATTTAATACCAGGTGAGATAATTAAGTATGGTGGAAATTCGTTAATATGTCAAATTCATAAATCAATTTGTTTAATATGGAATAAAGAAGAAATCCCTCAACAGTGGAAATAATCCATAATTGTTCCTGTCTTTAAAAAAGGTGATTAAAAGAACTGCAATAATTACCGTGGAATTTCTCTACTCTCAACAACATATAAAATATTATCTAACATTCTTTTAGCAAGACTAGCGTCATATTCTAATTAAATTATAGGTGATTATCAATGTGGATTTAAACGTAACAGATCAAATTTTTCACACCAGACAGACAATTGAGAAAAAGTGGGAATATAATCAAAATGCATCTGTTCATTGATTTAAAAAAAACAACATATGATTAAGTCAAAAGAGATAAATTATATAATATATTAGTCGAGTTTGGAATACCTAAGAAGCTTGTTAATATGGTTAAAGGTATGCACCAATGAAAAAGAAACTAAAATTCGTGTGGGTATTAATATGTCTGACAAATTTACAATCCATGCTGTGTTAAAACAAGGAGATGAATTATCTCCATTACTCTTTAATTTTGCCTTAGAATATGCTGTTAGGAAGATAAAAGAAACTAACAAAGGACTAGAATTAGAATTAAACGGTGTGACTCAGTTGTTAGCATATGCAGATGATGTAGACTTATTAGGGGATGATATAAATACAATCAAGAATAATGCTAAAATATTTTTCGAAGGAGGTAAAGAGATAGGTTTGGAAGTTAGCAAAGAGAAAACTAAATATATGCTTACAGGCCGAAACCAAGTGTTAGGTTATTACCTAAATTATATATAATATATATTACCTAAATTCAAAATATAATTATTGATAACAACTCGTTTGAACCAGTTTCCAAATTCAAATACATAGGAACAAATTAAAATTATATTAAAGAGGAAATAAAAGGTAGGCTTAATTCAGGAAATGCATGTTACTTCTCTCTTCATAACCTTTTTGTCTTCTCGTTTAATATCTAAGAAACTAAAAGTTATAATATACAAGACAGTAATTTTGCCTGTAATATTATATGGATGCGAAACTTGGTCCTTACATTGAAAGAGGAACATAAATTGGGAGTATTTGAAAATAAGATCCTTAGGAAAATATTTGGGCCTAAAAGGGATGAGGAGACAGGTGAGTGGAGAAGGTTACATAATTTAGAACTACATAATTTGTATTCATGTCCAGATATTATTAGAATGATTAAATCAAGAAGACTTAGGTGGGCAGGCCATGTGGCACGAATGGGAGAGGAAAGAGGAGTTTACAGGATTCTTGTTGGGAAACCTGATGGTAAGAGACCAGTAGGAAGACCAAGACGAAGATGGAGTGATAATGTTTGAGATAGACCTAAAGGAAATCGGTAGGGATGGAAAAGAGTATATAGATCTTGCTCAGGATAGGGACAGATGGAAGGCCTGTGTTGCTGTAGCCATGAACCTTCGTTTTCAAGAAGGCTAGAGAGTTAGTTAGTTTATGCCCTATACAATAACTTAATAGTAACATATGTTTTCTTTGTATTAAGCAATCATTTTCCCACCATGCTTTCGTCCTTTTTGTTTTGGGTTACAACAATTTTAAAATTATAATTCCTGTAAATTAGAAAGCCCTAGAGGTTACGAGACATGAAACAGAATATAAAATATTTTTTGTATGTATAAAATAGAGAACCATATTTACTAGCCATGATGAAAAGTATGATATCACGTAAAAAAGGAGTCAGAGTCAGGAGTCAGTTAATAAAAGTACAGTCGCGTTGAATTATTATGTATTATTTTTTACCAGATTCACAAGAATAAAGCACATAGATAGTGAAAATTGCAAGTGACGTAAACAAGTCCTGTGCTTTTTAAGGCTTTTGTAAGTTTCGATATCTTTTCTGTTGTTGAAGATCGTCTTATTAAAATTCTTAGTTTTACAGCACTGATTATTTATCTATCATGTTCCGACTAATTTCTGAGGTTAAGATTAAGTTAAACTTGCAATTCAATGTAATAGCAGCACGTTCAGCATGAAAGTCAAGTATTTAAATGGGAGAACTATTGCCCATCAAATGCAAGGGGACACAACAGGGGTGCTGCCACCTACAATAGTTTGCTTTGACCAGGGCCACTGGACACCACAGTTCACATCGGCGCATCCCAGTCTTGCAGGAAATGCACATCATCATTGATACCAAATGCAACCAGCTGGGAAAGGAGGAACGTCTGCAGCATGTTGAGGCAAGTAGGGTCACGGTATCTTCCTCGAGGAAGAAGTCCCGGAATGTGTTCGATCGACACAGCGCACCACACATTCACTTTTGGGCTATCCCTCTCGTGGGTTTGGAATTCCCGTGGTGCCAGCTCACCTTCCCGGACATGTGGAAGGTAGCCCTCATCTGATAACATGATGTTCCTTCTCCTGAAACGACGCCATCTTGGAATCACCTGCTTGCTCGTAGTCACGTGATCCTCTCAACGCGCAGTGTTGCTAGTTGAAACTTTAAAAACTGCTGTGCAGTACAAACTTTATTTCACTGTTCGTTACAAAGTTATAATGAATTTAAATGTGGGAAGGACTTTTGGAAAACCCTGTATATATTTGAGTTTCTGCCAAATTAATTTCCTCGCAACTAACTGTAGAGTATCAGAGTACATGAAGGCTGACTTTGAATTTTTTATCTTCTACGTTGGTAATTTAATTATATGTACAATAATAGCATTTGAGAGGATGAAAAATGAACAACGGGGCTTGAGTTGGGATAAAGGAAAGCTTCTAAGGGAAACGTGAAGATATGTTTTCATAAGGGAGGCCTCTTGGAAGCAGTCAACGCCTACAGATGTCTCTGTCAGCGGAACGTTAAGTCTTCCGAAGCACTTTTTCTTCCTTCTTTTTGCTCACTCTTCCCTTCACCCATTTCCCTCTTTTTTGTTCCTTTTTCCACCCTCTTGGTTTGCTTTGCTAGAACTGACGGGGAATTCTCAACATAGGCGAAGCATCGAAGGTTGTATCTGATTCATTTGAAATAAAAACTGAATTAATTTTCCTGCATTATCGGAGCTGCACATTTCCTTACAGCAACAGTCCAATTCCAATATACGTCAAACAAGGGCAAGGGAGCTTTGGAATCATGTATAAGCTTGTGTAGCGATGAAGCCGAGACTTTCCGAGACTTGTCGAGCCAAGGTTGAGAACGGGTCAGACGTCTGGAAAATGGAACCGAGACAGAGATTAATTGTACTTTAGTCTCATCCACGTTCTATCACATACATAAGTAATTTACAACGTAAACAAGTTGTTAAAAATTCCTGTGAAATACAAGAGATTGTTTGTTTTACTTTCAACTGGAGTTGAAGTAACTTACTTACTTACTTACTTAGATACTCTTCTACCCAAAGATGTCGAGGTTTTGCAGAGAGCTCTCCATTGGTTACGATCCATTGAAATCTTCCTTGCTTCATCCCATTTAATGCCTCTTCTGGTCAGTGTCTGTTGAAGTAACTGCTAATTATTAGTCTGACACACACACACACACGAGCGGTCGGAAATATCAAGGGATTCCCTTGAGTAAAACATCAGTGAGATGCGGTACAAAGCAATGTTAGAGCGCGAATAACAGAAATGTAGAGTTTAGACTATGCGCAGCACGGGTTGAATTTATATTGTTAAAACAATATATCTTAGTAATTTAAATGTAATAGGTTTTTAAGACACAGCAAATAAATTTTCGAGTCCGAATTCGCGACCCACAAAACGACCCCCTCGGGACTCAGCAGTCGGTCGCGCCCCATAGGTTGAGAAACAATGATCTATAGAGATTATATTCACATATTCTGAAAATACTAAAATAGTCATTAAGAAGTGTCAAGTATGAATTGAAACAAAGTTTTGTTTTGAGGATACCTCTTCAATGCATATTTAAAATAGTGAAGACGTGACCCATGGAATCGCAGACAATCATGATTGATGAAAACGTGTTGCATGTTTTTTGAGTTGTGTAAAACTGTCAAGGTGATTTCGGCTTTCATATTGAAGTTTTACTTTCATTCATATTTGCAATCTTGGCGGCTCCAAATTTTGTGCGAATATTCACCTTGCTCTTTACAAACATTTTTTTGCTGTAGGTAAAAAAGGAGGTCCCATTGAGGAGGAATTGCCTTGCCGGGTATACGAATATTTATGTTGTTCCAGAAATTCCCTAACTTGCATCGATAACAACTTGAGAGCGGTAGGAAAAGTTAATGAAGCAATCAAAATGAGGAATTCCATTTTTTATGGACAATAGACTACTTTGCTGCGTGCAACATTCCAAGGTTGACAGACGTCATGAAGATCCTTAGGAAAGAAAGCTCTTGCAATCATGATGTACTCAACTCCTTTCAGGCAAGGAAATATAAACTGTGCAACTGACTTCTAGAGGAAATCATAAGACATGAATTTGGTCAATGATTTTACGACGTAAATCACATAGTGTGTTACATATTTGCTGTATTTGTGTCAGAAAACAACTTTTATGTCAATTCTAAAAATTAATAAGTAAATAATTGGAGCTTTCTATTTCAATTAGGATTCTAGGTATCTCCTTCAAACAAAAACCATAATTTAGCAAATCTTTTGCTCTATCATTTCGGTTATCTTTACTTTTTGTGTAAAATTCACAGTTTTCGAGATACTGTTATTTTTAATTTTCAAGGTGAATTTTGGCGTAATTTTATTCAAGATGGCTGCGATCCTACAGGGCAGAGAGTGGCGAACTCTTCAAAATCGGATTCTTGAAATTTGTTTTTACTACAGAGGCAGTTGGTTTCATTTCTGTTGCAAATAGTTCCAAACAAGACATTACTAGACTGTAAGGTGTTCACTGAATGTAGCATACACTACTCTCAGTTTTTTTATTCCTGTTCCCAAAGCCATCTCAAAATGAAACTTACATCAAACAAAGATTATATTTAACGGTATAACATACCTTATTTCCACAAAAAGTGAAGATAAGTTTTTAGGTATTCAAGGTCAAAGGTTATATCGTGTGACCTCGAAATGAAAATTTCAATATTTCCATATGAGACTATTTTTTTATGAAAACTATGCTCCCTTAGCTTCAAAATAAGCCCAAGATGAAATTTATACCATAACTAGAAGGAAAGTTATGATTTTTCTTGTTGACCTTGTAAGCATAAATTTGACATTTTCTATGAAGTTGGCAATCGAGCTGTACGAACACCGTGAATCACTGAGACCTAAAATTGTATACATGTAAGTTACTTCATATCATCTACCATCTTACCAAATTTTATGAAAATCTGAGATGGTCGGGTTGAAAACTTTTTTGTGGAAGATTTGGCATAGCTGTGGGACATCGATACACATCGAAATTTTTTGCAAGCGACTTCACAGCTGTCTTTTAGCCATGTTTGTTTTTACTTCGTACAAGAACTTTCTTACACCTTAGTAACATTTTCAGTATGCTGAACGTTCATGTAAAGCATGATTTTCTTCCTTAATGCTTCAAAAATATCCACATAGACAAAGTTAATACCCAGCGTTAAGTTTCATGTCTCCATCGATTTTTGTACAAAAGTTACGTACGTTCAAAATATCGGTTCCGTGACTCTTCGGATACCCTTTAGAAAACAGCGGCGATGGGAGGCGACTCGTTGACCCAATGAAAAAACCTTCAGCCGTTCCTGGCAGTCACAGTTGTGTTGCACGATAGAGTTCAGTTATATTATTATGGCTTGTGATACTTTTTGCCTATTAGTTATCTTATATTTAGGTATATTCCTTGAGATATGTAAATAAAGAAGCGCGGCCTGATTTCTTCAAGAGTTGTACGTACAATACATCTAGTCTTCAGGCGATATTTTCCGAATACCCTTTTATGTAGATTTCTTAGCCGATATATCAATATTACACACACACAGAGTAAAATAGCTGAAATGTTACCACAAACGATTGTATCGGCTGTCGTTCATGCAAATATCTTAACGTTCTGCTTATTAGTAAATATGTATATTTCACAGCAAACCTTATAATCTGGGAACGAATTTACTTGTAAGTACGTACATATCTTCATGATGCTAAAACAAATGCTACTTTGCTTGATTTTTGCGAATTGTGGTATCTAATATAGAAGAAATGCTCTTTTTATTTTCAATATTTTAAATATTATTAGGTTTTAGGACATATTTTACATGTTAGAATTATTTTACATATAATTACCATATTTCCAAATATTTTCCATATTTCCAAATAATTTCCGACATATATTCCATATTGAAGCTATTACTACATTTTCCATTTGATGCTAAATACCAAAGGTTTTCCATTCTTCTGTATTCTGTTCGTTTTGTACTCTTCTTGTTTATTTTGAATCTTGACAATAGATAATTCATCTGTTATGTCAACAAGCTTTCGCGATGAAATCCATTTCATATACTCTTATTACTTCGTGCGATATTGCGTACAGATTAGTCAATATAAATCTGTCTTTAGGAACAAGAGGAGGAGATTCACGTTTCAGCACTCTAAATATAGTTTGGTAATCCATTATTTCGGTAAAAAAAATAAAGCATTTTGCATGCAAAATTTGCATTACAATTAATGTCATGTAAGCTTAGAGCATCTTATTTGGCTAGGTGGTCCACTTAATTAATCAAAATAGAAATTATTCACAATTGTAAGTCGATATTTGATTCAATATTTTGATCAAAAATAATTAAATAGATATACGAGGGCAAATCGAAAAGTCTTTGCGATTAATTTTTTTCTAGCTTGTTATAAGTGTTATCACAAAAGCTAGATATACGAGCGATGCAGTAGGCTTTTCTTGGAACCACTCTATTGTAAACTTCCTATTTCTTCCACGGCACGGCGCTGTTATCAGTTTGCAAAGATGGCCGGAGTGCTCAGGAAGTCCACGCCATATGAGGAGCGAAGTGTTATTAGTTTTTTTTATGGTGCAAAGAACAAACAGGCACAGATATCCACAGGGAAATGGAGCCCAGTGTATGGGAACAAGTGTTTATCAGTGGTGGTGCAAGGAGTTTGAAAATGGACGGGAAAATGTGGAGGACAATGACCTCGTTCCTCGCTGACACCGGACAACATTGCCCGTGTTGATGAAATGGTGAAAGCTGATCGACGTGTTCATCTGGAGGACATTGCCACTGAACTTGGCATTTCCTATGGTAATGTCGTAAACAATTAGGCGCAAGGACTTTTCGATTTGCCCTCGTATATTTACATATCTAACACCTTTTCGGTACATATAAGTCCATTCTCTGCTTATAATATATTAATTAAGGAAATACTAGCACATTGTGCGCATTCTCAGTCTGTCAATTTCTTCCTGTTGAATCTCTTATGATGATTTGAATGTTTGAAAGGCACTACTTACATTCCTTATAAAGTAATTTATGCTTCAAGTTATGATGGTGACGTCAGACATCTCTTCCTCGTGCTCGAATATATAAGACGTTCTGCGCTCCGTAAAAGTATCAGTTCCTTCGGTTTCCTATATCGAACACTTTCCTATCTCAACGATCATGATGCAGTTGGTAAGTGCATTTTTATTTCATTCCGATTCAAGAGAAAGTCTAATGCAGATGAAGAACGTGTTAGATCACAATGTACGTTTGTGGTTAATTAACTGTCTTTCATGGACTACAGTTACAGTATACTGGCATAGATCAAATATTCAAGTAACATAATTTTCACAGCAGTAATTCCATTTTTGGCGAAATATTGAAAAATCAAAACTCTTTATGAGGTATTTCATGAAGGCCCTTGTAGATTCTTACGGCACTGAATTGAATTATTTAATCGCATTTTTTTGTATATATTTGCAATATAAACTTAGAAATTTACAGACTATTTCAGTTCTTGCAGATATCAGAAACGTAGCTATCGCTGTTCTTCAAAAATATTGTAAAAGAATACACTTACTTTTCTGTCATAAAATCTTGACAAAAACTAGAAAAAAATATCATGTGTAGAATCAAATTTAATCTATCATTATTTCATAACGTAGAATTATCATTAATCTTTTCAGACGAGAACTGACAATATTTTGAAACTAATTTTATATCCAGAATATGAACCTGATAAATGATATTTTTTTTCGATTTTTCTAATTACAAGTAATAGAATGAGAACAAACGTGGTGATACGTTACGGATTTAGAAATTAGCTACCAACGAATAAAAATTATTTATTGTTTTATATTAAAGTGTACACTGTACAATTTACACAATGCATCTGAAAGGAAAAAGTACTAACTCCTAAATATGTACGAGGGTGGAGGATTTACTAATCAATGGACAACCCAGATTTGCTATTTTGAACATAAAATCACTTAGCCTTGTTTACATTCTTGTTTCAGATATCATGCCTTGTACTTGAACTTACTTAGTTGATCCTCATTTCAAATCGAAAATTAAGTGCTCTATTGTTTCTTTAACCACAGATCCTCCTTGCTGCCCTTTCGACCATCGCTTTGGCCGGTCCACCAGCCGCTCAAGTTCCAGCCGGGATCAGCCCTGCCCAGTGCCCCAACTACCCCTACTGCCTCCCCTCACACCCAGCAGTTGCAGCATGGGGAATCCCCTCGGCCCTTGCCAGCCTCGCACCTGCAGGCAACCCAGCCATCCCTGCTCCACCACCCCCGGTCACCGGATACCCAGCCGGCTTGTCGCCTGCTCAGTGCCCCAACTACCCTTACTGCTCCAACACCATCCCAGCCCAGGTTCCTGCAGCACCCCAGGGCAACTTCAACACCCTTTTTAACGCTCAAGCCAGGTACCCCGCCGGAGTGAAACCTGGTGCGTGCCCCAACTATCCTCTCTGTTAGAGAGCTCTGGACACCATTCAGCAGGTGCGTTGGCGGCGGTTCTAAGTACCAAGCGTCACAGAAAACGCACAATATAAAAGAAAGGATTTTGTCCTCGGCAGAACATCTATCGAAAATCCTACAACAAACATTTTATGTATTTCAGAAATAATAAATTGTAATAAGAAATTAATTTAGTATTGTTAGTGTCGCTCCGGTGGCCTGGAGGAGCCAACATCTCTGCGGTAGTGGCTATCACAGTGCTTCGTGAAGCCGGAGGTGTTGGCTTTGAAAAAAAGTAAGACATGAGTGTTTCTTGTGTATATTTGCATGCAGAGGTAGAGAATCGACTAATAATAACTAGAATTATAAACGACGCCAGGGGAAGGAGGTGCGAAGGGGTGCTTTTGCACTTCTTATATTTATATCAGCACCATTTACGTACCCCAGTTTTCATCGCAATAATAATAATAATAATAATAATAATAATAATAATAATACTAAAGTGGTCTGTTTCTCCATTTTTTTCGATGGCTATACACATGTCCAAAGTGTAAACCAGTTCCCGTTAACCTCTATGTAATTTGACATATTTTAAAAAAAAAATACTGTTAAATGAACAATCGACATTACAGCAATACCATGTAATTTTCATAACTGTTTAACACAGAGTATGTACATGGGTTCGTGATGCATATTTTGCTTATACAGTATTAGTATGTAATAAATTACATAAATATGAAGATTATGATCTTAATGCGTCTATGGTAAAAAATGTTATGTACAGTTATAAAAATGCACATTCAATGGTGCAAACATAAGGGCAACCTTACTGCAAATAAGAAATAATAATAATAATAATGTTAAATAAATCACTGTTTTTTATGAAATAGAAATACGCGCCCCTTGTGGTACTGTGTCCCGCACCCCTAGATTCGAGATCGTGTTGTCGTGTGTGACTGTAGTGTCTCCCTAGTGGTGTAGTGGCAATGTCGTTGCCTTGTAATTGTTATATATTAGTTTAAGTTATGAAGCCATGGGCTGAAACAGCCATATATATTATTGTTGTTATAGTTACTGGTTGTTGATTTTTTATACATGTGTTATGGAGTTAATATAAAAATGTTCGAACCCAAGTGTTTCATTAAATAAGTTCTTTAAAACAATACATGATAAGTGGCGACGATGGATTGGATACATTTGTGAGTTGAACAATTAACAAGATTATTGTAGTTGAATAGAAGATTCAAATCTACTGTAAGAAGTTTGAAAAATGAATACGCTACCATTCTTCGAATCCTATGAGGTAGGAAGTAATATTAAAGCTTATGTGCGAAGATTTGATTCATTTTTAAAAGCACAAGAAGTTAAAGAAGATAAAAAGGTTCATTTATTGTTATCAGTGATTGGAAATAATGCGTATGAGGCATTGTATATTAAATTAGCTCCAAATGATCCTAGTAGTTTTCCTGTCGAAGTTTTGCTGACAGAACTCGTTGATATTTATGAACCTAAAACAAACAAGTTGCTTGAGATATATAAATTTAAAAATGCTAAAAAAGAGCATGGTGAATCAATGGATGACTATATATCACGAATTAAAAAGTTGTCATTAACATGTGGGTTTAAACCAGAAGATTTTGATAATGAATTAAAGCAACAAACAATTTTTGGACTTGAGGAAGGTACATTAAAAAGGAAGTTAATTATGGAGACTCCAAAGACGTACAAAGATGTTTGTGATTACATTAGGAATCATGAAGTACTAGACAGATTTGGTAGCCATATTCAGCAAGACTCAAACATCCACAAAGTTAACACATACACACCAAGAAGTATGTACAAGAACAAATTAGAGGTAAAGAATTGTTATAAAGCACAATTGCAACAAGATAGTCCACGGAATTTTAACTGGATTTGCTATAGATGTGGTTCGAAAACAAAACATGGAGCTGAAGGTTGTCCAGCTATGGGGAAAGCTTGTAGATTTTGTGGCAAGATAAATCATTTTTCTAATGTTTGTAGATACAAGAATGAAATAAAAGATGTAGATAAAAGATCATCTGGGAAGAAGGCAGATTTCATGCATCAAAAACAACCTAACTACACCTCAAGGGCTGTACAATATTTAAATAAGACTACATCTAATGTAAGATCTTCTACACCCTCAGAGCAGGAAGATGCGATAAACAAAACCCGAGGTAATAATTTTGACTACAGTGGAAGCCAGCACAATATATTCAGTATAAATGTAATAAATACTGTACAGCATAAAAGTGAAGAAAGTAGCAAGCATGTTGAGGAGTTATTATGCAATGAGATTCAACCCTTACATGTTCAGCTATATATCTGCAATGAACCAGTTAAATTCATAGTGGATACAGGAAGTTATGCTAATATTCTACCTAAGAGTAGTGTATGGAAAAGCAGCGACGTTTTACGATTGAATCCACTCAAAAATGGCTATGGTACTATCACAGGAGAAAAGTTGAAGTTTGAGGGTCAAATTTCCTTACCTGTAAAGTATAACTCACTGAGTTATGAAATGCCGTTTATAGTAGGAGATTTAAATGATTTAAAACCTATACTTGGTCGAGCAGGATTGCGTATTCTCTTTGGCGATTGGAGAAGAAGTTTGGTAATTGATACTGTACAAGGGCAAATAGAAGAAAAAGATGGGAATAGTATTACAAGGAGCTTGTACACAGACACATCAAATGGGGAATCAGCGAAGTTGAAATCTGATATTTTAGTAAAATTTAAAATTTTGTTCAATAATGACATTTCAGAACCTATAAGAAATATTAATGTTAGAATTCCATTGAAGCCTGGATTTGTACCTGTGAAAAGGAAAGGTTACAATCTACCTTACTTTATGCGTGATGAAGTAGGCAAGGCAATAAAAGATTTGTGCCAGCAAGGAATCTTAGAAGAAATAGAAAGTTCTGATTGGAGTAGTCCTGTAGTTCCTGTGCGAAAAGCAGATGGAAGTATTCGTGTATGTGCTGACTATAGAAAAACTGTTAATCCAAATGTAGATACTTTACAATATCCACTTCCAACTTTTGACGAGCTTTATCATAAGTTAGGTTCACATAAGTGGTATACGAAGATTGATCTACGTTCAGCTTTTCATCAATTATTAGTCGAAGAAAAGTCTCAACGTGTTCTAACCATTGTAAATGAAGGTCATTTGTATGTACATAAACGTTTACCGTTTGGAACTAAAATAAGTTCTCAAGTATTTCAAAGAGCCATGGACACAATACTTGGTGGTATTGATGGAGTGGTATCATTTATTGATGACATTCTTTTAGGAGCAGATACATTGTATGACTGTTACAAACTAACTGTATTAGTTTTGGAAAGATTGATGCAGTACAATGTAAAAGTAAATTTGCAGAAGTCTGATTTTTTTGTTCATGAAGTAAATTTTCTAGGAAGGAAATTCACGGAATATGGAATTTTACCTACAAATGAACATGTTCAGGCAGTGTTAAAATGTAAGGTACCTGAGAATAAAAATGAATTGGCGACTTTCATTGGTTTAGTGGCGTATCATGCACGATTTTTGCCTAATTTGAGTTCTAGGATACCTAATCTTTATTTATTGCAAAAGAAGAGTGTACAATGGTTTTGGAACGAAGAATGTGAGAGGGAGTTTCAGCTAGTTAAGCAGCTATTAGTTTCTGCACCTGTTTTAGTAGCATTTGACACTCGATTGCCATTAGTTTTAGTCACGGATGCAAGTGGCTATGGGATAGGTTGTCAGTTGACACATGAAATAGAAGGAGTGCTGAAACCTATTGCATGTTTTTCAGCTACTTTAACAGATAGTCAAAAAAGTTACTCTCAAGCTGACAAGGAAAGTTTGGCAGTAGTGGAAGGTATAAAACATTTTCATATATATTTGGCAGGAAACAAATTTAAAATTCTAACAGATTCTTCAACAGGTAAATCGATATTAGATCCGGACAAAGCAATTTCTCCTACAGTATCTATGAGATGGCAAAGATGGAGGTTACTTCTAGCAAATTATGATTATTCCATTCATTACATGAAGAATGTAGGGATAGCTGATGTCTTGTCCAGATTACCAGTGTCATGTTTAGTGAATGAAGAAGAAGCTTTACCTATTTATTTTTTGGATAATGAGACATTGATGGGTGAAGATCCTTTAAGAGTTGAGGAAGTAATTGAAGCAATGAAACAGGATGAAACATTGTTACTAGCATATGAATACACAGTGAAGGATTGGAGGAATATAGCACGTAACGAAGCTGATGGAGAATTGAAAAATTATTTTCAGAATAAAAATGTCTTAAATTGCAATAATGGAATGTTATGCCATGGTGAGCGAATTGTAGTGCCAAAATTATTGAGAAATAAGGTTCTCCAAGACTTGCACAAATTTCATTCTGGAGTTGTGAAGTCCAAACATGTTGCAAGAAAGTACTTTTGGTGGCCGAGCATGAACCAGGATATAGAGAATTATGTTCTGTCGTGTGATGTGTGCAGAAGAAATTCAAGAGCACCAAATAAACAAGAGTATGTTTCATGGAAGCCTGAAAATGAACCATTTCACAGAGTACACATAGATCATTTTTTCTTTCATGGATATAAATTTCTTATTTTAGTTGATGCATTTAGTAAATACATAAATGTTTGGCAAGTTGTTCATTTCACAGAGTACACATAGATCATTTTTTCTTTCATGGATATAAATTTCTTATTTTAGTTGATGCATTTAGTAAATACATAAATGTTTGGCAAGTTGTTCATTTAACGGCTGAAGAAACTGTTGAGAAGTTGACAAATCATTTTTCCATATTTGGAATACCAAATACCATATGTTCTGATGGTGGCCCACCATTTGCCAGCAGGGATTTCCAGAGATTTTGTAACAATCATGGAATAAAATTAATTCACAGTCCACCGTATAGACCATGTGCTAATGGAGAAGTTGAAAGGCACGTACAAATCATCAAAAGGTACATGACTTTAACAGGAGAGATAACAAAAGGCAACGTCAACAGACGCAATGCTTCTGTAGATAAATTCTTAAAGAGAATGTTGTTCTATCACAACAATACTGTAAATGTGATTATGGGGAAATCACCAAATGAAATTTTATTTTCATACAAAGTAAACGCCAATAAATTAATTCATAATGATAGAACAAGGGTTATTTATGAGGCAGAGCATTATAAGAAAGGATCTGGAGTATATTATTATTGTCCAGAAAAAAAGCAGTATGAAAAAGGCGAGATAGTAGGACAATTATCGCACTCAATTTTCAAAGTTAAGAGGGACAATTACACAAGAAATGTTCATTTTTCGTTTTTGAAGCCAGAGATTTCCAGAAGGAACGAGAGTGGAAGATATGGTAATGGTGAACGCTCGACACAATGTACAGAAGAGTTTGGTGGTGAGCAAAATCAATTTGCAAACTTGGACTATATGGAATTACCTTCTGTGGCTCACAATGAAGAAATGGAGCAGCAGAGACAAGGAGGTATGCAGGGTCTGGAGAAGCCAGGATGTTCGAAACAAGAGTCCACTGCAGCAGCATCATTTCCACGAAGGTCTGCAAGGATACATAAAATACCTTGCAGATATGAACCAGATTAGAAATGTTAAGGTTGTTATTATTATGTTTCATTTTGCAACCAAGGGGAATATTGTTATATATTAGTTTAAGTTATGAAGCCATGGGCTGAAACAGCCATATATATTATTGTTGTTATAGTTACTGGTTGTTGATTTTTTATACATGTGTTATGGAGTTAATATAAAAATGTTCGAACCCAAGTGTTTCATTAAATAAGTTCTTTAAAACAATACACGATAGTAATAGAGGGGTCTCTGGTTCGATACCCGGTGGACGCACATAGTGTTTGTTTGAGATTCCAAAATTTAATTATTGATAACAACTCGTTTGAATCAGTTTCCAAATTCAAGTACTTAGGAGTAATACTAACAAATGAAAATGATATTAAAGAGGAAATAAAAAGCAGACTTAATTCAGGAAATGAGTATTACTTATCTCTTCATAAACTTTTATCTTCTCTTATATTGTATCTAAGAAATTAAAAGTTAAAATATAGATAACAGTAATTTTGTCTGTACTATTATGTGGATGCGAAACATTGAAAAGGGAACATAAATGAAGAGTATTTGAAAATAAAATCCTTAGAAAAATATTTGAACTTAAAAGTGTTGAGGAGACAGGTGAGTGGAGAAGGTTACATAATTTAAAACTGCATATTCATCTCCAGATATTATTAGAATGATTAAATTAGACAGATGGGCAGGCCATGTGGCACGAATGGGAGAGGAAAGAATAGTTTACAGGATTCTTGTTGGGAAACCTGATGGTAAGAGACCTGTCGAAAGGTCAAGACGAAGATGGAGGGATAATGTTGAGATGGACGTAAGGGAAATTGGTAGGAATGGAAAAGTGTATATAGATCTTGCTCAGAATAGGGACAGATGGAAGGCCTGTATCACTGCAGCCATGAACCTTCGGGTTGGAGAAGGCTAGAGAGAGTTAGTTAGTTGTGATCTCACTTTAAGCTGTAGCATTTCTGTGCATAATGTGGAATTATTAACAAACTTAAAGCCTATGACTGTAATTATGAATGCAATAGTCCTAAACACGTGTTGTACTTTATCGTACTGATCAAAAATACGAAACCAATAAGAGTGCTTTAATAGTTCAGTGTATGTGTATTTTTTTTTCTGATCACTGTGAGAACATTTGCAGAATACGTATTAAGCCTGGCTTACCCATTTCATACAAGAAACTTACTTACTTTGGGAGGCGCAGAAGCCCACACTTCTTTTTATAAATAATATTCAAGAAACCATTTCGTTATTGCGTTCTTTGTTGTTTATGCATGGGCAGTTAATATATATAATACAGATATACACATAATTACAATAATTACAATTAATACCATCATCATAAACCAATTGTGCACTGTTACAGGCATGAGTGTCATGTCAAGACACACATCCCGGGGGGGGGGGGTTAATACGGGGGAGCAAATCGTGAATTTTGCCACCTATGTACGTTACTTTTATGATTTTATGAAAGAAAGTAATAGAGAAACTTTGAGGACACACTAGGGATCATTGTAATTTATTTTCATTTTTTAATAAAAATATTTACAGTTAAATAATTGAGAGGTGGTGGACCTGGTAGATTCCCCCTCGAGTAAGCTGGAGTTAAGCAATATTAGCTTAAATTTTGTGATTATTATTTTTTCTGTCATATATGAAATTTCAATGATGTAATTCTTGTATAGAATGGTTGGTTATGGCTCAACCTTATTGAACACATCTTAGTGATTTTAAAACGATAGCAAAGAGACAAATTAAGATGGTATGCTGGGCCTAAACAGCCACCTGTAAAACTATAAGTCCAATAAATCTTTGTTGAGTTGGCAAATTAAGATGGAATCTATGAAGGTGATGCCGTCTGGGAATTAAAGTGTTAAAGTCCTTCGCAAATCTTATGTTGACGATATCATGAATGTGTTAGTTCTGCATGTGATGAAAGATAGATTTTCAAGTTCTGGTGGACAGATAGAGACGTTAATTCACGCGTGTTTGTGAGATGCTAGGCGTAGAAAGTAAGTAAACAGTCTTTTAGTACCTCCGACTTGGTCGAGTTGTCGAATTTACTTCGTTTTACGGCGGAGTCCCTGTCTTTTGTCGCACGGAAACTATGTGATGTTGGGAAAAACGATTTGTTTGCTTGGGATGTTTTCGCATCGCATTACATGAAGGAAGAGAGTGTTGTTGAAATAAGAAACACCATTGAACGAAGTGCATCTTGAATAATTTCACTTTACAATCTTTCAAAAACCTGATTTATTTTTACCACAAAAATTCCTTGCGATCTATTTTCATATTATTCATGCATATTTCATCTCGAGGTAACCACAATTACAAGCACTGGGGGTAATTTTACACAGGTGTTCAGTGTGCATACGTTCACAAAAAGGTACAAATATAGGCAGGAATAGGTGTGTGTAGATTAGTCAGTACAGTATGATATTAAAGCTCGACGTTTTATGCAATTACATATTTTATTAATCCAGCGTCATAAAAGCATGATTACACTAAAATAATTGTCATGTTATCTTGTCGTTTTTCATATTTTTACATAATTCAATCTACTTTTATATTTAAAAAAATTTGGTATTTTCTAACTAAAGTTCTGTATTTATGCCAAAACTTGTGTCCGATGAGTTTAAGAATCATGAGTGTTATGGGATATATAGCTTGGAAACTAGTGTAGTGCTAGCAGATTTTGAAATGATAATAATCTTGAAACGAAGAAACAAAGTAAAGCCTGAATCTCATCCACGATGCAAATCTAGTCTACAGGTAACCAACCACTTCGTCACAAAGGCTGTCTAAAATTCCAGTGTTCTTTTCATAAAAATGAACAATGAAATGCTATTGCTTTGTTGAAATGTATAGATGTTCGATGTCAAACCTTTTAATCTCTACTTCCTTGCATTCATTCGGTGTTTGTTATTTACGTATATATAGTTCTATCAAAAATTTAAAGTTCGAATGTGCAATACATAAACTTTTTTGGAAGTTATATGTTACATATTTAACTATACTTTTAACCATGTTTTTTTTTGCATATCTATATACATATTTTAGAAGCTAATGCTACATACATACCCGGGTTCCTTATATTGCTCTGTGAAAGCACGGGTTATGGGTTATAATCGAAGGCAGTATGGATTTTCTATGTGGATGTGTCCTTTCATCCATTTGATGGATTGATAATTGGTTCTGATCGTCGTCGTGTTCTCTTGATACGAAGTTTCATAATTACAACAAAGTCGGAATGTACTGATAGGTCACCAGGGTATTTTCATGACGATTATTATTGCTAAATTTCCAATTTCACTTTAAACGTTCAGTCTACGGAGGAAGCTATCCCGAGGAAGTCTCCCCCATCACCTGCCCCAACTACCCTTACTGCTCCACCACCCAGCCAGAGGGTGCTGCTGCTCTAGCCGCCCTAGCCATATCTGATAAATATAAGCCATCGGCTGTTGTGAATACATGCAAATTCACGAAGCAGGCTGAGTGCTTGCTTCCCTGGCAGAGTGGTTACCGTATCAAGCTACGAAGCCTGGACTCCTAGGTTCGACTCCTGGATAAGATTTGGCAGGACATGTTCTACAATTTAGACTTATGTCTGGCGTCCGGGGGAATTTCAAAGAAATGGTAAAAGTCCTCCATTTTGGGCATCACACAACTTTAATGAAGAAATAAGAAATCAGATAGAAAGTAGAGAAAAATGGCTCCTTGGAGAAGTAGCCTATACCTGAAACTAGGGTCATTACCGGAATTTATAAAAAATTCTTCCCCATCTGGCCTTCGCGAAATGAAAAGAACGATCAGGAAATGTTGAATGTTCGTGCAATAAAGTGCTTAATTTGGGGACTTATCATTTACACCGTGGAAATGACAGGTTTCATTCCAGAAACTGCAAAACCATCACTTTATGGATATATAGCTTGTAGAATTCGAGATTTTCCCAGTGTCTGGAAATCTAGAACGTTTACCGTACCGAGAATCTTTTTCCAAAACTTCTGTTTTTTTTTTTTATTTCCTGTCTTTATCCAGACCTGACCGAAAGCGTTCCGTCCGGCACACCTTTACTTCCAACAAACATTGTTTGGAAGTTTTGGAAATTTTTTACTGAAGGATTCTTTTGAAGATTATTGTTTGAACTGAAAATGGGTCATTTTCTAGTAATATATTATATTATATATACTTATGTTTTACGGGAGTATCTCTTACCTATTGATCGGGTAACCATGGTTTTGCTGTTTCTTTCTTCTATCCACTTCATCAGTATATTCATCTTCATCACTCGGTTTCAGGTGGTGACGAAAAATTCCTTCTTCGACTGCTAAAGACTACTTAAGCTACAAAGCCTACAAGCAGTAGTCTAGAATGCTATAAATTACGTTGCTTCTCGGGCAGTATGTTCATATGACAATATCAGTGATACTGCTAGACTTTTAGATAATTCATTTATAAAGTTATAATCTCATTGGGACAACATTTGGTTGAACTAAAGATCTACTAAGAGCTGGAGTTTTTGCTATTCTGTGTGTAAATGGGTTCTGATCCCGATTAGCATTCTGCGCATAAAGCAGACTTGAAACATAACCTCAAAACTCATATGACAGTCTCCCATTAAGATAAATGTATTGGGTAATATATATTTATAATACGCCTTGTCCACCTATAACCGGATGAAATACTTTTACCAACTGTACTGCACAGGTGTATGGAACCTGATAGTGATTTGGAGATGTGAAGTAAGAAGCAATAATTGAGGCATTAGAGTCAAATTAGGAACAAATGATTAATTCAAACTAAATTGAAATGACAGTACGTTCATAATCCCAACTTAACTTCAATTTTTTGCACCAAAAATAACAGATTTAAGAGATACTGTTAGGGAAAATTTGACAGAAACAATTTTATTTCTAAGAATTCTTTCTGAAATTTTGCAGGACTCTCATAATTGTTAAATATTGGTTTAACTAGACACACACACACACACACACACACGCACACACCCCCCCACACACAGTTGTAAACATAAACACACATGTGGAGGTGTTCAGTGATTGAAAATAAAATGTGTTTTTTTTTGCTTTGTCATTTCTGCGTACTGTCTCTTTGTTATTTCATTTTTTTCTGTCTACTAATTTATTATACTGCTTTTTCTCATGGAGTTATATGTTAGACCAGCGTTTGTTGAACATTGCAAGCAATGAAACCAATCAAATGAAATTACATTGAATTTCTTCTAACACTATATTAAAGATAACACCGAACATTTGATGATCTTTTATTTCCGGTTCCTTATCCAATATACGAGGGCCATTTTTCTTGTAGTGGGAAACAAATAAAAGTCGCAGGGACAAATGTCAGGGAAGTAAGCTGGGCGCTCCAACACCACATACAAAAATACGCCGATCATTCTCCAGCAATCTGCGAAGTGCATCAGGGTGGTGTGGATGTGTTGCCGTGCGAGGATGCTCGCCACCACGTTCTTTCGCTGCTGATTCACGACCACTTCCAAATGCCTTGGCCCATCTGGTAACGGTACGATACTGTAACGCGTGGTCCTCTCATGCCTCACGTAAGCCCTTGTGAATTTGCAGTGCATTCCTTGCACTTGCAACCTGAAATTTGATGAATATTCACTGTTCTTCACGCGAGAACATTGTTCAGAGCGGTATTATACACATACTTCACTTTAACGTCTTATAACTACCACACAACAGTACTATTCAGCACCAAACACCTACACACGATCCGTAGTACAAGACTAAAAAAAACCGATCGTCTTTTGTCCCAGTGACAACTGAGAAGCATATACCAACAGTGTTACTACTACAAGAAACATGTATATAGTATGTACAGGGAGGTTATTTCAGTCGTTCACCGCCAGAGTGACGGCCGTTCGGCGGACTCTTCATGCAACAGGTCCCGGCAAATTGCATTACAGGAAGTCCGTAACAGAAACCGCTTGTTTTCTAATGTTTCCACTTTTCACAATTACAGTTACAATTACAATTGAAATAAGCATGTACCTTGTCCCAAATACAAATATTTCTGGCACCTTATTTCTGACATCTAATCTTAGATTAGTCATCGCTACTTTATCCTCAGTTGTCGCGACAGCGCCGGCAGCTTATCGGGGGTTGGGTGAGTTGTCTGTCAGCCGCGAGAGGGCGCTTCATACTGCACGTGTCGGCAGTGATGCCAACCGTAGGGACATGTCCCTAAGCATAGGGACTTTTCACTAAATTTCGCCCGCGTAGGAACGTAGGGACAGATTTTGCCAAATGAGGGAAAACGTAGGTACTTTTTTCAATCTTGGTAAATGACATTTTATGAATTAGTTTATCTGGATACTTTAGCGAAGAGGAGAAAAAAGAACTAACTAACAAATCTCCATCAGAATTTTGGAACATGTTATCGGTTACCAAAAACTTTCAAGGCAAGTTCCTTTTTGAAAACATTTCCACTCTCGCGAAAATAGTGCTAACATTGCCACATTCTAAAGCGGAAACGGAAAGAATATTTTCAATGTTAAGTGATACAAAAACAAAAAAGGGAAATAAAATGGGACCAGAATTGTTAAAGACTGCAGGAAATACAGCATCACCAACCAACATCTATCTCTGCACAGCAGCAGCATGTATGACTTCAAATAACATAATCAACAGTAACCGACTCAACGTTATTCATTAGGGGTGTGCGGGATCCTTTACTTTAAAAAGTCGTTAATTCTCGACGTTTTCTGCCTTGTAAGTTTCTGGAACTTATCGAAAATTGTAAGTTTTTATTCTAGAAATGCAAAAACAATCACTTAAAGTGAAAATGACTTGTAAAATTCGAGATTTCCAGTGCTTCGGGAAATTTCGAACATTTCCCGTCCCGAAAATTTTCCGACTTGGTCGGGAAATTGCAAATTTTTCAGTCCCGAATGTCGGGAATTAAAAAAAATTACCGTCCCGATCCCGTCCCGACCCAAAAAATTCTGTCCCGCACACCCCTATTATTCATTAAGGCAAGAATTTAAAATACCGGACCCTTCTATGCTACGTCTTATACTCACGAAATAATTATTCGTGATTATTTATCTCAAGTTAACATGTTGGGGTGAGGGGGAAAAAATGTTCATTAACGTGTAGAAGTTGTAAAATAAGCTTTTCAATTCTCGCAATGATTCTCCGTATACAAGTATGGTAGCCATATTTGTTGATATGAACAAATTACAATTAGTTACGCTGTCTACAGCGTTGCCACACTGTTGATTTCATACTTGGAGAGCATGGATTGTGTAAGAATAGCGGAAGAGAACAGTAAAAAAGTTGTTAATGTTATACAGATTGTTAGGTGGGGTGTGCAGGAGGGCTAATTAATAAACTTATTCATTTCAGTATATTGCCCAAAGAACATGCTTACATGTGACAGTGACAGATTACAGGTAAATTTGGCAACATTACATCAATCATAAAATTGCAGGATACGAAAATGGCGTCTTCGATGATGTTAAAAAATATTTTTTATCGGTTCGTAATCACAATTACCGCAAAACCATTCAGGAATAGCCCCACTGAGCATTCTCGGTAAGGTTAGGTTAAGTTAGGTTAGGCAAGGCAAACATAGTTAAAATTTGGGCTCGAAAAACGGGTAGCCCAACAAACCATTGACGGATAGCCCCACGAACCATTCAGGTACAAAAAAGGTAAAGTGTTCCCCTGTGCATAGCACCACGCCATGAAGGCGTATAGGGGGTGTGAGGGTAACGCCCCACACTTTCTTGATCCGGTCGTGAGTGGGGGTGATGTGATCAGCATCACGCCCCTGACCGCCTTTACCCCCCAGGGTTTCCCCCAGGTACCCATGTTATTCGACGCTGGGTAGGCGCCGGGGCCGCTTCCAGGTACGGTTAGGTTAAGTTAGGATAGGCAAATGTAAATTCGGTGGAAGCACCGAGCAGAAAGATTTGGTAAGTAAATGTGTATATTTTATCTTCTGTTTTGCATGCTCATGAGGTGATAATTTTTTTAGTCGCTTTACTTGGCGTAGGGACATTTGGTCAGTTGTAGGGACATTTTGACTACGTCTGTAGGGACATTGCCGAAAAATGGTTAGCAACACTGTCGGCTACCAGACGTCAGTGTACGTTCATGTTCACTTCTGTTTGCGTTTATCAGTACACGTGTTGCTTATACTGTGTTATTGTAATGTGCTACTCATGGCCAGTGCTTTATTGTGTGTTAATTGTTATTCATTCATTAGTTATGTCGTTAAACAAATATAGTCTTGAACAGAGAGTTTTTATGTACGATAATTACGTGAAAACGAATTCTTGCAGAAAAGTGGTCAGGGAATTACGATAGACAGGATCTCTTGAACCTAAGAAACGTGTTGTATTGCTGTTAAAGGAGGTCATTTTCAACATCTCTTATAACACAGGAGGTTAGTGATCATCATTATTAATACTTTTAAATATCATTTTACGCTTTCGGTTTGCTTTATGTGCCGGGATGCTGTCTTCCCTTTCTGTCAACTGAGGATAAAGTAGAGATGTCTAATCTAAGATTAGATGTCAGAAATAAGGTGCCAGAAATATTTGTATTTGGGAGGACACCTTTTCCACACACACACACAGCATCCTTGCGACAAGGTACGTGCTTATTTCAATTGTAATTGTAACTGTAATTGTGAAAAGTGGAAACATTACAAAACAAGCGGTTTCTGTTACGGACTTCCTGAACGCAATTTGCCGGGACCTGTTGCATGAAGAGCCCGCCGAACGGCCGACACGCTGGCGGTGAACGACTGAAATAACCTCCCTGTATATATGAACACACACACAGGGTGTTTCTGTGACAGTATTGCAGACTTGCAGGGATGATGGAAGAGAACAAACGCAACAAAATGAAATAGGAAACCCTGGTCCGGAAATGCCCCAATCAAAAGTTACAAGCCAAAACCTTCGAAGGGCAGGCGGCAACCACGCACAACGCAGATGGGAACCATAAAATAAAAGGGAAAGAATCAACCGCGCATGCCATGGAGAAGACGTAACGTCAAACTCGACGTGTGTAGTGTAGAAGCCCGAGTGTAACGGCTGCAATCAGTGCAATGGAGTATACGGTAGAGGAACTGGCTGATATGGTGTTTGTGTATGGACGAGCAAATGGGAACTGTAGGGAAGCAGAGAGGTTGTATCCACGGCGCAGACATCCAGCGCATACAATGTTTCCCCGACTTTTCCAACGATTGCGGGACACAGGGAAAGTTCGACCTCAGTTCCACGAGCAAGGAGAACAAAGAACTGCAAGGACACCCGACCATGAAGAAGCAGTGCTGGATCGGATGGAAGGACAAACATCCCTTAGTACACGGGCTGTGGCACGTGAAATTGGTGTGGACCTTAGTACTGTTGGAAAGTTCTGAGGGAGCAGCAGCTACACCCTTACCATCCACAGCGTGTCAATGTCTAATGGTCCAGCTGATTTTGCACCCCGCGTCGTGTTTAGAGAATGGTTACTGCAGCTCTGTGTGGTCGACCCCCAGTTCCATGCCTGTGTACTTTTCACTGATGAGGCCTGTTTTACGAGAGACGGGATGCTGAATAGTTGCAATAGCCATGTATGGGCCGATGAAAATCTCCGTACCACAATCGTGAAGAGCCATCAAGACAGATTTGCTGTAAACATGTGGGCGGTCATTGTCGGCGAATATTTAATAGGCCCGTATCTTTTACCGCCACGACTAACTGGACCAGTGAACACTGTGTTTCTGAGAGACATTCTCCCC